>NC_138997.1:37307399-38034472 GCF_964374135.1 Grampus griseus
TTTACCTCCTAAAATGATACTCTACTTGTCCCTAAAAGTGATCAGAAAAGCAATGAGACCTGCACAAAATTTCATCCAGTGGCAGGAAATGAGCCAGCCTACAGAGTGGGTTAAAAGAGGAACAGGGCTTCCCTGGTGGCGCAGTGGTTGAGAATCCACCTGCTGATGCAGGGGACACGGGTTCGTGCCCCGGTCTGGGAAGATCCCACATGCCACGGAGCGGCTAGGCCCATGAGCCATGGCCACTGAGCCTGCGCGTCCGGAGCCTGTGCTCCCCAACGAGAGAGGCCACAAAAGTGAGAGGCCGCATACCGGAAAAAAAAAAAAAGTTAGAGGAACAGTAAAGTTTCTTTCTAGTGCATCCCATCAAACTGAGCACAATCTAATAGTTTTATTATTTTTAAGATACATAGTAAGCGAAAACATAAGCTTTAGTACTTCCTTCTCAATGGACCCTACCTCCATCAGAGACCACTGCTCCACTGACTAAGAGGTTGATTTTCGAGGCTGCACTGATCAAGTTACTGCCCAACTTAAAATCCTGGATGCGTTCCCGTTGCCTGTGCTTGAAATTTAACTTTACGGTAGGCACATGCAAGCTCTGCATGCTTTTCTGGCCTCCTTTGCCTATCCACTTACACTTGGGATTTACCCAATGCGTGCAGTTCCCTGCACATGACATGAAAGACACCCTTCTACATCTCAGCTCATGTCATTCCACTGAACTTCTCTTCTTTTTCCCATTCCACACTCAGTTTTTATTTCTATTTAAAACTTAGCTCAGATGTTTCTTTCTCCAGCCTCTTATCTTGCCCTTTACCCATCTACCTCACTTCAACAGAGTGGGATTTGCTCCTGTTACTCTCATGGTTCTCCAACATTCTTCTTTAATAGCAGTTGTCTTACAGTTATGACTCTTCATTTATCTACCCTTCCCACCAGATTGTGAATTCCTGGCAGCAGGATTTATTCTTGTTCATTGCCATGTCCCCAGCATCATTAAAGAACCCGGCTCTAGTAGGACCTTAATAGGTAACTATTAACTGAATGAAAGTTATAAGGATAAAATGAGGACTATAATAATTTCTCCTTATATTACAGCTTCTACAAAATTCTTCGGCTTCTACCACAAAGATAAGTAGTATGGATTGGGGACTTGTCTGTTTGTTTTTTGTCATTTTTCAAGAGACTGAATAAAGTATTAATTTTTTTTTTGGAGCTCATTACATGCATGATGAACGCCCTGAGTCTGGGCTGACAGAATTTGATGCCTGAAATATACCAAGGAATTTTTCATATGATGTAGAAGATCCAATAAAGCTGTTCCTGAACTCCTAAATCTAGGCATGTTACACATAAGTAACTAAAATTCACAAGGGGTTTCTTCTTTGGTCTTTGTTTTAGTTACTTTTTTAAACTCCTGAGTTAAAAAAAAATAAGGCTCCCTTTCACACTGAATTGTCAGCACATTTTAAGACAAATTTTTACCCAGCAAGATCGTCTTGAGGACAAAGGCTTATTTTGAGACATACTGCCTGTGAGACTGTTTATTTTAAGCCATGATATTATGATATTAGAAGATTTTTATTCATAGAGGCATTGATTAATATGCTTTTGCTCCTGACAGCAACAAAGCACCAGCCTGCTCATTTCTCCCCACCTCCTATCTCAGCGTCATTTCGCATATGAGTCCTTGGCACATCGCATATTATAAAGACCTAATGCAGTGTTCTTTCAGTCTCTGTAAGGTTGTACTGAGCACAGGCCTTTTTTATTCAGTGAATGGATGAAATGTCACTTTAAAATATTTGTAGATTGCTTTAGCAATTTATCTAGAATGAGGAGAAGCTCTGCAGGCTATCAGTGATAAAAGTGAATTTTATTAGCAAAGAGTTGATAAAGTCCAATGTCTCATAGGGGATAAGAGCAGGTTGAAGTGAATGACTTCGAGATGCTCGACTTTTCCTCTCTAAAGAGATAGGCTCTAGTGTAGTTCCCATAAGAACCACATTTCTTTTTCATCAAGCAAATACTCATCACTTAACTGTTAGCATTCAAAAATTAATAAATTTTATTCAATCTTACTACCATACAAGTAACAAAAAGAAAGCAAATACAATAATTTTATGAAATGAGCAATATTTTTAGTTAACTGCAATGCCTAATGGTAGTCAAGGTACAATGAGGGGATTCCTTTAAAACACAGCTGTTCAAAGTAGGAATTTTTAAACATATAGTATCCAGGAACTTAAGACTAACATTCTCTGACCAAGGTTTGCACATATAGTGTCTGGCCTAATGGGAAAAAATATTTATTTATAACTGTCTTCATTGCAGTAGTATTTATAATATTTTAAAGAATAGAGAATGATTAGTTAAGGTACATATGTAGAATATAATATCCAGTTACTAATGTTTTGAAGAGTAATAAACGAGAACTAAATGGCTACTATATGCTGAATACCACTTTAAGGGCTTTGTATCTATGGACCTAGTCAATCCTTATAACAAACCTATTAGGTCTAAAGCATCATCGTTCCCCATTTTATAGCTAGTAAACTGAGACACTGAAAGGTTAGCATGTACAATGGCACAGCTTGTCAGAGGTAGAGCTGAGTTTAAGACCCAGACCTCCTAGCTCTATTGTCCATGTACTTCACCACCACACCATATGTATTAGTTTGCTAGAGCTGCCATAATAAACCACCACAAACTGGATGGCTTAATAGAAATTTATGGTCTCAGAGTGCTTGAGGCTACAAGTGCAAAATCATAGTGGTGGCAGAATTGGTTCCTTCTGAGGGCTGTGAGGGAGAATCTGTTCCATGCCTCTCCCCTAGTTTCTGGTGGTTTGCTGGCAATCTTTGGTGTTCTTTGTATTGTAGAAGCTTAAGCCCAAAGTCTGTCTTCATCTTCCATGGAATTTTCCCTGTGTACATATCTATGTCTAATTTCCCTTTTTTTAAATAAGGACACCAGTCATATTGGGCTAAGGACAGATCCTACTCCAGTATGACTTCATCTTAACCATATACCTGAAAAGACCCTATTTCCAAATAAGGTCACATTCCGAGGTACTGGGGGTTAGGACTTAAATGTATCAATTTTGGTGGGACATTATTCAACCTATAACACCATAGTTTGCAATCATATTATTCACACAATAAAATGCTAAGTGAACAAAAGCAGAAAATAAAAATCTATACTGTGATTCCAATTTTAAAATATACACACTGGGTGGTGGGAGTGGGGGGGTGGGAGAAATATACCAAGTAATAGCAGCATAGGTCTTACATTTTTGTTTATCCTTGTTGTATTCTACAATAAGCACTTGATACTATTTTAATCATTTTTAAATGCAATAATGACATAATTGCATCCAAAAAGAAGTAGAAATATTTTTCCAAATTTATTAAGTTTATTCATATTTTGTGACCCTAAAGAGCTATGTTAGCACTTTATGTGCTCAGGCCAGGGCTACATCCTGGACCAGAATTCTAACTTCAGTGTCCATCCTCCCTACTCTACATCCTCCAAATACTATGTTTTGGTCCCATGTCCTTTCTCTTACTCTATTTCCTCAGCTCTTCAAAGAATAAAATCTTGCTGCTCTGTGGCCTTGAATATTGTCTGATAAGACTCTTAAGATATGGCTCAAACAATTAAACAGATAAGTCTTGGAATATAAAAAGTCTCTCCCCAGTGGTCTCCAAAGTGGGGTGAATGTTCTTCAGGTGTTATATAAGATGATGCATCTACTTTGGGTGTGAGAACAATACAAAGGCTTCTCTTAATATTGAGATATTGATATTTAATTCATGGATTTGTACTCTTACCTCACTCAGTTTACAGTCAGGTGTGTGTGCATGAGTCAGGTATAGAATTTAAGTTTCCTCTGGAAAGAGTGAGACAGTCACAGGGCAGAAGAGTGGACAATGGAACCTGTATTTGTTTCCTAGGGCTGTCATAACAAATTGCCACAAAGTTGGCAGTTTAAAACAACTGAAATTTATTCTTTCACAGTTCTGGAGTCCAAAATCAAGATGTGAATGTGTCTGTAGGCTAGGATCCTTCATTGCTTCTTCCACCTTCTGGTGTCTACTGGCAATTTTTGACATTCCTTGGCTTGTAGAAAAGTCACTCCAATCTTTGCTTCTGACTTCCCATGGCCTTCTTCCCTGTGTCTTTTCCTTTTCAGTCTCTTACAAGATACCCATTATTGGATTTAGGGCCCACCTAATCCAAGATGATCTCATCTCTAGATCCTTATCTTGATAACATCTACAAAGACCCAATTCTGAAGTTCTGGGTTGACATACATTTTGGGGGCCACCATTTAACCCACTATATGGCCCTAAAGTGTTATTTTGCTTTCAGAGTAATGAAGCACATTTCAGAATGCATGTGATTAGGTGGATTTATAGATCATATTATCTAGTTTTAAACAAGTTAATCTTCACAAATTGACCAGTGGATCAAACTTTTTCAGGTAAAATAAACCAACAGATTGAGTGTGATAAGAATCATGCAAGCCCATGAAAAACATCAAGAAAATAGAAAGGCTGACACTTCTTCTATCCTTTGTATGCAGCCTTAGAAAACTGCAATAACATAATCATACCTAACACGACCAAAGTAGATCAAAAATTTCAAAATTATCAGGAAGTTAATGGATTGACATCTGCTACCGTTAACAACAAATCTTTGAGATTTTCTTCAGTGATGGTATGCAATCATCACAATTAATAACTCATATTAAAATTACATACTCAGAACATGAAGACACAGCTGCATAATTTTTTCAGTCATGTTTAAAGTCATCTTAATTTTACAACATTATTAAATTGCATGGTAGACATAACATCACCTCTAGAAGTTTCTCACTATGAGAAAAAATTTTAAAAGCCACATATTATCTAGAAAACCCTTGTTCTTTTTCTTGGTAAAAATTAGCAGAAGACACACACACACACACACACAC
Source organism: Grampus griseus (assembly GCF_964374135.1). NCBI lineage: Eukaryota > Metazoa > Chordata > Mammalia > Artiodactyla > Delphinidae > Grampus > Grampus griseus. The sequence goes on from NC_138997.1 coordinate 37,312,381, forward strand.
ACACACACACATACAATACAGAGACAAAATAATATGTCTTTTTATGAGTAAATCATTTTGGAAGATGTATAGAACACGTAACAGAAGAATGGAAGAAACAAGAACTGGAACAACAATCTACACATGGTGATATGTTTTCTCTAAAGTTGGAGGAAAATACCTATATTTCTTATATAACTTAGTATATCAGTATATAACAACTAAATTCTGTTTCAAAAATAAGATACATCAAAACTTTTTGTGTACCATGAAATTAAAGATGTATCATAAAAGACATATTGTTGACAGAAAGTGAGCTCTTTAATTTTTTTTTTTTTTCGCGGTATGCGGGCCTCTCACTGTTGTGGCCTCTCCCTTTGCGGAGCAACAGGCTCCGGACGCGCAGGCTCAGCGGCCATGGCTCACGGGCCCAGCCACTTCGCGGCATGTGGGATCTTCCCAGACCGGGGCATGAACCCGTGTCCCCTGCATCAGCAGGTGGACTCTCAACCACTACGCCACCAGGGAAGCCCTAATTTCTTAAAAATAGTGTTTTTTCCTGACAAAATTTACATTACAACATTAATGGAGTAACTATTTTGGCCAGACTAAAGAAAAGATTATAAGGAAAAATTACAGGGATAGGACCACACATTTAATCCATTCACTTCATCATTCACAGGCAAGCTATTGCAGCATAATAAAAGATAGAAGTACACAGAGTACTGCAGGAAATCATTGATGCAATTCACCTTTTAAAGACCTTTAAGATACAAGAGAGTTCAGTAGAAACTAACACAAATTGTAAAGTAACTATACTCCAATAAAAATTAATTTAAAAATGCAATAGAGTTCTTACAAAACCTCAGTAATGAGGTAGGGAGTGAGCAAGAGAATCTGCTGCCCAGCCCAGATATGTATTTGTTATCTTGCATCAAAATCTTTAAAAAGTTGTTGACCTGAAGATGAGTGGTGCATTTTTCTGTTAAAAGAAGACAAGTTGTTCTAAATCTGCTGGCCTGTTCTATGGAAAATGTAGCACTTGGTAGTTTGCCCCTAGCAGAAAATTTCAAAAAATAGTGATAACTGTGTATAATCTGCCCACTCAATATAAAGGTGAGGTTTTAATAATGAAAAATAAAAAGGTGCATTTTAAGAGTGATGAGTTGTTTAAAATGACTGTTTTTAAATGTTTCTACATCTATATGCATTTGTTACAAAAAGCAATATGATTTGTACCATCTATAAAAATTCATATCTGCACACTTAAAAAATTTGGGAACATTCTGTAACTGACCAGTACTCCTCAAATCTGTCAAGGTCACCAGAAACAAGGAAAGTCTGAGAAAACAGGGAAAGTTAACTGTCTCAGTCTGGAGAGCCTAAGGAGTCATGTTCTATCCTGGAACAGAAAAGGGACATTAGGTAAAGACAAAGGAAATCTGAAAGAAGTATGGACTATAGTTAATAGTAATATATTAACATTGGTTCATTAGTTGTGAATAATATACTGTACTAGTGTAAGATGATAACAGTAGGAAACTAGGCGTGGGCCTCATGGGAACTCAGGGTACTCTCTGCAACATTTATGTAATTCAAAACTATTCTAAAATTAAAGTTTATTTATTTATTTATTTTGTGGTACGCGGGCCTCTCACTGTTGTGGCCTCTCCCGTTGCGGAGCACAGGCTCTGGACGTACAGGCTCAGTGGCCATGGCTCACAGGCCCAGCTGCTCCACGGCATGTGGGATCTTCCCGGACCGGGGCACGAACCCGTGTCCCCTGCATCGGCAGGCAGACTCTCAACCACTCCGCCACCAGGGAAGCCCAAAGTTTATTTTTAAAAAATCTTGTAATCAGAATTTTCTAACCTGTTTATAAGTCTTCCAAACAAAAGATTGCAGTGAGTTTTAGACTCATAAACTAAATATATAAAAATGCAACATCCTTCAAGTAATTTGAAAGAAAATTTAATAATAAATATCGGGAAATTTACTAGCCATACCTTAATAAAAACATTTGCATGATTAATATCTGGGATGAAAATGAAAGTCGTGGTTTAGTAAGTATAACTACACTGTACTCCCTCCAATTATATCTGGTTATCGTGGTAAGGTTTCTCTAACCTATGATAGAAATTAAAAACAGATATTCAGATAAAAGGAACCAGATCTTCAAATCTCTGTATGAAAAATTGTAAGCTGAAAGTTTTAAAATAACGGGATATTCAATCACATTGCTCACACTAAATTATTATTATATTAGTGAGAGTAAGGGGCTCTCTATAATCACTCCATTAATAAATTACAAATAAAAAGTTGTTTATAGTCATTATATTTGACTTCATAGCATCCATTTTCATTTCTATTTTTATATATGTTTTAGAATACATATACAATTACTTGAATTTATTGGTGGCTTATGCTAAAAAATTTTTAAAGATAGAGTATTCAACCACAAGATTTGGAGACCACTGTAGCTTATGGACGGCTAGCTGAGACATCATACTTTGCTACAGTGGTTTCTTCATCATCAGGACAATGTTCATCTCTAGTCCTTACCTTTGCTCCTTATTCACTTTGAGCTCCTCCAAAACCATACATTTAAAAAGCAGAAAGTTTATTTGTGTGCACAGATTATATATTCAGTCTTAATTATTTTTTTAATAAAAACTAAAATTATTTAATTCTAAGAAAGGCAAAGCATAGGTGAAAAGGTATATTTACTCTAAAAGGACCCACTTTAGAACACAACACAAACAGTTGTTTGATGGTGTGCTAGACTCTGTGCTCTAGCCTTTCCCAGTGTTCCTTCTACACATCCACAACCATCTCCTCCTGTGTGACCTATAAGAAGGGCAATGTGAGTTTTCACCCAAACTAAAACATTTCAGAGAGTGAGAGTGAACTCTATTAATAATTACACCCCAAAAACAAGCGTAAACTGGGATTGTCTCATGCAAACACTGAATTCATAAGCATGAAATTCATAAGAGGGGCACTGAATTTATAAGTATGAAATTCATAAGAGGGGTCCAAGCTTAAATTATAAATGTGAGAGAAAGCTGCAAATATAATGTGCCTAAAATCATACAACTGGATGAGCTTACCAAGGGGGGAGAGAATAGGCAAAGAAAAGAAAACCCATTACTGCTTCCTAAAGTACCCCAACATGGAGGAGTGAGGGAAATGGGGAGGAAATCACAAAAAGCCTGAGAAGTTGTGGTCAAAAAGGTAGAATGAAAACCACGTATATGTAGTGTTCTGAATGGCAAGTGGAGAAATTATTCCCAGGATGTTGATAGGTCAAGGAAGATGAGAACTGAGAATTGACTATTGGCTTAACAAAAATGAGGTCATTGAGACTTTGATACGGTTCAGGAGGAATGAGAAGAGAGAATATAGTGATAGCATGCATAAGCAGCTCTTTCAAAGATGAGAAATATAAATAGAAGAATATCATGAGGGTTAATGAGTACAAGGGGGGGTTGTGTTGTGTTTTATTTTGTTTTGTTTTTTAAGATAGGAAAAATAACATATTGGCATGCCTGTGGGAATAATCTAGTACAGAGTAGAAACTGACAATGTAGAAGTGAGTTAATTGTGAAAATGACTCTACTACCCAAAGCAATCTACAGATTCAATGCAATCCCTATCAAACTACCACTGGCATTTTTCACAGAAGTAGAATAAAAAATTTCACAATTTGTATGGAAACACAAAAGACCCCGAATAGTCAAAGCAATCTTGAGAATGAAAAACGGAGCTGGAGGAATCAGGCTCCCTGACTTCAGAATATACTACAAAGCTACAGTAATCAAGACAGTATGGTACTGGCACAAAAACAGAAAGATAGATCAATGGAACAGGATAGAAAGCCCAGAGATAAACCCACACACATATGGTCACCTTATCTTTGATAAAGGAGGCAGGAATGTACAGTGGAAAAAGGACAGCCTCTTCAATAAGTGGTGCTGGGAAAACTGGACAGCTATGTGTAAAAGTATGAGATTAAATCACTCCCTAACACCATACACAAAAATAAGCTCAAAATGGATTAGAGACCTAAATGTAAGGCCAGAAACTATCAAACTCTTAGAGGAAAACATAGGCAGAACACTCTATGACATAAATCACAGCAAGATCCTTTTTGACCCACCTCCTAGAGAAATGGAAATAAAACCAAAAATAAACAAATGGGACCTAATGAAACTTCAAAGCTTTTGCACAGCAAAGGAAACCATAAACAAGACGAAAAGACAACCCTCAGAATGGGAGAAAATATTTGCAAATGAAGCAACTGACAAAGTATTAATTTCCAAAATTTATAAGCAGCTCATGCAGCTCAATAACAAAAAAACAAACAACCCAATCCAAAAATGGGCAGAAGACCTAAATAGACATTTCTCCAAAGAAGATATACAGACTGCCAACAAACACATGAAAGAATGCTCAACATCATTAATCATTAGAGAAATGCAAATCAAAACTACAATGAGATATCATGTCACACCAGTCAGAATGACCATCATCAAAAAATCGAAAAACAATAAATGCTGGAGAGGGTGTGGAGAAAAGGGAACACTCTTGCACTGCTGGTGGGAATGTGAATTGGTACAGCCACTGTGGAGAACTGTATGGAGGTTCCTTAAAAACCTACAAATAGAACTACCATATGACCCAGCAATCCCACTACAGGGCATATACCCTGAGAAAACCATAATTCAGAAAGAGTCATGTACCAAAATGTTCATTGCAGCTCTATTTACAATAGCCCAGAGATGGAAACAACCTAAGAGCCCATCATCGGATGAATGGATAAAGAAGATGTGGCACATATATACAATGGAATATTACTCAGCCATAAAAAGAAATGAAATTGAGCTATTTATAATGACATGGATGGACCTAGAGTCTGTCATATAGAGTGAAGTCAGAAAGAGAACAACAAATACTGTATGCTAACACATATATATGGAATTTAAGAAAAAAAAATGTCATGAAGAACCTAGGGGTAAGATAGGAATAAAGACACAGACCTACTAGAGAATGGACTTGAGGATATGGGGAGGGAGAAGGGTGAGCTGTGACAGGGTGAGAGAGAGGCATGGACATATATACACTACCAAATGTAAAATAGCTAGTGGGAAGCAGCTGCGCAGCACAGGGAGATCAGCTCGGTGCTTTGTGACCACCTAGAGGGGTGGGATAGGGAGGGTGGGAGGGAGGGAGAGGCAAGAGGGAAGAAATATGGGAATATATGTATATGTATAACTGATTCACTTTGTTATAAAGCAGAAACTAACACACCATTGTAAAGCAATTATACTCCAATAAAGATGTAAAAAAAAAAAAAAAGAGTAGCCTGCGCTTGCTGCAACTAGAGAAAGCCTGCGTGCAGCAACGAAGACCCAATGTAGCCAAAAATAAAATAAATAAATTTATTTTAAAAAAAAAGAGTTTCTGGGGCAATAAATTTAAGTAGTTGTAGGCAGTACTATCTAGTAGACAAATGAAGGGGTCAGCCCCAAGTGGGATCATGGAAATTTAATACAAAGGAAGGTGGCATATATATCTACAAATGCAGGTAGATTGGTAGGTAGGAATTTATCTTCTGATTGTTTTGATTTTTTCAGTGAAATGGGAAGCATGATCATCAACAGAGTGTAAGGATATGAGAAGAGGTATTGGAGGCTTAAGGGAGTGGAGAAAGCATTAAATACTCATTTGTGGGAATGGAAAACTAATTGAATGAGAAATTGTAGCACTGGATAGTTGTTGGATAGATGATATTAATGTAAAAACATTCATTGCCCCTTCCGACTAGCTCCTCCTTACCATGCTTAGCCCTGCAGGAGGATTATAATTCTCACCCCACTGATATTAAGCTTAGCCAGATGACTTCCTTTGACCAATGAAATAGAAGTGGAAGTGGCATGTACCACTTCAGAAGAGAAGCTCTAAGAAACATCATATGCTTCTACTATCTCTTCTTTCCTTCTGCCATGAGTACAGCAGCACCCCCAGGAAGGAGCAGTTCCATTAGCCTAGCTCCCGGAGTCAAGAGTCAAAGGTGACTCACAGTGTACATTTAAATGAGAAACAAAGCTTTATTGCATTCCCTTTGAGACTCTGAGATTGTTTCGTATCACAGCACAACTAGACAAAATTGGCTGTCATGGGCAGAATTAAGGGCCTACTTGAAGTTACCATCGTGAATATACACTAAGAAGTATTGGCATGGCTACGGGTTTATTCCCAGCCACATTCATCTGCATGGAGGCAGGCACAGCATGTGTGTAGAGTTGGATTTAAACAGGGTTGTGAGTCATTAAATTGTGTATAAAGAAGTAAGAAATTGGCAAGGGGTTTCGAGTGTTGCAAAGAAGTGTTTATCATAATTAACCATGAAATTTAAGGGAGAAATAAGGAATTGAGGGCACTGAGGAAGAGTGAAAAGGTGTTCGGGAAACAGATTGAAAGTCTTGGTTGGAAGTCAAAGGATTTTTGGAGTTGAATTACTGGAGAGGATAAAGCGAAAAGATAAGAGGTTGTGATCAGAGCATGGGATGTTACCTCTGTGGAAGAATGGCTGTTTGCGGTGACAATATCTAGAGCAGTGCTGCTCAAAGCAGTATCAAAGCCAATCCTTGAGCCTCATATGGGTCCACAATGAGATAAATTGCAGAAATTGGGAATAAAAAGAAAATTTGACAACAATTTGACAGTGTCATGACACCCAAGCATTTGATCATGGGTTTGCATCTTTTGCATCTACATTTTTTTAACTAATTTATTTTTATTTCATTTTCCAAAAGCATTTTTTATTTATGATGAATTAGATGTTACAAAACAGCAACAATACAGAAAGGGGGTTTCATCTTCCCAGACAGTTTGAGAAATTTGGTCAGCACAGTACTTGTCAACTTTTTGATTTCTGGACCCCTTTACACACTTAAAAATTATTGATGGCAAAAAATATTTTATATAGATTACAGTTATTAATATTTACTATATTAGAAATTAAAACAGGAGTTTTAAAAATATTTATTTAATTCAATTAAAATATAATAAACCCATTAAGTGTTAACATGACTATTTTTATTTAAAAAAATATGTTTTCCGGGCTTCCCTGGTGGTGCAGTGGTTGAGAGTCCGCCTGCCGATACAGGGGACACGGGTTCGTGCCCTGGTCTGGGAAGATCCCACATGCCGCTGAGCGACTAGGCCCATGAGCCATGGCCGCTAAGCCTGCGCGTCCGGAGCCTGTCCTCCGCAACGGGAGGGGCCACAACAGTGAGAGGCCCGCGTACCGCAAAATATATATATATATGTTTTCCAAAACAAAAAAAATTAATGAGAAGAGTGGTATTATTTTACATTTATGCAAATCTCTCTAATGGTTGCCTGAATAGAAGAGAGCTGGATTTTGAATCTGCTTCTATATTCAACCTATTTTGATATTACAGGTCATGTAGTCTCTGGAAGACATTGTATATTCATGAGAAAATGAGAGTGAAAAAGGTAAGTAACATCTTAGCAATATGATGAAAATCGTTCTTAACCCATTGGCCCCCAGAAAGTGTCTTGGAACCTCAGGGTACATTGGACCATACTTTGAGAACTGCTGATCTAGAGTAAAGACAATGGAATGTGTCTAAGGCAGGATGTAAGGCAAAATCATTGGAGGACAGAAGTTGAAAAAACTGAGAGACCGGAGTATTGGGAATGACCAAATCATAGCAGGAATTGTGTTAAAGAGAATGGCAGTGTGTAGAAGAGCTAAAAATATACAAGGCACAGGTGGGAGTAAAGCGGAGAAGGGGCAAGATTTCCTGGATGACAGCACACATGAGTAATGACTTGGAGAGTCTTCCTTTGGAAGTTACAAAATATGAAGAAAACTGTTAAGACGAAGTGTTCAGCTTAATAAAAATCTGGAAAACTAGTTAATTCAACTCTTTGCAGGGCATTAAATATGATAACACCAAAAGAGATCTAGGGATTAAAATGCTTTTGTTTCTCTCCTTGGTGTGATGTCTGCTCATTTATATTTGATAGTTATTAATTGCAATGAATTTATTACCAGCAATCTGGATGATGCTAGCTAGCCATGGTTTTTATTTTTTGGCACTCTATAAATCTCCTCCTATGGTACAACAGGCCAATAAAATAAGCATTACAATCCTTCAAGAAACAGTCAATAGTTTATAAAATCTAGACAGTGACTGACATGTCTGGATTTACTCTCTGCCAGCTATTAGTAGCAAAGGTCAAAAAAGAACAATAAGTCAACTGAAACTTCAAATGAGCTTACATCTCTCTTTTTCAGACAAATGAGATCCATGCTCCCAGGAATGTGCAGCTCAGAAATAAAAATGACATCTTTGGCTGAGCTACAGGAGTACAGAATTGGGAATTTCAAGTAGACTTAAATGCCACATTTGGGAAGGTTTTAAAATAAATCACATCTATGAAAGTGTTGAAGGAGAAAAACCTGCAACCAAGATTACTCTACCCAGCAAGGATCTCATTCAGATATGATGGAGAAATTAAAACCTTTATAGACAAGCAAAAGCTGAGAGAGTTCAGCACCACCAAACCAGCTCTACAACAACTGCTAAAGGAACTTCTCTAGGCAAGAAACACAAAAGAAGGAAAAGACCTACAATAACGAACCCAAAACAATTAAGAAAATGGGAATAGGAACACACGTATCGATAATTACCTTAAATGTAAATGGACTAAATGCTCCCACCAAAAGACACAGATTGGCTGAATGGATACAAAAACAAGGCCCATATATTTGCTGTCTACAAGAGACCCACTTCAGACCTAGAGACACATACAGACTGAAAGTAAGGGGATGGAAAAAGGTATTTCATGCAAATAGAAACCAAAAGAAAGCTGGAGTAGCAATTCTCATATCAGACAAAATAGACTTTAAAACAAAGACTATTAGAAGAGACAAAGAAGGACACTACATAATGAGCAAGGGATCGATCCAAGAGGAAGATATAACAATTGTAAATATTTATGCACCCAACATAGGTGCACCTCAATACATAAGGCAAATACTGACAACCATAAAAGGGGAAATCGACAGTAACACATTCATAGTAGGGGACTTTAACACCCCACTTTCACCAATGGACAGATCATCCAAAATGAAAATAAATAAGGAAACACAAGCTTTAAATGATACATTAAACGAGATGGAGTTAATTGATATTTATAGGACATTCCATCCAAAAACAACAGAATACACATTTTTCTCAAGTGCTCATGGAACATTCTCCAGGATAGATCATATCTTGGGTCACAAATCAAGCCTTGGTAAATTTAAGAAAATTGAAATTGTATCAAGTATCTTTTCTGACCACAACGCCATGAGACTAGATATCAATTACAGGAAAAGATCTGTAAAAAATACAAACACATGGAGACTAAACAATACACTACTTAATAATGAAGTGATCACTGAAGAAATCAAAGAGGAAATCAAAAAATACCTAGAAACAAATGACAATGGAGACACAACGACCCAAAACCTGTGGGATGCAGCAAAAGCAGTTCTAAGGGGGAAGTTTATAGCAATACAAGCCCACCTTAAGAAGCAGGAAACATCTCGAATAAACAACCTAACCTTGCACCTAAAGCAATTAGAGAAAGAAGAACAAAAAACCCCCAAAGCTAGCAGAAGGAAAGAAATCATAAAAATCAGATCAGAAATAAATGAAAAAGAAATGAAGGAAACAATAGCAAAGATCAATAAAACTAAAAGCTGGTTCTTTGAGAAGATAAACAAAATAGATAAACCACTAGCCAGACTGATCAAGAAAAAAAGGGAGAAGACTCAAATCAATAGAATTAGAAATGAAAAAGGAGAGGTAACAACTGACACTGCAGAAATAAAAGAGATCATGAGAGATTACTACAAGCAACTCTATGCCAATAAAATGGACAATCTGGAAGAAATGGACAAATTCTTAGAAATGCACAAACTGCCAAGACTGAATCAGGAAGAAATAGAAAATATGAACAGACCAATCACAAGCACTGAAATTGAAACTGTGATTAAAAATCTTCCAACAAACAAAAGCCCAGGACCAGATGGCTTCACAGGCGAATTCTATCAAACATTTAGAGAAGAGCTAACACCTATCCTTCTCAAACACTTCCAAAATATAGCAGAGGGAGGAACACTCCCAAACTCCTTCTACGAGGCCACCATCACCTTGATACCAAAACCAGACAAGGATGTCACAAAGAAAGAAAACTACAGGCCAGTATCACTGATGAACATAGATGCAAAAATCCTCAACAAAATACTAGCAAACAGAATCCAACAGCACATTAAAAGGATCATACACCATGATCAAGTGGGGTTTATTCCAGGAATGCAAGGATTCTTCAATATACGCAAATCTATCAATGTGATAAACCATATTAACAAACTGAAGGAGAAAAACCATATGATCATCTCAATAGATGCAGAGAAAGCTTTTGACAAAATTCAACACCCATTTATGATAAAAACCCTGCAGAAAGTAGGCATAGAGGGAACTTTCCTCAACATAATAAAGGCCATATATGACAAGCCCACAGCAAACATCATCCTCAATGGTGAAAAACTGAAAGCATTTCCACTAAGATCAGGAACAAGACAAGGTTGCCCACTCTCACCACTATTATTCAACATAGTTTTGGAAGTTTTAGCCACAGCAATCAGAGAAGAAAAGGAAATAAAAGGAATCCAAATCGGAAAAGAAGAAGTAAAGCTGTCACTGTTTGCAGATGACATGATCCTATACATAGAGAACCCTAAAGATGCTACCAGAAAACTACTAGAGCTAATTAATGAATTTGGTAAAGTGGCAGGATACAAAATTAATGCACAGAAATCTCTGGCATTCCTATATACTAATGATGAAAAATCTGAAAGTGAAATCAAGAAAACACTCCCATTTACCATTGCAACAAAAAGAATAAAATATCTAGGAATAAACCTACCTAAGGAGACAAAAGATCTGTATGCAGAAAATTATAAGACACTGATGAAAGAAATTAAAGATGATACAAATAGATGGAGAGATATACCATGTTCTTGGATTGGAAGAATCAACATTGTGAAAATGACTCTACTACCCAAAGCAATCTATAGATTCAATGCAATCCCTATCAAACTACCACTGGCATTTTTCACAGAACTAGAACAAAAAATTTCACAATTTGTATGGAAACACAAAAGACCCCGAATAGCCAAAGCAATCTTGAGAACGAAAGAAGGAACTGGAGGAATCAGGCTCCCTGACTTCAGAATATACTACAAAGCTACAGTTATCAAGACGGTATGGTACTGGCACAAAAACAGAAAGATAGATCAATGGAACAGGATAGAAAGCCCAGAGATAAACCCACGCACATATGGTCACCTTATCTTTGACAAAGGAGGCAGAAATGTACAGTGGAGAAAGGACAGCCTATTCAATAAGTGGTGCTGGGAAAACTGGACAGCTACATGTAAAAGTATGAGATTAGATCACTCCCTAACACCATACACAAAAATAAGCTCAAAATGGATTAAAGACCTAAATGTAAGGCCAGAAACTATCAAACTCTTAGAGGAAAACATAGGCAGAACACTCTATGACATAAATCACAGCAAGGTCCTTTTTGACCCACCTCCTAGAGAAATGGAAATAAAAACAAAAGTAAACAAATGGGACCTAATGAAACTTAAAAGCTTTTGCGCAGCAAAGGAAACCATAAAGAAGACCAAAAGACAACCCTCAGAATGGGAGAAAATATTTGCAAATGAAGCAACTGACAAAGGATTAATCTCCAAAATTTATAAGCGGCTCATGCAGCTCAATAACAAAAAAATAAACAACCCAATCCAAAAATGGGCAGAAGACCTAAATAGACATTTCTCCAAGGAAGATATACAGATTGCCAACAAACACATGAAACAATGCTCAACATCATTAATCATTAGAGAAATGCAAATCAAAACTACAATGAGATATCATCTCACACCGGTCAGAATGGCCATCATCAAAAAATCTACAAACAATAAATGCTGGAGAGGGTGTGGAGAAAAGGGAACCCTCTTACACTGTTGGTGGGAATGTAAATTGATACAGCCACTGTGGAGAACAGTATGGAGGTTCCTTAAAAAGCTACAAATAGAACTACCATATGACCCAGCAATCCCACTACTGGGCATATACCCTGAGAAAACCATAATTCAAAAAGAGTCATGTACCAAAATGTTCATTGCAGCTCTATTTACAATAGCCCAGAGATGGAAACAACCTAAGTGTCCATCATCGGATGAATGGATAAAGAAGATGTGGCACATATATACAAAGGAATATTACTCAGCCATAAAAAGAGACGAAATTGAGCTATTTGTAATGAGGTGGATAGACCTAGAGTCTGTCATACAGAGTGAAGTAAGTCAGAAAGAGACAGACAAATACCATATGCTAACACATATATACGGAATTTAAAAAAAAAATGTCATGAAAAACCTAGGGGTGAAACAGGAATAAAGACACAGACTTACTAGAGAATGGACTTGAGACTATGGGGAGGGGGAAGGGTAAACGGTGACAAAGCGATAAAGAGGCATGGACATATATACACTACCAAACGTAAGGTAGATAGCTAGTGGGAAGCAGCCGCATAGCACAGGGAGATCAGCTCGGTGCTTTGTGACCGCCTGGAGGGGTGGGATAGGGAGGGTGGGAGGGAGGGAGACGCAAGCGGGAAGAGATATGGGAATATACGTATATATATAACTGATTCATTTTGTTGTGAAGCTGAAACTAACATACCATTGTAAAGCAATTATACTCCAATAAAGATGTTAAAAAATAAAAAATAAAAAAAAATAAATCACATCTAAATACCAGACCTAAATTAAAAGGCTATTACTCTTGTTGAGTTTTGGCATTTCTAAAAAGATTTTAGGGCAGAGGAAGGAGGAATGAATAGGGGACTAGGACAAGAGAACAGAGTTCAGGGACCTCCTAGGCTCACCAATGAAAACATTATTGAACAGGATAGGAATGATTTGCCAAGGAGACATTCACATTCCCAGTGTAATTAATTTTCATTCCCATCATTGAGCATGAAAAATTAGGAAGTACATGAAGCAGAGAATTATAAATGTTCCCAGGTGAAAAATAAGAAGCACTTGACAATATTGGTATTATTTAACACTCACTGAGCACCAGAAATAGGCCAGGCATCATCCTGAACAAGGCAGTAACATACCATAAAGTCCTGTGAATGGCTGTGATGAGCCAAAGCCCTTATGTTTCATCAGTAGTACTATCTGTCAATCCGGATTAAGTAGCAATTTAAATTCTGGCCATTGTTTAGTAATGCTTTGTTATACTTCTTCTAGAGCTACACCACTGTCATAAAGCAAATTCAGCAATTGCTTGATTGACTATGTACCTGTTCAGGATATCTTCAGTTGGATTCATGATACCTGCATTCTGTGTATCGGAAGAAGTAGAAGAGCTCAAGTCACAGTTTACAAATTTACAAGCCAGTTTACCACCTCCCATCTGCCCAACCTGCAGTATTTTGAAGGAGTGTAAAAAAGGTGTTTCTTTTATTAAAAGAAGTGGCAGAAAAGAAAGCAGATGCATAAATGTTTGTGAGTGAAGAACTCAAAAGACATTAACCTTTTTTTGTGTATATATACCTCAGATGTTACTATCCTTACTTTTTATTTTTTTATTGAAGTACAGCTGATTTACAATGTTGTGTTAATTTCAGGTGTACGGCAAAGTGATTCAGATATTTTTTTTCAGATTCTTTTCCATTATAGGTTATTATAAGATAGTGAATATAGTTCCCTGTGCTATATAATAGATCCTAGTTGTTTATCTAGTTAATATATAGTAGTGTGTATCTGTTAATCTCAAACTCTTAATTTATCCTACCCCTGCCCTTTCCCCTTTGGTAACTGTTTGTTATCTATGAAAAGACATTTACCTTTATTCAATTCCCATTCCTTACATACTCATCTGTACCCCAAATATGCCATGCAATGTTGACTTTTCTTTCCCTGGCAAAATCAAGGGGGCATTTAAAGAATCGGAGGCTCTTTCTTTCTCTCTACATCAGAATTCAGCCAATGTGAGAATGGCAAGGCACAATTTAGAGAGCTTAGCACAAGGAGGATCAAATAATAGAACACTAAAACCTTAAAGGAAATCATGGATTTAAGCATAACCATAGCTAGTATCACAGTTTTAATGAAGGAAAAAAAAAGAGAGTAATGATATATGCTTAAGATTCCTTTCTAGAAATCCAGAGAAACACAGAGAATGTCAGATGTGTCATTTCTGTGTGATCATGGAATGATCAAAAAGGAGTTGGGGAGTTTTCTTTCACTTGTGCTACCTCTTTCCCCAAAACTAACATGTTTCTTCTACAGCATAGCTATATGACACCCTGACACAATCTAAACAGTCATGCCCCTTTTAAACCATGTTTCAAAAGGAGCAAACTAAAAGCTTTCTATCCATTATGTTCTCAGTCTGTAACACCTTATTTTTTAAATGTATAATCCTAATAGCTTTTTCCAGTTTATCTCTCTCAACTCTTAAGATGAAGTTTTGCAACTGGATTGCTGACTAAAGATTCACTCTAAAAAGGTATCATGCTGTTTTGGTAAATGGTCAACTGTTGATAATAAGTTTACATTAAGCCCCATTCACATTACTTTTAGCACTTCTTTGGTAGGGGTCTAACTATGGAAACATTTTCATATGTACATAGATTTTTTATAATGTTTCATCCCATTTAATGTGTTTATTACTGTTAATGATTGTGCATGCCCAAGGTCAACATGTTTATTTCATTTATGTCACGTTCAAAATGATACAGATTTAGTTCAGACTCTGATCATAAATTTTAGGTGATGCTACTAATTTAGGTATTTTAGATGATGCTACTAATTCAAAAACTAGCCCAACTTTAAATTAATTTTTTCAGGAATGTAGATAATATATACGCAACTTGGACTCCCAAGAAAAGTGATGACAGGGGAACTAATAGAGTATAAGAACAAATGAATACCAAAGGCAATCACTTCAAGCAAATTCTCTCATCTAGATAACCTATCCTATGTTTAAACAAGTGATGTATTTTTTAAATGAACTGCTTGATGTTACAGTTAAGCAAGGGGATAAAGCAGAGTAATTCAGCCCTATAGTCAGCAGAATGCTTTTGTGCTTAGAAAGCTCTCAATGTGGCAGAAATAATGAGTTTTGTGGCTTTTGAAATTTTTTCAAAGAACATTCATATCTATTATTTCATTCTCATTACCATCTTAGAAAGTTAGTACAACAGATACTTTTATCACATTTGATAGAAGAAATTGAAGCAAAGATTTGTCCAGAGTCAAAGTTAAGTGAAAAATCAAAAGTAAAAACTTAGTTCTCCTGGTCCCTTGATGTGAGAAGTTGAGATAAGGTCATTTCCTGACCCCTAGCAATGTGGGGAACAAGATGCTTGGCAGTGTTCCGGGGGGTGTCTGTCAGCCTTAACACTACTGACATCTTGGACAGGATTATTCTTTGTTGTGGGCGGGGCAGGGAGGACTGTAGGATGTACACCCTCTACATTGTAGGATGTTTAGCAGTATCCCTGTCCTCTACCCACTAGATAGGAGTAACTCCTCCCTCCTAGTCGTGACAACCAAAAATGATTCCAGACATTGCCAAATGTCCCCTGAGGGGCAAAATTTCCCCAGTTTAGAACCACTGATCTAGAGGTGACTTCAAAGAAGTCACATAACTCCCCTGCTCTCAGTAGCCAAGGAAGATAACTGGTTTGGAGAGTTTTACCATCTAGAGCTATAAGAGAGGGTCTGCAAGAGATTGCTTTCAGCAGAGATTGCTTTCAGCATAACGTAGAGTTTTTGGAGCAGTAATATTTCTTCCACTCTTTTTCCCTCATGTGAGAAGCAAGGAATTCAACATCACTTACTATAAGGTTGTTGGTACACTAACAGTTCTCACCCAATGTGACCTTGTTGGTGAGAGAAATCAGCTTGTATCTTGAGAGTGCTGAGCCACAGGGCTAGTAAAATGAGCACCAAAACTCAGGACTTCCTTACGTGAGCATAAAGGCCATGCACTACACAAGAACACCTAGATGAGATTACAAACAAGGACTGAAATACAAACCATTCTCCAAAGTCAAGCTGTGAGATCTGGCACAGTCATACATCTCTGCATACATAGATGAAAGAGATACATAGTTTTATTTTTTCCAATTCAATTGGAAAAATTTTTTTCCAATTCATTTGGAAAACATTATTTTTCCTAATTCAATTGGAAATTTTTTTTCCAATTCACTTAACGGCACCATTTGGGCTAATAGTTCTACTGGGACATGGTCAAAGGATGAGGAAAGAGAGGGACTGAGAAATGGGGAATCCAGGAAGATGTCAACACTATCTTCAGTTGGCATGAATAATGCTGTGGTTTCAATGGTCTCTTGGCAAAGTCAACTTCAGGTACAACTGGTATATGGGTCAATTGCTAGGCATTGGGACTCCTGCAGCTAGAGGCTCTGTGGTGAACTGACTGGGGTAAAGGGGTATAAATGAAAGGGGTCTAGTATAAATTGAAGAGAATTATGAGTAAACTCCCCACCTTGACCTACTTGAAGAACTAACAAATGTTAGGCAGAGATGCATCACTAGCAGACAAAAATGAGGTAGCAACTTTACCATCACTGACAGCCAACCTACCAGACAGTCTTTTAGGAAATGTCTTCTTCTATCTCCTCCCTGCCCCCAAACTAAAGATTACACATACAGAGAATAAGAAGAGGAGTGTGAAAAGGCCCCTCTACTCCAATGCTAGATGCAGAAATCTACCTGTGCTTGGGCCAAAAAGCATTTTCAATTAAATATAAGATAGGAGTTTGTAAATAAGCAGAACTACATTTCAAAACTAGGATAAGACTGGTTTAATAGTTAAGTGTAACCCAAAATGGTAGAGTTAGAATAAGATGCCACTGGGGAGGCTGCCACCCAGAAGAAAAAAGGGTTTGATAGAACACTGCTCTTAAGTCTTTTGGGAAAAATAAAATCTTTTCATGTGAGTCTCTGAAACCAACAACCAGTGGCAATGATTAACTAATTCTTAAACACATAAGCATTTATTTCTTCTAAAAAACTAATCTTTCTATTCCCACTTTTATCCTGAAGGACAGTTAGTCAGAATCACCTAAATAGGCACAGGGCTTTTAATTGTCACTGAGAGGCTGTGTGTTCTCATAGAGATTTTCAGTAGTTAACATTTATTATTATTTCAGAATTTGGCGAAGGGGGGTAACACTTCATTATTAGGATAAGATACCCAACACTTTAAAAAATAAATATTACTAAAATTAAAACTATATTCAAGCTTAATTTAAGGATAATGACAATTACATGTTCCTTAAAAATCACCTTCATGTTTTAGATCTATGTATTGTATTCTGTACTCTAGGTAGAAACCCAGATATTTTTACACATGGGCAATCAAGCCAGATTTAAAGTTTTCTTTCCAAAGGGCTCCTTCATAGCCCACAAACAAGATATGAGCTCACATAAGACGCATAGTTCCTATTTTTTAACAAGGCAAGGCCTTAGCCACCACCGACAGAGAAATTAATTCCTTAAGCACCTCTAGCCTCTCTTCGATTCCCTGTAATACTATCCCATAAAGTAACCCCTAACAACCAGCACTGCAACTCTCAGGATTTTACTCACCCTGCCTTTCCCTGCTATCCCCACCATGGAAGGTATTTGCCATAGAGACATAAAGGTTCTTCCAATTTCAAGAAAAGTTTTGACATACTCCTAAAAATTTTAAGATGAATTTAAGAATTTTTATGTTCTTCTACCTCTCAGCTTATTTACTTATATGTAGATGTCCAGAGATAAAGGTATTTACTAACCTGAATGAAAGAAAACAGACAGGTGGAGCTTAGGGGTCCAATCAAAGACTTTGAGGGTATAAATAAAACAGTGGTCTCTATTGGCCCCAGAAACATAATCAGTCTGCAAATTTCTCCCTTCTCATCCAGGGTTCCCAAATGCGAGTTTCTCTATAACCCATCCTCCTTCCACTGTTCCTTTCTTTGCAAAATCCCAGCTCCGGACAAATCTAAACATTCAACTTCTCTCTTTCATATCCATGTTCTTAAGCACTAGTGAGACCAAAATTCTATGATGATAAAAAATTGATGAACCAATCTTCGAAGCAGTTGTTGTTGCCTATTTGCCTTCTTCCAGTGGCAGTAAAATAGATTTTATTAACTCTTGCATTCCAATTCTAATCATTATTAAGTTTATTTGACATCTCTACTGAGATTGCCCTTGCATATTTAATCTAATCATCTAATCTTCTAGGCTTTAGGAGTCAGTGTAGTCCCCTCACCTCCAAGAAGTTTCCCTTGACTTCTTCAGCCGTGTTAGGTTACTTGACTCTGGGTTTGTATGCAGACTTTGAATACATTTATCACAACACTTTCCCTACTGTTCTATAATTGATGATTTACATTTCTGACTTCCACAATAGAAAGTAAAACACTTAAGGGAATGATTTTGTATTACTAATACCTAGCACTATGTCTAGCAAATACATATTCAATAAACAGCATTAAAAAAGAGATGGAAAGATGAAAGGAAGGAATAAGGGAAGGAGGGAAGGGAGAGAGGGAGGGAGGGAAGGAGGGAGGGAGGGAGGAAGGAAGGAAGGAAGGAAGGAAGGAAGGAAGGAATGAAGGAAGGAAAGGAAGGAAGGAAGGAAGAAAAGAACGCAGAAAAACATTATGAAGGCACCTAAAATTTTTCTCAGAAGATAGATTCAGGCATCCATTTTTAAAGCTTTCCCAAACACAATCCTCTGCTTCTCAATTTGCTACTGACATTTTTATCCGTACAAGCTCTTCCTGTCACATTGCTTTAGTACCAGTTTCTCCTTTGCTATGCTCTAAAGAACAATTGCAGAAGGATGTGAATGTGTATGAAATATATAAAACCTAAAGCCTAGAAGCCTTGTGTTTTCTGTTTCTAACATGCCCTTAATGATACATCACTTTCATTTGACTCTTTAGTGTGCCTCACCATGCTTTTCTCTAGGATTCTGTCACTGATTCCCTGGGACAGAGCCAGAGGTTAATTTTAGTGGTGCCTCATTGCTATGTCTAAAATTATCTCTCCTCATTGATCCCCAACTAGAACAGCCCCAAAAGCTCGAGTGAGCTAACTCTTTATGTCCAGATAGGCATAACACTGTTAGAGATAATAAGGGGCAGCTCTTGTGATCTGATCACTTAAGAGTCTTAGTGTAGGGTCACCAGAGGCAACAACTGTCAGATTCCAATGTGTCCAGTCTTCCTCTTTCACACAATCTTCTGAACACAGTCAAATAGAACTCCAGATAACTAGGTCATCAGCTCCTCCAATAAGCTAGGACATGGGTGTTTTCAAGTTTAGACCCTTGCCTTGTACCTCATTCTATCAAGAACCTGGAAGAGGCTGAAGCTGATAAACACTTTTGTAAAGGTTTCCCTGGTAAAGAGGTGCTTGAAGTTTTTATGCCAGAATAAAAGGTAAAGGTTAACAAATGTAAAATAGATAGCTAGTGGGAAACAGCCGCATAGCAGAGGGAGATCAGCTTGTGCTTTATGACCACCTAGAGGGGTGGGATAGGGAGGGTGGGAGGGAGGGAGACGCAAGAGGGAAGAGATATGGAGATATATGTATACGTATAACTGATTCACTTTGTTATAAAGCAGAAACCAACACACAATTGTAAAGCAATTATACTCCAATAAAGATGTTAAGAAACAAAAAAGGTAAAGGTTAAAAACCTTCAAACTGCTGTAGCTACAACTCTTCTCAGAGTTTATAGTTCATTGTTAATTTATTTATGTGAAAGAGACACAAAAATAAATTCATTTTGACTCAAACACAGTTGGCATGCATTTTGCATTTTCTTTTAGGAAAAGAAATTATTGATAGAAACAATATAAGCTAACGATGAGAATTAGTTTGGTGGTTGTTCAATTAATAGTTATCTTACTATAGAAAACTTAACTTTAATCATAATTTAAACTTATTTTTATTATGCTATTAACCATAACTTTATATTGCCTCCTAGTTGAGCTTAAAATGATGTGGACATCCAAGTGAAAATGTCCTATAAATAATTGGAATAAAAAACTAGAATAGGGCTTCCCTGGTGGCGCAGTGGTTGAGAGTCCGCCTGCCGATGCGGGGGACACAGGTTCGTGCCCCGGTCCGGGAGGATCCCACATGCCGCAGAGTGGCTGGGCCCGTGAGCCATGGCAGCTGAGCCTGCGCATCCAGAGTCTGTGCTCCGCAACGGGAGAGGCCGCAACGGTGAGAGGCCCGCATACAGAAAAAAAAAAAAAAATTTCTAATAATAAAGTAAACTTTATATAACATGAAAAAATAAAACTTCATTATTTTTTTCTGTTCCGATTAAATTTTGCTATAACATCCATCAGAGATTACTGATCAATCTAAAAAAAAATCAATACTTACATATTAATAAGTCTTTTGTCCCAAAATCAAGGGAGAAAAGAAACCTCTGGAACATAAGGTACTGTGTTCTAGGGGCCAATAAGATAAACTAAGGAAAAAAAAGACAATTATTCAACTAAATACAACAGAGAGAGAATTATATTTGGATTTTTTTAATAAAATGAGAAGCAAGATAGCAGAAGGGTTTTTTTAGTTTTAATGATTTTATTGAAATTTAGTGAAAATTTAAAAATAAAATTTAGAAATTTTAGAAATTTAGAAATTAAATTTAGAAAAATTATATGAAATTTAGAGTTAAATGCTCCTTTCATCCTATGCTGGGAAACAAATTTCCATTTAAAAGAAAATTTGGTGGAAGAGTATATGTAGGAAGATGGAAGTAGCCTTTAATGAATAATACAGTGTTTACTCTGGGGAGAAAATTCTCCACGTGGTCATCAAAACCGTGGGATGGTGATGATGATGATGGTGATGGCAGGGATGATGAAATACTAGGGGAGGAACGACACACATGCCTGGTTAGAAACTCATTTCTGTAGTACAGCAGTTTTGTATCGTTCAGTCTACTGTTTTCCTCTCTTCAAATTAGATCCTGCCTAATACTGAGATTGTCATACTGAGTAAAGTAAGCCAGACAGAGAAAGACAAATATCATATGATATCACTTATATGTGGAATCTAAAAATAAAATGGTACAAATGAACTTATTTACGAAACAAAATAGAGTCACAGATGCAGAAAACAAATTTATGGCTACCAGGGGGTTAAGGGGGCAGGGATAAATTGGGAGATTGGGATTGATATATACACACTACTATGTATAAAAGAAATAACTAATAAGGACCTGCTGTATAACACAGGGAATTCTACTCAATATTCTGTAATGACCTATACGGGAAAAGAATCTAAAATTTAGTGAAAATTTAAAAATTTTTTTAAATTTAAAAATCAGTTGAAAGAACAAGCAAATCAATAATAAATAAGATTTGTGCCCTTTGTTTTATTGTATCTTAGAAAGGTAATAATGGCCACAAATCTGCCCTTCTATGTGATGGTTGCATGATTGTCATCAACAACCAACTCAACAGGTTCAGTATTTGCAGTCAGCAGTCAAAGAAATTGGCTCCACCACTCACTGCCATTCTGGACAATTATTTAACCCCTTCTATGTCTCAGTTTACACATCTGTAAAATGGGGATAATAATAATAGTAGTAGCCATCTCACAGAGTCTTTAAAAGGTTTACATGAAGTGAAATATATAATGCACTTAGTGTCTTGCAAATACAGTAGTACAGAGTATAGTTATTTGCCCCTACTGTTACATTCATTGAGATTTAGGCACTGTGCTTCATAAATCTCAAGCTACCTAAAAGCATCACCTGGTATTAGTCATTATAAGAACAAAAAATATAAAGCCAAATAATTACTTACTTAGCTCTGAGGGATATTTCCTGCCTGAGATGCAACTTGGTCTAAGATGATACCATTATTATACTCACCGAACTAAGGAGGCTTAACTGAACAATATATTGGTGAATGATTTATCAATAGTGAGTTGCTTTACTTGAGAAGGCCTGGAAACTAGGCACTAAGTTAATTGTCACCTGGATGTGTAGGATAACCTATAACAAACACAACAGCAGAAAAATAAGTAAAGAGCTTTTACCTGGGACTTTGAAGTTCAGAATCACAGGACTGTGCTAAATGGACAACCATAGATTCTTTGGCTCTTAGTCATGTCCAGTGAGCATATCCAGGTCTGTCACACTAGGGAAATAATAAGCAGTCACCACACACAGGTTGATGTGTAACAGAGTAAGTGAATCAAAAGCAACATAGAGATGACAGAATTCTCAGTAAATGTTATGCCCTCAACACATGCTGACTGATGAGTCAATGATGACAGAGACATACCTGAATCTATCAATTAATTACTGTGAGGAGAGTGATGTCAGCATCATGGTGATTTGAGTCATTCCTTTTTTCTCTCCTCTTTGCTTCACAACTAATCAGACAGCCACAAATGGAGGTGGGGGTTAAAGGGGGAAGAAACTGCACAACACACTAGGACACCCAAGAGATGGATATTCATCTGTCTGAAAGTGGGAGATTGGACGATGGAGGAAGTGGAGCCTGCAGCAACAGAGGCTGTGATAGCAGAGAAGGCAGTACAACTTTTCTGGCAGAGGAAGCAGAAGGTGAAGGTGGTGAGGGAGGGTTTGCCTGGCCATATGTGCTACAGATGGAGGGACCAGTTTCTCTCTCAAAAGGGAGACCTGAGTGACTGGGGGAAGGGAAGGAAGAGGGAAGTATGCAGACACAGAGAGCTGATAGAAAGTGTCTCCTGCTGTCTGTCCCCTGGAGGCAACAGGACTGCCCACAATCCTCTGGGACCCTCTCACTTGAGGATTCCCCTACCAGGACATGGGTACATCCAAAGCCATAAATGCTAAGTACACATCTCCTCACACCTCCTCCCCCGACTCTGCTGCCACCCTTAGTTTGTTTTTTTTTTATGTTCAGGCTCCCAACCTTAGTCAGCAACTATAAGAGAAACCAAAAACTTGTGCTATATCACCACCTTCTGGAAAACAAAAGGCAGATAACTATCAACCTAATGAATTACTAGAATCAAAGTAAACAAAGCCTTGCCTTAATAAGAAAGGTGTTTACTACTTCAAATGTGGTGGCAGAGGCACTGTTCATCAAACACTATAAAAAGTCACAATAATAAGTTATCACAAAAGAAGATGACAATTTTCTAGCAGTAGAATCCAAAGACATGGAATATTGTGATCTAACTGATAAGGAATTTAAAAGTGGCTATTATGAAGAAATTCAATGATCTACAAGAAAACTCAAGAAAGGCAATCTTAGGAATAAAATTAATGAACAGAAGGAGTACTTAACCAAAGAAATTGGAATCCTAAAAAAGAACCAAACAGAAATTCTGCCACTGAAGAACTCAAAAAATGAGATGAAGAATGCATTAGGATGCATTGGAAATAAAGCAGGTCATATGGAAGAGAGAATTAGTGAGCTCAAGGATAGACATATAGAAATAGTACAGGTGGAAGAGGAGAGAGAGCTAAGATTTTTTTTTAAGTGAAGAAACCCTATGAAAACTATCTGATTCCATTAGGTAAGGCAACAGAAGAATAATCAGTATCCCAGAAGGAGAAGAGAGGAAGGGAACTGAGAGCTTATTTAAAGACATAATAGCTGAGAACTTCCCAAAGCTGGGGAAGGAACTGGATATACAAGTCCATGAGGATAATAGAACACTGTATTATCTCAAGGGAAAAAGACCTTCTCCAAGACATATTATATTAAAACTGTTAAAGATCAGTAATAATAATAAAAAAAAATTTTAAAGCAGTCAGGGGAAAAAAACAGTAACTTACAAAGATACTCCCATTAGGCTATCAGAGATTTCTCAGCAAAAACTCTACAAGCCAGGAGAGAATGGAATAACATACTCAAAATATTGAAAGATAAAAACTGCCCACTAAGAATACTCTATCCAGCAGAGTTACCTTACAGATATGAAGGAGAAATAAAGGCTTTCACAGACAAACAAAAGCTGAGTGAGTTCACCAACACTAGACCAGCCTTATAAGAAATGTTAAAAGGAGCTCTTCAACTACAACTACTATAGCTACTACAACTTGATAATGAAATCACAGTATAAAAAGAGATAATTTGTGACATCAAAAATATAAAAGGGTACTGTATATATGTCCATGTCACTCTCTCACTTTGTCACGGCTTACCCTTCCACCTCCCCATATCCTCAAGTCCATGCTCTAGTAGGTCTGTGTCTTTATTCCCGTCTTACCCCTAGGTACTTCACGACCTTTTTTTTTTCTTAGATTCCATATATATGTGTTAGCATACGGTATTTGTTTTTCTCTTTCTTACTTCACTCTGCATATATACACTGCCAAACGTAAAATAGATAGCTAGTGGGAAGCAGCCGCATAGCACAGGAAGATCAGCTCAGTGGTTTGTGACCACCTAGAGCAGTGGGATAGGGAGGGTGGGAGGGAGGGAGATGCAAGAGGGAAGAGATATGGGAACATATGTATATGTATAACTGATTCACTTTGTTATGAAGCAGAAACTAACACACCATTGTAAAACAATTATACTCCAATAAAGATGTTAAAAAAAAAAGTCAAAAAAATAAATATAAAAGGGGAAGAGCAAAAGGGTAAAACCTGTATAGATGAAAAAAAATATATTGCTATCAGCAGGAAAAGTGCTATTTTATCTATGGGATGTTTTATGTAAACTTCATAGCAACCACAAAGCAAAAATCTAGAGCAGAGACACGAAACATAGAAAAGGAAAGATGGTTTTTCATCATAGAAAACCACCAACTTACAAAGGTAGACAGAAACAGAAGGAAAAAGAAAACAATGAAGAGACAAGATAACTACAACACAAAAGATAAAATGACAGTAGTAAATCCTTACATATCAATAATCACCCTAAATATAAATAGATTGAACTCACCAATCAAAGACATCATGACTGGACAGATTAAAAAACAAGGTCCAACTATATGCTGCCTACAGGAGACTCATTTCACCTCTAAAGAAACACACAGGCTTAAAGTGAAAAGATGAAGGAAGATATTCTCAGCAAACAGAAATAAAAAGAAGATGGGCATAGCCATGCTTATATCAAACAAAATAGACTTCAAGCCAAAAAGGCTAACAGGAGACAAGGAAGGTCATTACCTAATGATAAAGGAGTCAATACATCAAGAAGGTATAACAATCATAAATATATATGCTCCCAACACCAAGGCACTGAAATATATCAAGCAATTAGTAATAGATCTTAAGGGCAAGTAGAAAAAAATACAATAATTGTAAGGAACTTCAATACCCTACTATCAGCAATGGACAGATAATCCAGACAGAAAAGCAATGGAACCATTGGAATTGAAATACATTTTAGAACAAATAAATATAATAGACAAATACAGAACACTCCATCCAACAGAAGCAGAGCACACATTCTTCTCAAGTGAACTTGGAATATTCTCCAGGATAGATCATATGACAGGCCATGCAACAAATATTAGCAAATTTAAGAAAACTGGAATCATACTATCTTCTC
Source organism: Grampus griseus (assembly GCF_964374135.1). Taxonomy (NCBI): domain Eukaryota; kingdom Metazoa; phylum Chordata; class Mammalia; order Artiodactyla; family Delphinidae; genus Grampus; species Grampus griseus. The sequence continues at coordinate 37,338,091 of NC_138997.1, forward strand.
TGACCACAATGGTATGAAACTAGAAATCAACAAGAGGAAAATGAGATGATTTACAAATATACAGAAACTAAACAACACACTTCTAAAGAACCATTGGTTCCAAGAAGAAATCAAAAGGGAAATAAAAAATTATCTTGATACAAATGAAAATGAAAACACATCATGTCAAATATTATAGAATGCAGCAGTTCTGAGAGGAAAGTTTATAGCAATAATGCATATATTAAGAAATTAGAAAGATTTCAAATAACCTAACTTTACAACCCAAGGAACTAGAAAAAGAAGACCTAATAAGCCCAAAGTTGGTAAAAGGAAGGAAATAAGAATCAAAGCAGAAATAAATGAATAAGGCTGGAAAAACAATACAAAGGATCAAAAATCTATGAGCTAGTTATTCAAAAAGAGAAGCAGAATTGATAAATCTTTAGCTAGATTAAGAAAAAAGGAAGAAAAAGCATTTGGCAAAATACAACATTCTTTCATGATAAAAACCCTTAACAGAGTGGGTGTAGAAGGAACATACTTCAACATAATAAAAGCCATATATGACAAACTCACAGATAACATTATACTCAATGGAGAAAAATTGAAAATGTCTCCTCTAAGATCGGGAAAAGGCAAAAATGCCCACTCTCAACCACACCCATTCAAATAATATAGTACTATCTAGAGCAGTTAGACAGGACAAAGAAATAAAGGCATCCAAATTGAAAACGAAGAACTAAAATTGTAATTTGCTGATGATATGATCCTATGATCCTATATATAGAAAAACCCAAAGAATAAGTTTTTAAACTCTGGAAGTAGTCAGCAATATCAGTAAAGTGGCATGTTACAAAATCAACAGACAAAAATCAATTTCATTCCTTAACACTAATTATGAAGCATCTGACAAAGAAATAAAGAAAACAATCTAATTTATAATAGCATCAAAAACAAATATTTAGGAAAAAATTTAACCAAGGGAGTGAAATATATGTACAATGAAAACCACTAAACTTTGCTGAAAGAAGTTGAAGAAGACACAAACAAATGTAAATGCATCCATGTTGATCTATAAGAAGAATTAACATTGTTAAATTGGCCATGCTAGCCAAAGCAATCTACAGATTCAATGCAATCCCTAAGAAATCTTGAAGAAAAAAAACAAAGCTGGAGGTATCACTAGCCAACTAATATTCAACAAGGGAGCCAAGAATATCTAATTGGGAAAAGATAGTCTCTTTAGCTCATAATGCTGGGGAAACTGGAGAAACACATGTAGAACAATTAAATTGGACCCCTATCTCATACCACTTACAAAAATTAACTTGAAATGGATCAAAGACTTAAACATAAAACCTGAACCCATAAAACTCCTAGAAGAAAATGTCAAGAAGAAGCTCATCAATATTGGTCTTGGCAATAATTTTGGGGGCATAACAACAAAAGCAGAAACAACAAAAGAAAAAAAATCAACAAATAAGATTACATCAAACTCATAAGCTTCTGCACAGCAAAAGAAACAATTAACAAAATGAAAAAACTTACATAATGGTACAATTTTGCAAATCATATATTGGTAAGTGATTGATATCCAAAAAATAGAGAACTCAGTCAACTCAATAACAAAAAAACAGACAATTCAATTTAAAAAATGGGCATAAGAACTAAATAGACACTTTTCCAAAGAGGACATCAAAGTGACCAACAGATACATGAAAAATACTCAACTTTAATTATTAGCAAAATGCAAAACCACAATGAGAAATCACCTCACACCTGTTAGAATGGCTATTTTCAAGATGACAAGAGACAACAAGTGCTGATAAGGATGTGGTAAATAGGGAAATTTTATACATTGTTGATGGGAATATAAATTGGTCCAACCACTATGGAAAAAAATATGGAGTTTCCTCAAAAAAGTTAAAAATAGGTGTACCATACAATCCAGCAATTCCACTTCTGAGTATATATCCAAAGCAAATGAAAATAGGATTCGAGCAGAATACACACTCCCATGTTGATGGCAGCATTATTCACAATAACCAAGATATGGAAACCCAAATGCCCATCAACAGGTCAATGGACAAAAATGATGTGAAATATACACTCAGTGGAATATCATTCAGTCATGAGAAAGGAATATATCTTCCCATTTGTGACAATGTGGATGGACCTTGAGCACATTATGCTAAGTGAGATGAGTCAGACAGAGAAAGACAAGTACTGTATAATATCATTTACATGTGGAATCTAAAAAAGTTAAACGTGTAAAAAACAGAGAGTAAAATGGTGGTTACCAGAGCATGGGATGGTGGGGGTAAGACTGATGGTGTTAAAGGTACACACGTAGCAAGTAGTAAATAAGCCATCAAGATCTATGCACAGTATAATGAATATAGGAAATCACATTGTGCTATAATTATATAATGTGATAAATATTGCTACCTCAGCCATTATATTACAATATATAAATGTATCAAATTAAAAAAAAAAAAAAACTACTGTCATAAATCCCTCCCCAGATTTCACCTCCCCTAGGTAAATTTCTCAATGAATTTCTCTATATAGAGTTATCCATGGCCACTTATCTCTATTTTTATATAAACAAAATATAAAATATGATCTAATTTACCTTCCACCTTATTTTCTACCTGACAGTGACCAATGTTGCTGGTCAATATTTGACATTCTAATACTTATAGAATATCTTACTTGCTTAATCTGTGCTAAGAAAAGAACAGAGTAGCTGCTGATTTTAGAATTTGCCCTAATTATTTTTTTCAGCTACTGTAATAGGTGAGTTAAAATGCTGTTGGGTCCTTTTAATCTTTTTAATCATTTGTCCTAGTATAGGATAGGACAATAATTTCCTAACTTTCAGATTTCATAGACCCCTAAAATTTTGCCCCATAAATTTGGGAAACCAACATTTTTTCCATTTTACTTTGGAACAGTGGAACCCTTGTTAAGACAGGCACTGTCTTTAGACCAGCACTTGGGAGCCACTATTCCAGTGAATACTACTAAAACTACAACCATCCTGAGCATGTGATGAACTTGAAATCATTCCAGGAATAAGGTCTTGGTCTTACTGATACCAAGAGAAAAAATCCCAAACTGCATATGAGCCCAGAGACCAAAATGTCTATAACTTTCTGAGCATTTGATCTCAAAAGACAGCTAACATTAACCAATTGACAAATTACAAATTCTTAGTGGTGTTCATAACTTGTACCATCCTCTCAGTAGGCCAGCCTCATCCTTCAATTCCTAGGAAGCCCCAAACATTGATAAAAGAGAAAAGTGTCTAATATGGTTTGGGAAAACAGATATTCTGGGACATTTGGAAGCCACATGCAGAGATATTTTTAAGAGACATTCAGGCATTGACTCCATTTTCCACCTGTAGTTGCTAGCTCTGAATTTGGTTAATGAACCAGAAGAACCTGATGTATTTAAACAATATCTTAAAGAGAAGCATATAGATTACTTTTGTCAATAATGAGATTTAAACTTAAGTAGAAAAGAGCAAGGAAGTAGCAAATTCAGCCTCTTTCCCAACCCTAGCAGGATCCCAAAAGTCCAAGAATGTCAGAAGCATAAAGAGTCCAGGGGCAAGAGGAAAATCGTACTAAAAATATTGCACTTGTTTTTGCTCTATGTAGCTACCTCATTTCCTTTAGGGTCCATATCCTTGGCAGGGATTAGAGACACAGAAGGAGACAGGGAGATAAAGAGATAGAGAGATAGAGAAGTTCTCTCCTTATCGATCTGAACATAATACCTATTTAGCTATAAACTGATAGTTACATTTCTTGGCAAGTCACCGAATTCTGTGACCATTCTTCAAAACACATTGTATACACGGTTTTATCATTTAAGGATACAGGTGTTCAGAATGCAGGTAGACCCTTATTTCCAGCAGAAAATTTGATAATGTGGAATTACATCATCCAATTAATAGTAATCTGATCTCAACACATTTTATTAATTCCACATGTGCATAACTCCTCACCACCACTTTAGCCTGAGGCCTAGTGAGAAGTAAAACAAACACTGGAACAGCTGAGCTCAGGTTTCTCTGCCCAGACAGTGTAATGATAGGAGCCATGTGGCTAAATTACCCTGTATCTAAATCCCCATACACTACATGGTGCATTTTGAACTGAAAATAGCCAACAAAATATAATGACCATATTCAAAGATGATAAGAAAATGTAATGTCCTTAACAAAAAGTCTCTAGTACACGCAACCATTTTAACTATTCTACTCATGAGAAAGTTTATTGTACTTGGGGTTTAAGGTTGAGCTTGTGAAATGTGAATATTTAAATCTGTGGCAGTTAAATTAAAGATTCTTGGTTTTGTGGTTCCTTTAGGAAGCATTTATTTTAAATGATCCTTTCTGAATTTTCAACATAATAGGAATTAGAAAGGTGTCATACAAAGAAATAATGGAATAGGAAGACTCTACATGGAACAAAATCTTCCATAAGAGAAACTTGCTGAGTCAAAGGAGATGAAAGGCAATGATGAACAGGAAGGAAATAGAGTTAAATAACATTGTTGAGCTATGCACCAGGTACTTAACTCGGTGCCTTTTAAGTTATTTCATTTAATCCTCAAAAATACTAATATTTGGTTATTATCATCCACATTGTCACAGATGAGGAAATGGATTCAAAGAGCTGAGGTCACTCATCCAAGTTGACAAGTTGGTAAGTGGTAGAGTGAGGTTTTGAGCCCAAACTTTTACATACTTTTCTATAATGCATACTTGGCTTATTCCAGTATACTTGGGAATTTGAGGGCTACTCACAATATCAGAAAATTCCCTCCTTTATTTTCTCCATCTCTCCAAATTGCGTTTATGGTGTACCTGAAGAACTACATTTTTGATGAACATTTCTTCATGTTTTCTCTTCCCAACCTCCAGTTTTCTCTTCCTTGTGTGAAATTCTGTAGCATTCATTTACTCCACACTTATACATCCTACATCATATACTACCTAGTTTACTACTTAACTTCTACACATGATTTACATTCTTCATTATTCAATTGAAGGCAGAGACCATATCTTAAAGATCTTTCGGTTCCTCTTTGTACAGAGCTGCAAAATAAATTTCTTCTATCCTACCAACTTTGAGCAATTAGTAGTTGCTGCCTAGAGTGCCATGTTGAAAAACTTGTACAGCCTGTTTCCTGTCTCAGTAAAACAAAACAAAACAATTTTTTTGACTAATTAGTGATGGTATGGTGGGTATGATTGGGAAATTAAAGGAACAGAGGGTAGAGGAGGGGCAGAAAATGATAGCACTCATGCATGTGTGTGCTGAACCTGCCATAGTACTTCAAATAGAATTTTGTACATTTTAGATTTCCATTTTCAATGAAACTAATTCAGATAATTTGGGTAAAATTTACATCAACATTACAAACCATTAATTAAAGTGATTTTTAAATTCAGGTTAAACATGCAGAGGAAATGAAGCTTTTTGATTTTGTTTTAACAAATTCCTATCCACAAATAATCTCTGCGGTTGACCCCCTAGTGAGGGCAAAAATGATTGACTCACCAATTCTGGTTAAAGCTACAGATTAAGGATTAAATTGTATTGGGTTCATTTTCTCTGGATAAAAATTCTCAGTGTCTCTAACACTCTATTCCTCCCCCTAACTTCTTCTCTAAAGAATCTGTATGAGTAGAGAAGGGTAGAGTGTAGAGCACAGGTGTCCTTGGGAGTATTGTGGTCCCCCTGGAATTGATAGAAATAACTACATGCTAATCCTCAGATATGTGCTCCCTGTTGTCCACTGTCCTAAAGGGCTATAATCTTTGTTCACCTTGCCACTATGAGCCCTGCTGGCCTCCTTTGTTGCAATTTAGAGTCAGTAATTCATGATTCAGTGTTTCAGCTCTAGAAGCACTCATAGGAAGCATCAGCCATCTGTTACCAACTCAATCTGGTTTTAGTCCTTGATGGCTGCAACTCCTTAGTCTAAAGCTCCACCTCCACCAGCCCAAGGCTGAGATATCCACTCCATCCTGTGCTGTTGGGATCACCTTGCCTCCTGAAATAGTCCTGATACTCAGCCCAGGATTTATAAACTTCAAAGTATCCAACCGATCAATAGTATTCCCCAACTTTAATGTGTGTAGCCTCATTTCAGAGACCCATACGAGGTCAAGAGCCCTACCTTTCTTGAGCCCCCTAAACTTAGTGAGCCTGTGAGCTTAACCACAACCAAAGCCCCAAAAGGAAATTGGGACAAACACATCTAAGTGCTTTGGTATCTTCTTTTCTTTCCAACCTTCATCATGCAAATACCTGGACCAGCCTCGAGGGGAAAGAGCTTTCTTCTGTTTCCCTTATGTCACATCTTCCTTCTATCAGAGAAGGCCTGTCAAGAAGGAAGGAGTGTATTCTTTACACTGTTAGAGAAAACTGTGAATAGAGTCCTTCAAACTTAGTCTATGGTAAGATCTGAAAGACTAACATGTGGCATAATTTTATTTTGCATATCAGAAGGTGAATATTAACTAGGTCTTTCTCTTTGTATTCCACACCATCAGTTCCTAATATAGTCCCAGGCAATGTCTACCCCTGGGGAACTAGGGCAAAGGTCTTAAATTCAAAAAGGTGAAAGAAGAAAGCACATTAATAATTTTCAAACTACATTCTTATTATACCTCAATGTCATTAATACATAAAATAACTAGTGGTTGGTATACTCTGTTGATCAGAGGCCAAAGTCAACTGTCTGACTCCCTAAAAGGTCAAGTTGCTTCAGGAGTCTAGGGTTGAGGGCTAAACTCTAACTTCAAGCTATCATTTTATAACTGCTTATTACTAGTCATGAAAGGGAACAGACAAACTGGTATGGATAAACAGTACAAATTTTCATCATAATTCAAAATCATGATTGAAAAATGTATGCTGTCATGATGTTAATCTTTAGTTTCATCTTTATAATATTTCATTGAATCAATTGAAATGTTGATACTCTGAGCCCATAAAATAACGTGGCAGTGTTTCTCTTTCAGAGCATACTGACCTCAGTTCTTCTCTCCACTCCTAGCTTAAGCCTACTGTTAAAATTATATAAAATTGTGTTGCATAAATCCAAATAGATTAAGGGTGTTCCTGGCTTTTATTCATGTACTATTTCTGAAGGTGGAAAAAAATGGTGTTCAAATAAAGCTAACTAGATTTTTAAAATATATATGAGCGAAAAACTCTTCCATTATTTTGTAAAAAAAAAAAATCTGGATCTTTAAATAAATAGCCAGTTCTTAAGGGATCTCAGTCATGTTTCTAAGCCTTGTCATTTGACCAAACTGGTTTTGGATTCAGTGAACATCCAGTCGATGAATGGATGCCTATTTATGGCCTCTTTCAAATAAGAAGGCACATATTGCGTCTCAATTTGAAAAAATACCCAGTGCTTTATTCATTCATGCAGTGTTTCATTCACTCCAACCAAAGAGTGCAGGATCAGACACTGTGCTTAACTCAATTGGTTTTAAACAACAACAAAAAGTAGGGCACTGGATTTCTGCCTCTGAGCATGATAGAGTAAAGGGAATTGGACTTACTCCCTCACAAGTAAACAACTAGGAAACTGGACAAAATACATTCAAAAGTGTGTTCAGACATTAGACGACAGGCAGTGTAGAATGTTGATCCCTGAAGAAAGGGAAACAAATCGGGTGGTCCCTACAACTCTCCCAGCTTTCTACCTGGAGACACTATCCAGGCCATGGTGCAGGGAGGGGGATCCTAAGCAAAACATAGACATGTCACTGAGTTAAGAAGACAGAGATCTGAGTGCAGTGAGATGGGTGCCTGGAATTTGAAGGGCAGAGTTTTAAAAGATGAAAGCACTACAGAGCTAGAGCTCCAGAAATACACACAGAGGGCTCCTCCACTCTTGCCGAATACGAAGTCATGATGCATAGTTTAGAAACCCACAAGTCAAGACAAAAAGCAACTTGGGGGCTGAGATCTGAACAAGAGCTCAGATGGGACTGGGAGATATTTGAGTTCATACTAGCCAAAGAGTAGAGTCCTTAAATACCTGGGCATTCAACAGAAACTCTGGAAGGAAAATGCCTTAGTAGTAGGTCTAAACTAGGCATCGATTAAAAGCTGTTCTAAACTCAAAAGCCAGTATTACTACGATAACAAAATCAGAAGACATTATACAAAAGGAAAACTTCAGATTATTAGTTCTCATAAACACAGATGAACATATCTTTTTAAAATATATGCAAATAAAATTATAATAATTAAAAAGGATAAAATCATAACTAAATGGGATTAATCCCATTTAGGAATGTACATGTGGGTTAATATTGGAAAATCAATGGATGTAGTTCATATTAGCAGGAAGACATATATATATACACATATATATGTGTATATATACATATATATGTATACATATAAATATATATATATTTATATATATACATATATATATGTATATATATAAAGACAAACTACCTAACTGAAAAGCAGGCAAATATAAATGACCAGTAAGCATTTAAAAACACACTCAATATTATTTGCCTTCAGAGAAATGCAAATTTAAAAATACAATATCACTACATATTAGAATAACTAACATTAAAAATATTGATAATGGCAAATATTGTGAAGGATGTGGAGCAACTGGAACTCTCACACATTTCTGGAAGCATAAAATGGTACAACTACCTTAGAAAATAATTTGGTGGTTTTTCACAAAATTAAACAAACACCAGATGATAAGCAATTCCACTACTAGGTATTCACACGAGAAAAATGAAACCTTGTGCCCACACAAAGAATTATACGTGCATGTTCATAGTGGATTTATTTGTAATGGTAAACTTGAAGTAACCCAAATATCTATTAATAAGTGAATAGGTAAACATATTTTTGTATATCCATAAAATTGAATACTACCCAGCAATAAATAGGAAGAAGCTATTGATACACACGTGGATGAATCTCAAAAATAGACCAAGTAAAAGAAGCTGGACTCAAAAGAGTATGCGTCGGGCTTCCCTGGTGGCGCAGTGGTTGAGAGTCCGCCTGCCGATGCAGGCGACACGGGTTCGTGCCCCGGTCCGGGAAGACCCCACATGCCGCGGAGCAGCTGGGCCCGTGAGCCATGGCCGCTGAGCCTGCGCATCCGGAGCCTGTGCTCCGCAACGGGAGAGGCCACAGCAGTGAGAGGCCCACGTACCACACACACACACGAAAAAAAAAAAAAAAGAGTATGCATCCTATGGTTCCATTTAAAGGGAATTCTAGAAAAGGTAAATTTAATCTATAGTGATTAGTTATAGTGGTTGACTAGAACTGAAAGTAGACATGTAAGTGAAAAGATGCATGAAAGAATGACTTGAGGTGAGGTAAATGTTCACTAGGTTGATTTTGGTGGTGCTTACACAAGCATATGCATTTTTCAACTCATCTAACCATGAACTTAAAATTAGTGAATTTTATTGTGTACGTAAATTATATCTTGAAAAAGTTGATTAAAAATTTTTCAGGGGAAAAAGTAATTCACTAATTACCCTTTCTTTTGTATTTTTTTCTGAGTCATATTTTGCATTCATATCATGAGATATTTGCTCAACCTTGAATATGATACCCTGATAGTCTATAATTAACAGAAATCTATGTATAGTGCTACTATTCCTTTAAATCATTGTCCTGTGAACTCTAGATAGTCAGGTGATATCTTCTAATAGGATCACCAACTTCTCGATTGCTTTGGAACTGCCTTAAAATGATGACATAAGCATCATCAAATAAGAGCCATTGGCAGATCAGAAAAAGACTTGAACTTAGCTATAAGCTCAATTGCACAGCTATGGAGAATTACTTAGGATACAATAAAGGATACAATAAGGGACTTATGGTTTGCCATAAGTAAAACTCAGGTAAATGGAGACAGGATGAAAACGTAAGTCTAACTCCCTACCTACTTACTCCTGAAATGAATCAAAACTTATAATTTCATCTTGGCAAAGAAGCTTGTAGGATTCTTATTAATCACGGATTGCTAAAACCAAATGATGCAAGAAGAAATGTCAGGATGTTAGTACAATAGTCAGTAGGAAGGAAATGAATTATCATTTTTCTCGTCTTAGAGTTCTAAGAGATTTGGCAAAGATAGATAAACAATATTTTCTTCTTCTAGAAAAAAAAGCAAATGTTTTAAAAAGTAGATAAAAAGTTCCTTGAATATATCTGAACTTATTTATAACGTACCTTTTTAAATTAGAAAATTTTAGAAAACTACCAACATCACTTTTCTTTGTATTTTTTAAATAAATTTATTTATTTACTTATTTATTTATTTTTGGCTGTGTTGGGTCTTCACCACTGGGAGCTTGTTTTCTCCAGTTGCAGAGAGGAGGGGCTACTCTTGGTTGCGGTGCATGGGCTTCTTATTGTGGTGGCTTCTCTTGTTGAGGAGCACAGGTTCTAGGCGCACAGGCTTCAGTAGTTGTGGCACGCAGGCTCAGTAGTTGTGGCTCTCAGGCTCCAGAGTGCAGGCTCCAGAGCGCAGGCTCAGTAGTTGTGGCACACGGGCTTAGTTACTCTGCGGCATGTGGGATCTTCCCGGACCAGGGCTCGAACCCATGTCCCCTGCATTGGCAGGAGGATTCTTAACCACTGTGCTGCCAGGGGAGTCCCATTTTTCTTAGTATTGAGTAAAGAAAAAAAATCTATATTTACACATGTGTAAAATTATCTTAAATGATCTTTTCAAATGCAGCCTGCAAACAATACCCTATTATGCTCTTTGGCAGTTTAAGTATGAAAAACATTTTTTGAAACAAACATGGCCACCTTAAAAGTCTGAGAGGCATTATAGGGAAAATACCAGTTAATTCTCTACAACTTGAACTTCTTTCTACCACATAATTATGTGATAAGAAACTTCTATGGCCTTCCCACTGCCTCTAGGATAAGTTTTAAATTTTTTAGTATGGTAATACATAACCATTTATACTCTACCCCCATCCTACCTTACCAGCCACATATTCCATTACCCTCCCAGCCTCTGCCTTCCTTAAAAACTGAGCCAATCCTCATTCACATATATCCAGCTCTCTTTGCATCTCTATCCTGTGTACATATCCTTCCCTTTTTCTACCTATTCCTGATATACATCATCTTATAAGGTCCAGCTCAAATACTTCCTCCCCTATAAAGCCTAGCTCGGTTCTCTGTGGTTATCCTGGTCCCTGGTATGTAGCTTTATTGCAGAATGTATCACAAGGCACTCTTAATTTTGTATGCCACCCTCCTTGACTACATTAGATTTCTTTTTTCAGGGCCAGGACTATATTCTACTAATTCTCATTAGTTTGTTTCTTAATTATCACATATCCCATTCCTTGTATGGTCATTGTGAAGAGTAGAAACACAAAGTCTAATGAATCGAATTTTATTGGTCTCTTGTTTGTGTTTGTTTTGTTTTTGGTATAAGTGTAGTTATTTTGTTGTGTTTCTTTTTTCTTTTGTTTTTACCCCTTCTCTGACCTCCTTCATTTCTCTTGAGTGTACTGTTTTTCAAGGCTGATGAAGCATGTTTAATTTAAAAAGTGAGGCTCTGTAGACCTTATGAGAAAGAAAAAATTCCTTACTTGCAAAGTAAAAAGAGGCTTAGATCATCACTGCTATGGATCACTCCTCAAAGTACATGTACCTTTGAGAGAAGGTCAATATAATTTAAAGGCAATGTTTTATGTAGAAAATGCTAAGTATACAAGATCTCCAATAGCTTTTCCTCATGCCTCAGACTTGCAGCACACATTTCCCCCCACTTTCTATCCATATCTTTCTAAAAGGTTGTATTTATATTTTTATTGCAGATCTAAATATTATAAATTACAAAACCTTGAAATGGAAATCACTACTCTAGATATTCAAGACAGAATTTGATTTTTAAATTTCTTATATCTGGGCTTCCTTGGTGGCACAGTGGTTGAGAGTCCGCCTGCCGATGCAGGGGACATGGGTTCGTGCCCCGGTCCGGGAAGATCCCACATGCCGCGGAGCGGCTGGGCCCATGAGCCATGACCGCTGAGCCTGCGCATCCGGAGCCTGTGCTCCACAACGGGAGAGGCCACAACAGTGAGAGGCACATGCACTGCACAAAAAAAAAAAAATTCTTATATCTATTTCCAACCCTGCTGTTGGACTGGCTGATTATAACATTTTCTGAGATTAGTTATCTACATATCCCCCAAATAACCAAGTCAATTTAGTTACTTAGTTTATTCATATAACCAGTTAAAAATAATCAGATTGGGTATTGGCACCATAAAATCTCCTGCCCCCCTCAAAAAATACTCAATATATATTAGTCTTTAATTTTCAAACACATATACTGGTGTCTCTAAGCCAAACCTCAGCTCTCTTAAACACTGTCCGTTGAATCTCTTCTCTGTCAGTTTCTTCCTTGATGTAATAATGAGACCAAGAGAAGAACTTTTTCCCAGTGGTTATAACTCAGTGGAACATATTTAAGCTATAATACAAAATCGCACTTGCCAACTTGAACACAAAACTAGAGAAAACGTCTTTATGTTATCATATGGAAGCAACAGGTCATCACACTCACAGCTGTTTCAGACAAAAAGTTTCTCATTTTATTTTATTTTGTAAATGTCTGTATAGCACTAACTACAGGCAATATTGTAGTAATTTACAAATATCAACCCATCAACTTCTCATAACAAAACCCTGTGAGATAGGGACTATTATTAGCACTATTTTTAAATGAATGTGAGCCTAAGTTATGTGTCCAAAGACTTTCAACTAATGTGTAACTGAACCAGTATTTGAATCCAGTCTGGCTCCATGATCTGTGGTCTTAACTTCTTTTCATCGCAGCCTCTCCCATGACTGCCAGACTTCTAGGAGCAGGACCAAGATATCTTGAGAACTACCTTCACGGTTCCCACGAGTGAAGAAAATTAGCTTACCACTAAAAACCATACATCCAAGAGTCAGAAAGGAAGTTGCCATTGGTGCTACAAGGTTGCCATTGATACATCCTTACATAAGTGTCCTTTTTTCTTTTAAGTTGGGCTACATATTCAGCCTTCTCAATATTTTGTACATAGAGTTACTTAGAGATTACAGTACAGTGATAACTGCAATCACATAAAATTGACCCAAACACCTTGATTCTCTAAATTCCATTTCTCAAAATGTAAATATGTCTTCTCTTGGTAATTTCTTAATAATTTTTAAATTCACTGGTGTTAGAGCTATCACTGACCTCTACTTCTGATGCAAATGAGCTCTTCCTTTTGAATATTTATGCATAAATTATTCAAAAACAATCTCTGTGCCTTACATGTATTATTTAACTTCAAAAAGGTGTTAGGAGCTAAAATTTCCTTCAAAAACTACCTGTCTTAAAGATCCGCACCAGTTGCAGTCTTATAAAATCCAGAGATGTCTGAAAATTGTGAATGAGTTTAGTACAAGAAAATGGGAGCAGTGGGTAGGGGAGAGGAGAGTTGATCCCTACTTGATAGGGCTGGGCCTCCCCAAAACCATAATTATTACCTGAGCCTCTGGGAACTGAATTGCCCACATATGTAGAAGGATTTACAAAGAAGCATATCTTGCATTATATCTCTATGCTGGCTATTCAGGCATTTCTAAAAATAGGTAAACCCAACAGAGGTGATAATGGTGTTGGATCCTGGCAGTTCTCAAATACCAGAAGGGGACCTCATGAGTCAAGATGCCTGTCAGGACTGAGGAGGAGGGTTAACAGTTTGGTTTCCAGGGGCCATCAGAGAAAAAGGGCCTTTCGGAGAATTTTTATTCCAGATTCCTATAACTACACCTTGACTCTCAGCAGTGGGTGGAAACATGTAAATACATCTATGTCCTCCTAATTACTAAGAAGGGCCAAAAGAGAAAAGGGAAGATTTGACCAAGGCTTAAAAATTATTTCCAAGAATAATTACTTAAAAACAATATCATTTGGCTAAAAGCATGTAGTACTGAGAGTGTATACAAATATACACGACAAATTTTATATGTATGTGTACATGATATTGCAAGAAATATGTGAATGCAAATGTGAATGGACAACACTAGGCACTCTTGGAAATAATGATGGCTGTTCTAATAGATGAAGGGCTATTATTGGGTGATGAATTAGACCAATTCCATGGAGCTCCAAAAAGCAGATATAGGATCAATAGTGAAAATTAAAGGGAAACTAATCTCATTCCTGTGAAGAGAAGAACCTTCTAAAATTTTGAGCATAATTCCCTTTCCTATATTTTTTCTCTGAGAACTTTCCATCATCTCTACTATAGTTTTCCTTTTTATGGCACTTCTATTCACCTCCTTGTTATTTCCTGATGCCTGAGCTTCCTAGAATTTAATTTGCATTGCAAAAAATTTTATTTTCAGGTTCTACAGCTAATGTAAATGTATCTTAAATAAGTAAGAAGTATGGCTGGTTAAAACAAAGATCTGATTAATTTTATGGTATTTTTTTATAATGAGTATAATATTAAATTATTTAGTGAATAGTCATCTTTTCCTTTGAGGAAGTATAAAACAATATGAGTCACAAGTATTCAATAGGTTTTCTCGGTAAATAATTATGTCCTTCATTTCTTGGCAGCCACCATGAATGTAAAATTTTCGTAAATAACCAAGAACAATGCATCCAACTGGTCCCCTGAGGAAAGAAATAAGAATATCATAGCTGCCAACAGCCACCTTTTCTAACCATTGAACTATAACAGACACCTAAGTATGCTCACATCAAAATATGTACAACTGCATCATTTCAGAGAAACAAAAAGAGGTTAAAATATTACTAAATGACAAAAAAACTTCTCTAATTAACAGACAGCACCCTTGATCTTCTCTCCTATCTGCATAGAATGAAAATCCCTTCTACTATGTGGGAAAACATAATTGTGAAACCACTGATTAATATCTGTCTTACTTTAGGTGGAGTTGTGGTTCTTTCCTAGTTAATACGTGAAAAGGAATATGAAGAAAACACCCTGAGAGTCTCTGTATCTCAACAAAAGTCCCCAGGCCTTTGGAATTGGAGCCAGTTAATCTCAGTAGGCCACATTCCCTTCTGTGACACGAAAGGGCAGAAGCTTTCACACACATTTATCTTCATCCCATGTTTCTGTCCACACAAGATGAGGCAGAGAGCATTAAAACTTTTGTTTGCCATCAGACTTTCTATAGACTCTGAAAATCATTCCGTATTTGAAAGGCAGAATTGTCAGGCCCGTGGCACAGTTGTTTGCTGGTATTAAACCAGAGAATCTGACTGTTTCAGTTCCATGTAATTCACTGATGCTCATTTGGTGCTGGTATTAGCCATGGGTGAGTAGTTTGGTGGAGAAAATGTAAAGAGCAGTGAGAACAGTACTCATGCATTATTTGAGCATAAGCTATTTTTGCCCCTCAGCACATGCTTTAACACCTCACAGGACTAATGTTTCATGAAAAACAGTTTCACAAACACTGGCTGTCATTACATGTACACATACATTCAGGCACATGCACACATATATCTCTAAATAGTACCAATGAACTGCCTAATATATGGAAGTCTAATGACATAGGGACATACAAATCTTTCTAATAATAAATGCTAAATCATAGGACAAGTTAGAAAGTTGAAATGAATGTCTGTCAAGCCTGAATAATAAATATTTGCCAGAATGACTTAAAGTATTTATACTCCTTGAACAAGTAAGTCCAAAATCTGCCTCCAGGAAAAATTCAGGCAAATATTTATGTCCCCCAATTTTTTATTGCAATGTTATTTATAATAACAAAAATATTAGAAGTAATATAAATATCCAACAATAAGGGAATCAAATACATTTATGATATCTCCAGTTATTCAGAATATTACTCAGTGATTAAAAATTATGTTTCCTAAAAGCATGTAATGTGGGAAGACATTTCTGATATAATGTTTGGTGGAAAAGCCAACAGAATTCAAAATTGTACAGACAGTATAATCTCAATGTAAAAGACATATATGCACATACAAAAAGGCTGAGCAGGAACATATCAAAGTGATAAAGTATTTCTAAAGAGTGAGATAATGCAAGTGTTCTTTTCTTCTTTATACATTCTGGTATTGACAAATTTTTCCACAATTGACAAAATATTGTTTTTATTGGCAGGAAACAAAAATAAATTTCTCTTCCTTATAAAGCTGCCAATAACTGTTTCCTGGAGAAGTCACTCTCTAGGCTTTTTATCCAGCAATGCTACTTCTCTAGTGACATTTTCCCAACATTTAATTAGTAATTGTGGAAACGAGAGAAAAGAACGCTAGACTGAATAATATGATCTCCTCAAACAACTTCTTTTAAAGGGAGTTTTGATTGTCATGACAACTCAGGAGTAACTTGACCATTCAGGAGGAGAAATTTTCCTGCCAGAGCAGTGAAAGACAATCGCAGTCTTTACCTCTTGGGATCTTTGGCTTCCTCTCACTTCCTTCAAGATGTCAATCAAGTTCGTGATGGTCTCTGAATCTAAAGCAGACCATTATTAGTTTGTCTTGCCAGCTCTGAGAATGTTAGGCTCTCTGGGAATTAAGAGCAATGTGGTTGCTAGGCACTGCTGGTCTCAGATGTGTGACTTCATTAACTACAAGTTACACAAGACTAGAAATCAAGCCCTGGGAAGGGGGACTAGGCATCCAAGTCACAATCTCTCTTCAGTCCGTGTGAAAGGTTTCTTCCTAAACTGAATGGAGGAAAAGAAGCCTCTACGCAGCAACTTGGAGAAATATGCATCTATAAATGGTGTAACAATTAGAAAATACGTTGACATCTCTCCCAACTGCCACTGTTTCTTCCATCCAACCTTCCTGTGAGCCATGATACAATTGTTGTGTGATTGTGTGTCTATGTTTGAAATTAATGGTTAAGAGCAATGTAAGTAATATCTAATCTTCTTTGGCCTTATCAGTTTCCAAAAAATGTTTATTTCATAAAGTATTTGAAGGTCTTTTATGTAGACAACACTGCACTGTAGGTGAAACCAAGGAGACAGAAAAGAGATCAATGAGCCATGAGTCACACTCGCACAGTCAGGGAAACAACTTCCCCTTCTGGTCAAAGAACAGTACAACAGAAGGCTCACTTCTAAATGCATGTGTCTCTCCAGCAGCCTCTTCCTCCATACCTTCCTCCATTATTTTTTCAGTAGATAACTGGTCTCATCAAAAATGAGTAATAAACAGAAATGAATTCTTCTAGGATTTATACACAAAAGCTACAAAAATGACTAAGAGAAAGAGAGAGATGAAAAATCCATATAGAGATGAAGAGTTTAGACAAATCAGTCAATATTTTTTTTTAATTCTAAAATAAAGCATGATATTTTAAGATGAAAAACTGAGCTGATGGTGCTCAAAAAATAGGGGGGGAAAAGCTAGGGACAAAAAACTAAGCATAAAAATCACACAAAAAATAAAAATTATAAAGAAGATGACAGATAGGAAAGGAGATAAAGTTCTCTGATATATACCTAGTGTTCATAATGCAGAGAACAGAACAAGTGGAACAGGGGAAAACATTCAAATACATCATAGAGGAAAACATTACTGAGATAAAAATTAAAACTGAAGGTTGAAGTGACTCACCATGTACCAAGGGAAAAAAGTAGATGGTTGTCAAAATTAGGATGAGTCCTTGGGAAATTTGACAAAAATATTTTATGCAAAATGAGCAACATCAAGATATATTTAGAGGAAGTTATACAGTTACAAGGATTACAAGACAAATCCTAAGGGATTCAGGAAGAAAAGGCAAGGTACATGTAAGCCAAGCAAGGAAGTAGGAGAAATTGTCTAAAGTGGAAACATGTAATTAAATATAAAGAAAGAAAGAAATGAGTGCTCTAACATTTTTTTCTTTAGCTTTAGGGAGATTTTTAAAGACCCAATCAATCTTTCTTGTGGTAGAAAACATTTATCTGAAGTCTTTTGCTTCCGATAATTTCACAATTCCTTTTATTTCAGAGGATTGTACATTTGTTAAATGTAATTAAATTTAATGCTTAAAAATTGAATGTAATCTATTGTCATCCACTTATTTTTCTAAAATTTAGGAGAACAGCACTTATGCATTAACAAATACAATAATTTGAAATGCTTTCTCTAGGAAAAATAATTTGTTTAATGTGTCAATCAATGTCTGCTGATAGGTGTTATGATTGCAGGCAATAACTAAATTGAGGGCTCTATACAAAACACATCACTCTAAGAATCACATCAGATGAGACAACACAGGAAATTCATGTGTCAACTGTCTACACCTGTCAAAGCAAGGATTAAAAATATTTGCTACATCAATGCTTCTTAGTCACCCACTTATACAGTACTCTGAAGTACACTGGATCATTTTTCTTTCTTTAGCTACTTTTATTCAGGGAACCGAAGCTGCCATAGAAATAGTCACGCTTTAATATTAATCTATAAGTACAACAAAAGACTGAGAGCATAGGTTAAAAAATCACAATGAATTGTGTGAGTTGATTTTGATGAGTGCCATTATCCTATAGTTCCATTGTGGATGCCCAAATAGGCATACTTTTCTTAATCTTTTAGCAATTTTATTGCTTGAGACCCTCACAATTCTAACATTGGGGGAATGCTCCTAAATGACTTTTCTGCTTTTCATCTCTGTTCTCTTCCCCCAAACCCCATCCCCATTCATCCTCTATGGCGTACGCCATTCAGAATGATCTTTCTAAAAGTCAAATCTGTTTTTCTTACCTCTATACTTAAAAATTCTTTAATAAATACCCAATGCCTTTCCTATAAAATCAAACCCTGTTTTGTCATAGAAGGTCTGTTATATCCTCCTTTTATAAATAAATTTTAGAAGAAAAGAATGTCTCCCCAACAGGATTTTTTTTTTCTTTTCCATCATGGTTTATCACAGGATACTGAATATAGTTCCCTGTGCTATACAGTAGAGTTTGCTGTTTATCCATCCTATATATAATAGTTTGCATCTCCTAATTCCAAACACCCAATCCTTCCCTCCCCCCACAGGAATTGACAAGCAGTTTACTTTGTGACATGACTGTCACAAATGATGGCTCTACTTAAGTATTCAACATTGTGAGAGCTGAGCATTGCATTTTTTGTGGTTTTAGTCATTACATGACCTAATTTCCATGGCATGAATTTTCAATGAGGACAGATTGTTCTTTAGCACAGGCCTGGCCACTCTCTACCTTTGATTCAATCCACCCTGAGAAGATGGAGATAGATCTGTTTGGTAAATTTGGGTAAAACAAACTGGAGTATGCAACGGTGAGTGTCGTCCTTCTTCCTCTAGGAAGTAAGCTGCTCACGGGGAACATGGTTTCTGCTCCTCTTCTGAGTCTCTGAGTCTCTGTCTGCCCTGGTCCTTTGATTGGGCAAAGAAATCTAATCCATCTGAATTTCAGAATATTGAACTGATTTGGTTACCAAAACTAAAGTCACATGCTCAAGCTAGCCACTATCAGTAAAAAAAGAGATGTTAAGCTTCTTTGCTACTTTTCTTCCCTCAACTTTTTCAGAATCCTGGTGAGGGCGAAGGGTACTGTTTACTGAATGCTTCCCCAGAGACTCCAGTAAAATCTCATTTAGGCATTGAAGAAAAGTTCATTGAGGTATTACACTTTGCCAAATATTGTTGATGAGTGCTGTGATATGGGTGATGTCATTTGGTCATACAGCTCTCCACCTGTCCACAGCCTCCGTCACTCAGCCTTTGGCTCCTGAAACCCCTTCACCACCCCACATCCTCAACCTCCATGTGACTCCACTGAGCTTGGTAAGGAAGGGAAGAGTCCCTGTTCCAATCTGTAAAATAATAATGAGATGGTAATTTCAGGATAATCAAAAGATAAAACTGGTAAAGTGTTTTGCATATGCTGACTTTCTTATGAAATGGAGCATTCAAACAATACTGAGTTTTCACACATACACACTGTTTTGAATTTTCTGCCTAAACATGGGAAACATTAGTGATGCAAATTGTTCTGAGCCCTGAAGCTGACGTTTCTAGCTTGGTGATTAAGGATAGATGACAGAGAGGGGATTTCCTGACTATAGCTGAGCTACTCTGAGGAATTTTTAACCCATAGTTCCTGCTTAGGAACAAAAGAATAAGTTGAATCTTTTATTTTTCCTGGTATATGATTTAGGGGCCTTGTTAAAAATTAATTACATACCCCACCATGATAAAATCCCACTAGAACTTGACCCATGGAAGACTAACATCACATTTTTCTTTTGAACTATTTTTGCAAAGGACCTAATCTCTCCCTAAACAAATTAGAGGAACATACTTATCAGAAGGGTAAAACAGTGGGATTATTTGAAAAGGAGCTTCATTATTTACAATAGCCAGGACATGGAAGCAACCTAAGTGTCCATCGACAGATGAATGATTAAAGAAGATGTGGCACATATATACAATGGAATATTTCTCAGCCACAAAAAGAAACAAAGTTGAGTTATTTGTAGTGAGGTGTATGGACCTAGAGTCTGTCATACAGAGTGAAGTAAGTCAGAAAGAGAAAAACAAATACCATAAGCTAACACATATATATGGAATCTAAAAAAAAAAAAAAAGGTTCTGAAGAACCTAGGGGCAGGACAGGAATAAAGACGTAGAGAATGGACTTGAGGACACGGGGAAGGGGAAGGGTAAGCTGGGACGAAGTGAGAGAGTGGTATGGACATATATATACTACCAAATGTAAAATAGATAGCTAGTGGGAAGCAGCCGCATAGCACAGGGAGATCAGCTCAGTGCTTTGTGACCACCTAGAGCGACGGGATAGGGAGGGTGGGAGGGAAACACAAGAGGGAGGAGATATGGGAACATATGTATATGTATAGCTGATTCACTTTGTTATAAAGCAGAAACTAACACACCATTGTAAAGCAATTATACTCCAATAAAGATGTTTAAAAAAAAAGGAGTTTCATAAAAGGATTTCTTATCCCTTAATGTATATTTGGAGACATATCACAGGAAAGGAAGGAGTTATGTTGGCCTACCTTGCTTAAGAATAATTGTCCCATATTATTATCCTTTGTTTCCATGAAAAGAAGTCACTGAATCATTATATAGTCAGTGTCTGAAGGTTCAGTCCATGGAAAGAGTTCTCCAAAATCTAATATAATACCATATTGCTCTCTTTTCTGATTCTTAGTTCCACTTTTCTTTTTTAGGTTCTATTTCTGATACAGAATTAGTGCCCAAACTGACTCCTACTAGCCCTTAGAAATCAATAATGCCATTACTTAATATATTTATAAAGCAATAAACATAGAGCCAAGTAAGAATAAAGATAACTTTTTTTGCATTTTTCACATTTTTGAAGCAATATTGAGTATTAAGATCAATGATAATGTAATAAAAAATAAGGCAAGAATAAGAGGAAAACAACATATACATATTTTCAAAATAAAATATTAAAAATTTAGTTGCACTAATATTTAAAAAATTTAGATATGTGTCAGTTTTTTCATTTTCTTGTTTACAGTAGTAAAAACCTCAAATAAAAGATATATTTAATGACTCATTAAAGTGTATAACAAACTTGAAACTTAACATTCTTATTTGATTAATTTTTCTGAAACATTAGAAAGGAAATTGATAGGTGTAGCAGCCAGACAAATAACTTCTAATTTGTGATAAATGAGACAAATCTCTTCAAAGGAAATATAGTTTCCAAATCAAATCAATAACCCATTTTAGTTAAATTTTTTTCCATTAAAAGTGAAATTAGTAGTGAGTGTCAGCCAGCATGCCAATATTTCAACTTTATCTGAAACTGGTACTTTCTGAAAGTATAATGTCTGCCAGTAGAACGGACTGGGAACTTTCTATTAGGTTAGCCATCAAGTCAGGGATTGAAGACATCTTTCATTTCTTCCAGAAGAAATTATAGCTCTCTAGTGAGAACACAATTTATCAACAAGCATCTAACAAAAGTAATCAGATACATCCTTCTTGGCTTTAGTCAAATTTCTGCAAAGTTAAATATGTAAAACCTAAATTTAGTGCTTAAACATATGTACACAACCATGCTTTTACAGAAATGTGCTTCTATACTAGACAAAAATAATAGGTCTGAGAGGTGACCAAACCCATTACCTAAGTCGCCTCAATAGATGCAGCAGCAAATACGAAATTGCAGAGCTATCAGTCTCCATGTGGCTGAATAAGCATCAGATAGACCACTCCCAAGCTAAGCAAATCCATGACATTTAGATCAGTGCTCTACTCAATGACTGTGCAAAGTATTTGATGATGATTATGCCAACTTTTAACCTATTTAGTATGAACTGTAATTTGCATAAAATAATGTATGATATTGTGTTGATAACAACACATCTACATAGTGAATCTAATTTTCTGGGGTTAGACCGAAAAACTTGAGGTTTCTTTTCATTCTTGTTATTGATCTGTCAGCCCTCCAAGTTTCAGGTTTATTTTCTGCCAATATGCTGTCAAACACTAGGCAGGTTAGGAAGATGATATTTTTCAAACATTGAGCTTCATAGAGAAAAGGGGTCTATAAAATTCCCAAGTAACAGTATTACTATTCATAATGTATCATAACAGAAGAGAAATAATATTCACTGAAATTAAAAGGAGATGGTCTAAATTTGATAGCAGAAAATGATTTTAAATGGATTAACTAATAAACCCTTGAGTGTTTCTGAGCATATTACAGTAAATGCTCCATACACAATACCAAAAATTAAAAGATAATAATTTACTCTTACAAGTAATGATTTATTTTATTTTACTTGGTTTTGTAGGCTGTGAATTTATGTTCAGCTTTTTACTCTCATGGATTTGGAAGGAAAAGAACTGCTGATTGCCCTTTTCTCACTCTTTCTGCCTCCATTTTCTGGTTTGAATAAAAAACTTTTCTGCTTAAGAGTTAGATACAAGTATTTGTATTTTTATGATATGCTATCAAAATGTTTTAATTCACTAATATATTCACTCAAAAAAACAATTTTTTTATTGGGCACCTGTTCTGTGTCAGGAATGTCCTGTTATCTATAAGGTGTGTATTAGAAGATGCCACATGATCAGGTCCAGTACATAATTTGTGGGTGCAGTGCAAATAGAAAAATGTGAGGACCTTTGTACAAAATTTATTAAGAATTTTAGAAGAACTAACCAAGGGTAGGGAACCTGTTCAGACTGCATGCCCATGAAGCCAGCCCCACATATGACTTTAGCACTGAAACTTCATTACTCTTTTCAGTGTGAAAAAAAAAATGATGAATGTGCATTTAGAATGCTTTTGAACTATGAAATTAATAGAATAAGGCAATATGAGTCACTGGCAGTATGAGTGTTTGCATTTTTTTGCACATTTATTTATTTAATTCAGAAGCACAAGTTTCTAGGGAGAGCCAGTAATGCATTTTCATAATGTTGTTACCCAAATACTTTATTTTTCTGCTTACAGAACTGAATACTTCAGAGATTAAGAAGCACAAGCGGTAGCCTCTGTAATATGATTCTAGAGCCCATTCCATGTTAAGAATAACACCTTCCTCTGATATGGGTAAACAGCTAATGAAACAGGCTGCCTACAATACCTGTAGTGTCAAGTACCGAAGTACTGTCAGCTATAAGCACAGTAGGAGAAGGACTTCATCGCTAGAAAACAAATCAGAGCCAGAAAAAAATTAATATAAACCGCATTTGATTGGTTCAACAAATATTAATTGAACACCTCCAATGTATCGGGTACTCTTCCATGGGTCAGGTGTACATCTGTGACCAAAACAGATAAAGGCCTTCACCCTCATGGAACTCACACCTTAATAATTGATAGCACGTCAGAAAGTTGACACCCACATGTGAATATGTAATCTTTCTTTGCAACTTATTTCAAAAGAATTTTCTCTTGATAGGCAAACACCTTTAGTTTTTATTTGTTTATTCATTTGACCAAAGTTTACCAAAATAGCCTTTAAGATCCAGGCACTATGCTATGATTTAGAGTTGAATCTATAACTAAACAGTTGTAGTTGTAAATTATGTCATTATTATAAGAAAAGTAACTTTGAATGCACCTGGGCTTATCTCACGATTCTCCATTATCTGTACCTTCAAAAGGCTTAATTGTCTTACCCAGTGATTTCAAATACATGGCATCCATACCACTATTCTCTCTTTTGCCCAAGACAAAAATCACTAGTGAATTTGGGCTCTTTTTTCCAGTGAACTTAAATGAAGCCTCAAAATTCTGCTAAGGTTAACCTTTCAGCTTTCCACAGTCAATCCTATAATTGTCTAATGAGGTGAAACCATTTACCGCTTTTGCCTAAGCCTGGACTTCAAAACCTACAGTTGATTTCTGAATGGTAGGCATACTATTTAGGAAGATTGGTATATCTATTGAGCAAGCTGTATTGTTCAAGGTAAGCTAACTACTATAAAAAGCAGTTCAAAAATCTCTTTGGCTTAATACCATAAAATTAATTTTTCATTCTCTTTACAGTCCTAAGCAGAGGAGATCTAGGGCTCCACCCCATGCAGTTAGGCCTATAAGTAGCATATTTTATTTATGCCCACATTCCTTTGGTCAGAACTCAATCATGTGACCATTCTCCCCAGCTGCAAGGGAGGCTAGGAAGTGTAATCTACCTATGTGCCTAAGAGAGAAATAAAATGAGGTGTGGGGAATACTGACATACCTCAGAGATATTCAGTCCCAGACCACCACAATAAAGCAAATATAGCAATAAAATGAATTACGTGAATTTTTGGTTTCCTAGTGCATATAAAAGTTATGTTAACACTATACTGTAGTCCATTAAGTGGCAATAGTATTATGTCTAAAAACAAACCAATATAAATACCTTAATTTAAAAATACTTACCACGGGTAAGGGTGGGGGAAGGCATAGTTAGGGAGTTTGGGATTGACATGTACACACTGCTATATTTAAAATGGATAACCAACAAGGACCTACTGTATAGCATAAGGAACTCTGCTCAATATTATATAACAATCTAAATGGGAAAATAATTTTAAAAAAAGAATAGATACATGTATATGTATAACTGAATCACTTTGCTGTACACCTGAAACTGTCACAACATTGTTAATCAACTATACTCCAATAAAAAATAAAAAGTTAAAAAAAAATAAAAATACTTTATTGTTAAAAATGCTAACCATCGGGCTTCCCTGGTGGCGCAGTGGTTGAGAGTCCGCCTGCTGATGCAGGGGACACGGGTTCGTGCCCTGGTCCGGGAAGAGCCCACATGCCGCAGAGCGGCTGGGCCCGTGGGCCGTGGCCGCTGAGCCTGCGTGTCCGGAGCCTGTGCTCTGCAACGTCTCCCGTGACAGTTGAAGGTACAGATAAGGGCCATGACAGTGAGAGGCCCGCGTACCGCAAAAAAAAAAAAAAAATGGTAACCATCATCTGAGCCTTCAGCAAGTTGTAGTGGTAACATCAAAGATCATCGTGGTGATCAGAGATCATCATAACAAATATAATAATTATTGAAAAAGCTTGAAATATTGTGAGAATTACCAATATGTGACTCAGAGACATGAAGTGAGAAAATGATGTTGGAAAATAGAGCAATCAACTTGCTCAGTGCAGAGTTGTCACAAACCATCAATTTATAAAAAAACGCAATAAATTAGAATGCAATAAAATGAGGTACACCTGTAAATAACGTGTCTGTACCACATCAGCCTCAAGCAGGGTGAGATGATGATGGATTTTGAAAATATGAACTTAATTGACTGCCAATAAATAATTCTCAGCTTATAGAACTCAGACAATTAAAAATACTTTGAATTTGGTGTCAGTGACCAGTACCTCTAAATACTGCTAAATCTGTGTAAGACTGTCCTTTGCCATGAAAATACTATTATTGTTTGGACCAATAGTTACTGTTAGAAATGTTTAGTTTGTAGTTTTATTATAGTTATAAAATTTGGGTACTTTTTTTTTTCTTCTTTTTCCTATGTGAACCCATTGAAGCCCTATTTAAATGTAAGTCTAAATCTAAGGAAGCTGAATCCTTTTTAGATCAACTTGGGTCTCCAAATTCAATTAGGACTGGGAGTCTGGTTTGATATTCTATTTCTGGGGCTAGTTAGGCCTGTCAACCAGTAATAAACTTCTTGGAAGTCCTGAAATAATATTTCCCAATTTTCTCAAAAATGATAGAATTTTTCAGAACCATTAAGACAATACCCAATGAGAGTGAATTTGATTCCCATAGGTTTATTTCACAGGATTTTGGTGGAAATAAAGGGCCTACATCTAAAGAACAAAACAACAATAAAAACCCTGTGTCTGGTATTTCATAATGAAATAAGATATTTTCAAGCTGGAAAGAATCCTAGAGATGATAAAGTGTGTTGATGTGCATTCTGGAATCCACAGACTTTTGTCCCTTCTAACTCTCTGGTGTGGCTCAGAAATGAGGCTTGGACAGTGCCAAATTCTGCTTACTGTTTTCCAGCCCTTAGAAATCAGTTGTTGATCAATGTTCTGCATCTCTACTCCTTGGGTCTGACTATCACGGAAGAATAAGTTGATTGAAATCACTGGGCAAAAAATGTAAAAAATGATCTGCTCAGTGTAGTATACAGGAGGAAAAAGACAGCAGGTGGCAGTGTGTGTGTGACAGGCTGTTTTCTAAATAAAACACAAACTACATCTGTGGACACTGCCAAGAGGAGAAAGTGGCTGTTGAAAATCATCTACTCCAACATAAAAGGCCCAGGGAACAATGTTTTTAAGATTAAAAACATCACTGATTTTTTTTTGCCATTTGCAATGGGAAAATCTTGTTTTGAAGAATACAACAGTGAGAGTCCCTATGTGATAAACCACATTTTCGATTAAGTTGATTAGAAGGCTGGAAAGGAGGCAAAGTATACCAATTTCAAACACAAATTTTAATTTAGTCTCGACATTCCATCATGATAGTGCTTTATTGCATTTTCTGAAATTTAATTCAAAAAGGAAACTCTATTCACAGAGAAAGAATAAAAGAAATCTTACACAAATATTGTATTTTCTGGTAAAAATACATAACAAAATTTCTATTTTATTTGTGTCAAAGGATAATTTTTCCTGTATTAATATTCATGCAAAATAGCAAGCCCACCACTGATCCAATCCAATGCCCCCACCATAAAGGCAAGAAAACAGATATCTGAAAAGTAACCCAGCAGGACCCGATGGGGCCTTCCCAGCACAGACCCCTCCCCCATATCCTCTCCAGTAGCTCCTCTCTGAACTACCTAGATAATAGTATCTGATGCACACTTCCTGAGTTGTTTTATAGATGCTAAAACCCCCATCAAATGGAAGAAATTAGCTACTTGATGACCATGAGCACATAGCCCCCAGGCCTACTGGTGCCTAAGGATTGAAAATGTTAACCTCTGTGGCACTGCCCTGTGACATCACCATCAACCAATCAGAGAACTGTGCACTAGCTGATCACACACCCTGGGATACCCTCCCTCACCTTGCGTTTAAAAATGCTTTGCTAGGGCTTCCCTGGTGGCGCAGTGGTGGAGAGTCCGCCTGCTGATGCGGGGGACATGGGTTCATGCCCTGGTCCGGGAAGATCCCACATGCCGCGGAGCGGCTGGGCCCGTGAGCCATGGCCGCTGAGCCTGCGCGTCCGGAGCCTGTGCTCCGCAACAGGAGAGGCCACAACAGTGAGAGGCCCGCGTATCGCAAAAAAATAAATAAATAAATAAAATGCTTTGCTAAAATTCATGGGGGAGTTTGGGCTTTGTGAGCACTAGCTGTCCCAAACTCCTTGCTTCGCCCTGCGATAAACACTACACTTTCCTTCACCACAACCCAGTGTCAGTAGGTGGGCTTTACTGTGTGCAAGCGGACACAGTTTGGTTCGGAAACAGGAGGAGTTAAATATTTTCTCAAAGCCACAAAATGAACTTATACAACTGAAATTAGTAAGTGAGTCTCCAGAATGTGAATCCACAATTCTTACTACTGAAATTAATAAGCGAGATTTTTTTGAGTGTTGTTTTGTGTCTGTAGCCAGCAGATGATGGCTACTCATTATAATTTTCATATATTCTAATTTGTACATTTTTTACATTAAATTACATTTTAGATATGAACTGTAAGTCCAGGTATACAAGATAAAATGAATACGAACTCATTAAATCTTCTCCAGTAGTGTTTTAAAGAACACCTCTGGAAATATGGAATAGATATTTTTAATACAAGAAAAGTGTGATGATCCTGGTATCTAACAGTAAAGAATGAGATAGGTTACCCACTTCTCAAAATTCAGATGTATGATTCTAAGAGGATTGCCCAATGAGACAATATGCTATAATCACGGTTAAAGGGGAAAAATCAAAATACCAGTTCCTAAAATTAGGGAAACTAATATTAGCCTTATAAAATAAATCATCTCTGTAGCACAGAAGTGAATTATTATATTAGTCCAGTACTCAATTTTCAGGGATAAAAGTGTGCAGAATGCATGAATAGAATAGTCTCCTCTAGCATAGTAGCAACTACTGAGAAATGGAAAGAACTGACCATTTATCTTGAGTAAACCTGTATGGCACTCAAATCCATTCCCTTTGTTTGTAAAAACATACTCCTTACCCTTGAGGATTAATTCCTTGGGCATTCATGGTCTAGCTGGGGAGACAGATATATTTGAAATAATAACTGATACTTCCCCCTTTTCCAGTATTTCTGGCTCTCCCCTCTATTTGCACAATAATCTGATCTTGTAGCATACAAGCTTCAAGGAAGATTGATTACCATAGAAAATATAAGTATGTTTTAGTTTCAAAAGTCTACCCTCTGACAGGACTCAGGGCAAGGAAAAAACCCAGTGAGTTAGAATTAAATTCCCTGCCCTCAAGACAGAATAAAAGTTCCACAGCGTAGAAGGAGGAGAAATCAGGCAAACAGGAAGGGAGGAAGTTGGCTATGGAGAGTTGATACCTTGGTAAAGCCTAAGATAGTGTAACCAGACCTCAAAAGATCCTGCTGCAATGAGAAAAATTAATAGGCAAAGGCCACTCTGCTTTCAGCTGAGTTCCAATTTAAATCATCTTATTCTGTAATCTACCTGGTAGCAACAAAGGGCAGCTGCATGCCCTTCTGATGGTTGTAAACTCCACAGTTCTAGGGCGTTACTACTCACATAGATACTGATAAGAATGGCACCCTCTGGGGTTGTGTCTCCATATGCAACAACTCTAGAAACCTCATGGAGCCAAGGTAGCCCTTGAAGACTGCCCAGTCACCATCATGGTACAGTCCTTGTGCTGTGAAGTCATGATATTGTATATGTCCTTCCTCCTAGTATCTGGTAAGCTTCTTCTCTGATGGTTGTCAGCAGCACCTCACCCACTGACCATCAAGCAGGATGTCTGTACCCTAAAACTTTACTTGGTCCACCATCCAACCTACCTTCCATTCATTATTCAAGGACACATACAGTTACAAAATTCTATTATAGAAGGAAGAACAAAGAGGATGGAAATGCCTATGTTCATGATGAAGGATCAGGAAAGTTTTTAAGAATTGTAATCTGAGTTTTCTATCTTGAGGAAGTTTTGTAGCTTGTCAACAGTTTACTACAACAACAACCATGAACATTTTCTGTATCCTTTTACCCACCAAACATTTTTCTAAATGCTTTAGAAAAGATTAGTATACACCATATAGAGTGGTACACCATTTAAACTAAGAATACAAGTGTTGATTAAAAGTGAAGTCTCTGGGATCAGGCTGCCTGGATTTGTATCCTGGCATGCACTTCTTAATAGCTCTGAAATCTCTGGCAAATTTCTTATCTTCTGTGTGTCTC
Source organism: Grampus griseus (assembly GCF_964374135.1). Taxonomy (NCBI): domain Eukaryota; kingdom Metazoa; phylum Chordata; class Mammalia; order Artiodactyla; family Delphinidae; genus Grampus; species Grampus griseus. Next base: position 37,368,013 of record NC_138997.1, read on the forward strand.
AGTTTCCTCATCTGTAAAATGTAGTGGCATGAGAGATATTAAAAAGATACAAATCAAACTTCTAGTGATGAAAACACTATATCTAGGGTAAAAAAATATACTAGTATGGGGCAAACAATGAATTGGAATTACAAAATAAAAGGTTAGTGAACTTGAAGACATAGCAATAGAAAACCATAAAAAGTGAATCAGAGAGAAAAAGAGACTAAAAACAAATTCACAGAGCATCAGTGAGCTGTAAGACAACTTATGAAGTATATACATGTAACAGTAATTAGAGTCCTTGAAGAAGAAGGATGGGGTGAGAAAAAATATTTGATGAACTAATGACTCAAAAATATCCAAATTTGATGAAAATTATAAGCCCATAAATCCAAGGAGCTCTAGTAATCCCAAACACAAGAAACAAATAAAATTACTAGTGAGGCACATCAAAATCAAATTGCTTAAAATAGTGATAAAGAAAAATCTTAAAAGCAGTCAGAGAAAAAAGACAAAATATGTACAGAAAAACAAAGATAAAAATGACTATAGGTTAGATACAAGGCAAGTCAGAAGACAGTGGAATGACATGTTTAAAGTACTGTCAAACTAGAATGAAAGTACCTTTAGAGCTGAAAGTGAAATAAAATGAATGCTTTTCTCCTCAGGCCAGAAGCAGGCAAGCATGACTGCTCTCAGCACTTCAATTGAAATTTGTATTAGAGGTTCTAGGCTGTTTAGGAAGGCAAGAAAAATAAATAAAAGGTATACAGATTTTAAAAGGAAGAAGTAAACTATCCTTATTTGCAGATGATATAATGACTATGTAGAAAACCCTATGGAATCTAAAAGAAAACTACTAGTAAGGCTGAAGGATACAAGAAATATACAAATATCAGTTACATTTCTATATACAATCAAATATTGAATTTTAATGCCATTTACAATAACACTAAAAATAAGGGATGCTTAGGGGTAAATCTTAAAAGATGTAAAAGACCTGTACATTGAAAACTAGAAAACACTGCTGAGAGAAATTAAAGAAGACCTAAGCAAATGGGGGGATTTACTATGTTCATGGAATGAAAGATGTCAATTCCTCCAAGTTGATTTATAGTTTCAATGTAATCCCAATCAAAATCATAGCATGCCTTGACATAGAGATTGAGAAACTGATTCTAATGTTTGTGTACAAATGTAAAGGACCTAAATTAGCTAAAACAATTTTGAAAAAGAAAAAGTTGGCTTAGATTTGGAGTTTCAATAATTGTTATAAAGCCACAGTAATCAAGACAGGGTAGTACTGGGGGCAAACTGATAAACTTTGCTCAATACCTCACCCCACGTATAAAAATTAACTCAAAATGTATTATAGAACTAAATGTAAATCCTAAAATTATAAAACTTCTAGAAGAAAACATCAGAGATAATATTTGTGACCTTGAATTAGGCAGAGTTCTAAAATATGACATGAGCAGCACAATCCATAACATTTTTTTAAATTGATAAATGGGACTTCATCAAAATTAAGAATGTTTGCTCTTCAGAATACATTATTTAAAAAATGAAAACACAACTACAGAATGAAACTATATTTGCCCAAAGAAATATTTGCTAATCACAGATCTGATTAAAGACTTGTATCTGGAATATCTAAAGACCTCTCAAAGCCTAATAATAAAAAAAAAACTGAATTAATTAATTAAAGTGATAGTTTGAACAGACACTTCACCAAGGAAGAAATACAAATGGCAAACAAGTACATGAAAGGGTGTTCAACATCAAATCTCATTAGAGAAATGCAAATTTTAAAAAAATGAGATATTACTAGTATACACCTACTAAAAGTACTAAAAATAAAACACTGACAATACCAAAGACTGGCAAGCTGTTGTGCTACTAGAACTCTTATACACTGTTGGTGGGGATGTAAAAAGGTACAATCACTTTGGAAAACAGTTTGGCAGGCTCTTAAAAAATAAAATACACACCTATCGTATGATTCATTCATCCTACTCCTTGGTATTTATCTAAGAGAAATGAAAGTACATCCATACACAGACTTGAACATGAATGTTCACAGAAGCTTTATTTGTAGGAGCTAAAAACTGGAACAAACTCAAATGTCCCTAAACAAATGAATGGGTAAACAAATTGTAGTGCATCTATACAACGGATTACTGCACAGCAAGAAAAAGATATGAACTACTGATCCATGCAGCAACATAGGTGAATCTCAGAATAATTATGCTGAGTGAAAGAAGCCAGATGGAAAAGAATATATAGTATGATTCCATTTATGTATCATTCTTTAAAAAGACAACTAATTTACAGTGCCATAAAACAGATTAGTGATTAGGTACAGGCTGGGGAAGGCAGGAGTGAGGGACTACAAGAAGCATTAGAAAATTTAGGGGGTGACAGATACATTCATTATCTTGATTGTGGTGATGGTTTCATTGCTTATATTTATGTTAAAACTTATCAAATTGTGCACTTTACATATATGTGGACTTTACTGCATGTCAATTACACCTCAATAAAGTTGTTTAAGAAAATAAGAATTTATAGTACCACCAAGATGACTTAGAAAGGCACAGAGAGACAGACCTATTTCCCAGGGAACCTAAATACAAGATTTTTTTCTCCATTCATGAAATAAAGGCCCTCAATCATATGTGACAACTATGTAAGGAGATGCAAATACACAAAATTTTCTTTCTGAAACACCTAACTGTCAGAAAGGTAATACAATGCTGGGATAAGCAAATTGAGCCTTTATTAAGTACAAAGATTTATTCTTTTTCTCATGTTAACTCTCTGAAAGTTAATTAAACACCCACTACTGGATCTGGCCTGTCATTCATTCCACTGCTAGTATGGGAGTTCCCAGGCAGCTGAGGCCACACAGGGCAGAGATGCTAACAATTTACATATCATATTAAGCATGTGATGACAGAATTGCTGGGCAAGTTTAATTCCTCATTCCACATGTACTCCAAAGGTGCAGGATAGAACAGGAAAGTGCATTTAATATGCTCCATGGGGAAATATACTTTACAGAGCACTCCAGAAATTCCCTTATTTAAAATAAACACATAATCTGGGGAGAGACTCAAAATCTGTAATGGTGTTGCCTCTGGGGACTAGAAACAAGAGAATAGGAGGAAGGTTTACTTTGGCATATGGCTTTTTATATCCTTGGAAGTTGTTGTGAACAATTTACATTTTCAAGAGAAAAATAAGTAATAAAAAATTTTAAATGAAGTACATCTCTGCCACTGGGATTACTGTTGCTGGGTCAATCCTGAAGAATGGGTCTACTACTAGGTCTCCCCTCTTCAGATCAAAAGAGTTTCATTTAAATTTTTATTTTTTTTAATTTGCTACTGCTTCTACAAATCCTATTTGACATATTCAATTGGTGTACCACTTGCAGGGATAATTGAGGGATGGTGGCTGGTAACCTTGAAATTGCAAATCGGGGTCAGATGTAAATTATTAATGCTTAGTGTGACTCCCTCCCCCTGCCTTTAATAGCTGTGGAAACATGGGTTAATCCAACAGATTGTTTTCCATCTATAACTTGAGGACTACCTTTACCCTTTTATGTAGTCATAGCTAATTTACATTCACTTAGCATCTTTCGAAAATATTCATTATATACAGCATTAATGTTAAATGCTTTCCATAGAGAAACAAAATGTGCACTGTTATCCATCCTCAGACATTTCATTGAAAGATATTTTTCCCTATCATTTAGTAACTTTACATCCTATTAGAAAAGCTTCCAAAATGTTAGCAGGAATACATTATCTGATCAAATACCTCTTACTTTCAATTTTTCATATGTATCAAGTGAAGAATGGTATAAATGTTCTTTGTATATTATCTCATGATAAATTTTACTGGAGGAAAAAAACTTATATTCAAAAAAACCTAATTAGAGACTTCAATCTATCCACATACAAACACCAACAAGAAAAGCAGTATTTGTGCTTAACCTAGCCATTTTCTTTAGAAAACATAAAGAAAAAAGAATTTGAAAAACATGAAAGAAATATGTTAAATTATTCTTTACAAACCTTCACAAACCCAGGTTATACATAATAATGGTATAATCTCCCTTACAGGACTTGTGAACTCTTTTAACAATAATGTATTACTTTTCTTTACAAGTTCATCAAAAGGAATTTTAGTATATAAATTAAACTGGTCAGTGGCTAAAGTTCCAAGAGCAATTATTGTACCAAATCTATTACCAATTATTCTCAGACATATCTGGTTTCAAAATCAGACTATATCACTGACTAAATCTGCAACTTTGAACAAGAAATGTAACCTTTATGATGCTAAATTTTCTCAACTATAAAATGGGGACAGTAATCTATGCATCATAGGTTTATTGTAAGATTTAAATTAGATGATACATGTAAGATGCCTGATATGGTAAGTATTCAACTAATGTTCTTATCTTACCCTTCAGTGTTATAAGCAGCAGACCCAGCTCAGCCAGTATTTTTTTAAATGAAAGAATTAATACTTCCCTTTCTGTTAATGGTTTAATCTTACCAAACAAGTTTAGTTTAATGGGTCATTACTAGATCACAAATATATATTTATATAGTTTTTGCATTCAGTAACTTGGATCTTATACATTATATTATTGGAAACACATAGTTTCAAGACATCAACCTTATAAACATATATACCATTTCCTGAGGAGTAGTAGTTCCATATTAACTACATAATATGATTTTATATGTTTAAAACAGCTTTTAGGTTATAAGTTATCACTTCAATACCATAAAACTTCTAAGATCCAAGAAACCATTCACAATCATTTGAGTACACAGACACTATGGGAATAATTTTACAGAGTTAGGCTGAGAAGTGGCAACCTCTTAACCTGAAGAATTTAGTTATCTTGGTGAAAAAAGACCCAAAGTGATTAACTAGCAACCAGAAAAACTCCTTTATAAGGTTTTTTCCAATCAACTCTACTAACACACCCAATAATCAGAAACATACTTTATAAATATTCTACACAAAAAAGGCATAGATATTAAACAGGCTTAAACAACTGTAATCACACTATACTGTCAATAAACTTTTATTAAATGCTTATCAGGTACCAAGCTTTGGAGACCCTAGATTAGAAAGACATACCATTGTCACTCAAGAATCTACTTTCTAGTGGCCAAAGCTATCGAACATGTAAACAGATAATTGTGGCATGTGTAACAAATGCTATGATGAGGCAGACAGTAGAAAATGGTGTAAGAGAGGCACCTGGTCCTGAGCATAGGCTTGGAGAAGGCTTTAAGGACAAGATAGTGCCTGAATTGCATCTTAAAGGATGAGAAGAAGTTAGCAAGTCCAGATGCAGAGAAAAAGCCACCTATACAGACACCTCTAGTACTCTATCTAAATAAATAGCTAGCTTCAGGATGCAATACTAATGAACTATTTGAAAAGCTTCCTTGTTGTTATTAGTAAGAAAGCTTTAAATTAAGCACAATTTCTTTGGAGTCTGACAGACTATTCTCTTACTATATTAAAACTGTAAACATGAGCTGATATAATATGACTGAAAGTGTCACCACACGCATTTCAACCTTTATTAATCCAAAATTGTCAGGTAGCATATTTCAAGAAGCTGTATTAGCACCACCAACAACGAATATAGGCAAGCAGAATTGGAAGATTTACTTCACAAAGAGAAAGCTAGGGGTGTGTTAACTAAAGGAAGAGTATGCATCTAAATGAACTCATTAACAAGAACCTAGCAGCTGCCACAGTACTACTATGAAATGAAGAGCCTATTGAAATAAAAACCACAGGAGAAGACAATTGGACAGGTGGTAAGAAGCATAAGAATATTGTGCTAAGAGTTTTATACTATCTGGATTTCCATTTAGGTCTTTACTCCATTTTGAGTTTATTTTTGTGTATGGTGTTAGGGAATGTTCTAAATTCATTCCCTTACATGTAGCTGTCTAGTTTTCCCAGCACCACTTATTGAAGAGGCTATCTTTTCTCCATTGTATACTCTTGCCTCCTTTATCAAAGATAAGGTGACCATATGTGCATGGGTTTATCTCTGCATTTTCTATCCAGTTCCATTGCTCTATATTTCCCTTTTTGCAACAGTACCATACTGTCTTGATTACTGTAGCTTTGTAGTATAGTCTGAAGTCTGGGAGCCGAATTCCTCCAGCTCCGTTTTTCTTTCTCAAGATTACTTTATCTATTTGGGGTCTTTTGTGTTTCCATACAAAGTGTGAAACTTTTTGCTCTAGTTCTGTGAAAAATGACATTGGTAGTTTGAAAGGGATTGCACTGAATCTGTATATTGCTTTGGGTAGTAGAGTCATTTTCACAATGTTGATTCTTCCAATCCAAGAACATGGTATATCTCTCCATCTGTTTGTATCATCTTTAATTTCTTTCATCAGTGTCTTACAGTTTTCTGCATACAGGTCTTTTGTCTCCTTAGGGTGGTTTATTCCTAGGTATTTTATTCTTTTTGTTGCAGTGGTAAATGGGAGTGTTTCCTTAACTTCACTTTCAGATTTTTCATCATTAGTGTACAGGAATGCCAGAGATTTCTGTGCATTAATTTTGTATCCTGCTACTTTACCAAATTCATTGATTAGCTCTAGTAGTTTTCTGGTAGCATCTTTAGGATTCTCTATGTAGAGTATCATGTCACCTGCAAACACTGACAGTTTTACTTCTTCTTTTCCGATTTGGATTCCGTTCATTTCTTTTTCATCTCTGATTGCTGTGGCTAAAACTTCCAAAATTATGTTGAATAATAGTGGTGAAAGTGGGCAACCTTGTCTTGTTCCTGATCTTAGAGGAAATGGTTTCAGTTTTTCACCATTGAGGATGATGTTGTCTGTGAGGCTGTCGAATATGGCCTTTATTATGTTGACGTAAGTTCTCTCTATGCTTACTTTCTGGAGGGTTTTTATCATAAATTGGTGTTGAATTTTGTCAAAAGATTTTTCTGCATCTATTGAGATGACCATATGGTTTTTCTCCTTCAATTTGTTAATATGGTGTATCACGTTGATTGATTTGTATATATTGAAGAATCCTTGCATTCCTGGGATAAACCCCACTTGATCATGGTGTATGATCCTTTTAATGTGCTGCTGGATTCTGTTTGCAAGTATTTTGTTGAGGATTTTTGCATCTATGTTCATCAGTAATATTGGCCTGTATTTGTGTGTGACATCTTTGTCTGGTTTTAATATCAGGGTGATGGTGGCCTCATAGAATGAGTTTGGGAGTGTTCCTCCCTCTGCTATATGTTGGAAGAATTTGAGAAGGATAGATGTTAGCTCTTCTCTAAATGTTTGATAGAATTCGCCTGTGAAGCCATCTGGACCTGGACTTTTGTTTGTTGGAAGATTTTTAATCACAGTCTCAATTTCAGTGCTTGTGACTGGTCTGTTTCTATTTTCTAATTCTTCCTGGTTCAGTCTTGGAAGCTTGTGCTTTTCTAAGAATTTGTCCATTTTTTCCAGGTTGTCCATTTTAATGGCATATAGTTGCTTCTAGTAATTTCTCATGATCCTTTGCACTGCTGCAGTGTCAGTCGTTACTTCTCCTTTTTCATTTCTATTTCTGTTGATTTGGCTCTTCTTCCATTTTTTCTTGATGAGTCTGGCTAATGGTTTATCAATTTTGTTTATCTTCTCAAAGAGCCAGCTTTTAGTTTTATTGATCTTTGTTATTGTTTCCTTCATTTCTTTTTCATTTATTTCTGACCTGATCTTTATGATTTCTTTCCTTCTGCTAACTTGGGGGTGGGTTTTTTTGTTCTTCTTTCTCTAATTGCTTTAGGTATAAGGTTAGGTTGTTTATTTGAGATTTTTCTTGTTTCTTAAGGTAGGATTGTATTGCTATAAACTTCCCTCTTAGAACTGCTTTTGCTGCATCCCATAGGTTTTGGGTCATCGTGTTTTCATTGTCATTTGCTTCTAGATATTTTTTGATTTCCTCTTTGATTTCTTCAGTGATATCTTGGTTATTAAGTAGTGCATTGTTTAGCCTCCATGTGTTTGTATTTTTTACAGATTTTTTCCTGTAATTGATATCTAGTCTCATGGTGTTGTGGTCAGAAAAGATACTTCATACGATTTCAATTTTCTTAAATTTACCAAGGCTTGATTTGTGACCCAAGATATGATCTATCCTGGAGAATGTTCCATGAGCACTTGAGAAAAATGTGTATTCTGTTGTTTTTGGATGGAATGTCCTATAAATATCAATTAAGTCCATCTTGTTTAATGTATCATTTAAAGCTTGTGTTTCCTTATTTATTTTCATTTTGGATGATCTGTCCATTGGTGAAAGTGGGCTGTTAAAGTCCCCTACTATGAAAGTGTTACTGTCGATTTCCCCTTTTATGGCTGTTAGTATTTGCCTTATGTATTGAGGTGTTCCTATGTTGGGTGCATAAATATTTACAATTGTTATATTTTCTTCTTGGATTGATCCCTTGATCATTATGTATTGTCCTTCTTTGTCTCTTGTAATAGTCTTTATTTTAAAGTTTATTTTGTCTGATATGAGAATTGTTATGCTAGGTTTCTTTTGTTTTCCATTTGCATGGAAATCCATCCCCTCACTTTCAGTTTGTATGTGTCCCTATTTCTGAAGTGGATCTCTTGTAGACAGCATATATATGGGTCTTGTTTTTTTATTCTTTCAGCCAGTCTATGTCTTTTGGTTGGAGCATTTAATCCATTCACATTTAAGGTAATTTTCGATAGGTATGTTCCTATTACCATTTTCTTAATTGTTTTGGGTTTGTTATTGTAGGTCTTTTCCATCTCTTGTGTTTCCTGCCTAGAGAAGTTCCTTTAGCATTTGCTGTAAAGCTGGTTTGGTGGTTCTGAATTCTCTTACCTTTTGCTTGTCTGTAAAGGTTTTAACTTCTCTGTCAAATCTGAATGAGATACTTGTGGGGTAGAGTAATCTTGGTTGTAGGTTTTTCTCCTTCATCACTTTAACTATGTCCTGCCACTCCCTTCTGGTTTGCCAAGTTTCTGCTGAAAGATCAACTGTTAACCTTATGGGGATTCTCTTGTATGTTATGTAGGTCACTTATCTGTTCTTTTGCCTCAGTTATTCTGTTATTGATTCCTTCTAGAGAATTTTTAATTTCATTTATTGTGTTGTTCAGCATTGTTTGTTTGCTCTTTAGCTCTTCTAGGTCCTTGTTAAAACGTTTCTTGTATTCTCTCCATGCTATTTCCAAGATTTTGGATCATCTTTACTATCATAACTCTGAATTCTTTTTCAGGTAGACTCCCTATTTTCTCTTCATTTGTTTGTTCTGGTGGGTTTTTACCTTGCTCCTTCATCTGCTGTGTATTTCTCTGTCTTCTCATTTTGCTTAACTTACTGTGTTTGAAGTCTCCTTTTTGCAGGCTGCAGGTTCGTAGTTCCCATTATTTTTGGTGTCTGTCCCCAGTGGGAAAGGCTGGTTCAGTGGCTTGTGTAGGCTTCCTGGTGGAGGGGACTGGTGCATGTGTTCTTGTGGGTGGGACTGGATCTTGTCTTTCTGGTGGGCAGGACTGCATCCGGTGGTGAGTTTTGGGGTGTCTGTGAACTTATTATGATTTTAGGCAGCCTCTCTGCTAATGGGTGGAGTTGTGTTCCTGTCTTGATAGTTGTTTGGCATGGGGTATCCAGCACTGGAGCATGCTGGTCGTTGAGTGTAGCTGGATCTTAGCATTGAGACAGAGGTCTCTGGGAGAGCTCTCACCAATTGATATTACATGGGGTTGGGAGGTCTCTGGTGGTCTTATATCCTGAACTTGGCTCTCTTGCCTCAGAGGCTCAGGCCTGACACCCGGCCAGAGCACCAAGACCCTATCAGCCAAATGGCTCAGAAGAAAAAGAAAGAAGAGAAAGAAAGAAAGAAAGAAAGATAGATAGATAGATAGATAGATAGATAGATAGATAGATAGATAGAAAGAAGGAAAGAAAGGAAGGAAGGAAGGGAGAAAGAAAGAACAAAAGAGAGAGAGAAAGAGAGAGAGAAAGAGAAAGAAAGAAAGAAAAAAGAAATAAAGAAAGAGAAAGGAAGGAAGGAAGGAAGGGGGAGGGAGGAAGGAAGGAAGGAAAGAAGGGAGAAAGGAGGAATAAAATGAAATAAAAAAAATTTAATATATTATTAAAATAAAAAAGAAGAGAGCAACCAAACCAATAAACATCCACCAATGATAACAAGCACTAAAAACTAAACTCAGATAAACATATAAATCATAAACTAGTCAGTTGCTTGCAGCAAACCCCAAGTCTACAGTTGCTCCCAAAGTCCACTGACAATTTTGGGATGATTCGTTGTCTATTCAGGTATTCCACAGATGCAGGGTACATCAAGTTGACTGTGGAGATTTAATCCGCTGCTCCTGAGGCTTCACAGAGAAATTTCCCTTTCTCTTCTTTGTTTGCACAGCTCCTGGGATTCAGCTTTGGATTGGCCCCTCCTCTGCATGTAGGTTGCCCACTGGCATCTGTTCTTCACCCAGACAGGAGGGGTGAAAGGAGCAGCTGATTAGGGCGCTCTGGCTCACTCAGGCTGGGGGCAGGGAGGGGTATGGAATGTGGGGCAAGCCTGTGGCGGCAGAGGCCAACATGACATTGCAATAGCCTAAGGTGTGATATGTGTTCTCCTGGGGAAGTTGTCCCTGGATCATGGGACCCTGGCAGTGGCGGGCTGCACAGGCTCCCAAGAGGGGAGGTGTGGAGAGTGACCTGTGCTTGCAACAGGATTCTTGGTGGCTGCAGCCAGCCTTAGTTTCATGCCCGTCTCTGGTGTCTGCGCTGATAGCCGCGGCTTGCGCCCGTCTCTGGAGCTCATTTAGGCGGCGCTCTTAATCTCCTCTCCTTGTGCACGGGGGAAAAATGGTCTCTTGCCTCTTCAGCAGCTCCAGACTTTTTCCTGGACTCCCTCCCAGCTAGCTGTGGTGCACTAGCCCCCTTCAGGATATGTTCACACCACCAACCCCAGTCCTCTCCCTGGGATCCAACCGAAGCCCAAGCCTCAGCTTCCAGCCCCCGCCCGTCCCGGCGGGTGAGCAGACAAGCCTCTCGGGCTGGTGAGTGCCGGTTGGCACCGATCCTCTGTTTGGGAAGCTCTCTAGTTTGCCCTCCACACCCCTGTTGCTGTGCTGTCCTCCATGGCTCCGAAGCTTCCTCGTCCCCCCCACCCACCCCCTGTCTCCACCAGTGAAGGGGCTTCCTAGTGTGTGGAAACCTTTCCTCCTTCACAGCTCCCTCCCAGAGGTGCAGGTCACGTCCCTATTCTTGTCTCTGTTTTTTCTTTTTTCTTTTGCCCTACCCAGGTACATGGGGAGTTTCTTGCCTTTTGGGAAGTCTGAGGTCTTCTGCCAGCGTTCAGTAGGTGTTCTGTAGGAGTTGTTCCACGTGTAGATGTATTTCTGATGTATTTGTGGGGAGGAAGGTGGTCTCCATATCTTCCTCCTCCGCCACCTTGTAGGTCCAAGCCTCCTCATTATGTTTTATAATTAATATTCTGAACATGTTTTGCCATGTCAAATTTGTATATTTTTCTTCAATATAAGAGTATTCATTATTTGCCACCATGCAGGAAAAAATTTAACTATAAAATCCAATATTGCTTTCTTTATTCCCCCAATATGCTTTCATATTCATTGTTGAAAGCATTACAAACATAATTTCTGTTCACATTGGCCTTCATTTAACATTTAAGGCTTTATAAGGCCTACATTTGCTTATATATTATAAGCAAAACAAAATTTCTTGGAAAGGTTAGGCATATGTTAAAAATTAGCATTTGACCTAATTGCTTTCTACAAGTTTGAGAGAAAAGTACAAGTCAGTTCAAGATAGGGCATAAAAAGATCCTGAACTCACCCCACTCCCATCAACACACACAGATACAATAAATCTACAATTACATATGAAATAATCCCCTTGGAAAGATACCTGTAATTGGATGAACAGAATCTCCACAGCAAAATGCAAAAAGACAGCATTGAGATGGGTAGGAAAGGCAGAGATACAGGCTCACCAAGGAAAAACTCACACCCAGACCACAGTAATCAACAATCAGGAGAAAACACAAAGGAACAGATCTTTTCCCTGAGAAGAGAAGGATTCAAGAACTCCACATCAAGTACCCCAAACCCTGTATCCTTCACAGGAGAAATGATGCCCCAAAACACTTGGTTTTGAAAACCAACAGGAATGCATCCAAGAAAACTACAGAGCTGCAAGTAAGAGAAAACCTGTTCTTAAAGGACACACACAACCTTGCTTGACCCAAAAACCAGCACAAAAACACCAGACTGAAAAGTGTATGGACAATAGGTGAAGGGGACCCACTTACCAATCCTGAAGTGTCTGCTGTAGAGGCAGGAACCAGTTGGGGTGCTCCCTAGGGACTGAGTCACTGACAGGAGCAATTTATGTGATCTTAGGCAACCTTGTTAATACCAATGCTGGCAGGCACAATTTTGGAATTCTCCACATTACCTATTAGTGGCACAGAGCAGGCCCCACTGAAAAGCAATAGCCCACACCACTAGCACCCCATGGCAGGAGCCACCAAGTCCCACATCCAGTCCAGGGGCCAGTATTGCCCACCAGTGCCCCATCACAGCCTCAATGCCACCACAACAAAAGAGTGTACACAATCCACCTAGGGGACAACTCTTGAGCATCTGGCTAGGCTGGACAGGCAAGATTGTGCTTCTAAGCCCCACAGGACATCTAAATGAGGCCAGTCCTTCAATACTGGTAGAGATAGCTAATACACCTAATAATACATAGAAACAGAGAGAAATAGGCAAAACAAGGAGATAGAAGAATATGTTCCAATGAAAAGAACAAAGCAAAACCTAAAAAAAGAACTAAATAAAATGGTTTCCCTTATAAAGAGTTCCAAATAATGGTCATAAAGATGCTCACTGAACACACAAAAAGAATGGATGAATACAGTTAGAACTGCAACAAAAAGAAAATATAAGAAAGTACCGAACAGAAACTATAACTAAATTGAAAAATACACTAGAGGGGTTAACAAAATGAATGGATGAAGCAGAAGAACAAATCAGTGAGCCAGAAGACAAAACCATGGAACTCGTCCAGACCAGCAAAAGGAAAAAGAATTTTTAAAAATGAAGATACCTTAACGGACCTTTGGAACAACATCAAGTGGAATAAGATTCACATTATAGGGGTCACAGAGAGAGAAATGTCCAGAAAAATTATCTGAAGAAATAGTCACTGAGTTTCCCTAATCTGAGGAAGGAAGCAAACATCCAGGTCCAGGAAGCCCGAAGTTCCAAATAAGATAAACCCAAAGAGACACAGAGCAGGACACATTATAATTAAAATGGTAAAAATTAAGAATAAGGAGAGACTCCTAAAAGCAGGAAGAGGAAAATAATTTGTTATGTGCAAGGAAAACCCATTAGGCTGACAGCACATTTTTCGACAAAAATTTTACATGCCAGAAAAGAGTGGCATGACATATTCAAGGTGCTGAAAGGAAAAAACTTGCAACCAGGAATTGTCTAACCAGTAAGGTTATCATTCAGATTGAAGAAGAAAGGAGAGATCTGGGGTTTCCCAGATAAGCCAAAGCTAAAGAAGTTCATCACCACTAAACCAGCCCTACAAGAAATGTTAAAGGAACTTCTTTAAGCTGAAAAGAAACGGCACTAATTAATAAGAAGGAAACAACTGTTTTGTTTTAAGCTAGTCATCCTTGAATGACTTGCTTTGGAAGTATTTGTGATTTGGGAATTTCAGACAAATCTTAGGGTATCTCCTGCTTCATTTCTTCTCACCCTTTCCAAGCATCACTCACAACTACTACAACACATACACACAACTTATTCTCAGTCATACATTCCAAATTAGAGACTTCAACCTTTCTCCACCCCCTCATGGCTACATTCTTTTATAATGGAGAGTCATTTGAAAGGTTTAAACAGAGAAGTACCATGAACAGAACTACATTTCATAAAGTGCACTCTGAAAAGTTAGTTTCTAATTAGGCTTAATGAAGTACCTCTCTTCTATGCTCTCATTGTTCTGTGAGCATATTTGCCAAAAATTTCAGGGACAACAAAACCCACATCTTCTCCCTCCAAATCTTGAGCTCTTTTTCTATTTAGCCTCTCCAATATGCTTTACCCAAAATTGCATGACTCCAGTATTTTCAATAACATCATTAGAAACTTCCTTTTCCAGGAAAGATGGGAATAAATTTATCTTTTTTTCTGAAAAAAAAACTTTAAATGGACAAAATATATAACATGACAATTCTCAAGACATTAGATATCAGACAAATGAAAAAAAAAAACAGTGATTTCTAAGAGACAAAAAATAAAGTGAACCGTACAACTAACTCAGCTTAGTGCCTAGAGAGTTTTATAGATCGTGAGTCAGGAAGGGAGAACTTATGCCTGATAGACTCATAAGATAAGACACTGGGAGTTCAGGGAACCCAAGGCAGTGAGAGTTCATAGAGAGGAAAAAAGAGGAGACAGTTGCAAAAAGAGAGTACCAAAACCTGAGGACCCCCCCTCATGTCTTCAGCTGAGCACTAAGTGTGAGGTATATACCCAAGGCCAAGGAAAGAAACACCCAAAAAGATTAGAGGGAAAATGAAAACCTCATAAATCACAGGACATTGCCTATAATATTCAGAAGGATTTTACCTCAATAGAGGGGACAACCAGCCCTAGAATAAGTATAGTTCTAGTTCTACCTAACAAAGCTTAAAAGCAAGACTCAAAAAGATCAAATGGTTTCCAAGTAACTTAACTGTGTCCCAGAATAAAACTCAACAGTAATTTTAGGAATACAAAATATTCAGCATCCAACAAGGTAAAATTCACAATGTATGGCATCCAATTAAAAAATCAGTGGGCTTCCCTGGTGGTGCAGTGGTTGAGCTTCCGCCTGCCGATGCAAGGGACACAGGTTTGTGCCCCGGTCCGGGAAGATCCCACGTACCGTGGAGCGGCTGGGCCCGTGAGCCATGGCCACTGGGCCTGTGCGTCCGGAGCCTGTGCTCCACGACGGGAGAGGCCGCAGCGGTGAGAGGCCCGCGTATCGCAAAAAAAAAAAAAAAAAATCAGTAATCATGTAAAAAGAAACAAGCGAATTTCATCCATAATGAGTAGGAAAAAAGGCAATCATTTGGAACTAACCTAGAAATTACAGACGTGATAGAAATGGTAGACAAGGACAATGAAATTATAACTGTATTCCTTATGTTCAAGAAGTTGGAAGAAGTGAGCATGATAATAGAACACATGGAAGATATAAAAATACATTCAAATCAAACTTCTAAAAATGAAAACTACTTTGCTTGCAAAGAAAAATACAGAAACCAAAGTAAAAAGAGCAAAAGAAATTCCAAAGTAAAAAGAGCAAAAGAAATTAAGGTATTCATCATTTTTATAACTGTTTTTGCTTTGATCAATAAATCATTTCTTAAAAAGTATGTAACTCTTCAAAATTTCACAGAATAGTAAGTTTTTGCTTCTTCTATTTCTCGATTATTTTTCAGTGTTTCAAAAACAATAAAATAATGGAGGCAAACTCATCACCTCATAATCTTAGTGTACTTTGTGATAGATTAGCAAATTAGGCATCTGTTCACATCCTATGAAAACTTTTAATAAAAGAATTCAGTGGAACTAGGAAATCTAATATCTATTCAGAAGTACACCTTGTGCAACATTTTGGTAGATGCTTTGCAAGCTGAATATGAATATAATTATATACACATTCTAGGCTATTTTAAAATTTGTTTCTTTAGACAGTTTTTCTCTAAACAAAATGCTTTGTAGAACATGATTAAATAATATTTTCTCAGTAGAATCACCATAGTTTTGAAGTGATTGGAAACTTTTCATATTAGAGGACCTAAGGTACCAAAAGACTAAGAACTCTGTCCCAAGGTCCCATGAAGAGTCAATTAGTTCATTTGTTTGTTCATTTATTCACTCATTCATTTATTCAAATATTTATTAAAACCTACCACATACAAGGCATTCTGCTAAGAACTAGAGCAACATAACACAAAAAAGACCTTCCCATCAGTGAGTTGACATCTGCTATGGATTGAATGTTTGTGTCTCCCAAAATTTATATGTTGAAACCTTAATCTTCAATGTGATGGTATGAAGATGGGGCCCTTGGCAGGGACAGGTAATAGTTCATGAGGGTGAAGTCCTTATGATGAGATTAGTGCCCTTATAAGAAGAAACTCAAGAGAGCTTCCTTCCTCTTTCTGCTCTCCATGTGAGGACGCAATGAAAGGAGGGCCATCTACAAACCAGGAAGAGTGTCCTCACCAAATCTGTTGGTGCCTTGATCTTGGATTTCCCAGTCTCCAGATCTGTGAGATATATATGTTTGTTGTTTAAGCCACCCAGTCTATAGCAATTTGTTATAGCTGACAGAACTGACTAAGACAACATCCCACTGGTTAAATTAGATGTAAATAAAAATTAAATATCATAGATTTTGTATTTTGGTCTTGTGTCTATCATCCTAATTGATATACCCTTCAAAAAAGCTTATAATCTTATTTTCTCCACTTGTACTCATTATAATTTTGATTAAAAGAACTACACAGAATAAAATACCTAATAACAGGTAAAATACCAGTAATTATTATTGCTATTATTATTTTAACTATATTAGTTAGAGTGGACTAAGTTCTATTCTAAAAAGACCATAAATTTGTATTGGCTCAAACATAATAGTAGTGCATTTCTTGATCATGAGATAGTATTGGATGAGTGAATGAGTAGGTAAGACAATCTTATTCTACAGTCATTCATAGATGCATGATGACAGAGGCTCTGCTACCTTGGTAGCTTCCAAGGTCACCTTAGACATTATGTCTATTCTCAACAGCTAAAGGAAAACAATAGATGGAAGATACTGATAGGAGGATTTTAGAGACCAGACCAATACATACTACTTCTTATAATCCATTGACTGGAACTCAATCACATGATTACTCCTAATCACAAAGGAGGCTGGGAAGTATCATCTAGTACACACAGGAAGAAGAGAACACACATTTGGGTGAGCATCTGGGAGCCTCTGCCACATCAATCAAGAGGTTAATTCCCATTAAGTAAACATTATATTGTGAATTAGAGCGGTCTTGAGTAAAGTCAATTTTATTAATAAATTATTTTCCCTTCTGAAAATAAACTGGAATATTTCACAATCACAATTATTTCATATGCAAACATTTAGAATTACTAATCACATGCTGTTACTTTGTTTCTAAACATTTCCAATAGCATATTAATTTCATAGTTTATCATAAATTTCCTAAACATGCCCCACCCCTCAATTTCTTTCCTTTTTCAATGAAGTTTCAGGGGCAGTGGGTTTTTACTCAGACCAATGGAAAGTTAAATCCCTTTTTTTTTTCCACTATCCTGCATTGTCTTTGGGCGAAATATTTAACTTTTTGAGACTTGATTTACTGATCTTTTTCCTCATGATAAAACATTTACCAGATGTAATTATTAAATTGAATGAGTTGTATGTATGTAAAGTAGTATGAAAAGTATGAAGCCACTGGCGTTCATAATAAATGTTCCAGAAATAATAGCTCTTATTTTTAGATCTCTCATTTCATGTCTTTTGTTTAGTTTTTTAACTGTGGTAAAACACACATAACATAAGATTTAGCATTTTAACCATATTTAAGTGTAAAATTCAGTGGCATTAAGGACATTCAGATTGTTGTGCAACCATCACCACTATCTATCTCCAGAACTTTTTCATAATCCCAAATTGAAATACCATTAAATAATATTAATATAACCCCCTTTTCCCCTTCTTGTAACCACTATTATACCTCTGTCTCTATAGATTTGACTATTTTCGGTATTTAATATAAGTGAAGTCATGACACCTTTTGATTCCCTTCTCATTTCCTTCTGTGTATATCCCTTAGATATTTTCTTAGTGGTTACAGTGAGGATTATATATAATATCCTAAAGTTATAGCATTCTATTTGAATGATTACCAACTTAACTTCAATTGCACACAAAAAACTCTACTCTTACATAGCTCCACCCCAACTTTAGATCACTGATGCACAAATTACATCTTCATGCATTGTGTACTCATTAACAAAGATTAATAATTGCTTTAATGCATTTGTCTTTTAAATCCTCTAGAAAATAAAAAGTGGGGTTATAAACCAAGATTACAATAACACTGGTTTTTACCTTTATTCATACAGTTAACTTTTATTGGAAATCTTTGTATTTCATATGGCTTTGAGATACTGCATGGTATTCTTTAGCATTTCTTGTAAGGCAGATCTAGTGGTAATAAACTACTCTTAGCTTTGTTTATCTGGCAATGTCTTAATTTTCCCCTCAGTTTTGAAGGAAAGTTTTGCCAGATATAGAATTCTTGATTGAAATTATTTTCTTTCAGCACCTTTCATATATCATCTCACTGTTTTCTGTCCTTCAAGACTTCTACTAAGAAATTTGCTGATAACCTTATTGAGGATTTTTAATAAGTGACAAGTTGCTTTTTTCTTTCTGCTTACAACATTCTCTCTTTGTTTTGGCTTTTGACAGTTTGATTATAATATGTCTCAATGTGGGTCTCTGTAAGTTGTCCTACTTGGTGTTCATTTAACTTTTTGGATTTGTAGATTCATGTCCTTCCCCAATTTGGGGAAATTTTCAGCCATTATTTTTCAAATAACCTCTCTGCCCTTTTCTCTCTTTTCCTTGATTCACTTGATGGTATCTCACAAATCCCTTAGACTCTGTTTACTTTTCTTCAATCTCTTTCCTTTCTGTTCTTCAGACTCCATAATTTCAATTGTTCTGTTTTCAAGTTGACTAATTCTTTCTTCTGCCTACTCAAATTTGCTGCTGTCCCCTTATAATGAATTATTAAATTCAATTATACTATTTTTATTCATACATTTGTTTTTTGGACTCCTATAAGGTTAGTTCAGCCAATTTCTAGTTGTTTATTGATGTTTCCATGGAGGAACAAGGACTAGGAGTTTCCTACCCTGTCATTTTGTTGACATCCAGCCTCAAATATTTTTAAATAAAACTTTATTTAGTCATCACTATTATTGTATGTAGATAAATCAAAAGATATTCTCTAAATTAAATATTCATAATAAGCAAGATACACTTGCTTATTAATAAGCAAGATGCAGTAGCTATCAAATACATCATCTCACTCTTCTAGAAGAGAATTATTTACTATTACTAAATTAAACTCTTATAATAAGGTTTGTCATTTTACAATTACTTTTTTAATAAATTCAATTATAAAATCACCTCAGAGCCATATGCCTAAAAATAGAATCAATATACAACAACAAACAATCATTTCTTTCCCTTCATTCTACTGCCTATGAAAGCTTTCTGATTTTCTCTCAAAGGTTTATAATTAGCCTCTACCAGCAGAATCACTTTGCTTATTTTCTTGCCTTTATGTCACCCACTGACATTGCAATTTGAACTTAATTTTAATTAAATACTACATGTTTTCTAAATTACGATATAATTCAGCTTGAAATATAGAGATTATTACCTAGATTCATAAAAATATTTGTACTGATCATGGCTTTAGAGATCATGGCTTTAGAGATTATTCCTTCGTGACCCAGATGTGGACATGATAGAGCAGATTAATGTTATTCAACTGGTTAGTTCTAAAGTCATAACATAACAAACCTTTTACTAATAGTCTCATGCTCTTTTTATTATTTCATACTTTCTTTTATCTGTTTGCCAATTATTCTGATAAAAACTAAATTGAGGGCTTCCCTGGTGGCGCAGTGGTTGAGAGTCCGCCTGCTGATGCAGGGGACACGGGTTCGTGCCCCAGTCCGGGAGGATCCCACATGCCGCGGAGCGGCTGGGCCCATAAGCCATGGCTGCTGAGCCTGTGCGTCCGGAGCCTGTGCTCTGCAATGGGAGAGGCCGCAACAGTGAGAGGCCCGCATACGGCAAAAAAAAAAAAAAAAAAAAAAAAAAAAAAAACACTAAATTGAACTATGTAATATGATCATTTCCTGGATGATGTTAAAAGTGTTTAACAACAAGAATGGCTGAAGCAGAGTTCTGGAGGAGAGGCTTATGGTTCCAGATCCTAACTCTTTGGAAGTAGAGGGCAGAGGTTAGTTCAGAAGAAGGAATGAGTTTGTTGGGGATGGGAAACACCCATCTGAATCAGAGCAGTGGCTATTTACCAACCAGTATGGGTGTATTTCAATAATGTAATAGCAGAACTAGGGCAAACTGGCTTATTGTAAGGTCAGGTCACACCCTGGCTTTTTCTTTGTTTTCCTGATGCTTCCAGGATAATTTTCCAAACCTAGAATATGTTTGGATAAGTCTAACTTTTTCTGAAAAAACTGTAAAGCGAATTACCTAGCAACCCCTCCTGCTTTAGGAGGCTGATAGGCAAAATGGTTGCTAGGCAACAACTAATTTCTTGTAGCAACAACAGAAATAAACAGGTCACCTTTTTTTCAGGAAAAAAAAAAAAAAAAGCTGTAGGTTTGTAGAGAACTGACCAAAACCATGTCTGGAGGCTGTTGTTGGGGTCTCTTATGAACACTGACCATAATTAGATAACTAAGACTCAACTGTATTCAAGGATACAAAAGAGAAACTGCAGGAGAGCTTGCCACATCACAAATGATGAAAGAAACAACATTCAGGCAAAACTACAAGGGATAGACAATTAAAATCACCTTCTTTTCCAATACTTTGCATTACAATAGCTATATGTTAGAAATGCTATACTATTCAAACTGAGATACAGAGACATATGCCAGGGGTTATGTTGCCACAGGACAAATAAAGCATATTTTTCTTGAGCATCCATTATAATTAGTGGTAGAAAAATTCTTAAATTTATTTCTGGGTCAAAATAAACATATCATTGAACAGAATTCAAAATTACATAAATTTTTGCAGAAACATGAGACAAAGAAATTTTACAACTATGGAAGAGCAATTTGGATTTTGTCTCAGTCTTAGACTCCCTGGAGGTGAGAGCCATACTCCTTGATTGTTCTCTGTCCTAGATTATTTCGGTTATCTATTGCTGTATAAAAACCACCCCAAATCTTGGCAGTTTAAAATAACAAAGCTTTATTACTTCTCACAATTATATGGGTTGACAAATTGAGTAGTGCTTTTAGTCTCATTTGGGATCTCTCACATAGCTGCAGTCATCTGATGGCTCAGCTGGGGCTGGAGAGCCCAAGATGGTCTCATTCACATGTGGCAGATCATGCTGGCTATCTATTGGGAAGCTTTGGTTTTCTGGCATTTGACTTCTCATTCTCAATAGGCTGGTCTTATTTCTTTGCAGGATGGCTCCAGTAAGTAAGAATAAAGCTACAAGACATTTTAAAGCTTAAGCTCCAGAACTTGCACTGTCACTTGTGCCACACTCTACTAATCAAAGTAAATCACAAGGCCAGCCCAGACTTAAAGTGTGCAGAAACAGATTTCACTTCTTACTTAAAAGAGCAACCAAGTCACAATGCAAAGGTGTATGGATGCTGAGAGTTGTGATTCACTGTGTTTATAATTGTAACAATCTACCATGGGGTATTTCAGTGAATTGAGCAGACTCTAGTGAACTAAGTGTCTTTCACTTCACAAGTCCTTAGGAATGCAAATCCTTCACTTAAGTGAAAAGAACACTAATTATTTGGCATGGAATATACTCTAAAGCCTGATTTTGTTTTCAGTTTGGGAGGGAAAGCCAACACAGGAAAGGTTTGTATTACCAAAGATATTGTCTTTAATAAAGGCAAAGTCATAAAGAATGTGGGTGGTTGCTTAGCTCTCTAAAGAGAATATAAGTAGAAGCCAAAAGCTCCACATCTAATGAATATTAAACCAGAAGGGACCAACACTGTGACTGATAGAATTCTCAAGGATTATGAAACATGTAAATTATTCAATATGCTATTTTGTTATCCTTTGTTCTCCAAATTTACTAAAAGTAAAAACAAACAAACAAACAAACAACTATCTCTGGTGTACCTCAATGGGAGAATAAAAGTGGGTGTGGTTGGCAGGATAGATCTTTACTCACTAATAATCACACTTATTATTATCTTCCACTCTGGTGCTGTCTCTTATCATTCTTCTTTGTCATAACTCTGAGGTGAGAAAAGAGAACAGCATGAACAGATGGCCTATGCCTTAGATGGGAGCTTAGGGAAAAACCTTCAGTAAGGAGTCTGTGTCAACTAAAAACTTACCATCCCTAGTTTTCATGGCTTTTCTCACCATCTCTTCTTTCTTGCCCCCTCAGCAAAGCTACATCACCAGGAAAACATGATCTTAAGCATTTTGAAAACTAGGCAGGTAACTTTTAGAACTTCATTACTGGCTGATTGAATCCAAATTATATTAGCTTAAACACACATACACACATAGAGAATAAGTTATGCCAATTGAAAAGGACCAGAGAGAAAGCTTTAAATAGGAAAATTCATGAAGTAAAAAAATTAATTCAGCAGTATGAGTGTCAGTGGGAATCATTAACACAAGAATGACATATTTTCCTAACCCCAAGTTCTTACAAGGCTTCATTCCATATACAGTTTAAGAATTTTCACATTACAGCATTTGAATCAATAAATAAAAAAATCAGTAGAAGTTCATTTGCTTTCAGTATTACTCAAAGCAATTTCGGGTATTATTGTGCCAGTCTGGTTACTCTTTGTGTCTGAGAAACTGCATTTTCCTATTATTCTTCCCATGTAATATGATAAAAGGAGATGGAGCAAGAAAAGGTGATAACCTTTAAAGTAAAACTTATTAGAACCTTCTCTTTTGACATTGTGGTTTTATTTATTAATATTTAAGTAATTTGCATAAATATTTTATTATAATAGCCATCAAAATGATATGTGAGAATTAACTGACACAACTAAGTTATACATTTATCATGAAACCTTTGTGATGAGTCAGCTGTAAAGAACAGTGTTCTCCCCTCACTGTACATTATAAAAGTCTGAGTCTGCTTTTATAGGAAAATGTAAGCATGGAAAGTATATCTTATGAGGGGATACATAAAAAGAGGTGTGCATATACAAACTCCTTAGAAGGAAACTTGTGCAAGGAGGAAATCAAAGTTATTGGACATGTGTGTTCATTGAATTGAAAATAAAATGGTTCAAAGGTCCTGAAATATACTGTATTTGAAGACATGATTTCTTAGGTTTCTTTGTATCAATTTGTTTGTGTAAATGTAAAGTTTAGATTTACGTATCATAGAACAATTATTAAGTTAAAATAAAGTAGGAGTTTACATCTTATAAAATATTAGCTGGCATTACACTCTTATTACTCAATTATTGCTAAATTGAACTGAATCTTACTCTGAACCACATGTGAACAAAACATGACCTCTTGACTGACTCTGACTCAGAACTTTGCTTTATCCAGTCCTTAGTCTCATTAAAGAAATCAGTGGTGCCTTTGTCTGAGGAAACTGCCATCTTATCACCAATGTAGTGTTTCTGAATCAATGACTGGTTTTCATGTTAATAATAATGTTGCCCATCTGCAACAGGGTGGGGTGGAGGAAGGAAACTAACTGCTTGCTGTTCAACTTCATGAAAAAAGTCACATATCTTTGGAAACTGTAGTTTGAGAAATAATAGTGGTGATGGTCTTAACCTTAGATATCCTTAAAGGTTCAATAAAGACATCCTCGTGAAAGAAAGACAATCACTGGTTCAAGTTCCTCATCTAGCATATCATATGTGGGCTGTGATGACTGGCTTATAAATGCCAAATACAAGCCAAAATACAGAGGAGCCTATTGAAGCCATTTGTGAAAATACAACGGCTCTATGTATAAATATCACCACATGTCCCCATAATGTTTTACTAACTGGAGTCAGGCAGTATCTGAGCAGATCTCTGGACAATTTCAACCTGATTGACACCAACCTTTCATTGGGAATGGGAATTTATCTCCACACTCAAATTCTTTTTGACAACTCTTTACAATATTTTTTTGTTCACTATTTTCTGGGGTAGACTTTAACAATTGTCAATTTTTTTTTTCAGGAGACAGTTGCTTTTCTCTCAGAAGAGAAATTCTTTTGGTCCACAACTTTAAACAGAAGGCAGCTTCCCACTATTTCATAGTGTACAAATTATTAAACATTACTGAGTGGGGAGGAGAATTTGCATGGCTGAGAATAAAATAATGAAGACACCAAAAAAAAATAAATAACGAAAACAAAAAAAACAAACTACATTGATCTGAGTGCATACAAAGAAATTTGGATCTAATAGGGAAAGAAAAAGGTCTGAAAATCAAAAACAAAGAAAAAAATCTTCTTTGAACATTTGGTAAATAAAAAGCTTGTAGGCCAACTAAATATAGTACATAATAAATTCCATTAGAGAGTCAAGAGTATGAAAAACAGTCACAGACAAAAGAAGGCTAAGGAAACATAATGACTAAGTACAATGTGGTATCCTTGAATGGATCCTGGAAAAGAAAAAGAATATTAGTGGAAAAACTGGAACTTCCAAATAAACTCTGCAGTTTAGTTATAGTAATGTACCAATGTTAATCTCCTAGTCTTGACAAATGTATCATAGTTATATAAAATATTAACATTAGAGGAAGCTAGGTGAAAGGTATACTGGAACTCTCTATTTATTTTTGTAACTTCTCTGTAAATATAAAACTATCCCAAAATAAAAAGCTTGTAAACAAGAACATAAGACTGTCAACAATTTTATTTTTACACAGGAGACACAGGACACTTTTAAATCTCAAGTTAGATGATGTATAGGTGATGATCATGTGATTAGGAGTTATAATTCATATATTTTGAGGCAGACCTTTTGTTTCCATTATCACTTTTTTTTTAAGCAGTATTTCCTAATTTTAAGCTTAGAGTTAAATTTATAAAGATGGCCACTGTTTTAGAGCTCTAATGAAAGAGACAGGCATATAAGGAGATTAAGCTTCGGGATTCTTACCACACTACTTTACATTGAATAAAGAAATGTAATTTTCCAAAATATTTGTTTTATATTAATATGCCATCCCTCTTTATTAATAAAAGGAGGCAAGGCAGAAAATGTCTTGAGTGTAAGACTATAAAAAAGTGAAGAAGTTCCCTGAACAGAAGGAATTCTTTTTTATTTTTATATCTCCATTCATGTTCCAAAATAATACGGGAGCAGAGCATCCCATCCATTACTGTGTGGCAATAGTTTCCCCAATCAATGTTTAATGAACCATGGTTATACTTTATCTGAAATAGGCTTCAATGAAAGGATGGCTTTTCTTCAAAATAATAAATCACATCATCATTATACCATTTTCTTACATCCATCTACATTTTTAACATGGAATAGTGATTTTGAGAGATATTTTTTGGAAAACCATCTGCCCATGAGCATCTGAGTAAGGAATCAAGGGAGAAAACCAGTGCCCACAGAATAGTCCACATTCAAAGTCACTGCCCCTGCTTCTGGGAGGCTAAGACAAATAAAAGCTCTCTAGAACACTGATTTTCAATGTTCTATGGCCTCAGAATACTCTCCTTAACATTTACACAAGTTCGTACTAAGTATGCATTTTTCCATTTTTCTTATGCACAACCTAATCAACTAAATATGCGATAAGATATTCCCAAAATTCATACAATTGGAGCTTGTGATCCATATGAGATCATTTGTGTTACAACAAAGAATTAATATATCTCTAGTCAAAAATAAATTATGCTTCAGTTGGCCTGTACAGTCTTATAATAGGAAAGTATGCTGCTTCAGATAAATATTTTGAATTATAAATAGCTATTCTGTGCACAATGTTATTTTTAGGTTTATTACCTATAGACCCAAGACTCAAGTTTGGGAATCAGTGCTTTAGGGACAGGCACTAATAGGTTTCCAGTAGTTGCTCGATTAATGGGAGTTGGTTGACTCGTTTATGTCAACTAGATATTTTTGGTTTCAGGTCTGGATACCTACACCATGCAGTCAAATGCTCTACTCCTGAGCTATACCCCCTGGATACCTGCACCATGAATGAGGCAAGACTGGCTTATGGTATAGAAAAGAAAAAGGATAAAAAGATGGAGAAAGAAAGATTGGTGAGGGAAACAGAGCGTATCAAAGAAGTTGGGCTCCTACATTGGGGATGATAGTCACAGATGTCCTATCTCTAGATGAGAAGCCATAATTAATTTGGGAATGAGAGGGGGCTGAGAAAGGGGGTGCTAGAGAACCATTCTAGTACCAAATGAAAAAATCTTGGTTGTTCAAATACGGTTCACTTGGTAAATTTTCACCTTAATTTACTCTATTTCCCAAATATCTTTCTCCAACATGTGAAGGAAATAAGGAACTGAAATAGTGATATTTGCAAAGCAATATTTTTCTTTACAGTAGTTCTTGAATTCTCAAAATTTCTTGCATTCAGTATTAATTTTGATTAGATTATGTAACTCTACCTACAACAGATATATCACCATGAAGTAAAATCAATGTTAACACGCTTGCCTATCCAAACAGCCTTCTTTTCCATATTCAATTTCACCTTGCCCTTTAAAATAAGAAAGGGCACAAAAAATTAGCTACAGGAGTGAAGACATTCTAAGGAGAAATTTGGGGAATAAAATGATTAATATCGTGAGGAAGTAATACCATGCACAGTAACATATGGCATACATAATTGTTGACTGTGTTCATGAAGGCTACTCAACACTACATTTTTATAGTAAAAAGTTAGATTTTATTATTTCTATTTGTAATGATCTTTTCACCCCAAATCTCATAGACTTTTGCTACAGGGGACTCAATAGCACCCTCAAAAATGGTTTAAACACAACTGGGATTTTCTAACACCTGAGTCTCTGGGATCAGGACTAATGGAATAGTGGCTGGATGCAAGAAAACTAGACATCTGTGTAAGAGCTGTAAGATGAAGCAATGCCTACCAGGGCTGGCAGAATCAAGGGTACAAGATAAGGTCATAATAAATCCCTTTCATGTGCAACTTGGCATGTTCCTGACCAACAAGTCTTGGGATCTAAGGTGGAACATTCCTAACAGATATATCCTCACAGTGAGAGCAATTGACACACCTTCCTCAGCCCCATATAACCATTGCTTTATAGCACTTGGATACAATATGACTTAATAGGAGAAGCAATGTGTTTTTAAAAATCTCTAACTATAGAACAGTCCATTTAATTCGGAGGAATGAACAATTAACTCTTTCAGAGTAGTTTTCTTGACAAGGTTCATTAGAGGGTCTGATCACATATATATATATATGCCTTATAAATTCAAATTCCTAGGGTGAGCATGGCACTGGGATTTTCCTGAGGTTTTTGTTTGTTCTTACTGAAATAAATTATGTGCTTCCTGGATGCTTAAAATGGATAAGAAGTCCCCAGATAACCTGCATTCCTGTATCTCCACTAGATATTATGGCTTGACTCAGGTGGTACAAGGAATCCATCACTTGAGGACTTACAGATTCAAAAGGGAGTTAGTTGTCACAGCTTTTACATGACCTCTAGGACAACAATCATTCTGAACTTGAGTACAGAAGTACCACATCAGAAATATATATATTAACAGCCCACTGCCCATTTTTATAGTATTTCAATTTCCATTGATGCATCCTAGTCTAATGCTTACTGATATATTGCTAACTCATATTTTTTCTGACAGTTTCATACTGACCTTTTTATTCAAATCTGCCATATTACTAGGCTAACTGTGATGTATAGTGCTTAATGACATGGCAAAAACACCCTGAAATCTGTATTTCCTCAGGTTCAACTCTCTTGTATATGTATATCACATCTTCTTTATCCATTCACCTAAAAATGGACATTTAGGTTGCTTCCATATCTTGGCTATTGTAAATAATGCTACAATGAACATTGGAGTGAATATATATTTTCCAGTTAGTGTTTTCTATTTCTTCAGATAAATGACTGGAAGTGAAATTGCTGGGTTGTATAGTAGTTCAATTATTAATCTTTTGAGGAAACTCTACACAGATTTCCATAGTGGCTGCACCAATTTACATTCCCACCAACAGTGCACAAGGGTTAAAATGTCCATACCACCCAAAGTAATCTACAGATTCAATGAAATCCATATCAAAATACCCATGGCATTTTTCATAGAACTAGAACAAATAATCTTAAAATTTGTATGGAAACACGAAAGACCACGAATAGCCAAAACCAAAACAATCTTAAGAAAGAAGAAAAAAGCTGGAGGTATCATACGTCCTGAATTAAAACTGTACTACAAAGCTATAATAATCCAAACAGTATGGTGTTGACATAATAAAGCACACTTAGGTCAATAGAACAGAATAGACAGCCCAAAAGTAACATATAAATGAACATATTTATATGTTCAATTAATCTACAACAAAGGAGGCAAGAATATCTAATGGGAAAATGATAGCCTCCTCAAAAAGTGGTGTTGGGAAAACTGGACAACTACATGCAAAGAAATGAAACTATACCATTTTTTTACACCTATACAAAAATAAACACAAAATAGATTAAAGACTTAAATGTAAGACATGAAACCATAAAACTCCTAGAAGAAAACATAGGCAGTATGCTTTTTGACATCTTGTGACTAGCTGTGTGATATTTTTACTAAAACTTTGGAAACCATATTTCAAAAATGTCAGGAATAAAATGTATAATTTTAAAATATATATTTCTTTAGGCACAGTATTTTACTATTTTTATAAAGTAGTGCATGCAGAGGAGAAAGTAACATTATAATGGCATACAAGTCTAGTCTCCCCATCTAAATCCCTTTTTGAGTCCCATGCTTTAGAAGTTCTCGTTTCAGTTTTTAGATCTTCTGGTGATATTACAATAAGTCTAAAGGATATATAAATACCTATATTTCTTGGTATATTGGTTGGGGTTCCTGAGAGGAACCAATAGACTGGATGGATAGAAAGATAGATAGATGGAGCTTTATGGTAAGGAATTAGCTCACATGATTATGGAGGTTGACAAGACCCAAGATCTGCAGGGTGAGTCAACAAGTGATGGTTTAGTTTCAGTCTAAAGGTTGGCAGGGGGACTCCTCTGGTGGTCCAGTGGCAAAGAATCCACCTTACAATGTAAGGGACATGGGTTCGATCCTTGGTAAGGGAACTAAGGTCCCACATGCCGCAGGGCAACTAAGCATGTGTGCCATAACTACTGAGCTCGCGTGCCTCAGCTAGAGAGCCTGTGTGCCACGAACTACAGAGCCCACTCACTTTGGAGCCTACAAACCACAGCTACAGAGCCCACGCACCCTGGAGCCTGCATGCCACAACCAGAAAGGAGAAAACCCACAGGCCACAACTAGAGAGAAGCCTGTGCGCCGCAATGAAAGATCCCGCATGCCTCAATGAAGATTCCGCATGCCGCATCTAAGATCCAATGCAGCCAAAAATGAATAAATAAAGGCAGGCACAAGACCAGGATGAGCTGATGTCTCAGTTGGAGTACAAGGCAAAAAAAAAAAAAAGCCAACGTTTTACTTCAAGCAGCCAGGCGGAAGTAATTCTCTCTTACTCAGGGAACGATCAGCCTTTTTGTTCTATTCAGGCCTTCAACTAATAGGATGAGGCGCATCTACATTAGAGAAGCCAATCTTCTTTACTCCATCTACCAATTTAAGTGTTAATCTCATCCCAAAACACCCTCACAGAAACACCCAGAAAAATGTTTGGACAAATATCTGAGCACTCCATAGATAGTCAAGTTGACACATAAAATTAGCCATCCACTTGATTTATCAACTTTATCCATGTACTTTCTTTATGGATTAGGTATGGCACCAATTGCCTCTACTAAGAACTAGCTCCCATATATCACTCCTCTTTTTCTCCCCCCACCACTCCTCATTATCTAGATGTATTGGTTATATTTTTAATTTTTAGTTTTTCCACTGACTAGTCCTATAAAGTTACACACTTAAATTTTTTTCTTGCTCTTTTAACCTTAGGTACTGTTTCTTAAACATCTTTCTAAGTACCATTAATCCTCTCTCTCCATCTCATGACATCTGTCAGCTTTACCATCACATGCATATTGTCAAGGTTTACAACTTTACATCCCATTCTGTAAGCATAATTAAAATTTCAGTGCATTTGTAAAAATTAGAACCTAAGAAACAGTATTTACTACATGATAATTATGTAATTACTATTAATTCTAAAACTAATTAATTGAATAGACTCCTAGAGAAAGGAAAATGCACTAAACCCCTGCTTTTATTAGAACATTACACACATCAAGATCAAATGAATTCTCTTTGGGCTTCCCTGGTGGCGCAGTGGTTGAGAGTCTGCCTGCCGTTGCAGGGGACACGGGTTTGTGCCCTGGTCCGGGAAGATCCCACATGCCGCGGAGCGGCTGGGCCCGTGAGCCATGGCTGCTGAGCCTGTGCGTCCGGAGCCTGTGCTCCGCCGCAACGGGAGAGGCCACAACAGTGAGAGGCCCGCGTACCGCAAAAAAAAAAAAAAAAAAAAAAAAAAAATGAATTATCTTTCCTTTTACTCCTCCAAGTGCTCAAAATCACTCATAGTTTTTATTTGCACCGTATTTGGGCCATGACCTTCTGTATATTTGTTTCTTTTATTTTAATTTCAATTTGCTCTTCTCTTTCGCAATAGATATTTCTATTCACTATATTATTAAGAACTTCCAGTTTTCAATCATATTATCCATAGAGAAAATTGTATCCTATTCTTCTAAAAGATAGTCTTAAAGGAGCCTTCTGACCTCCTCTTCTAATTTGGACTGATTGCTTTCTATAACTAGGTCTGTTACCCTGGGATTTCTTTTTATTGTTCTCTTGAATAGTTTTTGTTTCCTGGCACATACTCTTCCTTTTTCCTGTTTTTTTTTTTTTTTTTTTAAGTTTCCTGCTCCTGGAATAACACGCAAGTAGTTCCTCCCTTACTCACCCCTGAGAAAAGATTAGTGGTGGAAAGAGTATCTGAATCCTTCCAGATTGTAGAATGGAATTCTATGTGCAAAATCACTTTCTAACAGAACTCTCAGTACGTTAGCTATTGAAGAGAAAGAAATCTGGTGTGAATCTGATTATCATTACTTTGTACATATTTTTTTAATTTCTGAAAGTTATAAGGAATTTTTATTGATCCCTGTTGAGAAATTTCACAGAAATATGCCTAAGTGTGTTCCTTAAAATACATTCAATTTGATTAACTTCAGTAGACACTTTCAAACTGAAGACACGTCTTTCTTCAGATCCAAGATATGCTCTCATATTTCTTATTTTTATGTCTCTTTCTTCTTTTAGATGAATATTAGACTTTCTAGAGTAATACTTCTTGTCCCTTAAATCTGCCATCATATTTTCTATTTATTCTTTACTTTCTGAAAAATTCATTCATTTTATTTTTTAAGATTTTCTATTGATTTTTTTATTTTGGCAATCATACTTTTTAAAATTTCCAAGAACATTTGTTAATCTCTAATGATCATTTTTCATGAAAGCTAGTTTTGCTTTATGGATGTACTGCCTTCACAGTTTTATCTAAGGATATAAATTACAATTCATGAAGTGTTCATCTGGTTGGTTGATTGGTTGGTTTTCAGCTCCCTATATCACCTTCCTTTCTGTTTTCATTTTTCTGTTTTTTTAATCTTAGTCATTCACTTTTGTGTTGTTTGTATTTCTTAAATATTTAGTGAAACAGGTATTGATTCAAATTCTAAAATGAAAATTTTAAATTGGTTTAATAATAGGCGGATAGCCTAGGTTCCTTCTGTTGATATTTTGGGGAAATTTATTTTTCCAAACATACTTCCCCCACCAATGGAAAGTTGACTATATACTCGAATTTGTGAGCTGTGAACTGGAGAATTCACTCCATGGTCTAAGATTTGGGAGCGTATGTATTGATGAGGGCTCACCAAAAATGTGAAAATAGAGAAGATTTTACTCTGGTGACAGCAACTTCAACGCTTGGAGCCCTGGCTCCACCAAGGCAGATCACTGGATCTCTTTTGAAAGCAGTCTTTTGGGGGAGTAAACTTTGTTTCTCTCAACCTCACACTTTGCTAAACTAAAGCATATAATATTTGGCATCTATGAGCCTCCTATTCATTTAGAGTATTTATGTTGTTATGATTCCAAATAAGTCTTTCTCTTTTAAAGGTTGCCCCTTCTTTGGATATACACACAAAGCCCATAAATTCTAACTGGTACCTGCACACACAATGACACAAAGGGCTTTAACAGTCAGTTCAAAAGAATGTAATATCGTAATCTCATTTCCCACTAACTTACACCTGCCAAGAATGCAATCCTTAACTTATATGCTATGCAACTATTCAAAAGAATCCCAAGGCCTAAATCCTCAAAAACCCTTAGCAAGGTAAGCAATAAACGCACGTGTGTGAGGGGTAAAGCAGGAATAAAGACGCAGACCTCTTAGAGAACGGACTTGAGGTTATGGGGAGGGGGAAGGGTGAGCTGTGACAGGGCGAGAGAGAGTCATGGGCATATACACACTAACAAACGCAGTAAGGTAGATAGCTAGTGGGAAGCAGCCGCATGGCACAGGGATATTGGCTTGGTGCTTTGTGACAGCCTGGAGGGGTGGGATGGGGAGGGTGGGAGGGAGGGAGACGCAACAGGGAAGACATATGGGAACATATGTTTATGTATGACTGATTCACTTTGTTATAAAGCAGAAACTAACACACCATTGTAAAGCAATTATACCCCAATAAAGATGTTAAAAAAAAAAAAAAAAACACGTGTGTGTACATACACACAAACAGGACGTAAAGGAGCTTGAGAAAGAATATAAAACCAAATTATGAAAAAATTATACAATCTAGTCCATAATTTTGTCTTATACCTAGAACAATATCAAAAAATTGCTTACCCACTGACATGAAAACAGTAATTTGTTTAGTCACTTTATTAGTTTTCATTATTGTTGTGATTACTTTTGGCTATAATCTTCTCTCCATTCCACTTAATTTACCTGTCATTATAGATATTCCTGTTGAGATACAAAGCTGGCTAAAATCAGCAAGAGTTTCAAGCATTTTTATTATGAAACCTGACAAATTGACACTATCCATCTTGCCAGAGAACTATTCAGTATTACCAAAATGAGCAGGTGCAGCTTGACTGCAGGAGAAGCAAGTACAAGCACTATCTGCAAAGTGCATGGGCCTGCGGTGGGACTCCTTTGAAGACGACTTTGGAAGTCACCTGACATTTCCCTAAGAGCCCTCAGTGAACTTCCCAGGACAGCCTGTCACAATCTGCCTCAGTCTTAGCATATAAGAAGTACAAAGGAAATGAGATTCCAAGGATGGATTTTTCCTATCTCGTGCTTGAAAGATGAGGCATAGAACAATTTTTCTCAGCCCTGAAAGTTTGTGTATTTATATTGAAAAGCTCTAGGTCAAAACGAAGTATTTGTTAACTGGAAAAAAAAAAGAGTAAAGAAAAGAAGAGTAATGAATAAAACAATTCCATGCTATACACAATAAACTTCTTCAAATCTGAGTCAATCATAATCGGTTCTATTCATTCATTAGACATTTATTTAACACCTATTATTTTTAACATCTTTATTGTAGTATAATTGCTTTACAATGGTGTGTTAGTTTCTGCTTTATAACAAACTGAATCAGCTATACATATATATATATATATATATATATCCATATCTCCTCCTTGTTGTCTCCCCTTCCCATCCTCCCTATCTCTCCCCTGTAGGTGGTCACAAAGCACCAAGCTGATCTCCCTGTGATATGTGGATGCTTCCCACTAGCTATCTATTTTACATTTGTTAGTATATATAAGTCCATGCCACTCTCTCACTTAGTCCCAGCTTACCCTTCCCCCTTCCCATGTCCTCAAGTCCATTCTCTACATCTGCGTTTTTATTCCTGTCCTGCCCCTAGGTTCTTCAGAACCCTTATTTCTTTAGATTTCATATATATGTGTTAGCATACGGTATTTGTTTTTCTCTTTCTGACTTACTTCACTCTGTATGACAGACTCTAGGTCCATCCACCTCACTACAAATAACTCAATTTCATTTCCTTTTATGGCTGAGTAATATTCCATTGTATATATGTGCCACATCTTCTTTATCCATTACCTGTCAATGGACACTTAGGTTGCTTCCATGTCCTGGCTACTGTAAATAGAGCTGAAATGAACATTGTGGTACATGACTCTTTCTGAATTATGGTTTTCTCAGGGTATATGCCCAGTAGTGGGATTGCTGGGTCGTATGGTAGTTCTATTTGTAGTTTATTAAGGAACCTCCATACTGTTTTCCACAGTGGCTGTATCAATTTACATTCCCACCAACAGTGCAAAAGGGTTCCCTTTTCTCCACACCCTCTCCAGCATTTATTGTTTGTAGATTTTTTGATGATGGCCATTCTGACTGGTGTGAGGTGATACCTCATTGTAGTTTTGATTTGCATTACTCTAATGATTAGTGATGTTGAGCATCCTTTAATGTGTTTGTTGGCAATCTGTATATCTTCTTTGAAGAGATGTCTATTTAAGTCTTCTGCCCATTTTCGGATTGGGTTGTTTGTTTCTTTGATATTGAGCTGCATGAGCTGCTTGTAAATTTTGGAGATTAATCCTTTGTCAGTTGCTTCATTTGCAAATATTTTCTCCCATTCTGAGGGTTGTCTTTTTGTCTTGTGTATGGTTTCCTTTGCTGTGCAAAAGCTTTTAAGCTCATTAGGTCACATTTGTTCATTTTTGTTTTTATTTCCATCTCTCTAGGAGGTGGGTCAAAAAGGATCTTGCTGTGATTTATGTCATAAAGTGTTCTGCCTATGTTTTCCTCTAAGAGTTTTATAGTGTCCTGCCTTCCATTTAGGTCTTTAATCCATTTTGAGTTTATTTTTGTGTATGGTGTTAGGGAGTGTTCTATTTCATTCTTTTACATGTAGCTGTACAGTTTTCCCAGGACCACTTATTGAAGAGGCTGTCTTTTCTCCATTGTATATTCTTGCCTCCTTTATCAAAACTAAGGTGACCATATGTGCGTAGGTTTATCTCTGGGCTTTCTATCGTGTTCCATTAATCTATATTTCTGTTTTTGTGCCAGTACCATAATGTCTTGATTACTGTAGCTTTGTAGTATAGTCTGAAGTCAGGAAGCCTGATTCTTCCAGCTTCGTTTTCTTTTCTCAAGATTGCTTTGGCTATTCGGGGTCTTTTGTGTTTCCATACGAATTGTGAAATTTTTTGTTCTAGTTCTGTATTTAACACATTATTTGCAAAGCACTAAGGAGGATACTTTGGAAAATAAAGGTATTTAATATACTGTCCCTATCTTCAAAGAATTTATATAAATAACAGCTATAAAAAAAGACATTACTATCCATAAATAGGGATTGAATATGATAAATATCAGGTACATGAAAAGTGAAACATATAAAGATTGCTTATTCCCAAACCTTTGGTATAGAATTCCTACTTGAATGAGAACAATGGGATTAAAGAAGTAGATGAGGCCTGGAGAGAGGAAAAGTCTAGTTCTATTGAGGAGTAATTAGTAGAAGGAGAGGAAAGGTAA
The DNA here is from genome assembly GCF_964374135.1 of Grampus griseus. Lineage (NCBI taxonomy): Eukaryota > Metazoa > Chordata > Mammalia > Artiodactyla > Delphinidae > Grampus > Grampus griseus. The sequence continues at coordinate 37,403,708 of NC_138997.1, forward strand.
ACCTCTGGGACAAAATTAGGTAGCCCAAGGACAAGAAAAAGCAACTAACAGGGGCTTCCCTGGTGGCACAGTGGTTGAGAGTCCACCTGACGATGCAGGGGACATGGGTTCATGCCCCAGTCCAGGAAGATCCCATGTGCTGCAGAGCGGCTGGGCCCATGAGCCATGGCCGCTGAGCCTGCATGTCCGGAGCCTGTGTTCTGCAAAGGGAGAGGCCACAACAGTGAGAGGCCTGCGTACCGCAAAAAACAAAACAAAACAAAAAATACCAACTAACAGTATTAAAGATTCAGCTAAATGTCCTTTAGACAGAAATTCTAACTGATGAAGTCAATAGAGGTTCAATAATAGAAAGCACTTGCTATTATTAATTACTGACCCAGTAGTTTGGTATAAATGGGAATAGAAAGAGCAGGGGAAAAAAGATAGTCTCACTTAAGGTGAGACCAGAAAGAAACCTAAGGAGTTGTTGAAAGAATAGTTGATAGGGCAGCAAGGGAGCAACAGATGAAATTAGATGTGGACAGAGAAAGCTCTAGACAATACACTGGCAGTCATCACAGAATAATGTCTTGGAAGTACATGGCCTCTCCACCCTTAAGCAAAGGGTGGTCTATTTTTATTTCTACTTCAGGATAAAGGCTCTAAAAGTATTCCTCTGTCACCCTCTAATTTGTTGGAAGAAGAGAAAAAAGTCTGCAGACAACTTAGGGGACATTCAGAATAGCTAGGATGGGGATAGGCTGGGGAGAAGATAAGGCCTGACTGTGAGAGTACAGAGAAAGGAAAATTTACTTCCAATTGTTAGGATCAGTGAAGGCTGTGGATTCAGGGGGCATATGAGCTGGGCTTCAAATCCTGAGCTGGATTTCAGCAGACAGGGAGAAAACTGGCAGCAGGTAAACATAGGGCATATTTAGGGAATAATGAGGAGTCTCGTTTGACTTCTGCAGAGACTATATTTGGGAGCTTTGTATGATTGTGCCCATTTTGCAAAAGTGCAAACTGAATCTCAGAAAGACTTGGTAACTTGCCCCAGGTTATCGATCTAGTAAGGACTCAGCTCAAAAACAAAATCAAGGAAAGAAACTAATCAAGGAAAAGAGTTTGAAATTTTTGCAACCATCCAAGAAAGAGATCATCAAGGAGGGCTTGAATTAATACTGCAGAGATGCAAATATGAAAGGTCTGTCTGGGAGACTTGGCAGAGGTAAAATGGATAGGTCTTGATGACTTATTAAATGAAGGAATTAAGAAGGGAAGCAAAGAAAGATAAAGGAAAAATAATAACTAAACAAGACCAGCATTATCAAATAATACGGTACTGTGTGTGTGTTTATACACACACACAACAAATGATTCTGCAAATAAACATAACCTATAGAGTGCCAATTAATAAGGAAAAAATGGAACCTAGTCTTTATAGAAAGACTATTTAGTCTAAGGATACAGCTTTACCATGTATTGTCTCTGGAAATAAATACATATATTGAAAGTCTTACTCTGTAACATACATGGAAGTTCTGCTCCCACCACTAACAATATTGTTAACCAAATTCCCACCAACCTAAGCAGTATAATATATACTGACAAATAAGAAATTGTTTCTTAAAGAAATCTACAGACTAACAGTTTTCTTCTGTGGTTTTATTTGTGCTTGCTTCCATAAAATGGAGAGTAAATGAAATGAACTATTATAGCTATGATTTTAGTCAATGTAGTCTGGTGGACTGGACAGGGGCATAAAAGGAGGATGACAACCACCATCTATTTGCCATGTTAATTCAATACCAAAGAGGTTTGTGAGCTTGAAATTTTGGAGAGCTATGAGATACACATAAAATATTTGTGAAATGAACTAACAAACAAATTAGCAACTGAAGAACTTTGACCAAATGGTCACTGACATATCCAAATGTACCAGGTTTTATGGCAGTTATCTGAAACTCCAAACTAAGAACACAGTAACAATACACACATATGTATGAAGCAAAGATGATGTTTATCCATATAGTTATCTGTGTTTTATAAGCAGAGCAGCAACTATTAAAATGTTATGATTTGCTGGATCCTGGAAAGTCAAGTGATTCAAACAGCTCCTCTACTGGCCTGCTAACCACGAATAAATTTCTTCCTTAAGTGCTGTTTTGTTTATTTGTATCCTAGTTAATGACAAACTCATTTAAAGAAACAATTTAAATAAAGTGATTGTTATTGTGCTAGAAGTCCTGAAGGAAATAATCAAGGCACTGTGATAGGGTGTAGAAACACTTTAGTTGTAATATTGATAGCATGCGACTTTCTCTCTGAAAGAAAAGCTTCTGATCCAAGATCTAAAAATTAAGATGGTGGCTGCCATACAATAGGATGAGGGGAAAGCATCTTAGGCAAAAGGAACATCAGGCTTAACATTTGGGGGAACAAAAGAAGGCCTTGAACACAGAGTGTTTAGAGTAGGTCATGGAGCCAAGAATGGGAAAATAACTCTGGAACATATCATGGAGGGCCTACATGGCCAATTATTACTCATTTTGCCTTTTGCCTGGCTTGAACTTCAACACACAGCCATGTCTTTAGGCCATAACATTTCCCCAAGTCTTTTTGCTTGCTTTCAGACTCTTACAGTTGACTCCAATACATCTTCTCAACCTCTGAATCTTACCAGATCTTCCAGTATGAGCCAACACCTCATGCCTGTGCTGACTTACTTAAGGTCAACTCAGTATCAGCATCTCCCTCTTTTAAAATTTTTTTTGATTGCAGCGGGATATGTTTCCCAGAATCCTCTTCCTTCTACGTTTCCCGGTTAGACCTTGTCACTCACTGAAACTTGGAGAAAAGAGAGACCATTATTCTGCAAAGGCAGATTTGGCCAGATGTTGTGATTCACATGCGGGTTCCTGGTGAGCTCTTGAGATGTATTCACATTCATGCTTCGTGCCAAGATTGTCAGTGGCAGCTTCCCTGACTTTGCTCCCCTGCTCTTCCAACAGCTGTAGGATCCTCAGGTTCCTTATCCTAAAACCTTTCAAATCTGGGCCATAGAGAGTGGCTTTTATATTTGATACCAGAAAACAGAACTTCAAAAGATAGGAATGTGGAATCAGATCTATAGGCTGATTAGATTTGAAGGAAGTAATAACCTCACTGCCAGTAAAAAATGGAATAATGACAGTTCATGTCATGCAGTGGCAAAAGTCACTGCACATATCAAGTCTCATTGCATGGAATCAAGTGCTTTAAAATGTCAGCATTTTGGGAAAACAAATATATTGATATGAGCTCCTAAATAAATAATTCTGGAGTCAATGTTTTAGCTTGAGTGGCTAGAAGTGTTTCTACCAGTTCACTTAGTTTACTAGAATATAGACTCAACACTGGCCTACATTAAATGAAATTAAGGTACTAAAACTTCTTTGTATAATATAGAGGAAGAAATCCAATGGCTTAGGGGATCTTGCAGGGAATTTATTACCTATGACCTTACCACCCTCTATATATGTCACAGTGAGGATCTAAGAGATATTTCCTTCACTAAGGTGTTGATTGATCCAGTTAAGCCATCCCTTTCTTCTCAAACTCTACTCTTTTGACCACTATGACACTATATTCTCCTGGTAATTCCTTCACAGTATTCCATGCTTATTCCTCTTCCTCCCCTGAGTCATAATAATGGTGTTCCCCAGGGTCTATTTTGGTTCTCTTTTTTTTTCTCATTCTCTACCTACAGTGTCCTCTACAAACCATGCACTATTGATTCCCAAACAATGTCTCTGCCTCATATCTCTCTCCTGGTTCCAGACCCATATATACTTTTGCTGTTAAATTTATCTAGCTCAGTGGTTCTCAAATATTTTCATCCCAGGAAATGAACGCTTTACACTCTCAAAAATTATTAAGAATCCCAAAGAGCTATTGTTTACGTGTGTTGTAGCTATAGACATTTACCATATTAAAGATTAAAAAGTGAGAAAATTTTATGAAATATATTATTTTTAAATATCAATTTATTTTACTAAATATTAAATAAAATATCAATTCATTTGAAAATAGTAATAATAAATCTATTGTATGCTAGCATAAATAGTGTTTTCATTTTTTTAAACTATATTTTTCAGAATAAAAATAGTGAGAAGAGTGGCACAAAAAAGTTTTATTTTTTTGTACATTCTTTAATGTCTGGCTTAATAGAAGACAGCTGTATTCTCATATCTGCTTCATTCAATTTGCTGCAATATATTTGGTTGTTTTGGTCAAAGTACGTGAAGAAATTCAGCCTCACACAGATTAGTTGGAAAAGGGAAGAATATTTAAACTGTTATCTCAGATAATTGTGAATATTCTTCTCCAATACTTTACCAAAACTCAACAAGTAGTAAGTTCTTAAAGATAAATTACAATCTGAAATCTGAAATCATGCTAATAAATTTTCATAATTTGAATTTTCATTAAAATCCATTGGCCTGAGAATGTAGAAAGCTGGAGAGAAAGCCACTCTCATCTTAACAATGAGACACTAAGATAAGTACAAAATCAGAACTTTTTTTGATCCCATCAAATAGCTAAGTTCACAGGCAACAAAGTAACCTGAATTGTAAGTAGAAACTAGTTTCTCTAAGACAGAATACACAAAGTGTCTTATCTGTGGCAGAGCATAGCAAGAAGTGGCCACTAAATAAATGGATAAAAAGAAATCAACTATAATTTTAATTAATTATTAAGGGTCAAGTGTGGACTGGCATATCAGTCTGAAATAGCTGGAGGCCTCAGACACAAGGGGAGTTTGCACTCACCTGCAAGCTCTTTTTCTCAGACTCCCTTTAAGTGCTCACATGAAATAATGGGGCAAGGCAGGAAACCAAAAAGAACAAACCTCAATGGTGCCGGACTGCTGGGAGTGTCAGCTGCTGCTGGGGGGAAAAACATGAATTCTTGCTTGTTTCAGCAGACTATTCTTTCATAAGAAGTGAAAGCCTTAAGCTTCTGGAAGTGGGGCAGCAATCACTGTAGCTCCCAGAGCACAGGCAATGATCCATTGCATCTAGGGGATGGGTAATAGAAAAAGCTCTCTCCCCTGGAGAAGGGAAAGAAACCACTCTGGTTCCAGGAACCAGGTACTGTAGATTTGATATTGCTGGGGTTAGGAGAGAAACTCCTACGCAAGACAAGCCACAGATACAAGATCAAATTTAGCTGTTTCGGGGAGGAGAGGCAGGAATGCTAAGAATGCCCGATCTCTGAGATCTAGGTATACAATCCCTTCATAAGATGGAGAGGCTGGACTAGAACAACAAATAACTCATCACCACCACTATAAGCCTAGCATTGAGTAACCAGCAAGAGCGTGGAGAGATCCCTTCTGTGGTGCATGCAGAGACATCTGAAAGCTGAAGGTAGAGCACAAACACAGAAAAATCTGCTGGCACCCCAGACCCCACACTAAGCTGAAGGCAAAAGCAGCCCACTACCAGAGAAATTTGATGACTGTGGTGCACTGACGATAATAACAGCAACGGCAAACGCCAAATCCAGATCAACTCCTTACTAAATTGAGTCAAGTCCCCAGGGTCCTGGGGAAAAAAATGACATGCTTATTTTCTGGCAAAAATACTGTTTATCTCAGTCTCTACTGTTCTATACATAATGTCCAGCATTTAATGCAAAAAACAAAATCATCAGACACACAAAAAGAGAAAACAAAGAATTGTTTTCAAAAGATAAAAGAAAAATCATTCATTTTCAAAATTTAAAATAATTAACAGAAACAGAATCTGATGACCCAGATAGTGGAACTATCAGACTTTAAAATAACTGTGGTAAACATGTTAAAATATCTAGTGAAAAAGTAACCAGCATGCATGAATACATGAACTTCAGCAGAGAGATGAAAACTATAAGAATCAAATGGAAATACTTGAATTTATTAAAAAACACAATATTAGAAATAAAGAATTCCATTGAAAGGCTCATCAGTAGACTTGACAGAGCTAATGAACTGAAAATCTGAAACTGAAAATCTATCAGTCTTTCTTGTATAATTTTGTAACACTATAGATTGGTCTTTTTAAAATATTGGTTCACTTAGTTATACAGATCTTCCAAATGTTGGCACATTTTATCACACAATATTGTTTTAAACTACGGTTTTAATATTACTACCAATCTCATTAGAAAAGCCACCATGGTGATGAATACCAGTTTTCCCAAACTCTTATTTTTGTTTGAAAGCTCAAATTTTATCATTAGCAACATATACTACCAGTTATTTTTCTTGAAATGACAGCTCACTTCATTCATTTTCAAGAATATAACTAACAAAGAGTCAATTTTGAAGTTAATATTTTTCTGTCAGTTTTATTTTTAAGTAAAAATATTTCTTTTAAAAAAAATGGCAATTCAAACACAAGTGATTCTTCCCCAGACAAACTTTGTAATTCAATATGCGTATTTCCTCATTTTGCTAAGTAGAATATTAAAAGATGTGCACCAGAGGGTAACATTCTTAAATGAAACTGGGCATTTTTTAAGCTGCAAGCACATGGCAATAAAAACTATAATGACAAGTCTTACGATTTGGCACCACTGCTTTAGTAAGCACCCATTATTCATGCTATAGCACCAGCAATTTAAACCACAATTGCTTTTCACTAGCAGTGCAAATGTCAACATATTTTAAAAGACAATAATATCTTAGTATTATTATGAAATACTAATGATTTTTACCTCATGGGCCCTATGAAAGGGTCTTAGAGACTCCAGGCATCAACAGACCATGTTTTGAAAATCACTAATCTATCTCAATTTTTCACAGCACCCTAAACTCAAATGGTACCTATCTTGATTGAAAACCCTTCCCCTAAAATTCAGTAACTCTCCTGCATTTCTCACTCTGAATGATTACACTACAATCCAGTTACTCATCAAAGTCTAGAAATAACATCAGAAATAGAAATAACACCAGAAATAATATTAGAAAATAATCTCTTTTGTCTTCCATTTTCTCCCACTAACACCCATATCCATCCTATCAACTTATCTCAGTGAAATTACTTGTACAGTTGACCCTTAAACACCATGGGTGTTAGGGGAACCAATCCTCCATGCAGTTGAAAATCTGGATAAAACTTACAGTAGGTCCTCCCTGTCCTCAGTTCCTTCATATCTGCAGTTCCACATCCACTAATTCAACCGTGTGGATCATGTAGTATTGTAGCATTTACTATTGAAAAAAACCCAAATACAAGTGGACTCACACAGTTCAAACCTATGTTGCTCAAGAGTCAACTGTATCTATTTCATTTGTCATCCCACTCTACTTTCTCCATTTTTATTATCATAATATAGTTCCCTATAATTTCTTCTCCATAACTATAGCATAGCTGCCTCGATGTGCTATAATATCTTGAAATACATGAATAATCTGAATCAAAGGAAGGTTGTATTTTATTCCTTCCTAAAATATATAGGTTAGATTTGATCATGCCATGGTCCAACTTAAACACTTTTTATTCTAATCCATTGCTTACAGCAAAGGCTGAAGGTTTTCCCAAACTGTGTTCCATGAAACACAGGTATCCTTCAATGTATTAATAAAGATTCCAGAAGCAAAGTTTTCATGGTTAAGTACGTTTTGGAAAGATTATATTAAACAAGATAAAATAAGTCTTTACTGCAGGATTTTCCTAAAACTTTAATGTGCCACTATGTACTGTGAACTCCTGAGAGAAGGATGTATGCAGGATTTTCCAAACTGTTTGTTTATAGTATCTTGGGGAAAAGTTTTAAAGTCTACCAAACAACTGTATTCAGTGAAACACTGGTTTTCACAATAAAATGCCAACTGTTTAGCACTGTCTTTAAAAGCCTCCTTACCTTGCAAATAGGACTTAGTCTACCTTTCCTGCCTTAACTCCCACCACCAGCCCCAGTATAACTACACTCCAGCCACACTAGGCTACTAGCTCATTTCTAAACATACTCTCCTAAACAGTTCTCATCTCCATTCTACCTACTATGCCTGTTTTTTCTCTCTGCCAACCAAACCCTACTCATCTTCCCAGGTTACAGTCATCATTCCCTCAAAACCATTCAAGCCAAATGAATCCCTCAGTCCTTTGTGCTCTTAGAGCATCTTTGTGCACCAGTGTACACATAGATGAGATGAACTGTGTGCTTCCCTCAGGCCAGGAGTGGCCTGCAGACAAGGGTTGTATCTATTATATTTTATATTCATTTAAGAATCTACAATAGACAGCATAGTAAGCACTCAATTTATTATTATAGAAGTTACATTAAGTGTAACATAGTCTTCAAATAATTTACTATATTTCTTGGAAAATCAGTAATCAATGTTTTTTATATGTTAACAATTACCTAAAATATTTGATGAACTACAAATTACTTATTAACTAATTATGGTGAGTAACAGAGTTTGGTATATAGCATTCAGAAAGATGTTTAGCATGTTCACTAATAATTTACTCTAAAAAAAAATACCCGATCAAACTGAAATTAATCCATTTATAAAGTGACAAATAAATTGAATCTATAGGAGGAACATGGCTAATTTTACAATTACTACCCAATTTATCTGTAGACAGTAACAGCCTAGTAATGAAAAAGAAGGGACCCTACAACCCTAAAACCATACAAAACAATGTCCTCTTTATAAATTAATAATCTGAGCTTTTATTTTCTAGGACTTAAAAAATCACTTAAAAAAACAAAACCTAGCAACATATGAGTGTTAGATGTTTCAACTATGTCTTTCTCCTCTACTCTCAAAAAGGATTTCAGAAAACTATTTTCTAACTCTATAGGTTGTACCATATAAGATGTTTAAAGGAAAGCATTTAACACTGCTCCTCTACCCCAAAGTCTCCTCCCCTGCCACATACCTTTGCTCTTTGATCTTTCCAGGCCATTATCTGAGTTAAAGCAAAAGAAAAACTTGTGGAGATAGACAGTTTAAAGGTAGTGAATGGGGACAGACATCTTTAAGAAAAAATTTTAACTTGCATTTCAGAAGTCTACAGGCAAAGTAAGCCCCACAAAATATGAAGCCTCCTTTCCTCCCTCCCCCTTCCCTCCACTTCCCTCCATCTTCCTCTTCCCCTTCCTGAACTTTTCAGTCTGAAAGGCTTTGAGGTTGGGCAGAGCAATGCAGGTAGCCACGCTGAGGAAGAGCTGGATGTAGGCTGCCAGAGCTCAAGCTCTAAAGTGAATTGAGTGTTCATTAGAAAGTCTGTAGTCATCTTAGCCTGTGAATGCTTTTAGGGGGAGGGGAGAAGGGAGGCAGATGATCCATAATCACTTAGGTTGGAAGATAAGATATGGAGGGCCTTGGCTTTGGCTGACACCAAAGTATCAGAGGAAAAGGAGAGTTGTTTTGTTTAAAAGAAACAAAACAGAAAGAAATTGGCTTTTTGGTAAGTTGTTTTTCTTGCTTGCTTGCTTGCTTACTCCTGAAAGGGAGTTGCAGAAAGGAGAGAAGCTAAGAGAAGAAAGAAGAGGGCAATAGGGCAAGCGAGGCTGGGATAGACAGAACTTCTTCACAGCAGCAAGGCCAAGGGTGAATATTTTTTAATAGTAATACCTATGCTGACAAAGTCATCTGTGTCACAGTAATATAAACCCTTTCCTGACTCCTCCATGAAATCCTCCGTAAATTCTATTTACTAATCAGTTTTGTGTGGGTGATTTTGGGTAAAAGTCAAAGAGATGCAAATTTCATGTGTGGGTCAATATGAGATAACATGTTATAAGAATCAGGAGGGGGCTTCCCTGGTGGTGCAGTGGTTGAGAATCTGCCTGCTAATGCAGGGGACACGGGTTCGAGCCCTGGTCTGGAAGGATCCCACATGCCATGGAGCAACTAGGCCCATGAGTCACAACTACTGAGCCTGCCCGTCCGGAGCCTGTGCTCCCCAGCAAGAGACGCTGCGATAGTGTGAGGCCCGCACACCACAATGAAAAGTGGCCCCCGCTTGCCACAACTAGAGAAAGCCCTCACACAGAAACAAAGACTCAACACAGCAAAAATAAAGTAATTAATTAATAAACTCCTACCCCCAACATCTTTAAAAAAAAAAAAAAAGAATCAGGAGGAAATAAAAAGCCATTGAAATAGAAGAAAATTCACATAAATCTAGGCGTGGGGTTTTGTATTTTCACAAGCCATGATTTTAGCAAGCTTTGAATCCAGGTATACATACTTGGTCTTGAATCCCAACTTGACCACTTATTGGCTGTTACCTTGAGTTAGTTAGTTAATTCCTAGCTCCATTTTCTTATCTGTAGCATAAACACAATGACAGCACCCCCATCATATGCCTGTCACGTAATAAGCACCCATTAACTGTTAGTTTTATAAACTTTAAATTGCTTAGCAAATGGATTTGCCAAGAACTAGGGCTCTTGAGGAGCTAGTGCTACAAAGTGAAAAATACAACACTTCATTTAAAGAATCATTTTTAAAACCAACACGAAATTTCTTTGAAAATCAAGTCTCTCTTGTGCTGTAAGGCAGTCCCATTGTGACTCTCAATACCACATGGAAGGGACTGTGATGTTCCAAAGATTTCTTCCTCTTGACCCCTGCTGCCTAGCTGCTTGGTAGTATTTATAGAGATTACAGGAGGATACATAAGAGGGAAAGGTTAATTTGTCCAAGACTGATTGGGACAGGCTGGCCGCTCAGAGAGGAAGTTTTAGAGCACCAAGAAACATCTGAGCCAGGTGCTAAAGGCATCCCCACAGAAGGCTGAGTCGGTGGATCAGGCCCATGGGCCACCAAAGCATAGAGCTGCCACCACTAGGCTAGGGTCCCAACCCCTGATGAGGCCTAGGGAAAGGTTGATGTTCTCCCAACCTGTTGTTGAGATAAAAAAATGGGGCCAGGCACCAAATTTCTACCACGTGGTCCTTACTTGTACCCTTGAGTTTACCAGGGCAGGAGCTGGTTTTCGCCAAGCTGACAGTTGATAAACTCACAACCAGTTTCCCTCTCCTGGAATCTGATGTCTGGCACTGCCAGATCAATCGGTTGCCCCAAAGTGCAAGGGGAACAGGGGTACCCACTCCTGCTACTATTCCTATCTCTATGAGCTTTTATCAATAAATCCTGTTCCATACAATTTGAGATGTGTGCGCTACCTGGACATTCATCGTTGCTTTTTTATTAGAGCTCAAGGGACTTCTTTAGTCTTTGGACAACATTTTTTTCCCTATGATATTAGCTCTACTGTTAACTGAGCATTCCATCTGATGCTCATAAAAAGAAGGCAAGCCTAACCCAATGAGAGAGAAAGTATGAAGTTGGCTGCTGACAGCTTACTGGACAGTTTTGCCTAGGAGACCGTCTGATGGGATTAAATTCAGAAGTAAAAGTAAATGTCACTTTCCTATTACTAGCCTTGAGTTTTGTTTTCACTGAACCATTTCCACCTCCTGCATGTTTTCTTTCAATTGTCTTGTCCAAAGACGTGAGCATTACTTTAATTAGCTCCTTTTTAATAATATTTCCTATTTCTTCTTATTAAGATTTCCTATATTAGCAGTGCAAGGCTAATCTTTCCTTCTCATAATGCTGCTAAGAGGAAGAGCTGGAAAGTTTTACAAGTTTATTTATAAATGTTAACAAAAACAACAACAACAAAAAAAACCCTGCCAAATAAAGGCAATAGCTACTTCTACACAGTATTTGTAAGGGTTCTAGATTATACCCAATTTATGGACATGACAAAAATTTCCCACCCATAAGAAAGTAATAATTGGAAACACATTGCACATCTTTATGAACATAAAGAGTTGTTAGAGGGATATACAAGAAAAGTAAGATAGCATTGACTAAGACCTGAGGGCATCTATGCAAATTAAAAGGGGCTGGGGAGAGGCAGAAATAATGGGCTATTTAAGCAAAACTCATAAATTCATACTTCTGTTGTACCAAGAAAATAGCTTCTCTTGTCCACATGGTGTCAAGTGTTATACACTTAGGCTGGAAGTATAAGGTTCTTAAATAAACACTCTCAGATGTCTTGAATTTGGATTCTTCCATGTATTCTTAATACCCAGAGCCCTGGATAAATCACTGTGGAGGGCTGGTAGGGCCAATGTGAGTATTATAGCACTATTGTCACCCTGTCGTTTTGCTTCTTTAGGGTCATATTCAGTCCCTGGTCAATAATAGGCTTACAAGTTTATACCAAATAGAACTAATATGTGCAGATAATTCTGAAAATTCAATGTGATTTCCAAAGTCCTCTGAGCACCAGGACCAATTCAGGAGTAGCCCAAGGAAGGTCTACCCCAGCATAGGTTGAAAGACTAACCTGAAATGGATCTTTATGAAAACCCTAGAAAATAATCTTTAAAATATACAATGGAGATAATTTGAAATACTTTTAGATGTTCCTAAAGTAAATCGGATTTGATCCCAAGGCTTACAGGAAAAGAATCTAGTGTGTTATCTTATGTTCTCTTTGGTGCCATAGCTTCACAAAGTATTCTAAAGACACCAGTCTTCATCCAACCTTTCTTCCTTCCACCCTCCCTCCTCCTCCCCCCAACTCATTCTCTCAAAACTCTATTGAGAACTTACCACTTATGAAATAAGTGCACAAAGGTAATGTGGATGTACAAAATAACATGCTAAGGGTTATTTGTTTTCAATATCTTGCATGAGATCATCTACCACAAGCCTCATAAATGTCAAGATTTCCCAAAAGTCTTGTTTCCTCATTGACACCAAAGCTTCAGTATCCACATATACACTGATGACTCCCAAATCCATATCTTTAGCTCAGAACCCTCTACTGGCTTCAGACACATATATTTAATTTTAGAGTGAATGTCTCCACTGTGGCTATGCCATTTGTCACTTTTACCTGAACACGTGCAAAATAAAACATCATCTTTCCCCAAAAACCTGGGTTTTTTTTGCATTTCCTATCTTGTGGACTAGAATCACCAACCCACTCACTCATCCAGAGATGTAGAATACAGACTAGAGACATCACTTTAATGTCTCTTTAATCTGTCCTTTCTTTTCTACTCCTTAAGATCCTCATCTCTTTTCCGCTGGATATTACAGTAGAGTCAGATATTAGATGGGCTTCCTTCAGTCTGCCCTGCTTCCTCTGCTCCTCCTAACTGCTGCCAGAATGATGTTTCTAAAATGTAAATATCATTTCTCTCCTCTGCTTAAAAATCCTTTTGTAGGGACGAGGGGAAGATGGCGGAAGAGTAAGACGCGAAGATCACCTTCCTCCCCACAGATACACCAAAAATACATCTACACGTGAAACAACTCCTACAGAACACCCACTGAATGCTGGCAGAAGAACTCAGACCTCCCAAAAGGCAAGAAAGTTCCCACGTACCTGGGTAGGGCAAAAGAAAAAAGAATAAACAGAGACAAAAGGATAGGGACGGGACCTGCACCAGTGGGAGGGAGCTGTGAATGAGGAAAGTTTTCCACACGCTAGAAGCCCCTTCGCAGCCGGAGACTGTGGGTGGCGGAGGGGGGAAGCTTCAGAGCCATGGAGGACAGCGCAGCCACCGGGATGCGCAGGGCAAAGCGGAGAGATTCCCGCACAAAGGATCGGTGCCGACCAGCACTCACCACCCCGAGAGTCTTGTCTGCTGACCTGCCGGGGTGGGCAGGGCTGGGAGCTGAGGCTCGGGCTTCGGTCGGAGCGCAGGGAGAGGACTGGGGTTGACGGCGTGAACACAGCCTGCAGGGGGATAGTGCACCACGGCTAGCCTGGAGGGAGTCCGGGGAAAAGTCTGGACCTGCCGAAGAGGCAAGAGACTTTTCTCTTCCCTCTTTGTTTCCTGGTGCGCGAGGAGAGGGGATTAAGCGCGCTGCTTAAAGGAGCTCCAGACGGGCGTGAGCCGCGGCTAAAAGCGCGGACCCCAGAGACGGGCATGAGACGCTAAGGCTGCTGCTGCCGCCACCAAGAAGCCTGTGCGCGAGCACAGGTAACTACCCAAAACCCCCTTCCAAGGAGCCCGTGCAGCCCGCCACTGACAGGGTCCCACAATCCAGGGACAAATTCCCCAGGACAACGCACGGCGCGCCTCAGGCTGGTACAACGTCACAGTGGCCTCTGCCGCCACAGGCCCGCCCCGCAGTCTGTGCCCCTCCCTCCCCCGCCCCGGCCTGAGTGAGCCACAGTCCCCGAAGCAGCTGTTCCTTTAAGCCCGTCCTATCTGAGTGAAGAACAGACGCCCTCCCGGGACCTACACACAGAGGCGGGGCCAAATCCAAAGCTGAGCCCCGGGAGCTGTGCGAACAAAGAAGAGAAAGGGAAATCTCTCCCAGCAGCCTCAGAAGCACCGGATTAAAGCTCCACAATCAACTTGATGTACTCTGCATCTCTGGAATACATGAATAGACAACGAATCATCCCAAATTGAGGAGGTGGACTTCGAGAGCAAGATTTATGATTTTTTCCCCCTTTTCCTCTTTTTCTGAGTGTGTATGCTTCTGTGTGAGATTTTGTCTGTATAGCTTTGCTTTCACCATTCGTCCTAGGGTTCTATCTGTCCTTTTTTTAAAAAAAAATTTATTTCTTAATAATTATTTTTTATTTTAATAACTTTATTTTATCTTACTTTATTTTATTTTACTTTATCATCATTCTTTCTTTCATTCCCTCCTTCCTTCCTTCCTCCCTCCCTTCTTTCTTTCTTTCCTTTTTTCTTTCTTTCTTCCTTCCTTTCTTCCCTTCTTTCTACTTTTTCTCCCTTTTACTCTGAGCCATGTGGATGAAAGGCTCTTGGTGCTGCAGCAAGGAGTCAGTGCTGTGCCTCTGAGGTGGGAGAGCCAACTTCAAGACACTGGTCCACAAGACACCTCCCAGCTCCTCATAATATCAAATGCTGAAAATCTCCCAGAGATCTCCATCTCAACACCAGCACCCAGCTTCACTCAATGAACAGCAAGCTACAGTGCTGGACACACTATGTCAAACAATTAGCAAGACAGGAACACAACCCCACCCATTAGCAGAGAGGCTGCCTAAAATCATAACAAGTCCACAGATACCCCGAAACACACCAACAGACGTGGACCTGCCCACTAGAAAGACAAGATCCAGCCTCATCCACCAGAACACAGGCACTAGTCCCCTCCACCAGGAAGACTACACAACCCACTGAACGAACTTTAGCCACTGGGGACAGACACCAAAAACAACGCAACTACGAACCTGCAGCCTGCAAAAAGGAAACCCCATACAGTAAGATAAGCAAAATGAAAAGACAGAAAAACACACAGCAGATGAAGGAGCAAGATAAAAACCCACCACACCTAACAAATGAAGAGGAAATAGGTAGTCTACCTGAAAAAGAATTCAGAATAATGATAGTAAACATGATCCAAAATCTTGGAAATAGAATAGACAAAATGCAAGAAACATTTAACAAGGACCTAGAAGAACTAAAGATGAAACAAGCAACGATGAACAACACACTAAATGACATTTAAAATACTCTAGATGGAAACAATAGCAGAATAACTGAGGCAGAAGAATGGATAAGTGACCTGGAAGATAAAATAGTGGAAATAACTACTGCAGAGCAGAATAAAGAAAAAAGAATGAAAAGAACTGAGGACAGTCTCAGAGACCTCTGGGACAACATTAAAGGCACCAACATTGAAATTATAGGCGTTCCAGAAGAAGAAGAGAAAAAGAAAGGGACTGAGAAAATATTTGAAGAGATTATAGATGAAAACTTCCCTAATATGGGCAAGGAAATAGTTAATCAAGTCCAGGAAGCACAGAGAGTCCCATACAGGATAAATCCAAGAGAAATATGCCAAGACACATATTAATCAAACTGTCAAACATTAAATACAAGGAAAACATATTAAAAGCAGCAAGGGAAAAACAACAAATAACACACAAGGGAATCCCCATAAGGTTAACAGCTGATCTTTCAGCAGAAACTCTGCAAGCCAGAAGGGACTGCCAGGACATATTTAAAGTGATGAAGGAGAAAAACCTACAACCAAGATTACTCTACCCAGCAAGGATCTCATTCAGATTTGATGGAGAAATTAAAACCTTTACAGACAAGCAAAAGCTGAGCGAGTTCAGCACCACCAAACCAGCTTTACAACAAATGCTAAAGGAACTTCTCTTGGCAAGAAAAACAAGAGGAGGAAAAGACCTCCAATAACGAACCCAAAACAATTAAGAAAATGGGAATAGGAACATACATATCAATAATTACCTTAAATGTAAATGGATTAAATGCTCCCACCAAAAGACACAGATTGGCTGAATGGATACAGAAACAAGACCCATATATATGCTTTCTACAAGAGACCCACTTCAGACATAGAGACACATACACACTGAAAGTAAGGGGATGGAAAAAGATATTCCATGCAAATGGAAATCAAAAGAAAGCTGGACTAGCAATACTCATATCAGAAAAAATAGACTTTAAAATAAAGACTATTAGAAGAGACAAAGCAGGACACTACATAATGATCAAGGGATCAATCCAAGAAGAAGATATAACAATTGTAAATATTTATGCACCCAACATAGGAGCACCTCAATACATAAGGCAAATACTAACAGCCATAAAAGGGGAAATCAACAGTAACACATTCATAGTTGGAGACTTTAACACCCCACTTTCACCAAAGGACGTATCATCCAAAATGAAAATAAATTCGGAAACACAACCTTTAAATTCTACATTAAACAAGATGGACTTAATTGATATTTATAGGACATTCCATCCAAAAACAACAGAATACACATTTTTCTCAAGTGCTCATGGAACATTCTCAAGACAGATCATATCTTGGGTCACAAATCAAGCCTTGGTAAATTTAAGAAAATTGAAATTGTATCAAGTATCTTTTCCCACCATAATACTATGAGACTAGATATCAATTACAGGAAAAGATCTGTAAAAATTACAAACACATGGAGGCTAAACTATAAACTACTTAATAATGAGGTGATCACTGTAGAAATCAAAGAGGAAATCAAAAACTACCTAGAAACAAATGACAATGGAGAAACGACGACCCAAAACCTATGGGATGCAACAAAAGCAGTTCTAAGAGGGAAGTTTATAGCAATACAATCCTACAATAAGAAACCGGAAACATCTTGAATAAACAACCTAACCTTGCACCTAAAGCAATTAGAGAAAGAAGAACAAAAAAACCCCAAAGTTAGCAGAAGGAAACAAATCATAAAAATCAGATCCGAAATAAATGAAAAAGAAATGAAGGAAACAATAGCAAAGATCAATAAAACTAAAACCTGGTTCTTTGAAAAGATAAACAAAATTCATAAACCATTAGCCACACTCATCAAGAAAAAAAGGGAAAGACTCAAACCAATAGAATTAGAAATGAAAAAGGAGAAGTAACAACTGACACTGCAGAAATACAAAAGATCATGAGAGATTACTACAAGCAACTCTATGCCCATAAAATGGACAACCTGGAAGAAATGGACAAATTCTTAGAAATGCACAACCTGCCGAGACTGAATCAGGAAGAAATAGAAAATATGAACAGGCCAATCACAAGCACTGAAATTGAAACTGTGATTAAAAATCTTCCAACAAAGAAAGCCCAGGACCAGATGGCTTCACAGGCGAATTCTATCAAACATTTAGAGAAGAGCTCACACCTATCCTTCTCAAACTCTTCCAAAATATAGCAGAGGGAGGAACACTCCCAAACTCATTCTGCGAGGCCACCATCACCTTGATACCAAAACCAGACAAGGATGTCACAAAGAAAGAAAACTACAGGCCAATATCACTGACGAACATAGATGCAAAAATCCTCAACAAAATACTAGCAAACAGAATCCAACAGCACATTAAAAGGATCATACACCATGATCAAGTGGGGTTTATTCCAGGAATGCAAGGATTCTTCAATATACGCAAATCAATCAACGTGATACACCATATTAACAAACTGAAGGAGAAAAACCACATGATCAACTCAATAGATGCAGAGAAAGCTTTCAACAAAATTCAACACCCATTTATGATAAAAACCCTGCAGAAAGTAGGCATAGAGGGAACTTTCCTCAACATAATAAAGGCCATATATGACAAACCCACAGCCAACATCATTCTCAATGGTGAAAAACTGAAAGCATTTCCACTAAGATCAGGAACAAGATAAGGTTGCACACTCTCACCACTCTTATTCAACATAGTTTTGGAAGTTTTAGCCACAGCAATCAGAGAAGAAAAGGAAATAAAAGGAATCCAAATCGGAAAAGAAGAAGTAAAGCTGTCACTGTTTGCAGATGACATGATATTACAAATAGAGAATTCTAAAGATGCTACCAGAAAACTACTAGAACTAATCAATGAATTTGGTAAAGTAGCAGGATACAAAATTAATGCACAGAAATCTCTGGCATTCCTGTACACTAATGATGAAAAATCTGAAAGTGAAATCAAGAAAACACTCCCATTTACCATTGCAACAAAAAGAATATCTAGGAATAAACCTACCTAAGGAGACAGAAGACCTGTATGCAGAAAATTATAAGACACCGATGAAAGAAATTAAAGATGATACAAATAGATGGAGAGATATACCATGTTCTTGGATTGGAAGAATCAACATTGTGAAAATGACTCTACTGCCCAAAGCAATCTACAGTTTCAATGCAATCCCTATCAAACCACCACTGGCATTTTTCACAGAACTAGAACAAAAAATTTTACAATTTGTATGGAAACACAAAAGACTCCAAACAGCTAAAGCAATCTTCAGAAAAAAAAATGGAGCTGGAGGAATCAGGCCCCCTGACTTCAGACTATACTACAAAGCTACAGTAATCAAGACAGTATGGTACTGGCACAAGAACAGAAAGATAGATCAATGGAACAGGATAAAAACCCAGAGATAAAACCACGCACATATGGTCATCTTATCTTTGATAAAGGAGGCAGGAATGTACAGTGGAAAAAGGACAGCCTCTTCAATAAGTGGTGCTGGGAAAACTGGACAGGTACATGTAAAAGTATGAGATTAGATCACTCCCTAACACCATACACAAAAATAAGCTCAAAATGGATTAAAGACCTAAATGGAAGGCCAGAAATTATCAAACTCTTAGAGGGAAACATAGGCAGAACACTCTATGACATAAATCACAGCAAGATCCTTTTTGACCCACCTCCTAGAGAAATGGAAATAAAAACAAAAATAAACAAATGGGACCTAATGAAACTTCAAAGCTTTGCAACAGCAAAGGAAACCATAAACAAGACCAAAAGACAATCCTCAGAATGGGAGAAAATATTTGCAAATGAAGCAACTGACAAAGGATTAATCTCCAAAATTTATAAGAAGCTCATGCAGCTCAATAACAAAAAACCAAACAACCCAATCCAAAAATGGGCAGAAGACCTAAACAGACATTTCTCCAAAGAAGATACACAGACTGCCAACAACCCATGAAAGAATGCTCAACATCATTAATCATTAGAGAAATGTGAATCAAAACTACAATGAGATATCATCTCACACCAGTCAGAACGTCCATCATCAAAAATCTAGAAACAATAAATGTTGGAGAGGGTGTGGAGAAAAGGGAACACTCTTGCACTGCTGGTGGGAATGTGAATTGGTAAAGCCTCTATGGAGAACAGTATGGAGGTTCCTTAAAAAACTACAAATAGAACTACCATATGACCCAGCAATACCACTACTGGGCATATTCCCTGGGAAAACCATAATTCAAAAAGAGTCATGTACCAAAATGTTCATTGCAGCTCTATTTACAGTAGCCCAGAGATGGAAACAACCTAAGTGTCCATCAACGGATGAATGGATAAAGAAGATGTGGCACATATATACAATGGAATATTACTCAGCCATAAAATGAAACGAAATTTAGTTATTTGTAGTGAGGTGGATGGACCTAGAGTCTGTCATACAGAGTGAAGGAAGTCAGAAAGAGAAAAACAAATATCGTATGCTAACACATATATATGGAATTTAAGGGAAAAAAAATGTCATGAAGAACCTAGGGGTAAGACAGGAATAAAGACACAGACCTACTAGAGAATGGACTTGAGTAATGGGGAGCGGGAAGGGTAAGCTGTGACAAAGCGAGAGAGAGGCATGGACATATATACACTACCAAACGTAATAGCTAGTGGGAAGCAGCCACATAGCACAGGGAGATCAGCTCGGTGCTTTGTGACCACCTGGAGGGGTTGGATAGGGAGGGTGGGAGGGAGGGAGACGCAAGAGGGAAGGGATATGGGAACATATGTATATGTATAACTGATCACTTTGTTATGAAGCAGAAACTAACACACCATTGTATTGCAAGTATACTGCAATAAAGATGTAAAAAAAAATCCTTTTGTATATCCCCATAATTTTCACATTAGAGGTAAATTTCTTCGCTTGCACACAAACTCTTCATGACCAGGCATCTACCTACTGTAACTTCTTCTATCACTCCTTCCCATGCTTCTTCCTCTTAGTCCACATCTATGGATTTAAAATGCTTTAAACATATATACTGTTTCAGACCCTCCTCCATTCAAATGCCTTTTTTTCTTTCTGTTTTCAAGCTAATTCTTACTTACCCTTTCAAAACTCAACTCAAAGGCAGCCTATTTCTGAAATCATAGCATTTATCCCACAGGACTATAATACAAGCACACACAATTTTTTTTTATAAATTGAAGGTTTCTGGCAACCCTGCATCTAGCAAGTTTATCAGTACCATTTTTCCAACAACACGTGCTCACTTCGCGTCTCTGGGTCATATTTTGGTAATTCTCACAATATTTCAAACGTTTTCATTTTTGTTATATTTGTTATGGTGATTTGTGATCAGTGATCTTTGATGTCACTATTGTCATTGCTTTGGAACACCATGAACCCTGCCCATATAAGACGGAGAGCTTAATCAATAAATACTGTACTTGTCCTGATTACTCCACTGACTAGATGTTTCCTTAAGTCTCTCCCTCTCCTCAGGCCTCTCTATTTCCTGAGACACAACAATATTGAAATTAGGCCAATTGACAACCCTACAATGGCTTCTAAGTGTTCAAATGAAAGGCAGAGTCACATGTCTCTCACTTTAAATCAAGAGCTAAAAATTATTAACCTTAGTGAGGAAAGCACGTCCAAAGCCAAGTCAGGCCAAATGCTAGATCTCTTGCACCAAACAGTTAGCCAAATCTGAATGCAAAGGACATGTTCTTGAAAGAAATTTAAAATGCTACTTCAATGAACACACGGATGATAAGAGAGTGAAACAGCCTTATTGCTAATACAAAGAAAGTTTTAGTGGTCTAGATAGAAGATCAAACCAGCCTCAACGTGCCTGTGAGCCAAAGCCTAATCCAGAACAAGGCCCTAACTCTCTTCAATTCTATGAAGGCTGAGAGACGTGAGGAAACTGCAGAAGAAAATTTTGAAGGTAGCAGAGGTTGGCTTATGAGGTTTAAGGAAAGAAGGTGCCTCCATAACATAAAAGTGCAAGATGAAGCAACAAGTGCTGATGTAGAAGCTGCAGCAAGTTATCCAGAAGATACAACTAAAATAATGAATAAAGGTGGTTACACTAAACAATAGATTTTCAATGCAGACAACACAGTTTCCTATTGGAGAAAGATGCCATTTAGGACTTTCATAGCTATAGAGGAGAAGTTAATGACTGACAAAAGCTTCAAAGGACAGGCTAACTCTCTTGGTAGGGGCTAATGCAACTGGTGACTTTCAATTGAAGCCAATGCTCATTTACCATTCTGAAAACCCTATGGCCCTTAAGAATTATGCTAAATCTACCTGTGCTTTACAAATGGAACAACGAAGCCTGGATGACAGCACATTTGTTTACAACATGGTTTTCTGAATATTTTATGCCTTCTGTTGAGACCTACTGCTCAGAAAAAAAAAAAAGAGAGAGATTCCTTTCAAAATATTACTACTCATTGACAATGCACCTAGTCAAACAAGAGCTCCAATGAAGATGTACAATGAGATTCATGTTTTCATGCCTGCTAACACAACATCCATTCTGCACCCCATGGATCAAGGAATAATTTCCACTTTCAAGTTTTATTATTTAAGAAACACATTTCATAAATGTGATTCCCTTAGGAATCTTGTTAAAATGCACATTCTGAATCAGTAGATCTGGGATGGGGCATGAGATTTTGCATTTCTACCAGCAGCAGATGCTGCTGCTGTTCTTTATCGGCAAGACCTTTGAGCTGCAAGACCTAGATACAACCAGATTATCTACTCTTAAATCCTTCTAAGTACTACATTTGAAGTCACAACAAAAAATAAAAGCAGAATTTCAAGGAATTATATGTTGCATATTGGACACTTCTAAATGACAATGACAGAGAGGAGAATTATAATTTAGTCAATCATTATAACAAAATAAATATTTACTGTTTTTATATGGAAATCACCAAAGTATAAAAATAGATTATTCTTGTCTTCAATAGATTTTCTTATTGAAATAAAGAAACACATTTCATAAGGTTATAGCTGCCATAAATAGTGATTCCTCTGATGGATCTGGGCAAACTGAACTAAAAACCTCTAGAAAGGGTTTAAAATTCTAGATGCCATTAAGAACATTCATGATTCATGGAAAGAGGTCAAAATATCAACATTAACAGGAGTTTGGAAGAAGTTGATTACTACAAACTTCATGGATGACTCTGAGGGGTTCAAAACTTCAGTGGGGGAAGTAACTAGATATGGTGGAAATAGGAAGAGAACTAGAATTAGAAGTGGAGCCTGAAGACAGGAATTTACTGTTGCCATCTCATGATAAAACTTTCATGGATGAGAAGTTGGCTTTTATAGAGGAACAAAGAAAGTGGTTTATTGAGATGGAATCTACTCCTGGTGAAGATGCTGTGAAGATTGTTAAAATAACAACAAAGGATGTATAATATTACATAAACTTAGTTGACACAGCAGCAGCAGGGTTTGAGAGAATTGACTCCGATTTTGAAAGAACTTCTACTGAGCAGCGTAAAGTGCTATCAAACAGCCTTGCATGCTACAGAGAAATCCTTCATGAAAGAAGGGACCATCAATGTGGCAGACCTCCTTGCTGTCTTATTCAAGAGACTGCCTCAGCCACCTAACTTCAGCAACCACCACCCTGATCAGTCAGCAGCATCAACACTGAGGCAAGAACTTTCACCAGCAAAAAGATTATGATTTGTTGAAGGCTCAGATGATGGTTAGCATGTTTTAGTAATACAGTATTTTTTTAATTAAGGTATGTATTTTGTTTTTTAGACAAAATACTATTTCACACTTAATAGACTACAGTATAGTGTGAACATAACTTTTATAGGCACTAGGAAACCAAAATATTTGTGTGACTTGCTTTATTGTAATATTCACCTAATTGCAGTGGTCTGGAACCAAACTCACAATATCTCCAACATATGCCTGTAGCTGACTCACAAATCTGTCTCCCCTATTAGACTGTAAATTCCTTCAGGCCTCAACCATATCTATCTCACTTATCTTACCAGTGTCTAGAACAGTGCCTGGAAAATGTATTCTTCAATACAGAGCTGGTGAATGAATTGTTGAAAGAAGGGATATAATGCATGTGTCACCTTTGGCAAAATTCTTAGACTTTGCAAGGCATTCTCCACACCAGGCAAACATTCATGAAAAATGTATGTGACAGTTTAGGCCAAGTTTCTTCCTCCTAAGAAGATAACATTTAAGGGATATGAGAAGAATCTTTATGAAGATTTTAGAAAGGGTAGAGAAAGAAAGAAAATTTTAATTTATACATATGAAGTCCAGAAATTTTAATATAACAGCTCAAAAGGGGAAAATGAGCACAAAAAGATAATAAGGCAGAATATTTTAAAAAATAATCTTTATGTACATTCCTCCCCTCAGTCACAGAAACACAATATAACACTCAAGAGAATTAGAAGCGTCAAGGAGAAAAGTATGAAAAATGCAAATCACTACTTTATTAGATTAAAAAAACTGTTCCCTAGAGCAAACTCATCATCCCATGCATGAAAAAATGGTGGAGTGGAAGTTTCTGAGCTCTCAGAGCAAGCTTTAGAACTCACCAAGGAGCACTGGCCATAACATTTACTTCCTAGTGATAAGTGGAACCTCTAGGACATCTTCAGAAAAATCATCAGCCCAAGTACATTTTACAGTAGCAGAGCTAGTTCTCTATCTACCTTTATTTAGGTAGATAAAGCAGTATCAAGATTATAGTCACTACTTCAAGAGTGGTTCAGGTAACAGGTACCTTCCACAATAGCAAAGTCATAGTATTCCCTTTCATTAAATACCTGATTATTTTAATTGATGTGTAACAATGTAAAGACAACTAAATTACTTTCACTTTAAAATATTCACTCACCAAATGGATAAAGGGATTGCATATGAATGAAGCCATTTCTATGTAAATTATAAGTGCATCATTTCAATCCAAAAACAGCATTTTTTTTTTACATCTTTATTGGAGTATAATTGCTTTACAATGGTGTGTTAGTTTCTGCTTCATAACAAAGTGAATCAGTTATACATATACATATGTTCCCATGTCTCTTCCCTCTTGCATCTCCCTCCCTCCCACCCTCCCTATCCCACCCCCCCAGGCAGTCACGAAGCACGGTCATGAAGCACCGAGCTGATCTCCCTGTGCTATGCGGCTGCTTCCCACTAGCTATCTACCTTACGTTTGGTAGTGTATATATGTCCATGCCTCTCCCTCGCTTTGTCACAGCCCACCCTTCCCCCTCCCCATATCCTCAAGTCCATTCTCTAGTAGGTCTGTGTCTTTATTCCTGTCTTACCCCTAGGTTCTTCATGACATTTTTTTTTCTTAAATTCCATATATGTGCTAGCATACGGTATTTGTCTTTCTCTTTCTGACTTACTTCACTCTGTATGACAGACTCTAGGTCTATCCACCTCATTACAAATAGTTCAATTTCATTTCTTTTTATGGCTGAGTAATATTCCATTGTATATATGTGCCACATCTTCTTTATCCATTCATCCGTTGATGGACACTTAGGTTGTTTCCATCTCCGGGCTATTATAAATAGAGCTGCAATGAACATTTTGCAACAAAAAGAATAAAATATCTAGGCACAAACCTACCTAAGGAGACAAAAGACCTGTATGCAGAAAATTATAAGAAACTGATGAAAGAAATTAAAGATGATACAAAAACAGCATTTTAAGTTATCAAATAATAAACATTGAACAGAAGAGAATACTGTTATGCTGAAGTCATTCTATGTCCTAGAAGTTAATGATTATCCCCAGAGATCACTAGTAAGTTAAGTTCAATAGTACTAAAATCCAACAGAGAAGTGAATTTCACTATAATTAGGTGGCAGGAACAGGAATCAATACTTCACATTCAATGTTAACCATACAGGGGTATATAGGAGGTCTGTACCTTCTCCTCAGTTTTGCTTTGAACTTAAAACTGGTCTAAAATATAAAGCCTATTTAAGAAAAGTTAACTATCAAGTTTTATTTTATCAAGATGTTATTTTGTGGTGTGAATAAAATGTTATTCAACAATGCAAACAAATCCATAGGATGGTTAAACTATTTATAATAATTCAATCCTATCTCTCCCATTTGAGGTCTTCAGATGCTTACATTCTACTTTAAGCTACAAAACCTTCCAAAACTGCCTTTTCTGAGAATATTTCCCATTTATAGATCAGTACACCTTCATTTCCAAACAAGAATGCCACAAAATCAACAAAACAAACAAATGGCTGGGCCACAGAGCCGGCACATACATAGATTTCTTCCAGTGCTGCTCACTATTTAAAACATATGGCAACTCTATATCAGAATGAAAAATGGACACATGGTCCACAGTGGTAAAGTTCCCCAAAGCCTTTCTCAGTGAATCCTGTTGTGGCATGAAAATATCAGGTAATTTGCTTACCATCTTATGGGTAGATTCATACTGTTCCTCTTTGGTAGAGAGATGTGTATATATGCATATGTGTCTGTATGTGTGTGAGTGTGTGTCTGGAAGAAAGGGTACAAGTACCTACTACATAATCAAAATAAATTCACACTAGTGGGGAAACTTGAAGTATCTACTCTGGATTATTTTGTGGGACTTGGAATGTAATGGGTGACTATGAACTCTCCTGGGTATTATCCTTTTCCAAGTAACTGAGACAAGGAGAAATAAACTGCTGGGGGAATCAGGGTAGGACTAGGTTCTGGTGTGAAATCAGTCCCTATGGTTAGGAGAGGAGGTTATTTCAAAGGTGTTCAGAGAAAAGGCACTCTCACTTAGAAAGAACTTAATACACAGGAGCAATAGAGAAGGGCATCCTCTGAAAGACTGAATGGCTGTGATGGTCCTCTCTTGACTATGGAAAAGTCCTGTCTATAAAATAGTTTCCGTTGCCCACCATCTACACTGGAATTCAACATAGTTCCCCAAATCTTTGATTAAAATCTTATAAGCTCATAGAGCTTTATGTGATGCTGATGTGGAGTATCAAGAGCTTGTCTTTCTAAGGGACCCTTCACTGAGGCAGCAGCAACTACTGAAGGGACTGTGCCTAGATGTGCCAGAATGGGACGAGTAGGGAAGGAAGAGGTGGCCGACCTAGGAATCAAAAGCAGCATGGAAGGGCACCTGACACAAATGAGCAACAGTCTGCTGCCACTTCAGGTCACTTCAGGTCACAACAGTCTGCTGCCACTTCAGGTGCCAGAATGGGACGAGTAGGGAAGGAAGAGGTGGCCAACCTAGGAATCGGAAGCAGCATGGAAGGGCACCTGACACAAATGAGCAACAGTCTGCTGCCACTTCAGGTCACAATGAGACCCTCCACTTACTCATCCTTTGGCCACAGGAAGTATTAAAATACTGCAAAGCCAAGGTGCAATTTTCAGCTCAGATTCTGACAAGAAAGAGATTATTTGAATAGAAAGAGAGCAGAATAAAGTCCTGCTGTTTGTCCCTGCCCTCCAGGGAGAACACAGCTGGCTCTGAGAACACAGATATAAGACAGAGCATTGAGGTTAGAAAGAGAGCAGCAGGGCCAGGTAGGCCAACCAAAGCTACTCCTCTGAGAACAAGCAAAGCAGTCAGCCAGGATTTTCAGAGCAGATTAGAGAGAAATGTGGCATTTTGTGGAAATCAATAAGTAAAGATTTTGTATTTAAGAAGACATGGAGTAAAATAAGGGACAAAGTAGTAAACAGTAAACCTGATACAAGCATACAGCCATGGTAGAGACTGTATTTTCCAGTTGCCACCAATCTCCATTTTTGTATAGAATAGAACCCCAGTTCTAGCTAAAAGACAGCATTTCCTAGCCTCTGTTAGAGCAAGCAGTTGCCATGTGACTACTTCTGAAAAATAAGATGTAAACAGAAATGTTGAGTGGGACTCCAGGAAAGCCTAAGGGTAGCTGCCTCCTTTGGAAGGAAATTCCCTGTTATCATTCTTTTTCTCCCACCTTCTTCCTGTGGTCTGTAACTGGGACACAATGACTAGAGCATCAAAAACCTTCTTAGACTATGAGGTGGCCTCGAAGTTGGAGGCACATGCTAGACACATGGAGAAGCAGAAATTAAGAAAAAAACCTGAGTCCCTAGTGACTATGGGAACATCAAATCCACCCTGTCCTATCTACCTCTGGATTCATTTTCATTAAAAAAAATAATAATAAACAATTATGTTATTTAAGTAACTGTTAGTTTAGGTGTTCTGTACTATTCAACTACACCTAATCCTGAACTATATCACAACAATCCCAGCACAGAACCTGTATGACATTAATGCCAGAAGTGAACACCATTGGAAATGGTTGAGGAAAAGAAGAGCACAGACCAGAAAAAAGATGTTAACTTGGGTATATATTGTTGTCAGTGAGAAATACCTAAATATAGAATTCACAGGCATCGTAATTTACACATAAGATAAATGTATACAGTTTTATTTCAGAACATTGGTTCAGTCATTCTCAACAAATCTTTTTGTCATCTTCATAAAGTTTAGAGAGAAACTCCCCAGTATTTAAAGGAACTGGGACACTGCCTGTCTAACACTATCAAGTGTGTAGTACCCATTACAAGAAAAACAGACCAGCAGACTTCCTTATACTACACTGATGCTGACAGACTTATTCCTAAGTGTGATACAAGTTACTCAAGTGCCATAGGAAACAATACAACATATAAGGCATGATCTCTTCCCTTAACCTGCTTGCTTACGTTTCATAATGATATATTGGGCATATACTATTCAGGATCCTATATTAGACACAAGAGACAGAAAGGGTAATAAGACAGGTGCCCTGCCCTCAAGGAACTTACAGTTTAGAATGGGACAAAGAACAAGGAAACAGTGTCATAAAGGGAAGGGTCTTAGCTTTCACAGGAAGGAAATGGATTCAACCAGAAGAATAGGAAAACACTTCCCATAAAGCATTAGAAAAGTGCACTTTAGAAAAATGTACTTTAGCTCTCCGGGCAAAGATAAGTAAAGGTACTGTGGAGAATACCCAGGCAGAGAAAGTCATGTGTAAATGTGGGAAGATTTGAGAGAGCAAGGTACATTGAGGATGTAACGGGTTTGTTGAATGTGCTGCTTTTGACGGAACACAAACAGGAAACTTTTATCGTTCTTCTATCACTGAGTTTAATGCACTTCTTTGGATTTTTTCTCAAATGTCAGCCCCTTAATACCACCCTGGGCCAACCTGATAGCTTTCCAGTCACTTTCAGCTCTAAAAATAGTTTTAATTTCAGGTATTAAAAATTCCAGAGCCATATAAATCAAAACTTCAGTCTCATCTAAATGATATCCACACACTGACTGTGTCAACATTTCTCTCTCTAACACTAACTTCTCCCTTGCAACTGCCTGCCATGACATCTGCACTTGGATGTCTCAAAGCAGCCTGCTCCCAACCTGTTCCTCCTATAGCAGAACACTTCCCAGTTAATGAGAGTTTCATCCTTTAGTTGCTCATGTCAAAAATCACGCTAGTCTGCCCTGCCTCTCATACCCCACATCTAATCCTCAGCAAATGTGGTTGTCTTGGTTGGTTAGCAAACATTTCTCATCTCTTCCACTCTTAACCCTCTCCCCCTCCCAATATGTCCTTTTTCTGTAGCGCATATTACCTTCTATACATTTAACTTATTTTTATCATTTTAATTTGATCATTTCTCTTCCTCTATTAGGTTATAAGGTCCATAAAGACAAAGATCATTCTTTTTTTGTTCACTGTTGTATTCCATGTGCCTAGAAAAATGGCAGGTACACAATAAATTCTCAATAAATATTTATTGAAGGAATGAGTTAAGCATACTTTCTCTCCTCTCCCCAGCTTAATCCCCCAGACCTGTGGTGGGTAGGGAGCTTGGTCCATTTCTCCACTCTTCCTGCTCTATCTCCTCTCCATCCCTCCAAGCTTCCCCAACATAGGGAATAAGAGGAGAAAGGATTAGAAGACAGATGGCAGAGGTTTTCATATTTGGCAGGTATGCTTGTAGTTCTCTCTTGGCTGACCCCAGCTGGATATCAGGCCCTGCACTATGGAGAGCGTTCAAATGCTGGTTGCTTCATGAGATGCTTGGATGTTCTCTAGAGACCATCCCTGGCCTCTGCAGGGTCCTGTGCACTGCATTTGTTCCAAACAGACACATACTCCACAGATCTTTGGCAAACCCTCCAAACTCCTGCTGCTGGAGGTACACTTTCATGCAGAACATATAGCAGGCTTCTCTTCACCCCTGCAGTTCAGTGCTCCCTCTATAACATCCACTTGGCCTATGGGAAACTCCCATATTCTTGCTCTGACAAATGCTTCTTCTACCAGTTGTTGCCTTGTCTTCTTCACATTGGTACTCCAGTCAGCTTCCTAACTTCAAATTCACCAGGGGAAGGCAATCACAAGGCTCTGTGTTCATATGTTTCAAATCCCTAGGGGAGAATTCTTCCAAGAATTCTCTCAACTCTCTGCTCCAGTACATACCAGAGTCCAAGCTAGCAATACACAGTACAGTACACATACAACAAGAGATATGAATTCCCCTCTTTCAAACAACTCCAACCTCTGTAAGTGATACTTCTGATGACTCCTCATGCGTTTGGGGGAAGTGGATGAAGTCCATCGGATTTCCATGGTGAGAGGAAGGGAAATACCATAGCACCATCGCCACTAGTAATTCTCCTACTTTCCAATAAACTGTCTTTTGCATTTCTAATTTTCTTTTGTATAGGTTGGATGTGGGTGATAGAAAATGATAAGTCACAAACTTACATTATTATGTCTTAGGCTGTTCTATAGAAATGTCTAGCAGCTCTCTTTAGAAGTCATAAATACCTATTGCCTACTGCCCTTAACTTTGAGGCTTTAGCAGAAATTCTAAGACAAAAGGAAAAGTCCCATTCCACATTCATCAACATAGTTAATATCTGTGTTCACCTCAGTATGGGAGGAAATTAGAGTGGACAGTGGAAAGAGTTCCCAGATATAAAGCTAGATAACTAAGTAGGTGTTAGATCATAAACTATTTCGTATGCCATGGTAGGAAATTTGGACTTTAAAAGTATTTCAGAACCAATGAAAATTTTAAGCAGGAAAGTGATAAGGTCATATTTGCATTTTAGCAAATATATTTTTGGCTGCATGAGGGAGAATGGATTAAATGTGAACAATGCTGGAATCCAACCAGCTGTGGAAAGTTGTAGCAGTAATCCAGGCAAGAGGTGATCAAACCTTGAGCTAAGGAAAGACGTCAAAAAGTGGCAGAGAACAGAGATATTGAGATGGCACAGAACTTCACATTTACTGTTGAGGAATCAGATGGGAGAGTCACACATGGTGTCCAGTTTGTGCTTAAACACCTCTTTGGATGGTGTTCTACCACTCACCATGATAGAAATCCCGGATGAGGAACAGATTTGGTGTGAAACATGATGAATTCAAACTATTAATGCTAAGAACATTAGCAATACGAGGTAGTAAATGACATAGCAAAGAAATGGCACAGTCCCCAGTGCCATAGTAGTTCAGAGGAAAGGAGAACTGGTTCAATGTCGGGGGAAAGGGTTGGTGATAAATGGGCATCTCTCTCTCTCTCTCTTTTTTCTTTTCTTTTTAGAATTGAGCACCTTTTCTGTTCCAGGTGATTAACATATATTCATTTAATTTAGTCCATTCAAGAACTCTATGGAAGATAAGTTGTTATCTGCCACTAGTGTGATGAGAAATCTGAATGTTGAAGACCAGGAGAAAACCTCTGGCTGAATCTGGGTAGGATCATATTGACTTTATAAATCAAATAGAACTTTTAGGGAAAAATAATATTTTTCCCTAAATATGTGAATCTGAAATTATGACCTATAAAATCTCTGAAATGTTTTTACCAGAGAATGGTACAAAGAAGGCAATGGTACAAAGAAGGCAATATTACTTCTTCTCCAAAACCAGTCTGATTCTTTTTGACTTCTATATAAAGCACATTAACCTATAAAGCATTAACTTTTAAAAAAATATAACCAATATAAAAATGAGAATATGGCACTAACTATGAGCAGAGATATTTTATTCCCTTTTCCCTGTGAAGTTTTCATAAATTCAACTAATAATAAAAATTAAAAGGACTCCTGTTGGCTATATCCAGTGCCTTATAATGAATGCTTTTTCACATTGCCGAACAATGCTTTCAATGGCAATCCAGATTATCCCATGGAAATGGAATAATGAGGAAGGCAGCAGAAGTCTATTACTTGTATCTTAACAAAAAAGAAGTATCAGATATGATACTGATACAGTAACCCCGGTAAATCCAACTGCTTGAGACAACCAATTTCTAAATTGGCTACCAGACTCAGCTAGGATTAAGAATTTGTTGATAATACAAGTTTTTAATGTTTTTTACCTAAAGTTCCCTGCAGGGTATTCTTGCTAATGGAGCTAATCAAACTTGTTAGGCCACAATGACAACTACGTTTAGACAGCACTGTGTTTTGCTTGCAGCCTCCATTTTATGTAAGCTGAGTGAAAATATAAAGTTAGGGGAAGACCAGTTGGACAAATACCACAATATATTCAGTATATCTGCTTTCATTTTTTTATATATTGATTTTCTTGCTAAATAAACTTAGCCAATGCACTCACTTCACCACATCTTTCCAATTGGAAAAATATAGGTAATTAATGCCAGTATGTGATATTTCACAAGAATTTAAAATTCTGTTTAAAATATTCCAAAACATCTAGAAGGAACTTTTATCAAGAGAGCATATATCAGTAGAAAGAAAGAAAGTCACATGTCTTCCAATTGCTGTTAAAGACAATTGCTGTTAAAGAACAGGTCTTATATGACGGTTCAAAATGTACTCAAATCCAAATATAATAAAAACAACAATAAAGTAATAAAAACAATGGGAAGTGATTATTCTAACTATTTCAGAAGGTAAATAAGTATATTAGATAGAGCTTCATCTTCCTTGTTTTTGTGCCTTATAGAAAGGTCTCTCCTAAGCTAAGGTACTTTCAAGGAATAGGCTATCACCCAAAGTCTAAAGTTGGTATATAAAAACACTTGTAGTTGAGAAGAGAATTATTTACACAGTCGAGCATCCAAAAAGAAGTTATATCCAGCCTCTCTGCTCTGTATTTCTTCTCTCTGAGCTAATGTAAATGTACAGATGTATATGGTCCTTCTTTTTACTTTTCTGATGCTGTTAACATAAAGCCATGTATTGTTTTAAATGAGTTTATACATTATAACCCTTGTTATTTTCTGGGATGTCAAAAAGTGGACTTGGGACTCACCCTATATGGAAAGTGAGAGAAGGAGAAGAAACAAGTTTTTTATCTAAGCAAGTCCCCTGACTGAAATGGGGAAAACCAAGGGAGGAACAGTTTTGTTGGTGACATGAGAAATCTATTGATGGAGATTTAGATTATTTTGATTTCCCACTGTTAATGACAATATTCAATTAATATGCATATGTGCATATATTATACATATGTGTGTGGGGGCTTTTCTGGTTATATAGAATACATTTCTATAAATAAATTGTAGGTTCACAGTGCATTAGAAATATATTAAGGCTTTTGAGACATGATGCCAAGTTGACTTCCAGAAATAATATAATTACAGTTCTACCAAAAATGTATAAGAATGTCCATTTCCTTGTATCAGAACTCCTGGAATAAATCACAGGTATTGAGATATTCTTTCTTCAATGAAATTTTTTAAAAAAGAACATCCATTTTCTAAAACCATGCACCCTTACCTATTATGATTTTAAATCTTTATCAATTCATGGATTCAAAATGAAATTTTACTGTTTACTTGGTGTTTCTTTGATCACTATAGAGACTGAATATTTTACCCATGTTTTTAATCAAATTGTAATTTTTTTGTGTTTGTACATACATGAATTATTAGTTCATATCTTTAGGATTTTTATAGTGATATGGTATTGTTCTCTGTTAAGTTATATGCTATCTTCATATACTTAAGATAATAATGAGTTATTCACCTCTGCCCCCCACAAAAAAAAAAAACAAGGTGAGATGATTATATGTGGGTATACCCATGTCTGAAAAAAAATATATTAAGTTCTTTCCATATATTCATCTTTTATGTAAGTATCTTCTAAACTACTTCTAATCAATAAAAATATTTTCCAAGGAACAAATTCCATGTAAAGAATTTCTTAAAGTGCTGAAGAGGTAACCTCATAGATATTGACACAAATATTTACCAATGAGGAAACGTGAAAAGCTATTAATATCTTTAAAATCACACAGCTAGTGAGTAACAGAGCCTATGCTTTTATCATTATTGGAAACAAGGACGAAATCCTTGGAAATTATAATTCATCTAAAGAGAGTTAACATTCCCAATTTTCCTACAGAACTGAAATAATTTATTCACTCTAATGTCTCACCTAGAGAAGTTCACATTAAGTCTGACATCCACACTTGTTAAAAGCAAGCCCTAAAGAGGTCTTACTTTGTGAGTTTTTAGAACAAGAGGCTACATGTGTAAATGATTTAAATATGGGAACGATTTTCAACCTAGCATCCATTTTTGAAATTACAGTATAAAGAAGCATATGTGCCAACCGTTCCTGTTAAAACAAGAGAACATAAAATAGGAATATATCCTTTAAATGCTGAGAAATCTGGCAAAGATTCCTAGTGAGTCATAGACAATTGGGTGTGAATATTGCCAGTGATTCATAAATTGTAAAGGCTTGGGAGTATACTGCCAGATGGACAAAATAAGTAAAAAGAAGCAAAACTGGCAAGACTATAAGTGATAACCACATTCAGGAGATGGAATCCTGCCCCAGAATTAAGGATTGCTATATAGTACTCATAAATTTTGGAGGAATCATCTGTCGAGATATGTACCATAGGAGAAATTACATCAGCTAGAATTTGGGAGTAGGCACTAAAACACATGGAATAACTAAAGGTTAAAAAGAAAATTCTCACGAAAGAGAGACTGTGTAAGAATATCTCTCAAGAAAATATTTTTCACTGTACAAGTCAATGGTGCCCAAGCACTTTCTTTAAAAAGAAACAAGCAACTGAAAAAAAAAGGATTCATAAGCTACTGCTGTTTTAGAAGCACAACATAAACATAAGAGAGCTGGGTTTATTTTAATGAGCTACTTTTATGTACTGGGCAATTGAGTTAAATGGATACCAGTGGAAAAACTTGAAACTAAGGGCCCAAATTTCAATATAACAACTTGTAGTGGTTCTAAGTAAGATCAAACATAACTTACTAAAAGAAGCCAAGAAATGCAAAAGGTTTTTCAAGGACAATATCTAACGCCATAAATGGTCCTCAATCTAAAGAATACATCACAGAAATCAACAGCTAGCCTCTCAATTCTGGTTTTTTAATGTATCAGAGAATAGATAAGGAAAGAGTAATTTTTTTAAACTTTGGGGAAGAAATTATTATTCTCAATATTATCCTGAGGGACAAAATATATTTATGGAATAATAAATTTTCTTATTTTTGTATATACTATCACAAACTGCTAGATTTAAGGGCATTTTCATAACAAACAAAATGTCCAGTTAAAAAAAACATATGCTCTCACTTCTTTACATTAGAAAATTAGTTCCTTGAAGGCAGAGGTTCTTTTCGCCTCTGCATTCCCATGTAGCTAGGACAGTTTCTTACACAGGTGGCACTCACTTACTGTTTATTAAATAGGTAATTGAATCCTTCCCAATAAAGGGAATGATTTTATACCATCTAGAAAGATATTCTGATAGTTACACTAGCTCAATTTCATAAAGCATTTTCATAAACACAGTTCAGTTTTCACTAAAATATGACATATCACTCAAAATTCATCTCTAATACAGGATTTTATTTACTGGTAACATCTAGTAAGGACTTCCTTGTACCAAGCATTCTTGTAGGTTCTGGGAAATTAGAAATGAAAATGAAATTAGAAATAAAAAACTTAGAGGGAGTTTAGGCAGTTCCTGCTTCCCAAGCTCACATTACAGTGAGGACAACAAAAATAGTAATAACAAGAAGAAAAAAAAAGGAGAAGAAAGACAAGATGGAGGAGGAGGAAGAAGAGAAACATTTACTGTTCCAAACAGTGCTCTCAATGTGTTAATTCATTTAACCTTTGAAATAATCCCATGAGATAGGTTACCACGATAATTCCATTTTACAGATGAACAAACTGAGCAGCAGAGTTTAAGCAACTCACCCAAAAGTTAATATAGTAAAATTAAATCCAAAGTTGTCTACTTCCAGAGGCCAAGTGCTTAACTATTCTGCTATGTTGCTTCACAAACACCTGAACAGAGAATTATAAGAGTATAGTAAGTGCAAAGAGGAACTGGATACTAAAAGCATGAAAAAAGTACCCTAACCTTAACAGAAGCATCAAGGAAGGTCTCCTAGGGAACAGGATATTTGTGCTTAGCTTTGAAAAGTGCGTCAGGTTTGCCAGACAGAGGATGGGGAAAGAGGGATGCAGGTTGTGATACATAATAGAAAAGGCAAGGCTTCAGCTAGTTTATTAAAGGGAAAATGAAGACAACTTCTCTCTTTTTCCTTACCATCCACAAATACATACAAATATCATATTCCCTCTAATTCAGGCACTATCAATTGTAAAGTGCATCTAGATTTTTCACTATAAAATGTGGAAAAGATGTGCATCTTTGCATCAATGACACACAACATGAAGGCCTCAGATGACAATGAAACGTCACAGAAATATTGGAGCCTCCTGCCCTTGCAATCTAGCTGTTGGGTTCCAGCTTCATGGACACAAAGAAATATTTTAGTGGAAAGCTTATTGTGTTTCATTTGCATGTTTTGCTTACTTAATTGTACTCACGCTTGCTTAAAACTGATGTAAATTTATAAAAGTATCTGCCATATAAGATTTTTTAATAGA
Source organism: Grampus griseus (assembly GCF_964374135.1). NCBI lineage: Eukaryota > Metazoa > Chordata > Mammalia > Artiodactyla > Delphinidae > Grampus > Grampus griseus. The sequence goes on from NC_138997.1 coordinate 37,440,190, forward strand.
AATAAAGATAGAATGAAGAATTGTTAAAGGTAGAAAACAAATTTGGATCTGAGATTGTTAATGCTTGATCCAGTAAGGGAAACCCAATTTGTTACTCAAAAGACAGTTTTCCTTACATGAAAACAAACAGTAACTGTGAAGAAGCAAAATTATTTCTCCCCTACTAGGCTCTGGGAAGAGTTTCTCCCCTGAATTCTTATAAAGAATACATTTCAATAGAAAGAAAATTCTGAATGTTATTTCTCAAAACATCTTTCAGTGCAGACTAATAGTATATTACCAACTGCAATTTAGTTAAAGCAATTCAAGAAAGGGATAAAACAATTCACTCTAAAATACAGATCTTGCTGAAATCTAATTCAAGGATAAACTTTTTTTTTTTTTAAACTTTTATATTTTTAATTTTTTTACTGAAGTATAGTTGACTTACAATGTTGTGTTAGTCTGAGGTGTGCAGCGAAGTGATTCAGTTATACAAACATATATATTTCTTTTCAGATTCTTTTCCTTTATAGATTATTACAAAATACTGAGTATAGTTCACTGTGCTATAAAGTAGGTCCTCGTTGGTTATCTATTTCATATATAGTAGTGTGTGTATGTTAATCCCAAACTCCCAATTTATTCCTCCTCCTCACCTTTCCCCTTTGGTAACCATACATTTGTTTTCTATGTCCATGGGTCTATTTCTGTTTTGTATATAAGTTCATTTGTATCATTTTTTTTAGTTTCCACATAAAAACAATACCATGTATTTGTCTTTGTCTGGTTTACTTCACTTAGTATGATAATTTCTAGGGATAAATTTTCATGTCTAAAATGGGGAATGGATGGATTGCATATCACTCATGTAATCCTTAGGCTAAGAAGATGGCTAATATCAACTTCCAAAAAGCACTGCATGGCATTAAAATCAAGATAATATTCTCTGACAAATACTTGGACTGCAGCTATTATATTTTTCCAATCAGCTCACCCAGCTGAAAACTTAATACAATTCCATGAATATGGCGAAGCTTAATCACAATGTATATGTAAGTAAGGGTGATCTTAGAAATATTTAACCACTAATAGTATAGCATAAGACACCAATAGTTTGGAATATGTCACAGTAGTCCCCCTACTAAGCCAAATCTTTTTTTTAATTGAAGTATAATTGACTTATTAGTTTCAGGTGTCCAGCATACCAATTGATATTCTTATAGATTATACACCATACAAAGTTTATTCCCTGTGCTGCACATTACATCTTTGTAACTTATTTATTTTATACCTGGTAATTTGTACCTCTTAATCCCCTTCACCTATTTTGATCCTCCCTCAATCCCTCTCCCCTTTGGTAACCACTAGTTTGTTCTCTGTATCTGTGTCTATTTCTGTTTTTTTTAGTATTTATTCATGTTTTATTTTTTAGATCTTGCATATAAGTGAAAGCACACAGTATTTATCTTTCTCTGCCTGACTTATTTCACTGAACATAATAGTTTCCAAGTCCATCCATGTTGTAGCAAATGGCAAATTTTCATTCTTTTTATGGTTGAGTAATATTCCATTGCATATATATACCATATTTTCTTTAGTCATCTCTTGGTGTACACATAGGTTGTTTTCATATCTTGGCTATTTCAAATAATGTTGCTATGAACATTGGGTGTATATATCTTTTTAAGATAGCATTTTTGTATTCTTCTGATAAATACCCAGGAGTGGAATGGCTGGAACGAATGGTAGTTCTGTTTTTCACTTTTTGAAGAACCTCCACAGTGTTTTCTATAGTGGCTGTACCAATTTATATTCCCACCAACAGTGCACAAGTGTTCCCTTTTCTCTACATCCTTGACAACACCTGTTGTTTCTTTGTTGTTGTTGTTAATAGCCATTCTGACTGGTATGAGGTGGTACCTCATTGTGGTTTTGATTTTCATTTACCTGATGATTAGTGATGTTCAGAATCTTTTCACATGCCTATTGGCCATCTGTATGTCTTCTTTGGAGAAATGCCTATTCTGCCCATTTTTAAATTGTGTTGCTTGTTTTTTTGATATTAAGTATGAGATCTTTATATAGTTTCGATATCAATCCTTATCAGACCTATAATTTACAAACATTTTCTCTCATTCAGTAGGTTGCCTTTTCATCTTGTTGATGGTTTCCTTCACTGTGCGAAAGCTTTTTAGTTTGATGTAGTCCCATTTCTTTATCTTTGCTTTTGTTTCCCTTGCCTAAGGAGACAGATTCAAAAAAATATTACTAAGACCAATGTCAAAAGTGTACTACCTATGTTTTCTTCTAGGAGTTTTGTGATTTCAGGTCTTACATTTAAGTCTTTAATCCATTTTGAGTTTATTTTTGTATATGGTGTGAGAAAATGTTCTAGTTTTATTCTTTTACAAGTAGCATTCCAATTTCCCAACACCATTTATTGAAGAGACTGTCATTTCCCCATTGTATATCCTTGCTTTCTTTGTTGTAGATTAATTGACCATAAGCATGTGGGTTTATTTCTGGACTGTCCATTCTGTTCCACTGATCTGTGTGTGTCTGTTTTTGTGCCAGTACCATGCTGTTTTTATTACTGTAACTTTGTGCTATAGTCTGAAATCAAGGAGCATGACACCTCCAGCTTTGTTATTTTTTCTCAAGATTGCTTTGAATATTCAGAGTCTTTTGTGATGACACACAAATTTTAGGATTTTTTTTTCATTCTGTGAAAAATGTCTAAATCTTAACCCTTAAATTCATGGATTATGGGTAGTTATAGAGACTCCTGAGATGAGGGGCTGTGGTGACTGGGGCAGCTGGGGCAGCAGAGGCATTCAGAGGGCTTGGAGGCAGCAGCTATATTCTGTCATATACAGAAGCTATCAGTGTTTTAACAACTACCACAGCCGTACCAGCATATGCTGCTGAATTTCAGTAACTAGTATTAGTAAATTCCACTTTTGAAGGAATTGAGTTCAGATAACAAAAAAATTATAACAATCACAAACAATGGATTAAAACTGTTTTTTTTTTTCACTGCAGTATTTCCTGCAGCAATTCCAATCATTTTGTGACTCCTCTGCTTCTCCCTATTTATGTAAAACTATTCTGATACTCCTTATTCTATCTCTTGCTTACCCTTAAAATAATATTTTAAAGGATATTAAAAAGAAATCATTTAAGACTATGTTGTATCCAGAAAAGGAGATACAGGCAAGAGCATAGTCATCTTGAGATTTAGCTGTATTTTAAGCTATGGATAGGCAGGTTTAGCAGAGGCTCAGAAGAGAAGTGCTAGTGAGGTGTTTCAAGCTCAGTTGATAATCTGGAGGACACACAGAAGTGGAAGGTATTAGAAAACCAAGGAAAAAAAGTTAAAAAATTAAACATATGTGGAAAAATATCAAGCAGATTAATATACATGTAATTTTACTTTCAGAAAGAGAAAATAGGTCAAAATAAATAAATGATGATGCAATTGATTGATATGGTTGGGTTTAAGTCCATTATCTTGATATTCCTTTTCCATTTGTTCTTTCTGTTTTGTTTCTTTTTCCTCCCTTTCCTGTTTTCTTTTGGATGAAGAAAGTATAGTTTACTATTCCATTTTATCTCCTCTCTTGGTTTTTTTAGCTTTACTTTTTTGTTATTTGATTGCTTTAGAGATTACAATATTAATTTTTAACTTATCACAACCTTGTATCTCTTCCTGTGAAATGAAAGAAAATTTCAATGATAAATTTCCATTTACCCCAGTTAAATATGAGCAAAAGATTTGTACAGTCACCTCACAAAAGAAGTTATATTAATAGACAATAGAGACATGAGTATATGTTCAGCAGTATTAATTATAGGGAAATGCAAATTAAAAGCAGAGTGAGACATAACCACACACCCACTAGAATGGGGAGAAAAATTAAAAAATGACAGTGTCAAATGTTGACCAGGATGTGGAGCACCCAGAACTCTCATACATTGCTTGTGGATATATAAATATAAAATGGACAATAATTTTGGAAAACAGTTTAGCAGTTTCTTGTAAAGTTAAATATATTCCCAAGCTATGACCCAGTAATTCCATTTCTAAGTATTTACCAATAGAATAAAAATGTATGTCCACAAAAAGACTTGTACACGACTGCTTTCAGCAGCTTTATTTATAATTGTACAAACCTAAAATGGTCTTTATCTTGATAAAAGTGTTGTTACAGTGGAGTATGCATTTATCAAATTCATTGAATTTATAATGTGCATTTCAATGAAAGTAAACTCGTATTTTATTTTAAAAATAAAAATATTAACTGATAAAAAGAACAATAACTTTAGAAGTTCAGTACATTTATTCCTCCCACTTAGAAGTGAGTCATGCTAAACTCCAGAACAAATATTTATTAAATGCTATAATTACATCATTTTTTGATATGGAGATTCTTTGTGTATCCCAGAGTTCAACTACATTTACTTTCTCTGATCCAAATCACTAAGTGGTATCTCTGTTCTGAATTATATGAATGAATTCAAACGTAGTCAAAACTCTCAAGTCAATTTGTAACTACGCCAAAAAACTACAGCATGAGAATCTATATAACTGAACATGAACTGAATATTAAACTAGAGAAGTGGCCTTCACAATTCATTGCAAATAAAAATAATACTCAATTCTGAATTCCTATGAGGAAATAAAGTGTCTCTTAGTCATTGTTTATTTAATTTGCAATGTGAAAAAATAAAATCATGACAGCAATCTTAACAATGTTTTTACACTTGAGCAATAATTAAATAATAACCTTTGATGTCCACTAAGATAATGTGTCACCTTGCATATTCTCTAATTACAAAACCCTGTATAAGGCAAGAGGCATTAATGGTCTCCTCTGCCACTGCTGCCAATTCTCCCAGCACCACCAGGGCTCTGGGATTATGTTGTGAGCATCTTGGCAAATGTGATTAGTAAGAACAGTAACATAATCTTTCTACTTTGATAGTGCAATCATGATCAGGAGCAGTGGTTTCCTGCTAATAGTGATACTTTCCTAGCCTGGACATCTTGCTAGCACATTTATTTGTCCTGGCTTGTTGATATTTCTACCACATCTTTAACATAAAGTAGTGATGAAAGATGTCTTTTCTTTTAATAAGCAGAGGAATAACAAATAGGCTCTATTACAACTTTTTAAATCCTTAAGCTATTTATGTTGTAGAAAGTAGCCTCGAGCCACCTCTTCATGGTCCTGTTGCAAGAGCATAATTGATTCTACTTAGGAAATGCTTTATATCTGATGAACACAAAATGAAAATATTCCTTGTAATCATAAAGCCTATGTCTTTAAAAATAACAAAAGGTCTCCCAAAAGCTAATATTAATAGAAAGTAACGCACATTCTCAGAAGATGTCAGTGAAATGGAATGTCACCTAAGAAGACCAGCAACTCCCAGAAAAGACTCCCAAGGTGGTTGTTATCCACTGTAAGTTCATTGTAGGCATAAACTGTGCAGGAGAGATACCTAAATTTGTGAACACAAATGAGAATAATAAAGTTCTCAGGAGTAGACAACATTAACTAAACTTTCAGATACTAGAATGACAATTTGACCAAATCAGAAGATTTTTCCCTATAAACAAGCTACATAAGAATACAAATTATCATAAATTTGCATAGATTCAGAACAAGGCAAGTTAGTTGATAAGATACAGCACTCAATGAAAGGACAGGCTTGCCACCATTATTTCTTCACAACTTCATTTAACATGTATTTATTGGGTGACTACTGTGTGCCAGTAAACAAGAAATGCAGTGTTCCTGCTCTCATGGAGTTTATCTTGAGAGACACATATCTACTTGGCCAAGTCATTCTCACCACTGGATAGTATTTAGATGGACACTGTCAACATTGGCTCTTCTGAGTATTCCCCATCAGTGCCTCCAAGGCCCATCACTGTCACACATTCTCCAAACTGACCATGAAATAATTGGTGATGTTTCCTCTCCCCAAATGTAATCTCATTCCCCTACTTTCTCCTATAAATGACTCCGTCCAGTTCACCTTTGTTGGTATTTTAGTTGTTCCCTTACTCGTTGGCCACATATTTACTCTTACAGATAATAACATCTATTATATTTGGACTTGATTAATTTAACTCTTAGTAGACAATCGAAATTTTTGAGTCCTTGGAAGATACTTCATTGGGTTCCCCTATCCTGACACCAGGAATAAAGTTCAGTTTTCTACACTATATAAATTAACCATATACTTGTGCTTTGTCATCATCTCTATCAATGTTCACAAACATTAGACTTCAGTTTCCATTTTATTAAAAACAAAAGAGCAGGGATTGTCTTTTCAGGGATTAAACTACATACCACTTGCCACAGTTTGGTTACAAAACTACATACCACCTTCATTTCTTGGATGATAGCTGCATTCTAAATTTTTTCTCTGTGTGCCTGCGAGTTCACAGCAGGAGGCTGAATATCACTGAATCTAAAAACGGTTTCCATGTAAGGGGCCAATAGCATGCATGGAGAGTCTTGAAGTCATCTCTTCTTGAATAATATTACTTGGTTATGGCTGGAAACTTTCATGTGCTACCTACAAAATTGTGTTCATATGGGCAGGCATTTATATTGTGCACCTTAATCACTACGGCTGGTTTGATGGCTCAGCTGACAGAGGTAATATACCTATAATCAAAGTCTGATTGAACTACGCCTCACTGCCTTCACAGCAGCTCTCTGCACTGATTCTTCATTTCCCCTTCAAAAGAGGGTATTTGCCACTTGTTTTGATATGATCTCGAAAGTCTGGCTATTTTCTAAGAGATCAGGAGTAGAGATTTGAATTATCCTTTTGATAGTAAATGATAGAACCAGTCTTAACAATATGAAAGAGCTTTTCGGCTGAAAGAAATTGTCCTTTATCTCCATGTTTGAAAAATTAATGTTTCTTACTCCAAGTCTGGTTCTTAAGCAAGTTCAAGGAATTGACACTGGAAAGTAAGATGGTACAGGGCAGTTGTTTTCATCTGTGATCAGAAATAATTTAGGGGGGCTCTTAGAGTCTTCCTAGCAGTGGGAAGGGAGGAATTAGTTGATTTCACAGGGTCTGGCTCCAGCCCCCAATCCCACCTATGTCCTCACTCTAACCAGAGCAGCATTGCCTTCAGTAGCACGTTTATCTTGAACAGAATGAAGTTAAGCTTCAAGGACCCTCACTTGCACAGACCTTTCCAAGTCCCCTAGCGATGTGTTCACATGGTTGAATGTTTTGTAAAACTTGCAAAAGTAAAAAACAAACAGACACAATTAGTTAAGGCCACTATCTCTTTTCATTCTAATTTCCCTTGATATTATATGGCACTGGAGTGGTCACAGGCATTTTGGGGGATGAAGTTAAAGAGAAATTTGAAGACAGATTTTGTTGGGGGTGGCACGGGATATATTATGAGCGTCACAGTCATGCCTGTGTATGGCTGAGTTATTGCTAGCTACCCCAGTGCAGGGATGGCTTCCAGGATCCTCCCATCATTCACTGTGCCAACTCACCTAGCATCGTGACACAAAGGTGTAGGGCCAGAAGTAGTATAGTGATGTGAACATGTCTTATGGAAGGCACCAAGGTTTGAAATGTAAGAAGCAGGAAATTAGTTTGTATAAAATTTCTTCAATCATCAGACATATAAAAGCATAAGTAAACTTTTCAGTTCTCATGTATGTTTAGTCTGTAGTACAAGCTTTACACTTGTAAAGACAGGGAGGAGAAAGACAATAGATAGATAGATATAGATAGATAGAAAATCAGATATGGATACTTCTCTATAAAATAAAGCATGAAAGGACAATAGGGTTGAACTTTTAAATAGGATGGTCGGGAAAATGAGGTACCATTCAATCCACTATTTCAAAAAAATAATATGGAGTATGCCAAGTGTCAGTATTTACTAAGCGCCTACTATGGGTTAGGCAGTACTGACACAGTTGTGAACTACATACAAATAATCCCTGCTCTAATGGAGCTTCCAGAATAGAGGATAATACAGCCAGGAAATAAGCAATTGCAACATGGTGTGCACTATGATGGGGGGACAATTTAAGGAGCCCCTTACCTGACTTAGAGGGTGGTGAAATTCTTCCTCATAAAAAAAAAAAAAAAAAAAAAATTTTATGCCAAAATCTAAAAGATAAGTAGGAGTTCAAAAGTGAGGTGAAGGGGAGGGAGGAGACTGCTCCAAGTATGAAGAACAAGATGCAAATGGCCAGAGGCTGGAGAGTATATATCTTGTGCAGGGAATTTAAAACGGTTTAGTAAAAAGCATAAGACAGGGGCTTCCCTGGTGGTGCAGTGGTTGAGAGTCCACCTGCAGATACAGGGGACGTGGTTTCATGCCCTGGTCCGGGAAGATCCCACAGGCCACGGAGCGGCTGGGCCAGTGAGCCATGGCCACTGAGCCCGTGCGTCAGAGCCTGTGCTCCGCAACGGGAGAGGCCACAACAACAACAAAAAAAGCATAAGACAAAAAATGTTTCTAAACACATAGAAAGAAATGTAGACTCCATTCATCAAAGATTCCTTAACCACAGAAAAGATTTTGGACTTCTAAAGAATTTTCAGCAGGGATAGACAAAGCTATAATCATAAGTATTTCCTTTTTTAAAAAAATTATTCTATAATCATGTGGAAGAAAGAGTACAAGAATGCAATATTGGGGGGAAAGAAATCAGCAAAGAAATTATTGCTGTTATCCCGGGGAAAAAATAATTATGGCCAAAAGTTGGCAAGTGGCAGTGAAATTCTTAGAATTGGATAAATTTGTAAGATATTTAGGAAATAGAATCAATGGTGACTGCTTGAAGCAAGAGGGTAAATAGGGAGTAGTAAAGCACAATGTCCAGATTTCTAGCTTGAGTAACTGGTTGATACCTGTTGTGTCCGGAATTCTGTTCCCCTCCCCAAAAATTTATATGTTGAAGTTCTAACCCCTAGTACCTCAGAAAGTGCTGTATTTAGAGATAAGGCCTTCAAAGAGGTAATTAAGTCAAAATGAGGTCGTTAGTGTAAGCCCTAATCCAGTATGACAGGTGTCCTCATAAGAAGAAGAGATTAGGACACAGTCACACAGAAGGAAGACTATGTGAAGACAAAGGGAGAAGGTGGCCACCTACAAGCCAATGTGAGGCCTCAGACGAATCAACCCTGCTGACACCTTGATCTCCAACTTCTAGTCTCCACAACTGTAAGAAAATAAATTTTTGTGGCTTAATACACCCTGTCTGTGATGCTTTGTTATGAGCAGCCCTAGCAAACTAATACAGTCCCCTTCATTGAGAAAGGGAATACACAACAGGAGAAGCAAGTTTGGGGTAGAGGAAATGATGTAGTCTTTGTGGAGAAACTGAATTTTAAGAATCTGTGAGACATCAGGGTGAACTTGTCTACAATGCTATTGGCACCTCTACAGAGACAAAATTGAAACAACTGATGACATACTTCCATTGTGCAGAATACTCTTGATTCTCATGAAAAACAGCTTCTTGTGAAGACTAGCTCACAAGATTACAAACCACACAAGAAAATAAGTCTCTTTGAAGTAGTCACCTAAAGCAATGGTGGAATGTGCACTTCAAAACTGAATATAGTAATCTATAAAAGAGAAAAGTAGAAGCCATGAGGTAACAACAGAAAGGTAGGGAAAAAAACAGATTTGAAAAACACTTTTTATGCTAGAAGCAAAAATTAGAGTCATCGAACTAAAAAATTCAATGGATAGGTTGAAGAGTTGACTAGAAATAGCTGGAAAAAAAATAATGAATTGGAATGGATTGAAAGTAATTACCCAAAATACAAAACACAGGTAAAACAGATGGGAAATATGACAGACTATTTAAGTGGCATGGATGATAGAATGAGTAGCTCCAAGATATGTATGACAGAAATTTCCAATAAAATGAGGATAAAGAATATATGTATAACAGAATCACTTTGCTGTATACCTGAAACATTGTACATCAACTACACTTCAATAAAAATGAAAATAAAAAATAGAGGATAAAGAATGGCAAAAAATTTTATTTTAAAAAACTGAAAATTGTCCTGAATTAAATAAAGACATGAGTTATTCTCAGATTGAAGAAGCACAACAAGTTCCAAACAGGATAAACAAATATAGATCTCCATCTAATGGAATGCAAGCTATCAAAACAAAGAGAACATTTTACAAAATATCTGAGAGAAAATACAAATTATCTACAAAAGCACAACTATATTGATAGCAAACCATAAGCACTAATACTTGCCAGAAGACAATTTCAAAGTGCTGAGGAAAAATTACTGTCAACCTATATTCAGCTAAACGATCATTCACAGGTAACAGTGAAATTAAAACATTTTCCTGCACAATGTCTTAAATATTTGTCACTCACAGACCTTTGCTGAAATAACTACCAAGTAAGTAACTCAGCAATAAGAAAATTGAATCAAGAAGGCAGGCTTTGGATGCAAGAACCAAGACTAAATAAAGATATTACTTAATTGATGGAAATTTAAATAAATATTAATTGTTAAAACAATAATAATTATCACTGATTATGGTGGGTCAGAGAACAAGATGCAACTAAAATACACAACAACAATAGCACTGAAGCTGAAAGATGGAAGTTCAGAGTTAAAGCAATTAATTTCTTTATATTGTTTGGAAGAAGGGTAGAGCTCTTGACTCAATTTTAATTTGTTACATGTAAATGTTATAAAGTAATAATCACTAAAATAAAATAAATTGAATGTATAAATTTCCAAACCAGTTAAGTCAGGAAAAAGGTTTCATCTGTAGAAGATGTAAGTAGCCTCTAACCTGGGTTCTACAACTAACTTAGGCCAGTTCCCTCTGATATTGCCCATTGTACAGCCCCAAGAAACAGCCCTAGACTGTTGCATTCAACCAACAACCTCAAATCTTATTTTAATCAATGCTTTTTGATAACCTACACAAAAACAGGTAAAGATAAAATGAGAAAAAATGCTTTTACATTCTATTTCTTTTCATTAATGACCACATTAATATAATCAATAACAAATGGCAATATAGTCAGAAGATGGGTAGTTTAGATTAAGTGAAAATGAAACAAAAGAACAGGAAAATTCCCCAGTCCTTAAGGTAATGCCTTACTTAGACCAAGAATTGACTGGACTTTTTATTTTCATTTCTTAGCAGCCACGGTAGGTATTATCTTTACTTTATAAATGACTCAACTGGGGGAAAACAAGATCACACTGTTTTCCTATAGCACAACCAGAAACTTCATAACCTTTAAATCAGATTTCATAATCTTTAAATTTATAATCCAGATTTCTATCTTGTTGCCTCAGTTATGAGATCCTAAAACACTGGTTTATTCTTTCATTGCTCTGAATTTTAAAAATTCAAATATTTCTTCTATTTCAAGTAATTTGATTACTGTCTAGGATTACAAAATTTTTTCGTTATATGCTTGTTTTTGCTGTTAGGTATCTGGCTTATCTTTTTACTTGGAGTCCTGGAGTTAACGTAAAAATAACTTTACTTATTTTAAAGAAAACAAAACAAGCTGGTCCTTGACTTATTTGTCTATTCTTTTCTTTCTTTAAATTGTGAACCTAGATTGGCTATGTAATTACTAGAAAGTATAAGGAATTTTCAACACTCCATTTTAATTTTCTTTATACTCCTGAAAAGTACAAAAGGAAAACTATTAAAACTAGCTAAAACCAATATCCTAAAAAAATACAAAAACATTACAAAACAAATGTCCTTATTCTGACCTCTTCACAAATAGCCAAATACAGCTCTTGAGCAGAACTCACTTAATCAAAGACAGACATGTAATCCTATTAAAAATGAAATGTTTACCTTACAAACTTTGACTTTAATTTTTTAGAGTCAAAAATTGTTCTTTGCCATCCAATACATGCATGGGTATGGATATGATTTGGGTCAAACATTAAGAAACTATGAGACATCCTTTAAAATGTTTTTAAAAACCTTAATAACATATTACAACATATTTTAATTGCCTACTTTCTTGTCTTCATCTCTTAAGTTCCAAGTTTCTCACCATTATATACCAAAGACTTACAGTGTCTGGCATATAGATGTTTAACAAATTAATTGCTTGTGCTAGACATAGTCTAGTGGTAGCTTATAACTTAGTGAGGAGTTTTCTTTTTGCATTTATTTATGAGCTTAAAATTTTGTTTAGAAACTGTTATAATTCAACAAGACTTTGTAGGAACAACAAAAATAACCAAACATTAAGTAGACATGTTTTAATGTGTTGAGAAATAATAAAGAAATGTGGCTGAAACTTGGCAAATATGAAGTGCTATTCCTTTTAAATTCCTTTTAAATTAATTTATTAATTTAAAAAAGTATACATGAAATTATTAAAGAAAAACTGTCAAAGGTATAATTATCATGAATTTATTTCAAATAAATAATATATTAATCATAAATTGTGTACATCAGAGTTGGCGGTGGTTAGACTTATGCTGTTACATTATACATGTCCCACCACCATTGTTACTTAAATATCTGAAGAATATTGTGATTAACTAATCATTTTCTCTGATAATCACAAAAATATACAGTAGAGATTAAACCATAAGGCAAGGAACTTATCTTTAGTTTTCTTCAAAATGTTGCAAAAGCCTTTCTTTAAAATTCAGTGGTGTCTATATGTCCCACAATGTCTTATTTGCTATAATTTTCCCAAGCAGCCTAGTGGGGTCTCATGCAAACACAGCTCATATAGTTTATAATTTACTGATGTGCATGTGTCTGTGTGTGTATCTGTGGTGTGTGTCTATCCAGACATTCCTGCAGTAGATGTACTAAGCTCTTTTCACATTAAACTAATAGAAAAAAGTGATGAACATAAGCAAAGGTTAATCATAGACCAAACAGCATGATAAAACTCAGAATTTTCCATTAAAAATAAAAATTATTCAGTAGATATTGTTGGAAAAACTAGATATCCACATGCAAAAAAAAAATAAAGTTGAATGCTGACCTCACACCCTATACAAAAATTAACTCAAAATGAATCAAAGACCCAAAAGTAATAAATAAAATTATAAAACTCTAAGAGGAAAATCAAGGGGAAAACCTTCATAGCATTACATATAACAGTGCTTTCTTGCAGATAACATCAAAGGCACAGGTAACAAAAGAAAAAATAGATAAATGGACTACATCAAAATTATAAACTTGGGACTTTCCTGGTGATGCAGTGGTTAAGGATCCGCCTGCCAATGCAGGGGACACTGGTTCAATCCCTGGTCCAGGAACATCCCACATGCTGCAGAGCAACTCAGCCCATGCACCACAACTACTGAGCCTGCACTCTAGAGCTCACAAGCCACAACTACTGAGCCCGCATGCCACAGCTACTGAAGCCCGTGCGCCTAGAACCCTGCTCCACCACAAGAGAAGCCACCGCAATGAGAAGGCTGTGTGCAGCAACAAAGACCCAATGCAGCCAAAAATAAATAAGTTAATTTTAAATATATATATATTAAAAAGTTACCATTAAAAAAATAATTATAAACTTTTGTGCACCAAAAGACACTATCAACAGAGTGAACAGGCAGCCAACAGAATTGGAGAAAATATTTGCAAATCAGATAGATGATAAGAGATCAGTATCCAAAATATATGAAGAATTCCTACAACTTAACAACAAAAGACAAAGGATTCAAAAATAGGCAAAGGACTTAAATATTTTTCCAAAGAAGATATGCAAATGGACAATAAGTACATGAAAAAAATGTTTAACATCACTAATTTTTAGGGAAATGCAAATCAAAACCAAAATGAGGTATCATACCCATTTGGATAGCCATTATCCAAAAAAAAAGAAAAGTGGGGGGAAGAAAAAGAAATTAAAGCAAGTGTTGGCAAGGATGTACAGAAATTGGAAACTTTTGCATTTCTGGTAGGAATGTAAAATGGTGCAGCTGCTGTGGCAAATGATATGGTTATTCCTCAAAAAGTTGAAAATAGAATTATGATATGATCCAGCAATTCACTTCTGGGTATATACGAAAAGAACTGAAAGCAGAGACTCAAATAGATATTTGTACACCCGTGTTCATAGCACAATTATTCAGAATAGCCAAAAGATGGAAGCAATCCTAGTGTTCATGGAAAGATAAATGGATAAACAAAATGTGGTATATACATACAATAGAATACTATTCAGCCTTAAGAAGGAAGGAAATTCTGACACATGCTATAATATGGATGGACCTTGAGGACGTTAACGCTAAATTAAATAAGCCACTCATAAAAGAACAAATATTATGTGATTCCACTTATATGAGGTACCTAAAATAGTCAAATCCATAAAGACAGAAAGTAAAATGGTGGTTGTCAGGAGCTGAGGGGAGGCAGAAATAGGGAGTTAGTGTATAACGGGTACAGAGTTTCAGTTGGGAAAGATGAAAAAGTTTGGAAAATGGATGGTGGCAATTGTTGCACAACTATGTGAATGTACTTAATGCCACAGAATTGTACACTTAAACATGGTTAAAATGGTAAATTTCATGTTACATATAATTGAATCACAATTTTAAAAATAAAAAATAAATTTTAACCTATACCAAAAACATAACTGTATCATTCATAACATTAAGTTATAGATGTTCATTTTTGCTTTCATATGTGATAATACTAGGGCTATAGCAATGGACAAATCTATTCCTCCATTCCCCCGGACTTAAACTCTGTGAATTATGAAATAGTCCTAATCTGAAAAGCTGTTTGAAATAAGGGAGGCTTAAATTTGCAATCCCAGGATGCATTCTCCCAATGGAGGTTTGCATTGGTCCTTCGAAGTTTTAAAATCCTGCATACTATTCACCACCTCATTACATATATATTCTATTGGTCTCTTTTTCCCAAAATTGAACAATCTCATCTCTGTTGGATAAAGAATTCTCCTTCTTCTAAAAAATTACCTTATCAGCAGTTGCAGCCTCTCGCTTCACTTTGATGTTGTGCAGATTCAAATGGGCCTGGAACCTATAGAACTAGCCATAGCTTTCAGCAATAATCTCATTAACCTCATTTTCACCATGCTTGGATTTTAGTTCTTCCAACAAACTCCTAGACATCTTCTGAATGCACATTATGCTAGTAAACATTCAACTTTGATCCTCTAGCTTCTCAATCAAAGATTTTCAATTTTGTCAATCAGTTTTCCTATTATCATTGCACAGGCCCACCCAACACTTTTCTCAAAAATAGATGACCAATTCTTATTCTTTCTGTTTCTGCTGTGAAATAATTCATCCTATATGCTATATTTATATGCAATGTTTACCTTTTATTTTTGCCACTTTCAATTTTACCATTTATCCCTCGTCTTATGAGCACATACACAGCCAATATGACAAACTTAAATGCCAGCTAAGTACAGGCATTTAAAATAAATAGGCTACATATAAAAGGGTTTACTGGGGTTTACAGCAAAATTGAAAAGTGCCTGTTCACCTAAAAGAACACAAACTGAACAAAAAATAAAAATAAAAGCACTGAGTTGGCAAAATAAAATGGTTTGCTGTCCAAGGGACACCAATTTATGACTAACGCCTTACAGTAACCAACAACACACAGCCAACACTAAAAAGACTATAGAACGCTATTAAATACTGTGTGTTGATGGAGAGCAGAACTAAAATAATTTGCTCTGGAAAACAGCTCTGTACATATCTGTGAAAGTTCTAAACTGACTATAAGTAAAGGATCATTGGAATAGCATTAATACCACAAGGAAAACAAATTTTAAAACTATATTGTTTGGGCTTCCCTGGTGGCGCAGTGGTTGAGAGTCCACCTGCCAATGCAGGGGACAAGGGTTCGTGCCCCAGTCCAGGAAGATCCCACATGCCGCGGAGCGGCTGGGCCCGTGAGCCATGGCCGCTGAGCCTGCGCGTCCGGAGCCTGTGCTCCGCAACGGGAGAGGCCGCAACAGTGAGAGGCCCAGGTACCGCAAAAAAAAAAAAAAAAAAATATATATATATATATATATATATATATATATATATATATAGTTGGTAACTGCAGGAAGGTGGTGAAGATTTTGTAGACTCAGCAATATTTTTATATTTCTTAGCCTAACTTTATTCTAAATTAGATAACATATTTGTCTAGACATGTATTTTCTCATGGTCTTTGACTTTAGAGAAGAAAACAAATTTGGCTCATTTAAGGGCTAGAATTCCTTGGAGATTTACGTTTTATACAACATTACATGGAAAATAAGAAATTTATATATTGTAGTTGCAAGCAACCACTAAGTTGAAATCCTTCACAATGTTCCAGGTAAAAATTACGAAATCTACTTCTAAAGGGAAAATAATTTAAAGTGGGTTAATACTTCATTGTAGTTAAGAGGTTCTCCATGCTGTTTCACTAATAAAATGAAACCATTGACTTGATACCAAAAAAAAAAACTGCTTTCCAGAGTGTAGTTAAATGCAAATTTGCCATCTGCCTTGCAGAGTTGGTGAGCAATAGGTTGAACACGTTGAGAAAACCTTGATTTAAAAGGTACATACGGTGATCTTGTAAATGAGGAAGCAGTGCAGCAGAGGTAGGCATCTGTAAGAGGATCGGCTTGGGATTTGGAGTTTGGAAAGCTGATGACTATACACTCTGAGTTAAATTTTTCCTGATGCTTGTTTTGTTTTTGTTGTTTGTGTGTGGGTGCTTGTTTTTTTCTATTTTTTCATTTCAATAACACGTAAGTTGCATAAGATTTGTATAATGCCTAGTTACCACTCATACATCCCAAATGATCAGTGTGCTTTTTCTCTTCATGAAAATGTTCATGTTCCCTAGACTAACTCAGAGTTTGCAACACAATACGAATTCAAGGAATGTGCCTGAATTTATAAATAAATGAATGTTTAAAAACCTAGGAACATGTACAAATAATAACTGTCTATTCCAAATATTTAAATGATTCAGATTATTTAAAAATTGCCAGTGTACTAATGAATATTACACAAAACTGAGGGTCTAATTGTAAAGCATAACCTATCTTACATGCATTTCTAGTTGTAATATATTTACCACACTTATATTAGAACTGCAAAAAAAAAAAATGAACATGTCATCAATTTAACACTTTTCATTATGTTTTAATCTCAGGATTGTGCACTTAATTGTTGCAATAAAAATCTAGTATAACAAACATGTTCGTCTATCATGTATAGACTGAATCCTATGAAAATGTAGGCAGCTATTCACAGAGTATGATGTCAGGAAAGCCACATGGAATCACCAACCTGTGTATCTTCCACAACACTTGAAATTCCTATGTTACCATTACTCCCTGGGTTTAAGTTTTGCTTCCCAAAGATGACTTGTAAAATACATATAATACATAAGAATCATAGGAAGGCTTGTGTATACATACCCTTTGATCACATAGTTGGCTGCCATTTTGGATAATAAGGAAAGCGACCAGTTGAGATAGGGTATGGGACAGGTAGTTTTTGATGATGAGAGTGTGGGTGTAAGAACTGAAACCACCCAGAGCTTGGGCACACCAGGAGACCAAGCGTCCAGGTAACCAAGAGATAACACAGTAAGACAGGACCATAGACAAAGCTTTAACACATCACAACTTTTCTTCTCCTGCACATAGCTATCAGGAGAGGGCAGCTGTAACACACAGCCCCCTCTCTCCACCACCAATAAGCACCGTTTTTAACTCAAGACAGGCACTCAATAAAAATGTGTGGGTGTTCTTACTAAAGGCTTAATATGTAAAGTACAAAATGAATCACTATATTGACTCACTCACTTTGCATTTTTAAAAACCCAAACACCCTTCAGTCAAATCTAAGCTGACCAGAAAAGTCACTATGTTAATATAAGAAATTTAAAGCCAAATTAACTTTACCTTTTTTCTAAACTGAAGTATAGTTGATTTACAATGTTGTGTTAGTTTTAAACATACAGCAGTGATTCCGTTATTCATATATATGTATATATCTAAATTCTTTTTTATTCGTTTCCATTATAGTATACTATAAGATATTGAATATAGTTACCTGTGCTATACAGTAAATCCTTGTTGTTTAACTATTTTATATATGGTAATGTAATGTGGTAATGTGCATCTGTTAATCCCATACTCCCAATTTACCCCTCCCCCCTTCCCCTTTGGTAACCATAAGTTTATTTTCTATGTCTATGAGTCTGTTTCTATTTTGTAAATAAGTTCATCTGTATCATTTTTTTAGATTTCACATATAAGTGATATCATATGATATCTGTCTTTCTCTGTCTGACTTACTTCACTTAGTATGAAAATCTCTAGGTCCATCCATGTTGCTGCAAATGGCATTATTTCATTTGTTTTTATGGTTAATATTAACTTCACCTTTAAGAATTTGATTTTTCCACTTGTTAAAAATTACTTTATACTATAAATTGTTAATTTAGTAGTATAAATTACAGGGTATCCAAAGACACATTTCTCTCTCCCTACTATGCAACTTTAGGGGAAATAAAACTAAGCATTGATTTTGGGAACATAGAAGATAATTATTTGTTTTATGAGATGTGACACTACTGCCCCATATGACTATTACATATTCATTTTCAGTTCTTTTTCTGACAGTGTTAACAAATTTGTGTACAGTTATCTGTACACTCTCAGCTGGACTCTCTTTTAGCCAATAGTTTATATCTATGCCAGCCAAGTAATTTAAAATAAGAGAAGCAGTCTGTGATTATGCACCCTGGGAAATAAAATTAATACCATTTGATTTATTTACTAGTGTCTGTCAGCACTCAGAGAAGCTGTGGCTATTTGTGTGGTCTTTTCTAACTGCAATAGTTGAGACAAAAAATACTGATATCTATCAGAGATGGACAAGACTAAGAAATGAAGGCTTCTAAACTTACTAAGAAAGATTGAGAGGATGAATTAATGATAAACTGAAAGGGGATGTTATGCTACTTTTTAAGACTTTCTCTTCTTTCCAAATGGATTGGTTTTTATTAAAGGACATAAAGCAGATTGTATTATTAGATTTTTTTTTTGCGGTACGCGGGCCTCTCACTGTTGTGGCCTCTCCCGTTGCGGAACACAGACTCCGGACGCGCAGGCTCAGTGGCCATGGCTCACGGGCCCAGCCGCTCCACGGTATGTGGGATCTTCCCAGACAGGGGCACGAACCCGCGTCCCCTTCATCAGCAGGCGGACTCTCAACCACTGCGCCACCAGGGAAGCCCTAGATTTGTTTCTTTTTAAATACAGTAGCTGTCGTATATATCTCCTTGTCAGGTAGACATGTAAAATGGACCTAGGTACAAATGAGTGTCATCTGTCTGTCTGTCTGTCTGTCTAGAAAGAGAGAGTGAGAGAGAGTAATCCACATGACTCCTGTTCCTTGTGTGGGCATTTACCACAAGGGAAAACAATATCACACTAGCAAACATTAGAAGGCAGGGTGTGAAATTCCTTGGCTGAAAGGTAATTTAATTTGTAGATACCAAAGGTAAAAATGAATCCCCCGTAAATTTTTATGTCATCTATCAATCCAATCCAAACAAGTTTTCCATCTTGCCTACTTACAAAATGGCTTAAGCCTTTTAAAGAAAAACATTAGAAAATAGTTCTTAAAAAAAACTGGTTTCAGGGCTTCCCTGGTGGCGCAGTGGTTGGGGGTCCGCCTGCCGATGCAGGGGACACGGGTTCGTGACCCGGTCCGGGAGGATCCCACGTGCCGCGGAGCGGCTGGGCCCGTGAGCCATGGCCGCTGGGCCTGCGCGTCTGGAGCCTGTGCTCCGCAACGGGAGAGGCCACAGCAGTGAGAGGCCCGCGTACAGAAAAAAAAAAAAAAAAAAAAACTGGTTTCAAAAAATATTGACTGGGCTTCCCTGGTGGCACAGTGGTTGAGAGTCCGCCTGCTGATGCAGGGGACACGGGTTCATGCCCCGGTCCGGGAAGATCCCACATGCCGCGGGGCAGCTGGGCCCGTGAGCCATGGCCACTGAGCCTGAGCGTCCGGAGCCTGTGTTCCACAATGGGAGAGGCCACAACAGTGAGAGACCCATGTACCACAAAAAAAAGAAAAAAAAAATTGACTAAGTTCCTGGAAAAGAAAAGAGTCATTCTTTAGCAAAGAGATGAAGAAGATCTGAATTGAAGGCAGGGCTCCAGAATGCTTTCACACATAGAATATTATCCTTGTACATTCATTGAGCATAGTTCAGATAGTGATCCCACAGAAGAAGATGAGAGTTGAACGTACCAGGAGAACTTCAGGCCTCTGGCTTCAGGTAGAGGGTGAAATATCTTTAGTGCCTCTCCTTCTCTCTGGAGGTCACCTGATTTATGGTTCATGAGGATTAACTATTCTAACCCATCAGAGGCCCCTCTAGAAAGAGTGATGGGCTGGTTGATGTCTAACAACCATATGACCAACATTCAAAGCTTATTATAGAACTGGCATTCTGTATTAAAAAAGGAGAAAAGGGTCCCCTGTATCTACAGGCATTTTACATAAGACGTAGAAGGGGGTCAGAAAACAATGCCTAGAAAATAAATCACCTATTTTTACCAAAGCTATATATTATCCTTTACAATCTTTTGTATTTATCTTTATAACCATTACTATCTGTAAGAGGTTAATTTAATTCCCGCATAATGAGTATTAAGGAACAATCAGAAGAGAACTGAGGGTCAAAGAACAGAGACCCAAAAATAGACACATGTAAATATACCCAATTGATTTTTGACAAAGGTGAGAATGAAACTCAATGGAGAACATACTGCCATTTTAATAAATGATACTACTGCATTTAGATGTTTATAAACAGTTCCTTGTTCCTTCAATGATTTCTGCTCTTATTTTTTTCTGCTTGTTTTGGGGTTATTTTGCTCTTCTTTTTCTAGGTTCTCGAGAGGAGATCTTAAAATTATTGACTTAAGAATTTTCCCCTTGTCTAATGCATGCATTTATTGCTATAAATTTCCCTTTTAGCACTGCTTTAGCTGTGTCCCACAATTTTTGATATACTATATTTTCAATGTCATTCACTTCAATGTATTTTTTATCTCCCTTGAGACTTCCTCTTTGACCCATGGATTATTTAGAAGTGTATTATTTAGTTTCCGAGTGTTTGGAGATTTTCCTGCCATCTTTCTGTTACTGATTTCTAGTTTGGCTTCATCGTAGTTAGAGAACACAATCTCCATGATTTCAATTGTTTTAAATTTGTTGAAGTTTATTTTATGGTCCAAGATATGGTCTATCTTAGTATATGTTCCATAAGCACTTGAAAAGAATGTGTATTCTGCTGTTGTTGAATGGAATGTTCTATAGATCCTGTTAGGTGATGGTGTTGTTGAGTTCTTCTATACCTTTGCTGATTTTGTCTTGTCTTATCTATCAATTAATGAGAGGTGTCTTGAAGTCACCAGCTATAATAGTGATGTTGTCTATCTCTCAGTTCTATGAGTTTTTTTCCCACCTAATATGCAGCTCTACTGTTTGGTACATTCACATTTAGCATTTCTGGGTCTTTTAGTGGATTGACCCTCTGTTTCTAATAGTTTTCTTTCTCTCAAGTCTATTTGAACTTATATTAATCCAGTCACTCCAACTTTACTTTGCCTAATGTTTCCAAGATGTATCTTTTTCCATCCTTTTACTTTCAGCTTTCCTATATCATATATTTGGAGTGAGTTTCTTATTGATAGCATATAGTTTTGTCATTTTTTAACCCATTCTACCAATCTCTGTCTTTTAATTGGTTTATTTAGCATATTTGCATTTAATATAATTATTGATATCTTAAGGATTAGCTCTACTGTTTTATTTTTTGTTGACTGTTCTCCCTGTTTTTCATTTGTATCCTTTTTCATAGATTTCTGTTGGTTATTTCAACATTTTTTTAGAATTCTATTCTGATTTTCCATAGCGTTTTTAAGTGTATCTTTTTATATAGCTTTTGTACTGGTTGCTCTAGATATTATGTTACTTATGCATAACTTTTCACAGTCTGTTGGTGTTGTCATTTTATAATTCCAAGTACAGAGACCTTATGTACCTTTACATTCTTTTCTTCCCCCTTCTTATACTACAATTATTTTAAATATTTCCTCTACATACATTTAAAATCACATCAGACATACATATTAGAGTTTTTGCTTCAATCATAAAATTTAGAAAACTCAAGAGGAGAAGGAAAGGCTATTTTACTTAGCAATATTCTTGATTATCATGTTCATTATTCCTTTATGATCTTCCATATCTCCTTTTATTGTTATCTCCTTTTATTGTTTCCTTTCTCTTTAGAGAACTTCCTTAAGCCAAGGTAGGTCTGCTGGTGATGAATTCTCTTTATTCAGGGTTTGTTGTTGTTGTTGTTTTTTGGCTGGGTATAAAATGCTGGGTTGAAATTTCTTTTCTTTCACAACTTGAAAAATATTATGCCTTGTCCATTTGGCCTCCATGGTTTGTGATAAAAAAATCTACTATCATTTTTGTTTGCTTGTTTTCCTAAAGATAGAAATCATTTTACTTTGGCTACTTTCAGGACTTTTTATTGCCTTGGTTTTCAGAATTTTAACTATGATGTGTCTAGCTTTTTGTTTGTTTGTTTGTTTTATCCTTTTGGGGATTCACTCAACTTCTTGAATCCATAGGTTTATGTCTCTTGCCAAATTTGGAAAGTTTTAACTATTATTTCTTAGAGTACTTTTTCAACCCCATCCTCTTCCTTCTCTCCTTTGGGGATTCTAAAGATATGAATGTCAGAACTCTTGTTAGAGTCTCACAGATACCTAGGCTTTGTTAGTTGGTTGTTTATTTGGTTTTTCCCAGTCTATTTTCTCTCTGTCATTCAGATTAGGTTTGTTTCTATTCTTCTATTAATATCTTGTAGTTCACTGATTCTTTTCCCTTTTCCTTCCATTCTGATATTGAGCCCAACCAGTGAGTTTTCTTTTCAGATACTGTGCTTTTAAGTTGTAAAGTTTCCACCTGCTTCTTTATTATACCTTCTCTTTCTTTGCTGATGTCTTCTGTTTTTTCATTTGTTTCAAGTGTATTTATAATTGCTTGCTGAAGCATTCTTATTAGAGTGGCTTTTTCAGATAATTCTAACATCACTGCCATATTGATATTATAGCTTTTGATTGCCTCCTTTCATTTAGTTTGAGATCTTCTTGGTTCTTAATATTATGAGTATTTTTCTTACTTGAAAGCTGCATATTTTCATAATATGTTGTGAAACTCTAGATCTTATTTAAACCTTCTGTTTTAGTTAGCTTTCTATAACGCCACTCTATTGGGAGGAGAGGGGAGGCACTGCCTTGTTATTGCTAGGTAGACGCAGAAGTCCAGGTTATCACTTAGCCTTCATTGACATTAAAGGAGAGGAGGACAGCTCTTCATTATTGCTAGGCAGGATGGGAGTTACAACACCCCATATGGTCTACACTGACACTGCAATGGAAGTGGCCTCATTACCACTGGGCAATGGTGAAAGTCTTGACTCTTCACTAGGCCTTCTCTGATACCACCCCAGAAAGGAGGGAGTGGCACCTCTTTGCTGTCACATGGGATATTATTTTTAAAAATCATTGTTGCATTCATTGTTACTCAAGTTCATTGTTTTTTAGGATAATCTTTACTGTTTAAAAGTTGAAGCAAGAATGCAAAGAATCAGTTTAAACCAATATCATAATTAAGTCCCCCAAATTTGTATAAATTTGTCATGTTATTTTCCTTCATGAAACCCTTTAATAGCTTCCAATCTCTTATGGAATTTACAACTTCAGCAATGACATGCAGCCACTCCAATGATCTGGCCCCCACCTACCACTATGGTCTCATACCCTACCATATTTCTGCATATTCTCCACACAGTCTCAAGGGCATTTATCAGAATTATTCCCACAGTTTTGTTTTTCACTAGATCTCAGATGTCCTCAATTATAAGGTACTGCATTATTTTCTGCAAACAACTAAGAAAGAAAAATGCTTCAATTTTAAGATGCATCTCAGTTTAAGAAATATTAAAACATGAAAAAATATTGGCTTAAAAATTTATGGGGTTTCCCTGGTGGCGCAGTGGTTGAGAATCTGCCTGCCAATGCAGGGGACACGAGTTCGAGCCCTGTTCTGGGAAGATCCCACATGCCGCGGAGCAACTAGCCCTGTGAGCCACAATTACTGAGCCTCCGCACCTGGAGCCTGTGCTCCACAACAAGAGAGGCCGCGATAGTGAGAGGCCCACGCACCGCGATGAGGAGTGGCCCCCACCTGCCGCAACTAGAGAAAGCCCTCACACAGAAACAAAGAACCAACACAGCCATAAATAAATTAATTAATTAAATTTTTTTTTAAAAAGGCAAAATTCCTTTAAAAAAATTTATGAAATATGGTGATCATTGAGTAGATACAAAACAATATTTATAAAATATGTATAAGATATGAAGAATAATAACATGGTGAATTGAACTGTACTGTGACATCTACGTTTACACTTTTATCATATTTTATTCCTCTGTTCTCCCTTTAGAAGAAACACTATTTTGACTTCTTTAAAGAATCATCCCTTGCTTTTATATATTTTACTACATATCTTTTATCTCTAACCAGTATGTTATTTTAGCATATTTTGAACTTTATACAAATGTGTGCTTTATGTATTCTGAAATGTGCTATTGTTACTTAGTATAATCTTCCTGATGTTCATCCATTTTGGCACTATAACTCATTGATTTTTACTGCCAGTAGTGTTCTATTATGTACATTTACCACAATGTTTCTATCTACTCTGCTGTTACTTATGATGTGCTGATGATGAACCTTTGGGTGCTTGCTTTTTGTGTGTGTGCCATTACAAACATGCTGACATGAACACTCTTTCTACTTGTCTCCTGCAGCACATATTCAAGAGCTTCTCTAAGGAATATATCCAGGAGTGAAATTTTTGTGTTTAAACTAGGATTGAACCAAAGCAATTTTACAAAACAATAGCAAATTCTTTTCCAAAGTGTTTACAACAATTTACCCTCCCAGAAGCAGCATACACATAATCCAGCTATGCCCCCAGATTCCTATTTCCACTTAGTTTTAAGGTATCTAATCTCCCATATTGTCAAAACCATCTCTTCAAGAAAGTATATATAACATGGAAGTTAAAGGTGAAGATTTTGGAGCCAGACTATTCTAAATTGCTATGAAGATTAGATTAGTTAATACATATAACATGTTTAGACTGGTACTTTGGACATAATACACACAAAATAATTGTTAGGTATCATTATTGTTGTTGTTGTGTTGAATTGCTTACAGAACCCTGAAAAACAGATAGTAGTGTATTGTATCTTGGTATACTAACATATATTGCTTTCTTATGCGCAAATGTTCTTCCCTCCATCTGAATTACATTCTTCAATACACATGCAAAGTTGATCATGCTTACTTAGGGATACCACTGCCCCTAATATATGACCCATCACATTGCATTCAATCATTTGATTACTTCCTGTCTGCCTCACTACAGTCTCAGTTATTTTGCAGACATTACTTTTTGAATTTATTCCTTATTTTCTGGTAGCACCTGAGTAGATGTTTGATAAATGAATGGATGAACAGATGAATGAATAATTATGAACAATTGCAACATCAGCAGTACCCAACCACAAACAATTATTTATTTAGATTTGCAAATTCAACTGGAATACAAAGACTTAAAATGTATATACCATTTTGTTCCCCTAATAGACTCTTCTTAAAGGAATTCCATGTTTTTTTAACATCCTGGGACAGAAGAATCTTTAAATGTGACCTTTTTATCTGTATGCAACCATAACAGCATCTTCTCCAACCAATCTTGTAAATTAAGATACTTTTTATTTTCCTCTTCTATGATAATGTCACCTCACAGAACAACTGACAAAAAAATGCCCAGAGAATTGGATCACAAAGTCATTTTATAGATCTACTTCCTCCTGTTTTAGTCTTTAGGTTGATTTTTTAAAATATTGAACACTTTTGTTTCTTTTTCTTTAGACAGAGTAGACAGTGGGCTGCTAAGCTGTTAATGCATAGCTTTAAACTTCATGCAACAATAAATAAAGTCTACTGCCTGTTAGCAGCAGTGCCTTCTACTACTTCTCCTTCATCCATCTGTGGTGTGAACAGCTCTCATTCACACCAGATAACTCCAGGTATTAGACTGTTACATCTGATAATGTGTCAAATCTTCCTGCCTAGCATTTCTACCTAAATGGCCTCAGTTTTGACATTGACATTGGGTAGACAAGCCAAACACTGCAAAGCAATTTTTCTCTTAGTTCTGATTAGGTCCTTTAATGCCCCTTCACATAACAGAAATAAGCTCATCTCGCTGACTAGTCCTTAAAATGTAGCACCTGGAGTTGAACGCAGTACCCTAGATGTGATCTGAGAAGTTCACAATGGATTATCACTTATACATCTTTTATTTTACAAGCATGTACTATACCCCTTGTTTTATTGTACATTTGTATTAATACAGCTTAAGAATATATTTGATTTTGGAGGGTAGCCATTTCATACTACTAACAGACACCAAGTTTTTTTCACACAAAATTACTTTTATTAAGTTTCATCTCTTTAATTTTGTACCATCATTGCCAATTCATAATATGAATTTTAAATTCATATTATTTCTTCTAGCAGAATTGTTATTGCACCTGTATTTGAGTCACTTGAAAATCTGTTGACAAACAGTTCTTTAATGAGATTCCTGACAGACAATATTATTTCTGTGCTCAGAGCTTACAACAATGTGTGGTAATAATAGGTATTCAATATAAATGGAATGTATTAATTCCTGAAATAATGGACATTCCTTAATATTAAAGCCAGTTAAAAATCAAGCTCATCTACTTTCCTTAAACATCTTTCTTTATTCCTATTTCTCTGACTCATAAAATAACATAGTCATTCTTTCATACTCTCAATATTCTAAACCTTGGGATCATTTTCTATTGTAGCTATTTTTCTCCCTCAACATCCAAACATTCACCAACTCTCCATCCACGACGTTGATTGCATTACTCTTACCCTTTCTAATGAAGGATGCTATTTTAATTCTTCATTAAGAACAGTGGCTTTAACAGTTTTTATTGCTAATGAGACACTTATGATATTATAGAATCCTCATTATAAGTTTTGTCTGGGAGTATGCTGTTTGTAGAGTATTCCCTTTTCCAGGTAAACTACCATATCAGTGAGTACATTTGCTCCAACAGCTGCACATAGCAGCAGGAATCACACATGCCATCCCCACAGTGAACTCCCAACAATCTACTGATAGTTTTCTATGTTCAGAGAAGAAATCAAGAGAGAAGCAATTAAATACCCAAAATGTTTATGCCTGCTTACGTATGTACACACCAAATGTCAGGTCTGTTTGACTACCATTAACTGAGAGTCAACTGGGCCAACCACTGTGCTGTTCACAAAGACGAATGAGATATAATTCCTGCCTTCAAGTTCATAGTCTTGAGAGAAAGACATATATTTTTTTTAAAAAATCCAACATGAGGTATCTATTGTAGTGCAAACAATTACAAAGCATAGGAAATGTTGTCCAAGTTCTGGGACCTTTGGGAATAACATTTTAGAAAAAGGTACAGGAATGGAATTAATATTCATTCTGTTCCTTGTCTATGTTAGGCTCTCTGCTAAAAGTTTGTTCATATTGCTTTATATGTAACAGGAAAAGTATGAATAACTGATGCTGAAGATTTCTTGGTAACTATAAAAGTAATGTTGATGTCTTTCAGTAAGAAAAACTGCAAAGAGAAGTGTGGCAAAGATGGCAGAGTAATAAGACCTGAGCTCATCTACTCCTACAGGCACACCAAAATTACACCTATTTACAGAGCAACTATTGATGAGAATAACCTGAAGACTAACAGAAAAGATTTTCCACAACTAAAGATACAAAAAAGGAACCACAACAAGAAAGGCAGGAGGGGAGGAACACAGTGTAATCAAGACTCACACCCCACAGGAGGCAACCCACAAAAAAAGAGGATGATCCCAATTGCAGAAGTTCTCCTCAGGGAGCAAGGAGTCTGAGCTCCACATCAGGATCCCCAGCCTGGGGGTCCTGCCCTGAGAAGATGAATCTTCAGAATATCTGGCATTGAAGTCCACCAGGTCTTATGTACTGGAAAGCCAGAAGACTGTAGGAAACAGAGACTTCACTCTTAAAGGACACATGCAAAATCTCACATGCTCCAAGACCCAGAACAGAGGCAGTAATCTGAAAGGAGCCTGAGTCAGACCCACTTGCTGACCTTGGAGCATCTTCTGGGGAAGTAAGAGGCAAATGGGACTCCCCCTGGAGACACAGACACTGGCAGCAGCCATGTGTGGCAGCTCATTCTACCATGAGAACACTGTTGCTGGCAAGCTCCATTTTGGAGTCCTCCCCTTAGCCTATTAGTACAACAGGCTTATCCACACAACTTCAGGCCAGCACCAGTCCCAGGATGCCCCAGTCACCAGAGCTAGCTACCCCAGGACCAGGCCCCACCCACCATCAGGCAGCACCTGCCCAGACCCCCATAACCAGCTGGGCCAGGCTAGTGACCACCACAACACAGTGCAGAGTCTGGGATCCAATCAGGCCAGGGACCAGCATGCCCACAGTAGTTGGCCTGCCAAAATAGAAGGGTGCATGCATCCCAATAGGGGGCACCACGAGAGCATACAGCTCTCATGACCAGAGGGGAGTCTGATGCTGGATCCCATAGATATCTCCTCATTAGGCCACTTCTTCAAGATCAAGAAACATAACTGATCTACCTACTACATAGAAATAAACACAGAGAATTAGGCAAAATGAGGAGGCAGAAGAATATGTCCAAAACATAGAAACAGTACAAAACCCCAGAAGAAAAACTAAGCAAAGTGAAGATAAGCAGTCTACCAGATAAAGAATTCAGGTAATGATCACAAATATGCTTAATGAACTTGGGAGAAGAATGGAGGAACACACTGAGGAGTTTAACAGAGAGTTAGAAAATATAAAGAAGAACCAAACACAGCTGAAGAATACAAGAACTGAAATTTTAAAAATACACTAGAAGGAAACAAGAGTAGATTACATGACACAGAGGAACAGATAAGCAAACTGGAAGACACAGCAGTGAAAATTACCCAAGATGAACAGAAAAAAGAAAAAAGAATTTTTAAAAATGAAGACAGTTTAAGAGACCTCTGGGACAACATCAAACATGGTAATATTTGCATTATAGGGATCCCAGAAGGAGGACAGAGAGAGAAAGGGACAGAAAACTTATTTAAAGAAATAATAGCTAAAAACTTCCCTAACCTGGGGAAGGAAACAGACATCTAGTTCCAGGAAACACAGAGAGTCTTAAACAAGATCAACCCAAAGAGGTCCACTCCAAGACACATTATAATTAAAATGGCAAAAATTAGAGATAAAGAAAGAGTATGAAAAACACCAAGAGAAAAGCAACCAGTTACATACAAGGAAACTTGCATAAGACAATCAGCTTCAGCAGAAACTTTGCAGGTCAGAATGGAGTGACACAATGTATTCAAAATGATAAAAGGAAAAAACCTACAACCAAGAATGCTCTACCTGGAAAGGCTATCATTCAGATTTGAAGAAGAGATCAAGAGTTTTACAGACAAGCAAAAGCTAAAAGAGTTCAGCACCACTAAACCAGCTCTACAAGAGATGTTAAAGGGGCTTCTCTAAGTGGAAAAGAAAAGGCCACAACTAGACATATGTAAATTACAAAAGGAAAATCTCATTGGTAAAGGCAAATACATAGTAAAAGCATGATCAATCAGATCAACCACTTATAAAGCTAGTAGGTGGTTTATATAGGTGGTAAATATCCAAAATAAGTAGTTAAGGAATATACAAATAAAAAGATGCAAAATATGATGTCAAAAACAGTAAATACAGGGGGTACAGTAAAAAAGCAAAGTTGTTAGAATGCATTCAAATTTAAGAAATCATCAACTTAAAATAATCATATATATCATATATATGTTGTTATATATGAACCTCATGGTAACCACTAACCAAAAATCTATAACAGATACACACAGAAAAAGAGAAAGAAATCTAAACATAACACTAATGATAGTCATCAAATCACAAGAGAAGAGAGCAAAAAATAAGGAACCAAAAATATCTACAAAAAGAACTCCAAAACAATTAACAAAATGGCAATAAGTACATACCTATCAATAATTACTTTAGAATATTACTCACCCATAAAAAGAAATGAAATTGAGGTATTTGTAATGAGGTGGATGGACCTAGAGTCTGTCATACAGAGTGAAGTAAGTCAGAAAGAGAAAAACAAATACCGTATGCTAACATGTACATATGGAATATAAAAAGAAAAAAATGGTTCTGAAGAACCTAGGGCAGGACAGGAATAAAGACACAGATGTAGAGAATGGACTTGAGGACATGTGGAGGGGGAAGGGTAAGATGGGATGAAGTGAGAGAGTGGCATGGACACATATACACTACCAAATGTAAAATAGATAGTTAGTGGGAAGTAGCCGCATAGCACAGGGACATCAACTCCGTGCTTTGTGACCACCTAGAGAGGAGGGATAGGGAGGGGGGAAGGAGATGCAAGAGGGAGGGAATATGGGGATATATGTTTATGTATAGCTGATTCACTTTGTTATACAGCAGAAACTAACACACCATTGTAAAGCAATTATACTCCAATAAACATGTTAAAAATAATAATAATTATTATTTTAAATGTAAATGTTCCAATCAAAAGACATAGAGTGGCTCAATAGATTTTTTTTTTAAAGACCCATCTATATGCTGCCTACAAGACTCACTTCACCTCTAAAGGCATACAGAGACTGAAAGTGAAAAAGGTATTCCATGAAAATGGAAATCAAAAGAAAGCCAGGGTAGCAATACTTATATCAGACAAAATAGACTTTAACAAAGACTCTAATAAGAGACAAAGAAGGACATTACATAATGTTCCAGGGATCAATCCAAGAAGAAGATATAACAATCATAAATATATATGCACCCAACATAGGAACACTTAAATATTTAAAGAAAATTTTAGCAGACATAAAGGAAAAAACTGACAATAATACAATATAATAATAGTAGGGGACTTTAACACCCCATTTACATCAATGGAGAAATCATCCAGATAGAAAATCAATAAGGAGACACTGGCCTTAAATGATACATTAGAACAGATGGACTTAATAGGTGTATTTAGAAAATTCCGTCCAAAAACACCAGAATACACATTCTTTTCAAGTGCACATGTAACATTCTCCAGGCTGGATCACATGCTAGGCCACAAAACAAGTCAGTAAATTTAAGAAAATTGAAATCATATCAAGCATCTTTTCCAACCACAGTGCTATGAGACTAGAAATCAACTGCACTTTAAAAAACCGCAAAAGCACACAAACATGTAGAGGCTAAATAATATGCTACTAAACAACCAATCGATCACTAGTGAAAAAAAAGAGGAAGTAAAAAAATACCCATGGAAAAATAAGCAAAAAACAATGATCCAAAATCTATGGGATGCAACAAAAGCAGCTATAAGAAGGAAGATTATAGTGCTACAAGCCTACCACAGAAAACAAGAAAAATATCAAACAAACAACCTAATCTTACACCTAAAGGAACTAGAAAAAAATGAACAAAGCCCAAAATCAGTAGAAGGAAAGAAATCATAAAATTTAGAGAAGAAATAAATGAAGTAGAGGCTTGAAAAAATAGAAAAGATCAATGAAACTGAGAGCTACTTTTCTGCAAAGACAAACAAAATTTATAAACCTTTAGCCAGACTCATCAAGAAAAACAAACAGAGGGCCCAAATCAATAAAGTTGGAAATGAAAGAGAAGTTACAACCAACATCACAGAAATACAAAGGATCCTAAGATATTACTATGAACAAATAAAACTCAAATAAAATGGACAACATTGAAGAAATCGATAAATTACTAGAAACATGCAATCTCCCAAGACTTAATCAGGATGAAATGGAAAATATGATCAAGCAGATTACCAGTAATGAAATTGAACTGGTAATCAAAAAGCTCCCAGCAAACAAAAGTCCAGAACCTCACAGGTGAATTCTACAAAACATTTAAAGAAAAATTAACACTTATCTTCTCAAACTATTCCAAAAATTACAGAAGAAGGAATGCTTCTGAATTCACTCTGTGAGGCCAGCCTCACCCTGATATCAAAACCAGACAAAGACACTACAAAAAAAGAAAATTACAAGCCAATATCACTGATAAACATAGATGCAAAAATCCTCAACAACATATTAGTAAAACAAATTCAACAATACATATACACCATGGGATTTATTCTGAGGATGCATGAATAGTTCAACATCCACAAATCAATCAGTGTGATACACCACACTGATCATTTATTTTTTGGCCACTCCTCATGGCTTGCAGGATCTTAGTTCCCCAACCAAGGCTTGAACCCAGGCCATCAATAGTGAAAGCGCCAAGTCCCAACCACTGGACTTCCAGGGAAGTCCCCACATTAATAAATTGAAGAATAAAAATCATATGATTGTCTCAATAGATGTAGAAAAAGCATTTGACAAAATTCAACATTGATTTGTGATAAAAACTCTCAACAAAGTGGGTATAGAGGGAACATACCTCAACATAATAAAGGTCATCTATGACAAACCTACAGCCAACATTATACTCAATGGTGAAAAGCTAAAAAAATTGTTTTAAGATCAGGAACAAGACAAGGATGCCTGATCTTGCCACTTTTATTCAATATAGTATTGGAAGGCCTAGACACAGTAATCAAACCAGAAGGAGAA
This sequence comes from Grampus griseus, assembly GCF_964374135.1. Lineage (NCBI taxonomy): Eukaryota > Metazoa > Chordata > Mammalia > Artiodactyla > Delphinidae > Grampus > Grampus griseus. Next base: position 37,473,094 of record NC_138997.1, read on the forward strand.
AGAAAAAGAATCAAAGTTGGAAAGGAAAAATTAAAATGTCACTGTTTTCAGATAATGTGATACTATATATAGAAAATCCTAGAGATACCACCAAACACTGTTAGAATAAATGAACTCAGTAGTTTCAGGATACAAAACTAATATACAGAAGTCTATTACATTTCTATACACTAATAATGAACTAGCAGGAAGATAAATTAAGAAAACAATCCAGTTTACAATTAAATCAAAAAGAATAAAATATCTAGGAATAAACCTAACCATGGAGGTAAAAGACCTGTACTCAGAAAACTATAAGATGTTGAGGAAAGCAACTGAAGACAACACATACGTCAGAGATTGGTACAACATAGTAAATCAACTGTACTTCAACTTAAATAAATAAATAGAAGACAACACAAATAAATGGAAAGATATTCCATATTCATGGATTGGAAGGATTAATATTGTTAAAATGATCATACTACCCAAGGCAACCTACAGATTCAATATAATCTCTATCAAAATACCCATGACATTCTACACAAAACTAGAACAAACAATCCTAAAATTTGTATGGAACCACCAAAGACTCCAAATAGTCAAAGCAAACTTAAGAAAGAAGAACAAAGCTGGTGGTATCACACTACCTGATTTCAAACTACACTACAAAGCAATAGTAATCAAAACAGTATTGTACTGGCCCCAAAACACATATATCCACACAACAGAATAGAGAGCCCAGAAAAAAAACCCACACTTATATAATCAATTAGTCTTCTTTGGAGAAGCCAAAAACCTTCAAACATATGCAAGTAAAAAGCACTCACTGTGCACACTCTTATCTCCTCCCCCGCTAATCCTCATTCATAACAGGCAGGTGATGCTATGGTCCCAAGCATGTACAACAGAGAATTATGTGTGTGAGAGTGGTGGATGGGAAAGAGTTAAACACCTGTGTAGTAAAGCTTTAACCAACGGGAGATGGAAGCCTACAGATAAATTCTTCCTTTTTTTTCCATGGATTGGGAAGTTGTTTATATAGCCTCTCAGAAGACAGTTTTATGAGATGGTCTATCAGTCATGCTAAATACCTTGAACTGGTTTTTCCTTCTTCTATGTCTCATTCCTCTTTCCCTTAATTTTTTTCCATGGGATTTTACTACCTAATAGTTAGCCTTTGCCCAAGGCTATGCATTCTTGGGAGTCAAAATAGAGATGAATTGGATTACTTTTAATGGTGTCTTAAAGATTGACTTGAGCTATAAAAGTACTACAAAAAAGTATACTGTTTCCTTTAATGTTTGTCAACAAGAAATAATTCTTGAAATCACACTGAATTTTTACAAAAATAAACTAGAGGGGAATATCTTCAACTAAAACATATGACTTTAGGACTCAAATACCTATAACACATTCCTGTATCATTATCAGTATCACTTTGATAATATCTATTTTAATTTATTGAATTTTATTTATTAAGCTATTCTTCAAATATACAAAAAGTTAAGAGAATAATATAGCAAATACTCATGTACCCAATGCTCAATTTTACACAAGTGTAATATTTTGCCATTTTCCCCTCAGAGCTCTTTTGAAGAGATAAAGAATGATGGCTACTGTTGAATCCCGGTTTACTTCTTCCTGATCCTGTTTCCTCTCCCTTTTTCCCTAGGAGTAAACACCAGCCTGGATTTTGCGATTATCATTGTCATATGTGATGGAGGTCATTGTCTGCTTCCAAATCTAAGCCTAGTAGACAGTGGCTTTAGCTCTGCTCCCTGCTTTGCATCTCAAGTCCATAGAAATTACATCAGACACCTGTTAGGCATTTCAGACAATTCAGATCCTCTTGGCATAACTTGCCTTTGGGGGCTTTGGCCACTCATTTTAGCCACACACACTCCTGCACCTCGTTCTGTTTGGAACCAGGAGTACAGGGGAAATAACTCTGCCAATCTTATATTTCTTTTACTTCCATACTTTAATAGCCTAAATCTATGGAGACCCTTTTTTTCCTTTCACCCTCAAAATGCACCTCAAGAAGAGGTTGTCAGCTTTGCTTACCCACTAAAGAGCAATTAAATGTTTGAACATTTCTGCTGAACAGAACTCGTAGTATATAGTGACCATTTAATCTGAGCAGTCTCCTTTGGACCACCCAAATTAGATTACTTTTCTCAATAGAATACTCATCACACTTCCCTTAGGGTTGGACAACCAATCTCATTGATTTCTTCAGGCTTTCTCAGCTAATCTTTGACCAGGTCTGTGACAGGATTACTTTAACCCTCTTTGACAATACAGGAAAGCCAGAACTGTAAATATAATTAATGACTTCTTTCTACTTTTCTAGGAGATATTTCCTGCCCTAGGAGATTGGATGTTAAGAGCAAGCAAAGGACATAGGAATGGAGAAAAGGGGAAAACTGACACTATGAAGGAAAAAATACAAGGCCCATTAAGTGACTTTCAAGCTCTTTGAAAAAGCAGTTGAGCAGTGCCATATCTGGATTATTTGGCACTGAGAGTGGAGCATTTCTCAGTGCTATCCTACTCTATACAGCAAAATTATTTTCAGTAATAATATGAAATAGAATGAGTAATAACCAGAAGAGATATGAAGATAGTGACTTTTTCCTTTTATTAAATTCTGTGTATATATAATCATGCCAGTTTTTTAAGTGAATTTTAATAAAACCAAAATGGCTAAACCTACTAAATCATATTGATGCAATGTTTTACTCCCTTGTAGTTCTTTAGTTTTAAAGCAATTAACATATATAAAAAGAATTCAGTAAAATAGTTCATGTAAGCACTAAAATTTGCACTTACCAAACAAAAATATTACATCTCTCAGTCTGCATTATTTCACTGTTTAAACTTTAAATGCATATGAAAACTCCAACTAGTCACAAAGAAAGACAAAATTGAAGTAACTCAAGTTCTAGTTCATCATCTTTACACATTCTGTGTCACTATTGTTATTTTTAATCTATTGTTTAAATGCCGGACTATATGTTGTCAAAAGGTTGGAGACAAGCTATGCCTTAAGCAAGCCAGAAGGAGGCCAAACCTTTACAAATAAGCTCTGGAAGCAAGGTATGAAATGATTTCACATGTCAGAGGTCAATAATATAAATGGGAATATTCCATGGAGAATACAATGAAGAATACAATGTTTATTTTAAAATAAGTTTTTAAAAAGTGTTGATTTGAAATTTAGAACTTAGACCAAGAAAATATATTTTTTTAGAAAGGAGTACTTTTATCACTGACATCATTTTAGAGTTGCCAATGCATGATGATAATTTTAAAAATCAATTTTAAGTTAGTTTTATTACTGTTTTTAACTTTTCTACAGACCATGCCTCCCCTTATTGCCTGTTTCTGGTAATTTCCACTGCTCCAACTCTACTCTTGATCTGCCACTGCAGATGAATAGACATACGGTGGGGTGGTTTGTTTGTTTGCTTTTTGTTTTTTCTTGATAACAGAGAAAAATTAATCCCACAGTGGAGGTCAGGTACCAACAGCTACACCTTGATCAATTCATCCTAATCTAACAAGTAGAGCTCACTGGAGGCAAATATATTGACCAACTTGGATTTCTGAACAAATAACTAATATTAGTATTAAACATACTACTTTCATCTGTCTACATTGTCTTTTTCCAAAGTTTTACAATGAACATATTACTTTCACTGATACTCATTTAACATAAAAATAAGAGTATAAATAAAACACACCCAATCTAACTCTCCATTTGGTTCAGTCCACACTCTTAACTCTCTTCCTGTTTTCCTTTCAAATTTTGAGAAAATGTGGCAATGTCTTTCCCGTGTTAAGACAAAAAGGCTTCTCTCTACCTCTACCTCCAGAATTTCTTAGAGTTCTGAGCACTTTTGAAAGCTACACTGCTAAGTGTAGCCAGAGAACCAGGATTCCTTCTTGTTATGATTTGTATCATACTTTTGTATAAAAATATACAGATGTGCTCAAGTTATAGTATGGTGAAAACAGAAATGAGAATGCAAGTATAACTTAAGGATAGGAAAATTTTGTATAGGATAACTGTCACAAAGACTAAAAAAAATTTTGAACTTAATGGCCTCTAGGAACATTCTTGAACTAATTAGGTAAATCCCTGGGGTGGATATGAGTGGAACTGGTAGAGAGACTGAGTATTTAGAAGAATGTTCAAAGATACAGCTATTCTTCTACCTCAGGCAGATATTCTTTACAACAGTAACTCTCAACCTTGAATACACACTGAAATCACCTGCAAACCTTTAAAAAATACTGATCGCTAGACTCTACCCTGAGAGATTCAATTTAATTGGCTGGAGGTGCAGATTGGCCATAGGAAAGGTTAATCATCCCCTCACCCTGATTCTAATGTGCTGCCAACATTAGAACCTTTGCTCTAGAAAACTGCTTCTCTGTTCTTGGCTCTTCAGTGGCAGCTACAAAATTTTAGGAGGGACTTGGATGAAACAAGCCGTTAAAAGCTAGGGGACTGAGAAACATATCCTGAAGCTGTGTCTGCTTATCAAACCGACAAATTTTACTTAGGTTATATTATTTAGAGGTGAGTGAGGGTGTTATTTTGCTTGGCGGGAAACGACCCCTGCCACTAACCCTGTGTGCTACCCATGTAGAGAAGAACTTTGTACTCAGGCATGTCTCTTCTTGAGTTATGACTGTGGGTGGCCATAGAGGTGCACTGCTCAGATCTTTCAGGAGAATCTGTGCATGGGATCACAGCTGACTGGCAGCCTCTTGCTGTCCACACCTTTGGACCCAACATAGAGCTTAGAGAGTCCATGCTTCCCTTGGGCTGCTCCCAACCAATGACTGATATGGCAGGAGTACTAGAAATGGGCCACTTCTCCCCAGTGCAGGACTCCTCTAATGGACATCTTTTGTTCAGGGATTCCCTGAGGCACTGGCCTGGCTGAGACTTTCTCAGAACTCCATTCAATTTGTGGCTTTTCCTTTCTTTTCTCTCCTTTCCTGGGTTTCAGACCTGCATCATTGTCTGAAGACTCTCCTGCTCCCTCCTTTATCTTTCACAGGCAGTTCCCTCAATAAATCTCTTACAAATCTAATCCCATCTTTGTGTTCACTTATCAGGGGACCCAAAAGGACACATGACTCTAACACCACTTGATATTAGGATAACTAATGACCTTGCATGATCTTTAGTTTCTTCATCTGTTAAAATGGAGAGTAAAAACTGTATGGGATATTGTGAAGATTGAATGAGATATATCATCAGTGAACAAGGTAGCCAACTTCCTGGAACATAGAAGGAAGTTAATAAATATTAATATCTCTTTTCAGCTTTTATGAACAAGTACATTTCTTTCACATCATTGAACTTCTAGTCTAAAACTTATGTTTTATGCACTGTGGCTGTGCATAGGGTACATCACATGATGAACGGGAAAGGGAGTATAGAAAAGCAAAGGAGTTTCTAAAAAAAAAAAGATAAATATGTGATGTGATTGATGTGTTAATTAACTAGATGGGAAGAAGCCTTTTATAATGTATACATATATCAAATTATCGCGATGTACACTTTAAATATGTTACAATTTTACTTGTCAATTATACCTTGTAAAGTTTAAAAAAGAAAAGAAAAAGGGGCTTCTAAAGACAAATACAACAATAAATATCAGAGTAGAGTAGATGCATACACCATATATGTGATAGTACTCATGTGGCATGAGACAGATGCACAAAATAAAAATAAAATGCTGCAAAAGTGTTTTTTCCTTATGTATATTTCATACACATATTTATTAAATATCATATATGGAAGTTTTTGACAGCCAAAGTTTGTCTCAATTTCAGAGCATGAAAAAACAAGAATGCATGTTGTCAATATCTCTGAGCCTAAAGTTTCAAAGGTGTATATTTGCACAAAATTGTTCACAGTCCATGCAAATGAAGACATGCTTGCTTCCCACAGAAACTAGCCTGCAGACACTTTGCAGGGATCTTGCAATAAACTAACAGCACTACCAAAAAAGTTGGGGGGAGGGAAGAAGAGAAATAGATAATTGTATTACTTGTTGTTCCAAAATATAAATAAAAGTGAAAAACTGAATTTAAAATCCAGTCAGTTCTGCTAGAACACGACATCTGCATTCCTCAAAATTACCATGCTTTGCAAAATCACACAATAAAAACCACAGGGCTTACGAGAAAATGGGTTTGGGGACACAATACTTAGAAATCTCATCAGTGACTTTTTTTTTAAAGGTAGGAACCTAATAAAAATGGTAGCACAGTTTTACACATGTGAAATAGTTACAAAATATATAAATATTACAATAAGAGTGGCACTTTACCTTGAAAAAGACCTGAAGTTTACAGAAGGGTTGCACCTTGTAAGTCATTGTAAAATGATGAAAGGAGGGTTACCTGAAATGGGTCTGAAAGTTCTAACACCAGATGTGGGTGGGCGAGGCTTATAATACATGGGGTGAAAGGAGATACCTGGTAGAATTTGAGATGCATGCATGTGTGTTATGCAAATTCCTCTGCAGCTGGGTTCAGCCGGCTGCAGGTCACTGCATTCACCTAGAGTTTCTTATAAACAAAACTGTGCAGAGGCAAAGACAAAATTTGTGTCATGCTCAAAGTTCCCTAAAATATCAGTTGTGTTGGAACAATTTCACGTTTTCAAAACATGCATTATAGCAGAATTTACTGTACGTTGTAAGATCCATAAGGATTTTTTGTTAATTGAAAGGGAATATTTCATTAAGACATAAAAGAATACATCATTGAACTAATCATTTAAATAAAATGCAAAATAACAAGTCCTCTGGATAAAATCTTTATGTACACTAAACTTATATAGAAGTAGGACATAGATTGGGGTCTTTGTAATACTGTTTTACTACATTTTAAAGAAACTACTACTGATCACATAATTTCCTGACATTATAAAAAAAGGAAAACAAAGGGAATTAATTCCTGTTAGGTTCCAAAATATACCTATCTCTTTTCCTTCATACCTAGAGTTGATGTTACCAACATTATTTATGGTCAAGTTTTTATCTTTGTTGGCATCTCACGCCCTGGCAGCTTGCATTTCACACTAATCTAGGCAAACACCAGCTCTGGCGCCAATCATTAAGAGAACCAAATGGTCTTCTGGTCCCATTGGGCCATTCATTAAATGGGTGACCATGACCATAGACTCTAAGGCTTAGAGAAATTGACCACTTCAAGGCCTCTGTTTCTTTAAGAGAGAGCGGAACTTGATTTTAAAGTTCCTACCAAAATTCTTACCATAGGAACTGTGGACTTCAAATTGCAATCCATTTGCACAGAATGTAACAGCTAAGATTTTACCTTCATATGGTATTTTACAAGTTTGCCAAGTGCTTTCACAACTATTACCTCATTTAACTTAATGTAATTACATCTTCCTGTATCAATGGGCACTGTGAATCATTTTCCTATTCATTCCATTTTTTTTCCCATTTGTGTTATTTGAAATCTTTCCAACCTACTTTTGGAAAACCAGACTTAACCAAGCATTTCCAGAAATGTGTTACATTGAGTGTTTGAAGAGATCAGTTACAGCTAACATATGTAAAACACATGGGAAAACCTGCAGCAGAATTGAAATTGATGATGCATCAGTTGAGCCATTTAGCTGTTGAGCTGCTCAATTACTTAGAAGACCTAAGTCTTTTGTACTTATTTGTTCGGTTTGGGTTTTTTATTCTGGAGAGTGGAAGTGGTTTTAAGAACAAGCTATCAAAGGAGGCCACAGGGGGAACATCCAATCAAATTCTGTTAAGGGGGAAAGAACTTTTCTAGTCCTCTGCTTTCTATGAGGCGAAATGCCCTAAATGTTCTAAATACCACCAGCTACTCGTGCACAAAGAACAGTGAGTTACCTGACTGGTGGATTTTAGAAAAGAACTGGACATGAGTAGCCCAGCTCCTTCTGCCTTCCCCTCCCTTGTGATCCAGGTAACTATGGAGTGTAGGCATTCAGTTCTGTTATTCCAAATCCCATGTTTTACAGGGCAGATTCTGCCTCTGCCCAAGATCTGGAAGTTCAATTCAAGGGATTGTTAGGATATGGCGCCTTGAGCCAGGAATATTGAGAAATAGACATGGAGTGGAAGTTGGAGAGCAAAAATAATATTGAATCATGAGGCACTGGATGAAGTCAGGCTCTGTCTGTGGTTGACTTTGGTGGTTTGCAGGGGCTTATGTTGTATCTTGCAACTGGCTTTCACAGTTTTGTGGTGTGCTTACAATCACTGCAGCCTAAGTAGCATCTTTAGATCTTGTACTTTAAAGGAATAGGTCACTATGGGATTTTGCATTTGGTGGAGGACTGCAGCTTACAGTGGCTTGTCCGCAGATGTGTGTCTATTTTTATAGAGCGAGAGGCTGTTTTTACACAAGCAGGGCTTCCCACACCTTAAATAATGTCATATGGGGCACAGAGACCTTCAGAACTAGGCTGCTACAACATGACCTTAAACTATCTATTGTGTGTGGACAATAGGTGAATCAATTTTTATTTGACTGTTTCTCAACCATGTATGTAGGCATTGTCTTTAATTGCATGCCTAAGTTCTATGAGTGCTTTCAGAGTACACATGGGTGAGGTCCTAGTTTAAAATTTTTGTGCCAGGTAACATTTTCTTGAAGGACACAGGGAGATACCTGTTCTCACTAAACCCTTCTAAGGCTACAAGCTTTAAGAAATATCAATGACATTGTGAGTTCAGGAATCTGCTGAAGATATTTCCCCAGCTGGAGGAAGGATGAAGAGGAGAAAGAAAGTTTCTGTAGGATATTTCATTTCATTTCTAGCAATTTTATAGCCAGAGTAATGGAACCAACCACCACGGAAAAAGAGTGGGGGACTTGTCACTAGACAGAATCCACACTAAATCACCATCAGGATGCCTCCCAAAAAGGCCCAAAAGCATGCCAAATAAGAATGTAGAAACCTGGACAAAGTCCTAAGCTTGCCCAGCACATCTCAAATGTTCCTTTCTTGGAGAAGAGATTGTGTTCATAAATTCATTTTCTCTCAAGATCTGGTAATTCCCCAGGGCCAAAAGTAATGTATTTACAGGTGATTTCTCCCAGTTGAATTCAAGTTCCCAAATCATTGATTCTCTAAGTCTGGCATCTCAGTCAGACTAAAATCTAGACTGTCCACCCTGTTCTCAGATCTCAATAAGTCTCTTCTAGAATCTTTAACATCACTGAAAACTGAGTTTGGGGAACATAAAAACTACTCTAGGAACTAAGTATTAATTATTAATTTTTTTTCTAAATTTGGTGAGAATGGGGCCAGTGCTATAATAATCTTGTGAACACTTTTCTAAAAAATTAGGTACATCAGAAACTTGGCAATGAATTAATGCTATTTCTGAAAGTTGTGAAGGAATTACATCTATTTCCATGAGAAAAAAGCTATGCTGCAGCTGCTGAGGGAAACTCATCCTCTCCAGCCACTAAGAAGTCTCTGTTGAGGCTGATTAGACTAAGAAATTGGCAAGGATGATTTTTTTTTCACTAATTTCTTTGAAATCACAAAGGTAAGATAATTTGATTCTGGGCTCTAATTCATTTGAACTGTAAAATTCAAGGGAGTTTAAATTTGCGCTTTAATTTTTGTTGAGGAATTTAATAGTGGACAGAGATTTATATTTATATTTGGGACATCTAGCTTTTTGACATATTATTATTGGAATAGCTCCATGTGGTCACTGGATATTATTGCAAAAGCTCTAATAAACTTGGACAATGTAGCTAGATAGTAATTTGGGTTGGGAACAGAAAGAGGAGTTTTCAGCTGTAGTACAGACTGACCCTTTTGGACACTTCTAGGGGAATAAGGTGTCTCTCTCACCGGTTTCCCAGGCAGATCTACAACAAGTCAGAGATCAGTGGTTGGACAACAGCCTCACGGTGGTAGGGGCAGGCTGTCTTGACAGACCGCAGAGTTTCTCCACTAAGACAACAGCAGTAATCTTGCTTTTCATCAGCTTAATGGTTAAGCTCCATAAAGTAAGAAAACAAAGCCCTGGAGAATATTTTGAGGGGTAGTGGGGTTGGGACATTCTTTCCTCCCCTCAGGTTTCTGTAATGAGGCATTTCCAAGGTTTCTCACCTCAGAAAGTCAGGGAGCTGATTGATGAGTTTTTGGGAGAAGAACTAGGTAGACCCAGCTCAGTCTCTGTTCCCTACATCCTGGAGGGAGCTAGCTGCCCTGAGAGAGTATACACACTCTACCTGCCTTTAGGTGGAACAAAGGCAGACTTCCACCCAGTATCTTCCCAGCTGCCTGCCTCTGGCTGAGCTTGGAGTTTGGTATTAAGATGTCATTATTGCCACTTCTCCAAATCACAGTCTCCAATATTAGTTTTATCAATCATAAAGGATAAAGGTGATATTTTGATCTCTTTGATCTCCATCTGTCTTACCCAATCCTTATGGGTAAGACTGACATATATACATATAGGTATGTGTGTTATTAACTTAAGCAGGGAAACCAAGACTTTCACTTATTTTTTACTTAAACAAGGTTTGTTTAGGGATGTACAAAGCAAAAGAAGAGGACTCCCTCACAAAATTCAGTCCAGTGAGGGACTGAAGGGAAGCCTCAGTCTAGGGTTTGAGAATCATGGAGCTATACCAAAGAAAGCTACTGAAAAAACTTGCTCCCCTCAAGTTTCCAAATGAGAAAATCGAGCAAAAAAAAAAAAACTTTCAAGTACAGTATTTCAAATTTCACATCCACTCAGGTTTTAAGTCAGTAAAGGGGATTCCATGGAATTATTTGAACATCTACACTTAAAAGGACAAGAGTACAATATGCCTTAAAGCAGGAACTGGGTCATAGAAAAGTTATAACAAAAGCAAAAGCACAGCTGTTGGCAGTGACACTGTGTATTACATGAGAAGATAAACTACCTTTTCTACTTCCCTCATCATTACACCTTTAACATCTGCTCTCAGGCTGAACCATTCAATATAGTCATTTGCAAGATAGCAGTATACAGAATGAGAAATTGGAACGCTAAAGAAAATCAAGGAATGGGAAAGCAAACAGGGTATTTTCTTAATAGTGTTCAATTAATCTAGTAAAGCCTAATTTTTACCATATTGTCACAGACCATGACAACACTTCTATTGGCCTCTATAGTTTGAGGGCACTTTTCTGTCGCAAACCAAATAGACAATATTCTTTCTTACCAAAAAAAAAAGATTTTAATTTAAAAACTAAACTAAAGCTTAGTCATGTTCATGGTTTAAGATAAACCCACTTGCCACAACTAAGAATAGCAGATCAGAAGCAGAGGGCTTAAAACAGACATCTCCCTTCTAGTTCCATATTATTTTCTGTAATCCATGCTTTCACACAGCTGGCAAATTAAAGCAGAGGTATACTTCTCAGTAAAAATTCAGCCCTTTCTGATCAGAGAAGGGTGAATTAGAGTTTCCTTACACCCCTAACATGGACAATGGGATAACCCCATTCCATTTCATCACTATTCTCCAGTGCACTTACAAAAAGAAACACATGATCGACACTAATGAAAAAGAGAGATGAAAAATAGTTTTTTCATATTCTAGTGCCACCCATGTGTTCCCAGTCTCAAATTCTCTGGAAAAGATTTGAAGGTGGATTTAAAACATCTCAACAGTGAATAATAATCAGAGCCTCCTGACCCCTCCCAGCTCCCACCACGGGGAGGGGTCAGCTGTTCCAAAAGAGAAACAAGCTATAGAAGCTGAATTAACATTAAAAATTAGAGTAGGGTAAGAGTGAGCTCTTGACTGACATGACCTCTTAGAGTTGTGATAAAGTGTATGTGTGTGTATGGAGTGCGTACACACACACACACACACACACACACACACACACACACACCATGAGCCAGTAACCTGAATATATTCTGTGTAATCATCAAGTCCAATCCGGACTAATGAGCAGTTACTTTGGCTCTGGGGAATCTCGGAAGACTTGAGGAGCTAGACTCTTCCAGATAATTTTCTCTGAGATTTTTTAGTTGTTCCTTTTATTAATGCAAGTCAAACCAAAACCCTTTCCCCCCACTCATATTTCAGAAGTAATATGTAGTAGGAAAAAATCCCTCAGGAAGTTAACTCCTCTATCAGGGATCAAAAATGTGCACACTGAGAACACCCAGTTTTTGTGCAGTTCACTTCTACTGGAGAATTAGGGTTTTTTTAGGTTTCCCCATTTATTTCTTCCTCTCCTCCAACTACTGACAATCTTTCTCCATCTCTATCATTACTTCATGGTTGGCTGAAAAGACAAAAGTTAATCTGCAGAAATCTTTTTACTAAACCCATGTTGACTGTGTTTCATCCTTAGGTAATTGGCTTCACAAAGATGCTTTTGCCACTGAATAAGAACTACAGACTAAAGGCTTTATTCATTATTGAGGCTGACACTTCATACAATCTCTCATCAGCATAACATTCACTTTAAACTCAGAGTTACGAAAACGAAGGTCATATACTTAGTTTATCTGCAGCTCACCCACCTGAACATATCTGTGACCTTTGGATCACTGAAATGTTATTTTTCAGAGGGCAAAAATAATACAGGATCTTCATTTTCACCAATCTTTATGATAAAAACTACCAAAGACAGAAGAAAATCATTACACCAAACTTAGAGCAACAGATATCTAGTCAAAACCCAACACACATAATTAAAGCCAGCTTATCTCCCATAAGAAAGTCATATAGCCTCAGAATTTTGTTTGGTAAGAAATATTCACAGCTTTTGCATAACAGAACTGGTATAAATATTTACTGAAAGAAAAGACTAGGATTTTATCTGTATCAACTTTTGTAGCTTGCCTAAACTATTGCTATTTACTTCCGACATAAACAATAAATGAATAAATTGTATCCGGATACTCACAGCAGAGAGCTCAGTTCTGGCCCCTAACATCAGACGTCCCTGCTGCAGACTGAACACTACTGTTGGGAAGTGCTTTTATTTTCCTAACAAAGTAGCACCCTCTAGTGGCTTTTCAAAATTATTAAGAAGTACATGCCAAGCACGTGACATATTGTTTACTATGCAATTACGCAATATCAAAATACTCAGGTGAGAACAAAAGCCTGGTCTGGGCATTATAGGATGTATATTCCAACCTCATTCCATGTTTTCTCTAGGGATGATGGCTTTTAAAGGAAAATATTTTTAAACATCATTCTTATTTCACATATATAGTGTACTTCTGAGAAAGATATACCTTTCCATGGTAATAGTTTGTTATTATTCTATTATTATTATTTATGATATTACTAATATCATCACTGCTATTAATATTAATAGAAAAGTTGCCATTTACTGAGTATTTACTATATTACAGAAAATGTATTCATTGTTTTATATGTCTTATACCTCTTTTAAAACTCACTATAAATATATAACCTAGATTTATCTTCATCCTGTTGCTTTGGATGAAAATATTGAGGCCCATATAGGTAATGTAAGTTGCCCAAAGTCAAGTACCTAGGAAGAGGTAAAGAAAAATTGAGGGGCAAGCCCATCTTCATATGTCTGCAAAGACTTACAAAACTGATTTCGACTAGCAGAAATTACCAGTAGCTTTCACATGTATCCAGAATCATGAAAGTGTAAACCCAAAGGAATTATTCAATAACATAATAAAAAACTGAAAATTTGTGTAAAGTCTTTTAATTTTATGTTAGAAATACAAGCATTTTCCATAGTAAATAAAAGTCAGATACCAATTCTCCGTTGGCAAAGTCCCTGGAGAGCCAGTTTAGTTCTCATATTTTACCATATGCCTTACAGAAGGGTATAACACTTGTTCAGTCATGATATTTTATTAAATCAAAAGAGGCATATTTACTCAGTTAGGCATTCAACAAACATTTATTGAATGCTTCTAGCTTTACCTCTAGTTCTGACAGGCAATGAACCAAGATACTTTCACTAAGCATGTTGCTTTATGAATATCAAGAATTATCAGGCAAATAAAAAGAAACAAAATTGAGTTATTTGTAGTGAGGTGGATGGACCTAGAGTCTGTCATACAGAGTGAAGTAAGTCAGAAAGAGAAAAACAAATACCATATGGTAACACATATATATGGAATCTAAAAAAAAAAGAATGAAGGTTCTGAAGAACGTAGGGGTAGGACAGGAGTAAAGATGCAGATGTAGAGAATGGACTTGAGGACACGGGGAGGGGGAAGGGTAAGCTGGGGTGAAGTAAGAGAGTGGCATGGACTTATATATACTACAAATGTAAAATAGCTAGTGGGAAGCAGGCCGCATAGCACAGGGAGATCAGCTCCGTGCTTTGTGACCATCTGGAGAGGTGAGATAGGGAGGGTGGGAGAGAGACGCAAGAGGGAGGAGATATGGGGATATATGTATAAGTATAGCTGATTCACTTTGTTATAAAACAGAAAATAACACACCATTGTAAAGCAATTATACTCCAATAAAGATGTTTAAAAAAAAAGAATTATCAGGCAAGAAAAACTCCTGAACTAATCATTTTTTCATGGCTGCAAGATTTATATATTCCATCTTAAAGCCGTGTGTTTGATGCCCAGTAGATAAAAATTTTTTGATAGTTACATAAGGCTTGAAGAAACCTAGAGAAAGCAAACAGGAAAGAATGTTTATTAAGCATCTACTAGGTTCTTGTAGGTAATCTTGCCCTTAACATATATCACTGTGGCAGAGACTGCTAACTGTTCATCAAATCTATTTCCTTTTCTTCTTAAGCACATAGCTGACTACATTTCCAGCTTACATTGTACTTGGGTGTGACCATGTAACTGGGTTCTAACCATTGGAAAATGAGCAGAAGCAATGTGTTAGCACTTCCACACCTAGTCTATGAAAACCTCCCTCTTGAGATCCTCCATGTTCCTTTGCCATTTCTGGATGACAGGAATGGAGATAGTTCCCAAGCAACCTTGGTCACCGTGTTTTGCAGATAGCAGAACCACAAAATGGAAGGAAGGAGCCAAGTCCCTGAATCATTGCTTGGAGAGAAAACATTGGATAATCAGGATCACGAATTTTGCAGTTTAAGTGAGTTAGAAACAAACTTCTATACATTCTGAGTCATTATGCAGTTTTGCATTCGATTGTTAGTTACAGCAGTAAGCATTACCTTAAATGCAGTTATTTAATCTTCACAGCAAAGTTGTAAGTTTATGTGGGTTGATCCCATTTTAGAAGTGAAAATACTGAAGTTCAAATAGTTTAATAACTACTCCAAGTAGTCACAACTAATTACATTCAAACCTGGGTCAAACCCATAACTCTCAAACTCCAAAACATATGTTCAGTCCTCTGTGTTACACTAACAGTTCATCCCCCTACTTCTTAATAGTAATAAAACTACCATGTTCCTTTGTGTTAATCAGCTTAGTTATATACTGCAGTAACAAATGACCCTGAAAATCTGAGCTTTTTAATAATAACATCATTTATGTCTGTGTCAGCCTCAGTTCCTGCTGAATGACTTCTTCATCCTGGGGCCCAAGCTGAAGGAGCAGCCCTTATTTTGATGTCATAGCAGAAGGAAAAGAATACAGGTATACCTCAGAGATATTGTGGATTCAGTTCCAGACCACCATGATAAAGCAAATATCTCAATAAAGTGACTCACACAAATTTTCTCGTTTCCCAGTGCATATAAAAGTTATGTTTATACCATCCTGTAGCCTATTAAGTGTGAAATAGCATTATGTCTAAAAAACAATGTACATACTTTAATTTTAAAATGCTTTATTGCTAAAAAATGCTAACCATCATCTGAGACTTCAGTGAGTCATAATAGTAAACATCAAACATTACTGATCACAGATCACCAAAACAAATGTAATAATAATGAAAAAGTTTGAAATATTGCAAGAATTACCAAAATGTGACACAGAGATACAAAATGAGCAAATGCTGTTAGAAAAATGGTGCTGATAGCCTTGCTCAACACAGGGTTGCCACAATCTTCAATTTGTAAGAAGCGCAATAAAGTGAAGCACAATAAACTGAGATATGCCTATAATGGTAGAACTAAATGATGGCCCTTAAATGTTACTTCCACTTGCATCCCATTGGCCCAGCAAGTCAACTGAACAAATCTGATATCAGTGGGGTCAGAAAGTATAATGTTCAAACAGAAAAGGGGAAAAAATAATTGAGAAAAATAATATATTTGAATACTTCACTCTTGGAAACTAAATGTTAAGAGAATATTATGAGAAAGTTATGACAAATTTAAAAGGAAATAAATTGTAGCCAAATCATGGAAAAGAGTAAAAGAACCAAAGTATCGATGAGATTATATACTCTCCTTGATCACCACCAAAAAATGTAATAAAGCTAAGAATTCAATGAAAAGATATGACCTGAATCCCATTAGCACACATGAATAGAAATTAGATTTCTGAATCATCTCAATGAATATCTTAAACACACATACACACATGCACACACACATTTAGATATTTTAAACGACAGGTTGTAGAATAACTCATATCAACACAGAGAATATATTACTGAGGGCACAGAACAAGCTAGCCAAAGATATGTTTGTCAATTAATAAAAATTTTTTAAACGGAAATAGGGGTGAGGGTGGGGACAATGAGAAAAAGACTGAACAACTTTGCTTATAAAGGGACAGACAGGAAGCCATGGTTCAGTTCTGGCAGGTGACATTCCCTATTCATTTCCTTATCTCATAGTCCTACCTATATTTTAAAGGAAATTATTTTTTAAAGTATGGTCAATCTATGTCAAGTTATTAGTGCCTTACTAGTGTATTAAATCAGACATATTGATCCAAATCTTTCATCTCAAATATTTGATTCAATTTGCAGGCAGTAATGGCCAGTCAAACACAGAAGAGACATTGTCTAATTCTGATTAACTCATTTCTGTTGCCTTATAAAACAATTTGGTCTGAGCATCTCTATCTTCTCTGAAATCATTCTGCATATTTTAGTCTAATTGAATATTTGATAAATGGATGAATGCATGAATGAAATGGAAATTCCCTGCTTCCCTACATAATATTTACATATTTAATACTTAGGAAGTTCTACAGTAAGACTTAGTAGTATATTAATCTTTGGAACCCAGTAAAGAAAACCAAGATGACATCTGCACAGTGAAAATAGCAGTGAACCAGAACTAAACATCAACTTCTAATAATTGGGAATACATAGAAATAAATCACCAATAGAATAGACAAAATAGTCAAATTCAGCAACATGTGCAGAACATCTATGGAATAAATGCAATTATATTTTGATGTTGGTATTCCAATGTCATAGAACCATTAGTTGGAGTTCTATGAGAGCAAGACCCATATCTGCTTTAGTTGGCAAATCCTTGGAACTTAGCACAGTGGCTACTACAAAAAGAGCTCACCAAGTACTCATCAGATCAGAATGTAAGAATGGTCCTTTGATTGATAATTTCTTATAAATTATCTTTGTTAATCTTCAGAACACCCCTGGAGTTCGATTTCTTGATCTCAATTTTACTAATGAGGAAACTTAGTCTAGAGGAGTGAGTTGCCCAATTTCTCATAACTAATAAGAAGCAGAATCAAAGTGAAAAACATAGTAGGTAAATACATAAGTATTCTGCCAGAAATAAGTGCTTGATAACTCAATAAAAGTAGTATGACTGGATGGATTAAGTTGAAAAGTGAGATAAAAAACACAAAATAGGAAATTTATTTCTATAAAATGGAGCCAGATATTCAGTGGATGCTTCTATAATAAACAACAGAAGATGACAGGAAACAGAATGAGCAACAAGAGGGATTACAAATATATTTATCAGAACTAAGAATGCATGTATCAATAAAGGCAGCAGACAGAGGTCCTGATAATGCTGGAAATTATGAGAATGAAAGAATTAAATTTCTTTGTAGAAACATGAACTTCATAATTAAAGATATTTCTTTAGCCTACAGAGGAACTGCATATATCAGAAATGTCACACGTACAAACCAACCTCAACACACCATACGATAGCAAGATAAGGGTCCTTAGTTCTCATGTGTCTATACCCCTGGTTTTCCCATTGTATTATGCCGCTTCTCTGGTTTGTGTGTACCTTCTTATAATGTATTAGGATGAGGGCTTAATAATTTCCTCAAAGTTATAATGAGGTAAATAAATAAAATGAAAACAGAAGATAAAAAATCAAATAGTTGCCTTGCCTTTGCTATACAAACTTTTCTAGACTTTAGAATGTTTTTATGGATAAATTCTAGGTAATAAATACAGATAGGATGATAGGATTAGAGTATAACCCTTTTGGAACTCTAATGAAATAATCTAAGCAATAATCATCAGTGGCTACTGAAACAATTAGATGAAGGGCTATTTTGGAAATTATAATGGTAGATCAGCTGACAACATCTGAACCCACCAATCGATCTTATCACAAGAGATAATCAAGACATTATGAGTTTTCTGATATGATTCAATAAAAAATACATAGTACCAGTAATGAAGTGTTCTTGCTACAAAAGCAAATGTGAATCTGATCAAGATTCTAGACCTACCCACTCTTTCACGTAAAGTCCAGGGAATGAGAGGAACATGGTAAATGACACATACTGGAATTCAATCAACTAAAACCAGGATGTAGGAAATTCTAAACACGAGTGACCTGTTTTATTCAACAAGTAAATGGCAAAATAAACAGGAAGAACTGTTATTAAAGAGTCTTAATTTGCACTTTATATGCTTTATATGTGCTCTTAATGTGGACCTTGTTTGGGACTCAATTCAAATAATACCAACCATAAACAGAAATTTATGAGATAATCAGGGAAATTTGGATACTGAATGAATATTTAGTGACATTAAGAAATATTTAGTGACATTAAGAAATGTTGGGCTTCCCTGATGGCTCAGTAGTTAAGAATCTGCCTGCCAATGCAGGGGACACAGGTTCAAGCCCTGGTCCGGGAAGATGCCGCGGAGCAGCTAAGCCCATGTGCCACAACTACTGAGCCTGCGCTCTAGAGCCCACAAGCTGCAACTACTGAGCCAGTGTGCTGCAACTACTGAATGCCACGCGCCTAGAGCCTGTGCTCCACAAGAGAAGCCACAGAATGAGAAGCCCGTGCACCACAATGAAGAGTAGCCCCCACCCGCTGCAAATAGAGAAAGCCCACGTGCAGCAAGCCCGCACACAGCAACAAAGACCAATGTAGCCAAAAATAAATAAATAAATTTATTTTTTAAAAAAAGAAATGCCTGTTAATTATGATGGGTGTGATGATGTTATAAACAGTCCTTAGTTTTTTACAATACGTACTGAATTTTAGCAGGTAAAATAATAGGTTAGCTGAGGTTTGCTTCAACATATCCATGGGGAGAGGGCAGCAAGTTGGAGAATATAAAGATTATAGTTGAAATAAAGTTGGCCATATGTTGGCAATTGTTGAAGCTTGTTGATAGTTCTTTATATTCTCTCTTCTGCTTTTATTGTAAATTTTCCACAATGAATGATAAAGCAGATTACCTAATAAAGTTTATAGAAAATGATATCTCTGTAACATAAAATGAATTTTCTAGGCCTTGTGAGGAGTGAGGAGTAGCATTGCAGTAACCAGTTGCGTCCCCATCTCTAGAAATCTAGATAGGCTCATGCATGATATGGCTGGAAGAGCAAAACAGAGTTCTTTCTGGGGTAATGTTTTATAACACTATTAAAGTTCCTCTTGTCTCTGATACACTGGCTGATTCTGTTCACATGAAAATCTTCTTCACTTTAATTTGTTAAGTCTCACTTTGTCCTCCACCTTTCATATACTTCTATATCTTGGCTATCATACTGGTCTCCCTTTTGGCAAGAATATTTGGAATATCTATGTCACAGAATCTGTGCCTCAGGTCACATTGCCACATTTGGATAATCATTGTCTAGACCTACCTAACCTGCCTAAATATTGCTTATCATGGAGACCCTCCAAATTTAACCTGCCTACCTAGAATCAGGATTGCTTACAGTTTTTTTTTTCTTCCTCCTGTTATTTGCCTAACTCTGTAATCTTGCCTGCTAATCTTTATCCCTAATGATTTTTAGTGGTCACCTTTTTTCTCAGGTCTATTAACTACACATTCTCTCACTTAAATGACCTTTTTGAAATATTGAGTATAACCACAGACAGCTTCTACCTTTTAGA
This sequence comes from Grampus griseus, assembly GCF_964374135.1. Lineage (NCBI taxonomy): Eukaryota > Metazoa > Chordata > Mammalia > Artiodactyla > Delphinidae > Grampus > Grampus griseus. The sequence continues at coordinate 37,493,325 of NC_138997.1, forward strand.
ACAAAAAGCAAATAAAAAGGCAAGACTTTATGATCACCTTTCTCACTTGCCTCACAGCTGAAAATCTGGTACTTGTGCTGAGGTTGGGAGTGGAGAGGCAGCCACTCTTCCTGCCACAAACCCGTGACCTGCTGTCACCCATAACCCTGCATAACAGTATGAAACTAAAACATAATTCCCATAGCAACCACCCTGGTGCCATCCAGACTTGTGGAAAGCTCTAGGAAACATGTGTTGGTGGTGGTTATGATAACTCACTACAAACTTGGCAGCGTTTCACCACTGCCCACCCTTGTTCAATTCTTCTGCACATAGTTTCCAGTGACTTCGAGGGGCTCAATACAAAGAAAAAGATACTCCCCGATAATTTGGCTTTTGTTTTTTCAAGAATGTTTATTTTAGTGTAACCAGCGATGTACTTTAGTTGAAAAGTCTTTTTTTTTTTTTCTTTGGGGAAAGGCAACCGTGCACATTCTTCATCTGCAGTAGAAAGTATCAGGGAGAAATGGTCAGACAGTTTGGCAGCTATGGCTAAGCAGGGCTTCCTTTTGTGCAATCCTCAGACGGAAACACTTTTTTTACTTGGCAAATACTTGGATGCTGTATGTAGCTCCAACAGCCTTTGGGAGACTAGTAACCCAGATATCAGAGGTTAGGTCATATGGTATGCAGTACCATTAAAAAGGAAATTATAGAAAATTGTTTGTTTTGAATAGAGCATTATGAAAATCTGGAGAACATCTGCCACTTTTAAGAATTCTTAGTCTGAGAATCAAATGGAGATGAAGCTGAAGAGGTTACAAAGAAAAAACCTAAAACATATTCCAATGATTATATATCGAGTGGTGTTTTTTCTGGGTAGGAACACTTACAAAATAGGATTCACGAGTTATTTTAGGAGAAATGTTATGTGACATTCTATATATTACAATTATAAGCACATATTACATTTAGGTTTTTCAAAGTCAAAATCATAAAAATACAATTAGAAATCTAAATATATTTCTACTTGCTCTTATTATATACCTTTAAAAAGATATTAAACCACATTAGGAACTGCTTTTTAAAAATTAAAAATGTCTTCTAAGACCCACTTAGAAATTGAGATTTGCTGTTAAACCTTAGAATCTCCAATTGGCTTGATTCTGGAAGAATAATATCTCATGAAAGCTTGGCCAGAAAATTAGAAAGCAACCTGAGATGAGTTCTATACTGATAGTCAAGGGACTGGGTCTCTAGCCCTTGTTCAACTGTAAATTAACAGTAGAATAGACCAGCCAATTAGCATTTCTGAACCTCAGTTTTGTTGCTATAAGATGAGGGATTTGTGCTTTCTGCTTCTGAAATGATTTGCATGACTTTATAAATTTAAAATATTGTAAAACTTGAGAATTCCAGTTTAAAAAAATTCAAAGTCAAAGGTTGACCATCTAAAAAGATAAATGGGATTAGCTGTTACAGGATTTCTGAAAGAAACTAATTGCTAGATTGGGATACTGTATTTGATAAAAAGTTTCATGGTGATAATGTTTATTTTGAAAGAAAAAAGAATTCATCAGCAAAAACAAACTTATTCCTGGAAATAAATAGGAACTAATTCATCTCTGTACTATAATAGTCTGGCTAACATTGTAAAAATGTGTCATTTAATCAATTACAGCTTTATAAATGGCATAGAAATGACACTCACATGCAGGTTTCAATTATAAACCCTCTCAATAAAGACATAGCAAAACTTAAAAGGATACTAGGATGAGATACTGTGGCCTAGAAATGCTGCTGCTTGATGATTTCACCAAAGAATGGAATGAACTCTTTCTCAAACATCAGATGTCTTAAGGGAACTTTATGCAAAGCAGCTTTCTGGTCAGTATAAGTTGCTTTCTCTAACTGCATTTGTATTGTATCTAGACTGTAATGTCAGCTGAGGTTCAAAATATGTGCTTTAGATATCAGAGATAAAGTTGGTAAACTATTTGTTATGTTGTGAAAAATGTACCAGCATGCCTGGTGTTTTGCCTAGACAGGAAGCTAACCTGCTCTGTATGTACAGAGATAGACACCTCCTCCCCAAACTGAGCTAATTAAACAAGGACTTGAAAACTTTCTAAGCATCCGTACATGTTGGTTGTATAGTGCATAAGAGCACTTGCACATGTAACAATTTACAGGAATCTTTTTATATTGGGGATATAACCCTTGATCTGTGATTTCCATTATTGTTTTTTCACACTACCGTTTGTGTTTTTGACTTCATTTCTGTTGTCTTTTGTCATATTAACTTATATTTATTTTTCTATGATGAATTACATTTGCCTTTCCCTTTATGCGCTTAAGTTTCCTATCTTGTTTTCTGCCAGGTTTCCTGTTTTCTTTAATATTTCCTTTTTAAAAAATTTTGGTCCATCTGGAATTTGATACACGTTGTGAGGAAGGGATCTAACTTTGTTTTCTTCCACACAGATTGCCAATTAGGACAGCATCTTTATTAAATAAACTTGGACTGGGATTTTATTTTAACTGTAAAAAAGGACATACACTATTGGAAATTTTTAAATTTTCATGTAATTGGTGTTTCTCTCCCTAGGAGAATTACTGGCTGATAGATCTAGGTGCTTCTTGAAACTTATTCTACTTACAAAATAAAATTATGTCACAGGCTTAAATGATGATAATTATCTTTAAGCTTATTATAATCTAAGATACTTAAAGACAGAAATCATACTTTATTCATTCTATATCCCACTATAATTCATGGATTACTTTTCATATATTAGGTATGCATTAATACTTACTTAAATTAACACTATGGAAGTAGAGCATGTATCTAACTTATACAAGAGAATTGAGACTATTTTGAAAAGAAGCTCAAACACAACTGTATATATTCCCATAGAAGACTCATTTTGCATGTGTGGTAACATGGCTTACTTACAGTTGAACACATTCTAACTGCTATACACCATGCAATGGACAAGAGCACAGATTTTGAATCAAATCCTATCTTTACCATGTACTACTTTTTATACTGAGATTCAAATAAACTTCTAGCTAGTTTCTTCTAACTGGTTTTGTTCTATGCAATTAAAACTAATCCCAACTGAGTCCATTAATCAATGAAACAGATAATTACAAGCAAAAAAAAAGGATGCAGAGATATATTAAACATTGTATACTTGTTTAGAAATAGAATTGTACAATTTTTCACCAATCTGTGAAATGAGGACCAAAGGACTTTTCCTTGATTATGAAATCACTTACTGGCGTTCAAATCAATATTGTGTGTGACCATATTATTTATCATCCAAATTAGGACTCTTGAGAGTGAAAGAGGTCACTAAAGTAATTAAAGTTGTATAATTTTTTGAAATATTTACTTATTGACAAACAGCTTTTTAAAAAATTTTATTTCTTGCTAAAAAATAATGTATGTATACAAGTATTAAAACAAATGTTTAAAAATCTTCATATTAATTATCTGAATATTTTAAAATACAATAAGCAGAATAATTAAGTAGTCTTGATATGCATTCACATGCTTTAATCAGTTTCTTAGCCATATCTGTCTAATACTAGGTCACTGGTATTTTTCTGATGTAATTTTTCTAATATGCTTTTAATGATTTGTTTTCTTGTTTTTTTTCCCACAAAATTGCCTACAATCATCTTCAAGATTGCATTTTATAGCCAATAAACTTTAAAATATTGACACTTTCAATGAACTTTTCTGTGAAGGCATAATGTTATTTAAATTAAAAAATATTTACTCCCTACACACAGTAATTTTTCACTTAGAAATCTGTAAATATTTCAACACAATATTTTCAGAATATTGCTTTTTTACCTACGTTCAGGGTGCCTTTCTTCAGTAAGTATTTATATAAGACAAAACTTGTTAAACAAGTCATCTCTGTTTACTGCACATGCATCTCACACACCAGTAAAAAGGCCATGGCAGAAGCTTCCAATACAAAACAGAGGTCTGACCCACCCTGGCTTACTTCAATGCAAATATTAATGATAATACTTAGTTTCAGTAAAAATGCTGAATTAAATAGGATGCTGGATCACCAACCATAAAACAAACGGTTCCAGACAAGACAGGATGTGTAGTCATCCTATCTATAATATGATGTCTGTGATTTTCAATTTGAGGGTTTTTTAAACAGAGTAAAAAGTTAAATACTTGCTAAGTAATCTGAATTCATAATTTTTTCACAATTCATGAATTATAAATTCATTTGACAGTTTTCTTCTCAGTCTTTTATGCAGCTTAATCTTTTACCTAATTCAGCAAATTACATTTAACAAGTCTTTCCACGGTATTAAGTTTAGTTTTCATAAGAACAACTACTGTTTCAATACACTCAGATAGATTTTTATAATATTTAATTAAAGTATAGAATTTAAAAGCACAAGTTTAACCAGCATAAACAGATTTGGGAACAGATACAATTACTCTTGGTCATCATCATGGAATCACAGTAGCATAAGCCACCTAATTGAGATAGAGAATATGAAATCAGGAGAGGAACCAAGATGGCAGAGAAGAAGGATGTGCTCTCACTCACTCTTGCGAGAACACCAGAATCACAACTAGCTGCTGGACAATCATCGACAGGAAGACACTGGAACTCACCAAAAAAGATACCCCACAGCCAAAGACAAAGGAGAAGCCACAATGAGATGGTGGGAGGGGTGCAATCACAGTAAAAATCAAATCCCATAACTGCTGGGTAGGTGACTCACAGACTGGAGAACACTTATATCACAGAAGTCCACCCACTGGAGTGAAGTTTCTGAGCCCCACATCAGGCTTCCCAACCTGGTGGTCCAGCAACGGGAGGAGGAATTCCTAGAGAATCAGATTTTGAGGCCTAGTGGGAATTGATTGCAGGACTTTGACAGGACTGGGGGAAAAAGAGACTCCACTCTTGGAGGGCACACACAAAGTAGTGTGTGCATTGGGACCAAGGGGAAGGAGCAGTGACCCCAGGGGAGACTGAACCAGACCTACTTGCTAGTGTTGGAAGGTCTCCTACAGAGAAGGGGGGTGGCTCTGTTTCACCGGGGGGACAAGGACACTGGCAGCAGAAGTTCTGGGAAGTACTCCTTGGTGTGAGCCCTCTCAGAGTCTGTCATTAGCCCCACCAAAGAGCCCAGGTAGGCTCCAGTGTTGGGTTGCCTCAGGCCAAACAACCAACAGGGAGGGAACCCAGCCCCACCCATCAACAGTCAAGTGGATTAAAGTTTCACTGAGCTCTGCCCACCAGAGCAACAGTCAGCTCTACCCACCACCAGTCCCTCCCATCAAGCCCCTTAGATAGCCTCATCCACCAGAGGGTAGAGAGCAGAAGCAAGAACTACAATCCTGCAGCCTGTGGAACAAAAACCACATTCACAGAAAGATAGACAAGATGAAAAGGCCGAGGGCTATGTACCAGATGAAGGAACAAGATAAAACCCCAGAAAAACAACTAAATGAAGTGGAGATAGGCAACCTTCCAGAAAAAGAATTCAGAATAATGATAGTGAAGATGATCCAGGACCTCAGAAAAAGAATGGAGGCAATGATCGAGAATATGCAAGAAATGTTTAAGACCTAGAAGAATTAAAAAACAAACAAACAGAGATGAATAATACAATAACTGAAATGGAAACTACACTAGAAGGAATCAATGCAGAATAACTGAGGCAGAAGAACGGATAAGTGACCTGGAAGACAGAATGATGGAATTCACTGCTGTGGAACAGAATAAAGAAAAAAGAATGAAAAGAAATGAAGACAGTCTAAGAGACCTCTGGGACAACACTAAACACAACAACATTCACATTATAGGGGTCCCAGAAGGAGAAGAGAGAGAGACAGGACCAGAGAAAATATTTGAAGAGATTATAGTCGAAAACTTCCCTAACATGGGAAAGGAAAGAGCCACCCAAGTCCAGGAAGTGCAGCAAGTCCCATACAGGATAAATCCAAGGAGAAACACACCGAGAAACATAGTAATCAAATTGGCAAAAATTAAAGACAAAGAAAAATTATTGAAAGCAGCAAGGGAAAAAAGACAAATAACATACAAAGGAACTCCCATAAGGTTAACAGCTGATTTCTCAGCAGAAGCTATACAAGCCAGAAGGAAGTGGCATGATATACTTAAAGTGACAAAAGGGAAGAACCTACAACCAAGATTACTCTACCTGGCAAGGATCTCATTCAGATTCGATGGAGAAATCAAAAGCTTTACAGAAAACCAAAAGCTAAGAGAACTCAGCACCACCAAACCAGCTCTACAACAAATGCTAAAGGAACTTCTCTAAGTGGGAAAAACAAGAGAAGAAAAGGACCTACAAAAACAAACCCAAAAAAATTAAGAAAATGGTCATAGGAACATACATATCGATAATTACCTTAAACGTGAATGGATTAAATGCTCCAACCAAAAGACACAGGCTGGCTGAATGGATACAAAAACAAGACCCAACTATATGCTGTCTACAAGAGACCCACTTCAGACCTAGGGACACAGACAGACTGAAACTGAGGGGATGGAAAAAGATATTCCATGCAAATGGAAATCAAAAGAAAGCTGGAGTAGCTATACTCATATCAGATAAAACAGACTTTAAAATAATGTTATAAGAGACATGGAAGGACACTACATAAAGATCAAGGGATCAATCCAAGAAGAAGATATAACCATTATAAATATATATGCACCCAACATAGGGGCACCTCAATACATAAGGCAACTGCTAACAGCTATAAAAGAGGAAATCGACAGTAACACAATAATAGTGGGGGACTTTAACACCTCACTTACACCAATGGACAGATCATTTGAAATGAAAATAAATAAGGAAACAGTAGCTTTAAATGACAAAATAGACCAGATAGATTTAATTGATATTTACAGGACACTTCATCCAAAAACAGCAGATTACACTTTCTTCTCAAGTGCACATGGAACATTCTCCAAGATAGATCACACCTTGGGTCACAAATCAAGCCTCAGTAAATTTAAGAAAATTGAAATCATATCAAGCATCTTTTCTGACCACAATGTTATGAGATTAGAAATGAATTACAGGGGAAAAAACGTAAAAAACACAAACACCTGGAGGCTAAACAATACATTACTAAATAACCAAGTGATCACTGAAGAAATAAAAGAGGAAATCAAAAAATACCTAGAGACAAATGACAATGAAAACACAACGATCCAAAACCTATGGGATGCAGCAAAAGCAGTTCTAAGAGGGAAGTTTATAGCAATACAAGCCTACCTCAACAAACAAGAAAAATCTCAAGTAAACAATCTAACCTTACACCTAAAGGAACTAGAGAAAGAAGAACAAACAAAACCCAAAGTTACCAAAAGGAAAGAAAGCATAAAGATCAGAGCAGAAATAAATGAAATAGAAACAAAGAAAACAAGAGCAAAGATCAATAAAACTAAAAGCTGGTTCTTTGAGAAGATAAACAAAATGGATAAACCTTTAGCCAGACTCATCAAGAAAAGGAGGGACAGGACTCAAGTCAATAAAATTAGAAATGAAAAAGGAGAAGTTACAACAGACACTGCAGAAATACAAAGCATCTTAAGAGACTGCTACAAGCAACTCTATGGCAATAAAATGGACAACCTGGAGGAAATGGACAAATTCTTAGAAAGGTATAACCTTCCAAGATTGAACCAGAAAGAAACAGAAAATATGAACAGGCCAATCACAAGCACTGAAATTGAAACTGTGATTAAAAATCTTCCAACAAACAAAAGTCCAGGACCAGATGGCTTCACAGGTGAATTCTATCAAACATTTAGAGAAGTGCTAACACCCATCCTTTTCAAACTCTTCCAAAAAATTGCAGAGGAAGGAACACTCCCAAACTCATTCTATGAGGCCACCATCACCCTGATACCAAAACCAGACAAAGATACTAAAAAAAAAGAAAATTATAGACCAATATCACTGATGAATATAAATGCAAAAATCCTCAACAAAATACTAGCAAACAGAATCCAACAACACATTAAAAGGATCATACACGACGATCAAGTGGGATTTGTCCCACAGAGGCAAGAATTCTTCAATATACGCAAATCAATCAATGTGATACACCACATTAACAAATTAAAGAATAAAAACCATACGATCATCTCAATAGATGCAGAAAAAGCTTTTGACAAAATTCAACACCCATTTATGATAAAAACTCTCCAGAAAGTGGGCATAGAGGGAACCTACCTCTACATAATAAAGGCCATATACGACAAACCCACAGCAAACATCATTCTCAATGGTGAAAAACTGAAAGCATTTCCTCTAAGATCAGGAATGAGACAACGATGTCCACTCTCACCACTATTATTCAACATAGTTTTGGAAGTCCTAGCCACAGCAATCAGAAAAGAAAAAGAAATAAAAGGAATATAAATTGGAAAAGAAGTAAAACTGTCACTGTTTGCAGATGACATGATACTATACATAGAGAATCCTAAAAATGCCACCAGAAAACTACTAGAGCTAATCAATGAATTTGGTAAAGTAGCAGGATACAAAATTAATGCACAGAAATCTCTTGCATTCCTATACACTAATGATGAAAAATCTGAAAGAGAAATTATGGAAACACTCGCATTTACCATTGCGACAAATAGAATAAAATACCTAGGAATAAACCTACCTAGGGAGACAAAAGACCTGTATGCAGAAAACTATAAGACACTGATGAAAGAAATTAAAGATGATACCAACAGATGGAGAGATATCATGTTCTTGTATTGGAAGAATCAACATTGTGAAAATGACTATACTACCCAAAGCAATCTACAGATTCAATGCAATTGCTCTCAAATTACCAATGGCATATTTTATGGAACTAGAACAAATCATCTTAAAATTTGTATGAAGACACAAAAGACCCCGAATAGCCAATGCAATCTTGAGGGGAAAAAACGGAGCTGGAGGAATCAGACTCCCTGACTTCAGACTATACTACAAAGCTACAGTAATCAAGACAATATGGTACTGGCACAAGAACAGAAACATAGATCAAAGGAACAAGATAGAAATCCCAGAGATAAACCCATGCACTTATGATCAACTAATCTATGACAAAGGAGGCAAAGATATACAATGGAGAAAAGACAGTCTCTTCAATAAGTGGTGCTGGGAAAACTGGACAGCTCCATGTAAAAGAATGAAATTAAAACACTCCCTAACACCATACACAAAAATAAACTCAAAATGTATTCAAGATCTAAATGTAAGACCGGACAGTATAAAACTCTTAGAGGAAAACATAGGACGATCACTCTTTGACATAAATCACAGCAAGATCTTTTTTGATCCACCTCCTACAGTAATGGAAATAAAAACAAAAATAAACAAATGGGTCCTAATGAAACTTCAATGCTTTTGCACAGCAAAGGAAACCATAAAAAAGACAAAAAGACAACCCTCAGAATGGGAGAAAATATTTACAAACGAATCAATGGACAAAGGATTAATCTCCAAAATATATAAACAGTTCATTCAGCTCAATATTAAACAAACAAACAACCCAATCCAAAAATGGGCAGAAGACCTAAATAGACATTTCTCCAAAGAAGACATACTGATGGCCAGGAAGCACATGAAAAGCTGCTCAACATCACTAATTATTAGAGTAATGCAAGTCAAAACTACAATGAGGTATCACCTCACACCAGTTAGAATGGGCATCATCAGAAAATCTCCAAACAACAAATGCTGGAGAGGGTGTGGAGGAAAGGGAACCCTCTTGCACTGTTGGTGGGAATGTAAATTGATACAGCCACTATGGAGAACAGTATGCAGGTTCCTTAAGAAACTAAAACTAGAATTACCATATGGTCCAGCAATCCCACTACTGGGCATATACCCAGAGAATACCATAATTCAAAAAGACACATGCACCCCAATGTTCGTTGCAGCACTATTTACAATAGCCAGGTCATGGAAGCAACCTAAATGCCCATCAACAGACGAATGGATAAAGAAGATTTGGTACATATATACAATGGAATATTACTCAGCCATAAAAAGGAACGAAATTGAGTCATTTGTTGAGATGTGGATGGATCTAGAGATTATCATATGAGTGAAGTAAGTCAGAAAGAGAAAAACAAATATCGTATATTAACGCATGTATGTGGAACCTAGAAAAATGGTACAGATGAACCGGTTTGCAGGGCAGAAATTGAGACACAGATGTAGAGAACAAATGTATGGACACCAAGGGAGGAAAACCGCGGTGGGGTGGGGATGGTAGTGTGCTGAATTGGGCGATTGGGATTGACATGTATCCACTGATGTGTATAAAATTGATGACTAATAAGAACCTGCAATATAAACAAACAAACAAAAAAGCAACTAATACTAAACTTTCTTTGGGTTATTTGTATGGAAATATGTTAATATAAATGTTTCAGACATTACATGAAATTTCTAAAAATCTTATATGTTCTGGTATAATGTTATAAGTCATAATTCTAGTTATTACTTTAAAATGTATATCTCAGAAATAACTAAATTTCCTTGTCAATTGCATTATTATGAACTTTCATCAAATCTTTAACCGTGGTCATTTTTAAGTCTTTTGTCATTTACAGACAGTTCTGGGTGTACTCTGATGCTTTTGTAAAAATGTTCCTATAAAAGGGTTTCAGCTTCAAGGAATTCATGGAAAAGACTCTGACAAGTACAGGTTTCTGGTAACTGACTATACTGCTGAACTGAATGAATAAGCATTTTCAGAACTCTAATGGGAAACTGATGAATTCACAAAAGTGCTAACAAAAGATCAAGATAAAAAAAATTAATTACATGGGACTGAGTGAACTGATGAGGATGATTATAATTTTTGTGACTTTCTGTTTGAATAAAAAAAACTCCCACAAGGACTCAGAGGCAAAAAATATACAAATCAATTTTCACTGCAAAGTAAAGGAGCTGTTACAGTGGAGGATTACTGGACTGAATGTCAATATTATGATATAGTATGAGTGTGTTTCGTGTTTGGTAATTGCAATCGTTGCTTTTGTTGTGGCCATCCATTTACAATGCTTGGTGTCAGTTTATTTATCTCTTGTAAAAATAAAATACAGTGTGCATGTGTGAAAAAAATATGAAATCAGAACTATAAGTCTCCCCTTTGAGAATTAACTTGAAAGGGAAATTATGAAGCAATTACTAGATTTTTGTTTCAGGAGTAGTGAAGCAAATTGCCCTTGCTTGGAAATGTCTACTGTACCTGGTGATATACAAAACTTCTTACTGTCTTTGTTAAGATAACATCAAAGATTCTGATACAAATTACAGTTGTTATATTCTGTTGTCTTATGCTCCCAATATTTTCTGACAGTGAATGTCTAAGGAGATGAGTCCTCAGAAGTATTTTATTTTAAAACACAAATCCTAGCTCCCTACATATACTTTAAGTTTTGTAAAGTGAAAATTACCTACACACATCTGCCTGACTGGTAGAGAAAAAAGAGAATATTTCTGAACTTTTGCTCATTAGTACTTAAAGTGAGAATAAACTTGCAGTGAGACTACTAGGTATTTCTTAATTTCATCTTTCCTGCTTTACCCTGGGTCTTCTATTTCACAATAATGTAAAAATTCAATATAATATGCATGAGTACCAGTATGAATACAACTGAAACGATTGAATAAATAAATGAATGGGGGAAATTAGATACATCTCCCACGCAGAAAAACTCCAAATAATGTACATAGATACTCTGCCCTCGAGGCAATGGAGGCTAACTGTCCATTCCTCAAGTGTGGGATGGACATAATGACTTTCTTCAAAGAGTACCATATGGAAAGGGGGATGAAGAAAGAGCAACTTTACAGGGTAGAAACCTGACAAATACTACCTTAGACATGTAGTCAAGGCCGATGTCAACAGTAATAAGTCGTGCTGATAGTAGGTACTCCTGATATTATGTGATGAAAATGGCACATCACCTCTGTGGTCTTCCTCCAAAATACCCATCACCCCAATCTAATCTTCCTGTGTAAAGTAGTTTGGAAAAGTTTCAATTTTCAAAGAGAACAAAATTAGCTCAATAATGATAAATCTGCTCAAAGGTTTGCATGAACATTCAACAAACAGATCAGTTTATAATTTAGGACACACAGATGTATGATTTAGACCATCTTTTCTGAACTATAAGGTTTTTTTCTCCAGGATTGGAGCCAATTATTCAGGACAGTTTCTAAACATTGTCTGTAGCAGGAGAGCTTCTCAGGGGCACAAGTTCAACTTGAAATGACAGAACAAAAAGATTGTAGGTGTGTGTGTGTGTGTGTGTGTGTGTGTGTGTGTGTGTGTGTGTGGTGAATACCTTCTACTAGCTTTTAGATAGGAAGGTCCTTGAGATAAATAAAATAAGGAGAGACAATTCTAGTAAAGATATCTACTTCTATTAACCTTCTCAGTCCATGTTACAAGAGTACCCAAAAGCTGAGCCTAAAGCTTTTTGGGGGATCTGTTATAAACCACCTGGGGTTTTGCTATGGTGTTAGGTTCTTCCTTGGGGAAGAATGGTAAAGATGAACAGTGCTTTCCCAGGCAGGGGTAGTGGTTGTGGTGGTGGTGATAAGGATGCATGATGATGATAGTAGACATCATCAAGCCAGTAGTAATACAATTTAGTAAAAATACTACTCTGTCCCAAGCACTACACTAGGAACTTTGCATTTAGTATCCCGTTTAACACAAAAAGCTTGTGAGGAGAACATTTTCCCATCTTAAATATGTAAAAACTGAAGTACAAGGTAATTGTTAAAAACCGTACTAACAATAAGTGAGTTGAATGCCTGGGACTTTTCTACTGTATGGTACTGCCTCTGAAAAATATCAGCTTATTTCTGACATATGAGTGATCCATGTAATAAATAGCATACATGCATTAAAATGCATTGACCTTACTGGTACTTGGAGCAAAACTGGGGGAAATGTACTCTTTTTATACGGGTCAGGTGGCACAGTTGCTAACTCTTGGATAATAACTAAAAATATAATTGCTAAGCCACTCTCACCTCCTCAAAAGTTTTTACTGGAAGTCAAGGAGAAAACGTGAACTGAAATCCCAAACATGAGAAATCTTCTTGTGTCAACTATATTGCAAAAGTCAGACCAGAACATTGATGATCAGGATCTTTGTCTGTGTTCCCCAATCCTGGTGATGTTATCACAGACATTGTCAGACTTCAGCAGGATACTGTCACTTAAATTTCACAGTTACCAGAGAATAAGCATGGCTAGAATTAGTTAAATCTAGGACTGTAGTCACTGCAGCAACAGTGATAAGATCTTTATTTCAAGAGAGCTAAAGAGATTACTAGAATCAATGATTGAGTACAATCAAGTGATACAAAATGAGGGTCAGCCTGAGAAAAAAGTACCACAAACTAAAAGAAAAAAAAAAAACTTGAAAGAAAATTATACAAATACAGATAGATAAGATTCCAAATTACACGTATGTTCATACAGCATTGGGCTAAGAGATATAATAACTGGAAACAGTGGGTGTCAAGTATCATCAAAGTTGTGCATGGGGGCTTCCCTGGTGGCACAGTGGTTGAGAGTCCGCCTGCCAATGCAGGGTACACGGGTTCGTGCCCTGGTCCGGGAAGATCCCACATGCTGCGGAGCGGCTGGGCCCGTGAGCCATGGCCGCTGAGCCTGCACGTCCGGAGCCTGTGCTCCACAATGGATGAGGCCACAGCAGTGAGAGGCCCGTGTACCGCAAAAAATAAAAAAAAAATAATAAACTCTGGGGCACTCTAACATTTAGAGATGTGCTAAAGAAATGGAGATGACAAACCTAAGAACAATTTGAGAAAGCAAACTGATCAAGAATACAAGCCAAGAGTAATAGAGGAGGAAGGCAGAGTATGTGGATATAAAGACAGGCAGGTAGTAGAAAAAATAGGTAATTCTTGTTGATCGCATCTATTTTCTCTAGGAAAGATAAGACCAAGTCATCAATTGAGAGTAAGAAAGAATAAGCAACATTTTGAGGTTGGAGGGGAGAAGAGAAGGTGTCAAATAGTCACCTAAGGAGGATGAAGGTGAATTTACTAGAAAAGGAAAACAGGATTTTCTGACAGTGTTCAGTGTTTTGAGATCTGGGGTCATAAATTTGCAGCGAGGCCAACCAGCACTGTAGTGTGATTGTTAGCCAGCACTGTTCAGCTGCTCCAGTATAGGGCCAGGATGCACAGATAACCAGGCTTAAGGAGGGCTGAAGTTTGGTCAGGTGCATACAATGGAAGGATTAGGGAAGTCAGGAGAATTAAAGATTTTAGCAGAATGGTTATGGTGTCAAAATATGGAATCTAAGTTGGGTAAAAAGGGGAAGGAGGACATTAAGGGGTTATGAATAACAAAAATGTGGAGGGTCAGTTGATAAGAAATCTTTAAGGGGTAGAATTACCAAAGTGGAAGTACAGGAGTTGGGAGTTAGTAGGCTGGGAGGCAAAGTCGGAGGGGAAAATGGGATGTTGGAGGTGATAAAGTCAGTAGTGATACCCGGTGTGCATATAACTGTATGCATGAGTCAGGAAGTTGGAGAGGAAGGAGAGATTCCTGGAGCTAAGAAAGTCAAAAGCAACTGAGCATAGCCACAAGGGAAGTGGAAGACATAAAGGAGTAAGCCATGGTTATGTTCATCCAGGAGTGAGAGGAAGCAGCTGCAAGGAGGGCTATGGTAAAATCTGAAGCCATGAGCTAAAAAGGAAATGAGAAAGAGAGGAAGGTTTGCAGGCAGTGATGAAGAATAAGAGGCCATCTACTCACTGTCAGACCCTAAAGTTCACACTGAGTATGAGAGAAAACACAGTTGCCCCTGAAGTGATTGCAGAGGAAGTACAAGCTGTTGTCACTTGAACAAGAATGTGATAGGAACAATCAGACAAGGGCTGGAGGATGTTGAGCAGTTTCCAGATGATAGACCCTGGGTTCCTGAGGGAAGAGTGGGAGTGTTTGGATGGACAGGGAAAGGCAGGAGATGGCATCAAACCAGGGTATGTCCTGAGGAAGAAGAGGAGAATTGTTTTGAAATGATGGATAATCTGGGAGGCCTCATCTTTTAATGGTAAAGCTGAAGGTAAGCAGGAATGCTTGTTGGAACTAGTCCTGGCACTCCTGGAGCCTTCAGCTCAGGCCCATGGGAAGAGACGTTGGCTTCCAGGAGCTCTCAGTGGTTCCCGCCCACAGCTGGAGAGGTCGAAGTAATGCCTTCAGGTCTGGATGTCCTTTTATAGATAAATGCTATCTTCCCCTCATCAAAATAGCCAAGGACTAGGCTGAAAACTAAACAAGGCAATAACCTAGGGCCTGAGAGGCTAAAATAGAAGTAAGGAAATACTAAGGAACCAGTTCTAGGACACTATTGCTTTCTAAATGTACAAATTGATGTAATTTGCAATTTAAAGAAAAAAGAAGAAGAAAAGAACAAGACCTCCTAAAGCCCAAGACTGTGCTTCTTGATAGTAAGTCTGGGAGGAACTTGGGTTAGAAGGTGAATAAATCATGTTCTCTCTCCAACCTATACCCATTATAACCCATTTGCTGCTAATTTCCTGGACATTATTACTGCTTATATCTGGAATCTTTAAAATCTCAAATGCAAAAATAAATATCGAAAACATATTAAACTTGGGAAGGAGGAGACAAAAAAGTAGAATGAGTGACTGAAAGAAAACAGAGAAAGATATGTTATGCATATTTTGACTAAGTAAACAATTTCCTTTTATAAGAGACCAGAGACTGTCATACAAGGTGAAGTAAGTCAGAAAGAGAAAAACAAATATCGTATATTAACGCATATATGTGGAACCTAGAAAAATGGTACAGATGAACCAGTCTGCAGGGCAGAAATTGAGGCACAGATGTAGAGAACAAACGTATGGACATCAACGGGGGAAGGCGGTGGCGGGGGGGGTGGTGTGATGAGTTGGGAGATTGGGATTGACATGTATACACTGATGTGTATAAAATGGATAACTAATAATAGCCTGTTGTATAAAATAATAAAATAAAATTCAAAAAGTATTTTAACAGTAGTCTCAGAATACTCAGGGGAATTGATTGATTAAAATTTAGTAATTACAAACCAAAAAAAAAATTAAACTGACCATTAATTCTATGTATTTTAAGTGGCATGATGAGAGTTCCTATATTTATGTCGAACAAATTACTTTTCCAAATGTAAAGGTCACTTATTTCAATAGCTGAATTTTCTGACTTTTTCCACTTATAAGAGCAATGTATGTGGAAAATAAATAATAAAGTCCCATTATGATAATGTTATAACGTATTACAGGAAAAGCCAGAAAAAAGTCTCCTGGGAAAGTCAATAGGCAGCCTAATTAAATGATATTACACTTGTGTTACTGTCTAGGCTATTTTTTTTAATTTGGAAATGCAAAAACTAGCTCTAAAGACAGTTTATTTTCTAAATATGATTTTACTCAACAATTGCCAAATAATTATATCTACAGTGATACATACTTACCCAAATGTTCTTTAAGCTGGAGAAGCCCACCATCTGCCATACACACCATCTGGAATCAGAACGGCTCTTTGGGAACCATAATGACCAAAGGCTTCTGGCTATACACTGCCAGGCTCACCTCCTCACTCCTGCTGTTGAAAGGCAGGCTGATGACCTCAGAACTGATTCCTCCTTGAGTCACAAAGGACCTGATATCCTTAATACAGTCAATAGTTTGGGTCAGAGGATGTTCACATTGTAACACACACAACACACACACACACCCTTAGTTTTTCCTATAAATAAAACTTTAAAGGGGATTTATTGAAAACATGCCAATAGTTAGTGCTAGGAATATTGTTCCCTTATGAGAAAGCATGTTCTCATAAGCTAAGTTTACTACAGTTCATCAATGCCCAATTTCAAAAAGCAATTACCCCCTATTATATGAAGCAATTCAAGAACTTCACAATCATCCAAATGAGACATAAAACCCAAGTAATTATGAAATTGTGTGATTGCAATTAACTGGGCATTCTCTAAACATATATTAACTGGTCTGCAGGTGAGTCAGCCTTATTTCTGGGATAGAAAAATTGAATGGAATAATGAATGTGAATTGATTGTTGAAAGGACAGATCCCACTCAAGCTATGGGGATTGGAGGGTATTTTAAGTTTACATCCTCAAAGTATCTAAGTAGGTCAGGATTCCTATGAATAAGAACTGGACTTGAAAAGCCAGTCACTATCACACACTCCATCAGGCAGCAGTCACACAAGCATTAGCTTAGTCTTTCCTTCTTTCTTCTGCTCCCTCCCTCTCCATGACTACATGTGGCCAACAAGGCAACAAGTCCCAAGTTTACATGATCTCCTGGGTCCAGTGCCTACCACTGTCTATTTGAATCAAGCTCTGTTGCTCAACTCCAAATTCCAGGCTCAGTCTGGGTCAGAGGTCCATCTACGGTCCAATCAGCCACAGCATAGAGAATTAACTCATGTGGTACAGAAGGCTACCCTTTCCAGGGATTAAAGGAAGCCAGATTCCCTAAGGAAGGGGTGTGTGTAGGGAAAGGATGATTGGCATCTCCACCATAAAGGCATTCATTCTTCACGTCCCACATGTTCCAGTCTTTGCACTTGGACAGGTCTCAGCACACCAAGCATGTGCCAATGATTAACTCAGGGGTGAACACACAGTGCTAACAATCAGCCTTGGCATGGCCTTGGAATTGTAAGTAATAAGTGAGGTCACAGAAGACTCTCTTTTGGACTCTTGGTAAAATTCTTGCCACATCCTCTATAATTATCTCAATGGGAAGCAAATATCCCACATTCATAAGTCAGGCTTCCTAAAAGCACACAAGGGAAAATAAATAACTTTACTACAAAAAGAAAGAATCATACACAGTTACCTGTATGCAGAATAAAAACAAATGGGTGTGTGTTGGTTAATGAGTGATTTCCTATATTCTTTGATTCTGCTCAGCCACCTGAGGTCAGTTTCACTTCCTATCATTCTGAAGTCCACAGTCTCTCAAAACCCAAAATATTTCTACATCTGATCCAGGTTGACTTTCCCTTTCCTTATCCCTCTTGGACAACTCTAGCTAATGTTTTTTTTTGATTTCCAGGTCCTCATACAGATTCCCACGTTCTCTCTGAGCCATTTCTCAGGGTCCAGAACCATCTGTCTCTACTATATAAACCAATCAGTTTATTCCCTTATTCATTACCAGCTCCTATTCTTATTGGTTATATATATTCCTATTGGTATATATACCAATATATAACAACAATAATGCTGGGAGTAATTAAACACCTGATTTTCCTGGTCTGGATAGTAATTACAATGGGAAAAATTCATATTTTGTCCTTAGTTTATTGGTACTAGCTGTTCTCAGGTCAAGATCATAATAAAAGGCTTGAAAGTATTTCATTATAACAAATATGAGCATCATATTCTACTCCTCCTCCTGAAGAGTCAAGCAAAAAAATCCTTTAAGCTATTGGACCAAATGAGAGAATAAAAAAACAAAAGATCTTTTTTTTCCTAAACAGAGATAAAAAAATCTGAGAATAAATAATAGATATGATATCAAAAATGGCAACTAAGGAAATAAGTTACTTTCATACATTTCAAAGCAATGCTGTTTATTCAGCACTTCAAAAAAATATGACTTAAAGTAGAGCAGAGTCCATGTATTCATAAACACCATTCATAAATGCCTACCTTACACACACGTTATGCAGGGCAAATTAAAAATTAAAATTCTATGCCTTGGGAACCGTAGAGTCTAATTGAGGCTGGGAATGCATACTAAAGAGAAATGATTACTCTCAACTTTCAGGGATCCTGAACACATTCTATCACATTTTAACCAGCTAAAAGCACTATGCCTTTTTTCTATCCACTTGATTCATAGCTTAGCTGAACATAGAATTCCAAATTGGAAATCATTTCAGTCAGAATTTTGAATGCCACTCCATTACCTCTTAGCATCTAAGTGTTGCTCATGAGAAGTGTGCAATTTTGAATCCTGGTCATTTTTTTTCCCTCCATGTAAGCTTTTGGGAGTTTCTCTTTATTCCTGGTTTTCTGAAATTTCATGATGATGTACCATAATGTGGATCTTTGCCTCAACCTTTGTTCTGTGGTCTCTTGGTGGTCCCTCTCAATCTGGCAATTCATATCCTTCAGATATATTTTCCTGATATATTTCCCCAATTGTTTATTCCCCTCTGTCTTCTCTGTTCTGTTTTTTCTATTATCTAGATAGGGAACCCCTTGGACTTATTATTTAATTTTTTTATACTTTCTCAACTATTTCTCACCTCTTTGTTTTACTCATAAAATTTCCTCAAATATACCTTTCAATCATTCTATTGAATTTTTTTTTTTTTCCGGTACGCGTGCCTCTCACTGTTGCGGCCTCTCCCGTTGCGGAGCACAGGCTCCGGACGCGCAGGCTCAGCGGCCATGGCTCACGGGCCCAGCTGCTCCGCGGCATGTGGGATCCTCCCAGACCGGGGTACGAACCCGTGTACCCTGCATCAGCAGGCGAACCCCCAACCACTGTGCCACCAGGGAAGCCCTCTATTGAATTTTTAATTTCTAATTCCATAGTTTTTATTTCTAAGAATTCTAGTTTGTCTACTCAATGTCCCTTTTTGTTTCATGTATAGAATATATTTTGTCATGTATTTAAAGAATTTTTTTATTTATTTGGCAGTGTTGGGTCTTAGTTGAGGCATGTGGGATCTAGTTCCCTGACCAGGGATCAAACCCGGGCTCCCTGCATTGGGAGCACAGAGTCTCAGCCACTGGACCACTAGGGAAGACCCCTATTTTGGGATATTAATTACAGTTTTCTTATCTTTCTTCTTTACATTTTTTATTTACCCTATGTTCTTTATTTCTGCTTATTTGGTTTGGGCTCTGCATGTTAAGAGCTGCCTCAAATGTCTATCAATCCTTGATTGCCTGCTCATTTTAAAAGTGAGGCACTAAAAGCTGATAGACACTCTGTGTGTAGATGGGACTTGTTGACTGCTTCATTGATGTGGATCTCATGGTGCCATTTCACTGGGCCTCCAACCGTCAACATCTGTAGACATTTTCTCTTGGACTGGTAAATTTCAGCAGAGAGGAACTTCCAGTTCACCTAAGAGTCTGGCAGTATTATCAGAGCTGATTTAGGAAATGAGAGGAAGGGAATGTCATGGCACAATATGTAGATTTTAATTCAATGTATTTGTTTTCTGTATGCTTCCTCTCCTTTAAGTTGTGCCCAAGTCAAGAGTCTGGTCCAACCTCTCTGGAAATTAAACCTCTAGTCTTCTATCAGCATGGAGAAGGGGCTCAGCAAACTGTGAGAGGGGATCAGGGGATCCAACTGTTTTTATATGGACTTTCAACCAATCCTTATATTTTCAACCCTATTTGTACCCCTTTCCTCTTTTCAGAAGTACCTGAAATACCTAAACCTTTCTAGGGCTCTGTGGCAGACTCAGCTGACCCTGTGTTTCCATCACTGCTACCTTGGGTTTCAGATTCCTCTTGTCTCCTAAGTCTGTTATTATTCATATATCTAGGTAATAGATTAAAGATGGTCATGAAGTTTTGCCTCATTGTTCTATTGAGACTACTACTTCGACTAACAAAATATGGCAGAAGTGGAGCTGTGCCACTTGTCAAACACAGGCCTTAACAGTGTGACACCTCCATATCCTATCTCTTGGAAACTTATTGTAGGTGCCCTGAGCTGCCAGCTGAACAATCCAACCACCCTGCAGGAGGGGCAACGTGCAAGGCCCTGACTGAGACTTCACGGAGAGGGAAAGAGATCCAGCTGAGCCCAGCCTCCCAGCTGCCTCTGCTAAGGTGCATGAGTAAAGTATCTTGGATAGTCCAGATCAGCCCTGCTGCCAGATAGATAGCCCTGAGGTCTCATAGACATGCTGTATGAAATGGAAGAATCACCCAACTTAACTCTGCCCAAGTTTTTGACCATAGAAAATTGTGAAGTACAAGATAGTTTTTGTTTCAATCCATTAACTTCTGAGATAGTTAATTTTGCAGACATAGATAGCCAGAACCATCTGCTTCTCGCTTCCAAACTATGTTGTACTTGTCCCTTCTCTTAGTCTTTTTGTCCTTAGGATTACAACTTTTTTTTTTTTTAATCTCTACAAAGTTTTCAGTGGAGGTGGTAGTGAATGCATATATGCTATCTAACATGCTTAATGATAAGTTACCTCATTTATTCTTCAATCTCTTTTATATTCTGAAGTATGATTTATTTTTGGCATATTTCATTGTTAGGTTTTTGTTAGATTTTTAAAACCTAAATGGGAAATTCTGATGGTATAAACTATCCCTTCCATTAATTATACTTCCACAAACCAAAGTTACTCTGATAAAACAATTACATTCCTTCTGGTCTACCAACACATTTGTGATATTAAGATTGAGCTATATTTCTAATAAAGTTTAGCATTCATTATTCTTCTCAGAAAACCCAATGACAGATAACAGCCATGAATTTAATGTCACATGTCAACTCATTTTACAGAATTAAAGAGAGTGTCCTTTTTTAAAATCTAGTTAAAGAAATGTCTAATCTCATCTTTTAGCCCTATTCCTGACAGGATCCATCAGCACGTGGTAAAAACTGGATCAAATTCATGCTTTCTGGCATTCATTAGCAGCCAGCAATGTCATTCACTAGTGTTTGAAATACACGAAGCATTTCAAATAGACAGAGGTGCCACTTGAGAAGGGAACACACTACTGCTTCATCCCAATCACTCCTGCACCCTAACCCAAGTTGTAACACATGATCCTCTTCAGGAGTATGTCATTCGGTGGGAGTATAACCAATAACAGGTACTCCAACTGCTATTTCCCTGGAAGTAGGCATGCCACAGACATATGGCTAAACAGCAATTATAGTGATTTGGGGTTTACTTGAGTCAGTGACTCCTGCTACCATAAGCCTGATTATAATAGAGAATCAGCCTGTGGGGGAAGAGAAAAGAAGGATAACCCTAGATATATCTGTATTTCTAGATCAGTACTCAATAGACATTAGTTCCTCCTGCCCCATTCTTTTGTGCCCTGTGGAACTATCTGATGAACATCATATATGGAGCCAATTCAGAAGAAGGGAAACAATGATGACTCTGGAGAGTGTGCTGTAGTCCAGAGCTTCTCAAATATAATGTGCACACAAATCACCTAGGACCTGGTTAAAATGCAGATTGTTTCAGTAGGTCTCATTGGTGCTGAGATTCTCCATTTCTAATGGATCCAAAGTTATGCCAAGGCTGCAGGTCCACAGAACATACTTTGAGAAATAAAACCATAATCAGTTGTTTATGTATCTCTCTTCCCTCATTAAATTTCACAATTTATCCTCCCAATGTACCAACAAAATTCAAAAAAGGTTTTGCTGAAGGTTTAGGGCAAAATACCACAGCATAGCAACTTAAAAACTAAACATGTATGTATCCCTGAATATCTCATTATTTTGTTATACTTTTTGAGCTTTATAAAAAATGTTACTATCTAGTATATAATCTTCTGAGACTTGCTTTTTTAGTTCATGTTTCTAAAATGTATCCATACAGTTGCCGCTTCAACAATAATGATAATGTTCTGATTCTTAGGCAGGGGGTGATAGGTCCACAAGTGTTCCTTTTATTATTATCCTTCAAAAATTAAACTATATATCACTGTATGTATATTCTTTTATATGTATCAAGTATTACTTTCTAAAAACGTTTTAACTAAATATTTGGCACCTCCATTCTTAAAGTTCCTACAGACATTAACACCTCCAACAATATATTATTTCTTTTTTTAAAAAAATTAATTTATTTATTTGGCTGTGCCAGGTCTTAGTTGCAGCACATGGGATCTACGTTGCCGATTGCAGGATCTTTTAGTTGCAGCATGCATGCCGGATCTAGCTCCTTGATCAGGGATCGAACCTGGGCCCCCTGCACTGGGAGTGCAGAGTCTCAACCACTGGACCACCAGGGAAGTCCCTGCAATGTCTTATTTCTGATCATCCCTTCCATGGAGCCCAACTGAAGACCACCTTATTTGGTTCCATTCTCCCTCCCTCTCTCCTCTCATTTGCTTTCCTCTAATTCCAGCTCTTTTTTTGTTTTAATCTTTTGGCCACACTGCACGGCATGTGGGATCTTAGTTCCCTGACCAGGGATCAAACCCTGGCACCCTGCATTGGAAGCATGGAGTCTTAACCACTGGACTGCCAGGGAAGTCCTTAATTTCAGCCCTTAACCTTTCAATCTCTATCACTGATTTTTCTACTGTATTATTCAACATTAACCCCAGTGTCTCAGCAGCTTTATACAACAATACAATATTTTTGCTCTTATAAAATCCAGAGCTGAAGTTCCTGGCCAGGAGATCTCCTGGGCGGCTTCTTTAAGCAGTCAACTCAGGATTCAGGATATTTCTATTGTGTGTTCCACCATCTCAAAAGTCTCCTTTTCCTACTATATGGTTGGGGGGAAAATCAAGGCAGATCGCATAGGGACTTTTTATGTCCAGGCCTGGAAGTGGCACATCATTTCCACTCACCCTCCATTGGAAGAGCTCGGTGACACAGTCCCTAGAGTCAAGAAAATAAAGGGAAATATGTCTTCCTGTATGCCCAGTGTAAATATAAAATAATTTCATGAACTAAAAAAAAAAATTACCCATGCTACCTGCCACTATGCATAACTGTGCTTAAAAGCTAAATTCTCAGCAATATTCATGAAATGAATTGGCATGGGTAGTTATCCATGAACAGGAAAATAATCTGACTTCATACACCTGGCTACTAAGTAATTGGAAAATATTTAGAAACTCTGTTTTGTTTTATTGGTTTAAAAAATGTGCCATATATCAATACATACCTCTTAGCTATTGCAGGTTCAGTTCTAGATTACTGTAATAAAACAAATGTCGCGATAAAATGAGTCACATAAATGCTTCGGTTTCCGAGTGCATATATGTTACACTATAATGTAGTTTATTAAGTGTGCAAATAGTATCATGTCTAAAAAATATATATAGGTACCTTAATTTAAACATACTTTATTGCTAACAAATGTTAATCATCATCTGAGCCTTCAGCAAGTCATAATCGTTTTCCTGGTGGAGGGTTTGAAATATTGCAAGAATTACCAATATGTGACACAGAGACATGAAGTGAGCAAATGCTGTTGGAAAAATGGCACCGATAGACTTGCTCAATGCAAGGTTTGTTGGCACAAACCTTCTATTTGTAAAGCATGCGGTATCTGTGAAGTACAATAAAGCAAAGCACAATAAAATGAGGTATGCCTATAACTGAAACTCAATAAAATATTCACTGAGCACTACATTAGCACCTTTAGGTAATACAAAAAGGAAATCATAGTCCCTGCTCTCTGAAGGCTTATGATCCAGTTAGGAAGAAAATATACTAGCTGTGCAACAATATCAATACATAATCTAAATATCAATTTTAAAATAACATAAGACCAATTGCCAAATAATTGTTGCAGATTTATGGAATATGAGTTTTGATAAGGAAGTAGTAAATTATGGCTGGGGAAATCTCAAAGAGTTTGAAAAGATAGATAGATAGATAGATAGATAGATAGATAGATAGATAGATAGATGATAGATACATAGGTAGGTAGATAGAAAGAAATAAGATAATCTTTTCTCCAAGAAGTACAAGGCACTCTTGTACAGAAGAGTACAAATAGACAGAACTTAACATCTTTTTATTTTATTAGCTTGACCTATGCTGCAATAGACCCATTTACCCTGTAGCTCATCTCCAAGTATAGTTTATGCCCCAGTACAAATAATATACTACAATGTTCTTCTCTAACTGTTATGCTTCCATTTTATATTTAAAATTCCCTTGGTAATAAGAAAACAAGCAGGTTCATTTATTCTGCAGGGCCTCTAAATTCAGTAGACAACATCCTGTTTTCCCCTTAAAATTTCAGGCACATCTCAGAGTGCCTCAAAATGAACTTTAGTAAATAGTGCAACTGTGATAAAATTTTCATATCAGATTTTACAGTGTATTCAAAGCTTCTATTTCCCCCATCTCAGCACTTCTCTCCTAAATGAGATTGTACATATCTGGTAAGAGCAAAGGTAAAGTGCACAGCAAGGAATGTCAGCCTTAATAAAAGGAACATATATGTGACTTTCTGTCATCCTCTGGGATCACAGTAACAGTGTTTAAGCAGATGGTGAAGCTGCAGTTAGATTCACAGTTGCTGTTTGGGGCAGGACACACAGGTTATCTAGCAAGATTTTCTCTTACTGGCAGTATCTTCAACAGGATGATGGAGCATTTAGAACTACTGAAGGGAAAAGTTGTGACTAGTATTAATCAAAATCAATATCCCAATTCTAAGACATCGGGACTAGGTTAAGAAAAAACCCAAAGGGAATCCACTCTAACCTTTCAATGACCTCTCCCACCCCCACGACAAACTCTTCTCTCCTGCCCCTCATTACAAGCACCTAATGGCCTCCAGCTCTCTTTCTCTATCAAAATGTTCTCTTAGAAAGAGATCTGCTACCAGCAAGTTGTCTATCTGTACTTTTCAACAAAGAACATGGAGCAGCTGCTGGGGAACAATGTAGCTATGGGTAGAGAAACTCTCAGAGTAAAACTCATGCCATGCATTGAGAAAGTCAACTTGATTCAAAGTAGAAGACTTTGCTATTAAAATAAACACAAAAGCAGAGTATCTACTTTAAAATTAATTCTAGAGATAAACTCTCAGTTCAGGGCAGATTGGCTTCCTGATCCATACCACCTCCAGGTCAGGTCCAGATGCATATATGTAGGACGCGGTCAGCTAACTGCCACGCAGCAGGAAGCTGAAGTAAGCTGAATCATCCTTCCTGTGGCCACTGCGCTTGCGCTAAGTATACTAATGAGGTTTTAAAGTAGCGACCTATCCGATGCTGGCTCACAAGTCGCACCATCAGCGAAAGCCAATCACAGAGCGACACATGTTCTTAATCCCTATATAAGCAGACTGCTATAGGATTGCGGGGTCTTCCTTCCATCTTTTCTTTAACCAAGCTGTGCTCCAATAAAGTGTGATACGAGAAGAATCTTGCGTGTGGCGACTCGTCATTCTGCTGGTCGGAGGCGGCTCGCCGCATTTGGTGCCGAAACCCGGGAACTTCGCGCCCTGCATGGAGGACCGATTCAGAACTCGACACACGGAGTGAACCGTCGGTGAGTAGTCCAGTCAGGTATGTTTTTCGGGGGTTTGGAGCCTGAAGTTTTTACTTTCGCTTTTGTCCTTTTAGTGTTTCTCATATTTTTCGTTTGCTTGTGGCTACAGTGCCACCAGCCCGATCGAGTGTGTCTTCCCTGGCCGATAGATAAGTCAAGCATTTTTCCAATTTAATAAGTCGCTCGTAGATAAGGGCGCAAAATGGGGAATAGTTCGTCCACGGAGCCTACAACTGATTTTCATGAGCCTATTCAAGCCCTTTTAAGGGACCGAGGGCTAAAGCTCTCTCATAAAACCATAAGTAGGCTGCTACAAGATATCGAAAGTGCCGCGCCGTGGTTTGGGGTATCAGGCAGCTTGACTGTTCCGTCATGGGAAAAACTCGGAAAAGACCTAGAGGAGTGTAACACAAGGGGAGAACTTTCTCGAGGCGCTCTCCCCTTGTGGAGCATGATACTTTCTTGCCTAAAGGAAGGAAAATGTGAAGAAATTATTCAACGAGGACGCAAGGCTCTTAGCATGTGTCAAGATAGCGCATCAGAGAATGAACAAACAGGGACTACGGTAGACAGGCCTGAAATTATGAAAAGAGAAAAAAGAAAACAAAAGGAAAAGCAAGAAACGGTGCCAGGATTATATCCAATCCTAGATGAGTTTAAGGAATTATATTTGTTTCAAGATGAATTAAATCCTAGAAAGGAGGAAGATTTAGAAGGAGCGGCCGCGGCATATGAACAAGAGCGGTATGGGCATTGGTACATGCCGCCGCTCGCTAGCCCACCATATTTTAATCCTGCGGAGGCTAGAGCTTCCGCCCCTGCTCAGGCCTCCACCTCAGTTGCGGCAGCTAATGCTCCCCCTCCTATGCCAAAGTGTACTTTTATTCCTCGGGAAGCATGGTCCCAGTTGGCCACTGCTTTCCCCGTGTTTGAAGATCCAGCTACACGCCAACGATATTATGAGATGATAGATCATAAGCTCATTAGGGATCTTGCAGAAGCGGCTAAAAGAGATGGCGTGTCCGCCAATTACACTATCATGTTGTTGCAGCGCCTCACGCGAAATGCGTTAACACCTACAGACTGGCAGGATATTGCCCGCGCTTGCTTAACGATGGGGCAATACCTAGATTGGAAATCAATCGTGTCTGACCTAGCACATAGTCAGGCGCGGGAGAATGCTGCCAATGGGCAGCCGGCCTGGAATGTTGACATGCTGTTGGGACAGGGACAATGGATAAATAATCAGACCATGTTCCCTGTGCAAGTTTACAGCCAAATAAACGAAATTAACATGCGGGCCTGGCGAGCCCTCCCCAACAAAGGAGAAGTTTCAGGGAATTTAACCAAGATTATACAGGGCGGCACAGAACCATTTTCCGATTTTGTAGCTAGAATGATGGAGGCTGCCGGACGGATTTTTGGTAATGTAGATGAGGCTATGCCATTAGTAAAACAATTAGTTTATGAACAATGCACAAAAGAGTGTCGCAGAGCGATAACACCTTATAAAGGGAAGGGCATTGAAACCTGGATGAAAGCATGTAGAGAGATCGGAGGGCCTTTGTCTAATACAGGGCTTGCTGCGGCTGTGCTGGCTGCCGCCCACAGTGTACAGAACCCTGCCAAGTCAGGGGTTTGTTTCCAATGTGGAAAGCCTGGGCACATTAAGAAGCAGTGCAAAAATGCAGGTGCGAGACCTAAAATGCTACAAGCTCAAAGAGTTCCAGGAACTTGTCCTAGATGCAAAAAAGGAAAACATTGGGCTAATGAATGTAGATCTGTTAAAGATATAAATGGGCAGCCCATTCAGCCCGCTGCACAGGTAGCTAATCCAAGAAATATCCATACAGCCAATTCAAAAAACGGGATAACGGGCCCCCGGTCCCAGGGCCCGAAGATTTTTGGGGCCCACGAGAGTGTGAACCTTCAGCCACTCCGACCCCAAGGCGAGCCACGTCAGGCTCCGTAGGGTTGGACCTCCGTGCCACCTCCAGAATGGTATTAACAATAACCATGGGCATACAGCCCATAGATACAGACATGAAAGGACCACTACCTAGAGGGACGGTTGGGTTGGTGTTAGGACGATCCTCCTCTATTTTGAAAGGACTTATTGTCCTCCCCGGAGTGATTGATCCTGATTATATCGGAGTTATTAAGGTAATGTGTCAATCCCCCAGAGGGATCATTACTATAGCCCCTGGTGATCGGATAGCTCAATTGTTAATTTTGCCCTCTTTTCATGAAAATTATCCCGCATGTTCTGCAGAACGAGGATCCAAGGGTTTTGGATCCACTGGAATTGATTTAGCCTTTTTGTCATTATCCCTTGATGATCGTCCTATGATGAGTCTAACCGTAGAAGGGAAAACATTTTCAGGTTTGGTAGATACCGGAGCAGATCGGAGCATTATAACTACTAGAGATTGGCCAGGCTCTTGGCCCCTACAAGAGTCTTCTCAAACCTTGCAAGGTCTAGGATATGCACAGACACCCAAAGTTAGCTCCAAGGAATTAACTTGGATCTCTAAAGATCAGAAGGGAAGATTTCAACCCTTTGTGGTTGAGGGATTGCCATTTAATTTATGGGGAAGGGATGTACAAAGTCAAATGAAACTTAGACTTACTAATGATTATTCTGAAGTCGCACAAAACATTATGCTTAAATCGGGATTTATACCTAATAGAGGGATAGGACGTAAGTTACAAGGCATGACCGCCCCTATAGAAGCCCGCGGAAATTTAAACCGCCGAGGCTTGGGTTTTTCTCAAGGGTCACTGAGTTTATGATTCCTATTACATGGAGGACCACAACACCTGTGTGGGTACCTCAGTGGCCTTTTTCAAAGGAAAAGCTGGAGGCGGCATCCAAACTAGTGGATGAGCAGCTACAATTAGGGCATTTAGAACCCTCCCAGTCACCCTGGAATACTCCGATTTTTGTTATTAAGAAAAAATTAGGGAAATGGCGTTTGCTTCATGATCTGCGAGCTATAAATCAGCAAATGCAAATTATGGGGCCTATACAGCGCGGTTTGCCAGTATTGACAGCTCTTCCGCGAAACTGGCCTGTTATAGCAGTAGATATTAAAGATTGTTTCTTTTCTATTCCTTTGAATAGTCGAGATAAAGAAAGATTTGCCTTTACTCTGCCCTCTGTTAATCATGAACAGCCCGATAAGAGATATCATTGTGTTGTGCTCCCTCAAGGTATGGCCAATAGTCCTACTATGTGCCAACTTTATGTTGACATGGCCTTGCAACCAGTAAGAAATGAATTTCCTAAAGTTAGGATTATTCACTATATGGATGATGCTTTATTGTCAGCCCCTTGTATGGAGTTGCTTGAACAGGCCTTAGGCGTTTTGATCAAATATTTAGGGAATAGGGGATTATTTCTTGCTCCCGAAAAAATACAGAAGGGAGATGTTGTAAATTTTTTAGGAGCTACTGTACATAGGAATAAGATAGTACCTCAAAAAATTGAGATTAGGACTAATTGCTTAAAAACATTAAATGATTTTCAAAGGTTACTTGGAGATGTGAATTGGATTCGGCCATATTTAAGTTTAACCCGCTTGGATCTAAAACCTTTGTTTAGTATATTAGAGGGAAATCCTGATCTTAATTCCCCACGCCAATTGACCCCAGAAGCCCATCAGGCACTTCAAAAGGTAGAACAAGCTATTACAAATGCACAATTAGAACGCTGTGATGATTCTCAACCTGTTTGGATGTGTATCCTTCCTACCTTGGGGTTTCCAACTGGTGTTCTTTGGCAAAGTGGACCTTTATTGTGGATTCACACAAAATCTATGGGAATGAGAACTTTGTCACATTACCCATCTATGGTTGCCGAGGTCGCCTTATTGGGTATTAAGCAATGTGTTTCCTCTTTTGCAAGAACGCCCGAAAGGCTTGTAGTCCCATATACGAAAGATCAAGTAGAAGTGCTAGCAGCAACTACTTCCGAGTGGTCCATACTTATATGTATATTTTCTGGTATTATTGATAATCATTTGCCAAAGAGTGAACTTTTGAAGTTTGTGACTCAACAACCTGTTGTATTCCCAAGAATTACTGTAGATCAGCCACTGTTTAATGCTTTGACCATTTATACAGACGGGTCTAAAACGGGAAAAGGAGCTTATATGGTCCAAGGAAAACAACCAGTGATCATTGAATGTCGACCTGATGCTCCTCAAGTGGTTGAATGTCAAGTAGTTTTAGAAGTTTTTAGACGCTTTCAAGAGCCTTTTAATTTAATTTCTGATTCCTTATATGTGGTGAATGCTGTTAAGCACTTAGAAGTTATTTCTTTTGTTAAAACATCTAGCACTGTAGCTTCCTTGTTGACAGGAATAAGATGTCAAATATTACATCGTCAACATCCCTTTTATATTACCCATATTCGGGCTCATTCTTTGTTACCCGGCCCCATGGCTAAAGCTAATGAACAAGCTGATCTGGCCACACGCGCTCTAACAGCGCTAGACTCTATGACACAGGCTCAAGAGTTTCATAAGCTATATCATGTGTCATCTACAGTCTTAAGAAAAAAATTTAACATTACCAGAGCTTTGGCTAGGAATATTGTGAAGAGTTGTTCTGCTTGCGCCCAATTTTTGCCTACCCAAAAGACTGGGGTTAACCCCAGAGGCATTCTTCCAAATGAATTATGGCAAATGGATGTTACCCATGTTTCCTCCTTTGGAACGCTCCAATATGTACATGTTTCAGTGGATACCTGTTCTGGAGTGGTACATGCCACGCCTCTTTTTGGAGAAAAGGTTCAAAATGTTATTACCCACTGCCTTGAAGCTTGGGCAGCGTGGGGCAAACCCGCTAAGATTAAGACTGATAATGGCCCAGCCTATACTTCCAAAAGCTTTGCTCTTTTTTGTCAAAAAATGCAGGTGATTCATATTACAGGCTTGCCCTATAATCCACAAGGACAAGGAATTATAGAACGCACAAATCGCACGCTTAAAGAACTCTTAATAAAACAAAAAGGGGGAATCGCAGAGAACTGTACCCCTAGACAGAGACTTTCACTTGCCTTATTTACCATAAATTTTTTACATTTAAATGATGATAAAGAAACCTCTGCTGAACGCCATGTGGCAACAAACCATAAAAATTATGGCAAAGTAATGTGGAAAGATGTGTTGTCCAATCAATGGAAGGGCCCGGATCGTGTTATTACTCGATCCAGGGGATCTCTTTGTGTCTCCCCACAGGATCAAGATCCGATCAGGGTGCCATCAAGACTGACGAGAATTGTTGAAGAAAACTTCAGAGAAGATGCTGAGCTGGATGTTCCTGATGATTCTTCCCTTGCTTAGGGCAGAGAATATGACGTTCTGGGGAATTAGCCGGACCTGGCCAGTTCCCATGCCGGTTCACTCTCAGAGCAGAGTTCTTCCAATATTTTATTCCACTAGTTGTGAAATGAATACGGCCTGTACCCAGCCATTGAATTATGACTGGGCACCGTATAATGCCAGTGATTTTATTTTGAATCGAAGTCTTTGTATTAGTTGGAATTCCACAAAGGATTGTATCCTTTTGGCCAGGATAACCTTGACCACTTGGAACAATCCACTTAGAAATAATTTGGTTCCATTGAATATGTTGAATGAAGCTTTGAGCAAGATAACTCAAGGCCACACTTCAGGTTCAGGTATAGGGAATTCCAGTGAAAATGAGATGAATATTACCACTTTAGTTTTGGAACATACAGGGATAGTTCCTTTAAGAAATAATGCTTCTGATAAAACAAGTGCCAACAGGACTGTTGTCGCCCCCTATTGTGAGCCAGTCACATCAACACCCCCAGTCTTTACCCCTTGTCAGGGGGGAACTTATGCTAAGTATGAACTTAGTTCAGGCTTTCAATTTTCCCCTGATTTAAAGTCCTATATGGGAAGAAAGGAAAAAGGAAATGATACTAATGAGGCAAAAGGAAATGATAGTACAAAGTGGTATTTTGAAGGATGGCCATTTTATTCTTGGTTATTAGTTAATGAGGCAGGAGTAGGCATGGATATTTCTGCTTTGGCCACTTTACAGATGCCCTGAATAGGAGTGCAGAGATTGGAGAATTCCTAAAGGGAAACTGGTCTCAAGAAGCTGAACGGATGATATTTAAGCAAAAGATTCAGATTATGCAACTGAATGCTACCAAGCTGGAACCCGTTACCTTTGGAGATTTTACCTCTTGGCTCTCTTCTGCCTTTTCCTTCTTTAAAGACCTTTGGAGATTTTACCTCTTGGCTCTCTTCTGCCTTTTCCTTCTTTAAAGAGTGGAGAGGGGTGGGGATCTTTGGGCTCTGATTATAATATGTCTCTGGTTGGTCTGTCGCATGCGCGTCAGGGCACATCGAGATAAGGTCCTACTCACTCAAGCGCTTTTGGCTGTTAGTGAAGGTGATTCTCCCGCAGCCTGGGTCTCCGTCCTGAACAGTTCGAATTGATTGCCCTTGCACAGAGAGGCCCTGTTGCCATTGCACCTCTATAGGGAATCAAAACTTATTCTGAGTCAGCCTTTGCACCCTGCAGCCCTTGTTGGCATTGCACGCAGGAAGGTGTCTCAGACATGCCAACGGAAGGCTGCCCTCGAACAGTGAGCACATCATGAGGTGAACACTTGTACGGGCTACATTCTGCTTGGTGATTCTAGTAAATAAAAAAGGGGGAGATGTAGGGCGCGGTCAGCTAACTGCCACGCAGCAGGAAGCTGAAGTAAGCTGAATCATCCTTCCTGTGGCCACTGCGCTTGCGCTAAGTATACTAATGAGGTTTTAAAGTAGCGACCTATCCGATGCTGGCTCACAAGTCGCACCATCAGCGAAAGCCAATCACAGAGCGACACATGTTCTTAATTCCTATATAAGCAGACTGCTATAGGATTGCGGGGTCTTCCTTCCATCTTTTCTTTAACCAAGCTGTGCTCCAATAAAGTGTGATACGAGAAGAATCTTGCGTGTGGCGACTCGTCATTCTGCTGGTCGGAGGCGGCTCGCCGCACATATATATATATATATATATATTTTTTTTTTTTTTTTTGTGGTACGCGGGCCTCTCACTGTTGTGGCTTCTCCCGTTGCGGAGCGCAGGCTCCGGACGCGCAGGCTCAGCGGCCATGGCTCAAGGGCCCAGCCACTCCGCGGCATGTGGGATCTTCCCGGACCGGGGCACAAACCCGCGTCCCCTGCATCGGCAGGCGGACTCTCAACCACTGCGCCACCAGGGAAGTGCCAGATGTATATATTTACCTTCCTCTACCCTGATGGATGCTTAGGAGGAAAACTTTGAGAAGTACTATCTCCATACTTGTACTATTTGGGGATGAATTTAATTTTCAGTCCAGTCCTACTACTTTCCAATGAGTCAAGAAACAGATCTATATAGGAAGCTCTCATTTCCATAGGGCAATGGTTCTTACCTTTTTTCTGCATGAATACACCTGGGGATAAGACACTCTTCCATAAGTAACACTTATAGAGAGTGATTCTCAGCAGGATGTCAGAATCTTGGCAAATAGCTGACTGATCATTCCCTCAGGAGGGGGGAGGGAGTGTCTCTATTATCTCATTCCATTCTTCTACCTATTCATTTAGCCAATCAACATGTATTTTTTAATTGAAGTATAATTGATTTACAATGTATTAATTTCTGGTGTATAGCAAAGTGATTCACTTATACATATATATACATATTCTTTTCCATTATGGTTTACTATAGGATATTGAATATAGTTTTTTGTGCTGTACAGTAGGACCTTGTTGTTTATCTATTTTATATATAGTAGTGTGTTCTGCTAATCCCAAACTCCTGATTTATCCCTCCGCCACCCCCTTTCTCTTTTGGTAACCATAGTTTGTTTTCTATGTCTGTGAGTCTGTTTCTGTTTCGTAAGTAAGTTCATTTGTGTCATATTTTAGATTCCACATATAAGTGAAATCATGTGGTATTTGTCTTTCTCTTTCTGATTTACTTCACTTAGTATGATAATCTCTAGGTCCAACCATGTTGTTGCAAATAGCATTATTTCATTCCTTTTTATGGCTGAGTAGTATTCCATTGTATATATGTACCACATCTGCTTTACCTATTCATCTATCAATGGACATTTAGGTTGCTTCCATGTCTCAGCCAATCAACATTTAAAGTCTGTTCTCTATAAGTGAAGTGCTGTGCAATCATTAAGAAACATACTTTTTAGGTTGGGGATAGAGAAGACAGTGAATAGTCCATTGTAACATAATGCAACAATAAAAATTTATAGATCTTTGGAAAAAAAATAAAATGTGTCTGAAAACCAAGAGAATAAAAAACACAATCAGAGCAGATCCAGGGATGATTCAGATACTGGAATTAGCAGAAATGTTCCCTTATAGTCTTCAGCCATCACCTCCCCTTGTCTCAACCCAGCCATAAATGAGTCCTATGGGAGACTAGAAAACAGCCTATAGGGTTCAGACCCCAGCTTACAACACAGACCAGGTATGAACGAGAAGGAATCTGAGGACAGATAGTCCCTGGACCAGCACAGGAATTATATAGAAAAGGACTATAGAGAGAACATTAGGTTTGGCAAGTATGAAGTCAATGATGACTAATCTTGAGATAACTAAGAAGTACTTAGAGTTTGTGGGGAAGAAGGCAGAGAGGTAAAGCATACAGTCCTGGAGCAGATAGAGAAAGTGGATTTAAGAATACAAATTAAAGGATTAACCTTGGGTGATAAGGGTCAAAATTTGCACCCTCCCACTCAATTGCACGAAAAAATTTAATGTAAATTTATTTTTATAACTAACTTTATTCTGTTTTGATCCCCCATTCCTATACAGTAGCCAAACAAAACAAAACAAAAACTTTCATTTGACCACTTAAGTTATCTCAGTCTTTAGAATAATTCAGCCTCTTTCAGATTAGTCTTCAGGGGTGTCATCTCAGGGATCACTTGTTTAGGTCCTCCCTTTTCTGCTTGATCTAAATCTTGGGACCTTACTTATTATTGTGGCACCAGTACAGGGATGTCTGATATACTCTTGTCTCTGCTTTTCAGATCTTCCTCACCTCCTCGAAAAATGTCCTTCATTTCACATGATATGCTACATCTGCTGCACTGGTATCTGATAAAATATGACTTTTTCTATAGCATCTCTAGGCTCCACACTGCATCCTCTTTGCCTCAACCACAGGGCTCTTCTAGGCTACAGCTGACTTCCTTATCCCCCATATGAAGCCTGATAACATCAGACTTCTCTCTGAGTATGTTCCATCCTTAGCCCCCAACACCGTCCTCAACCAGCTCTAATCTCCCACTATGACAGTGCCATGTCATTTTGGTACCACGCAGAATGCGAGAAGGGGCTTGAGAGTTTCCTAATATACACCCTGAAAAGGAAGAAACAAGACACTCTTGTTTTACCCCTTGCTCTCTCTTCCTCTCCCTCTCAACCCATAACAGAGGGTTTTCAACTTTCCTTTTTTATCTGACAGGAACTGCAGACAAGTTCAAAAGTGAACAGATCCTCTTTCCCTTATCGGTAAATAAAGGAGGAAAGTTACAACATAGACTCAATTACTAAAAAATAAATGAGACTGTGAAATGGAAATTTTATTAAATATTATTCTTTAACACTTGGAAATCGTATGTGGCAGGTCATGTCCAGGTCTGCTAGAGGCCCAAAACACAACAAAAAATAAAACACAGACATATGTGACTGAGGTACAGGTAGGAATGTCTTTAGCAGCAGTAAGTGGACCACTTATGTTTCGTGTCCCCACACCCAGACTAAGTGTTTAAAAGTCAGAGAAAGGCCTGAGGTTTCTCATCTCCTCTAAACTGGTGGCTTTTAAATTCCCCATAGGCAGCACTGATCACAGGATCTAGGTGGCAGATCCTTAAGTAACAAGGGAGGCATCAGGTGATTGCATACATTCATTTGTGTACTTTTCTGGTGGACATAATTTACATAGTTCATCTAGGCAATCAAAGTGAAAGTAACCTTGAGCCATTTCCTTCATGGTTCTGGTGGGTCTTTAACTAACACCAACTTTCATAACCTTGCCTAGCTCAGCTTTTCCCTCCACTGATCCTGTTAGTCTTTTTTTGTGTTTCTCTTCCATCTTCACCTTGCCCTTTAGGTTTCTTCCTCCTTAAGACTTTGACTTGTCATAAAGAACTCTTCACCTGAACTGCATCTTGAAAGTTCCTTCTTGGCTTGTCCTGATCCCTGCCATGCCAACTTTTCCCTTGGATAGCATCCCATAGGCTCTCCTCTCACTGGTTTTCCTGGACTCAAAGGTGGAGCAGACCACCTTTTTAAAGATATCTGTATCAAAAGGGAAATAAGAGTGCAATCAACCAACCACCTTAAGCTAAATTTCAGGAATTGCTGGCTTCGACGTGTTTCAAATCAGACTATGCTTGCAATATTCCATCACTCTACCTGTGTGTAAGATGATTATAGTTTTCTATGGTTACTGTAACCATAAACTTGATAACTTAAAACAACATAAATTTATTCTCTGACAGTGTTGGAGACCAGAAGTCTGAAATCAGTTTCACATGGCTAAAGTCAAGGTGTTGGCAGGGCTGATTCCTTCTGGAGGCCCTGGGGAGAATTCATTTTCTTGTTTTTTCCTAGCTCCTAGAGGCCATCTACATTCCTTGGCTCATGACTTGTACCTTGAATCACTTCAATCTCTTGCTTCCATCATTGCATTTACTTCTTCACAAAACCCTCTCCACCTTCTTTTTATGAGGTCTCTTGTGATTACATTTAGGGCCTACCCACATAACCCAGAATAATCTTCGCATCTGGAGATCCTTGACTTAATCACATCTACAGAGGCCCTTTTGCCATATAGGGTGACAGTCACAGGGTCCAGGGATTAGGACATGGATATCTTTGGTCGGGAATTATTTGGCCTACCACAGCCCCTAGTATATAATAACAGAAAAATGCCATATGTCAATACCACCATGAAAGTGAAAGAAACTACTATAGTCACAATAAAAAGGTAACAAAAACAGTCATTAAAAGAGTTATTTTTTAAGAAAATAACAATATTTTCATAATATTGACAATACAATTCTTTGACTACATTTAAAGAGTTTCATAAATTTTTCTTTAAACACCCAAGTGGGAAGGGCTCCATGAAAAGTCACTTTTCTTTTCACTATTAAAAAAAAAATCTGGGCTTCCCTGGTGGCGCAGTGGTTGAGAGTCCGCCTGCCGATGCAGGGGACACGGGTTCGTGCCCCGGTCCAGGAAGATCCCACATGCCGCGGAGCGGCTAGGCCCGTGAGCCATGGCCGCTGAGCCTGCGCGTCCGGAGCCTGTGCTCCGCAACAGGAGAAGCCACAACAGTGAGAGGCCTGCGTACCACAGAAAAAAAAAAAATCTAACCTCACTTACAAAAAGATTAATGTAACAATTTCTACGTATACAAGGCGTAATTTAAATAAAGCCATGGAGTAATCACAGTAGGGCAATACACTGCCTAGAGTCCCAGAGATGATCACCTTTTTCTTCATGTCTTTTGATTATAATTAGTATAACTATGGGTGGATATTATCAAAGTAAAGGTCATCAAATAGCAAGGGAAAGTAAACAAAGTTTTTAAAACGTCATTCAAAGGTGGCTTTCAGAAAATTATTCAGGTAGTCACATTTTGTTTTTAAACTACATCCTCATTCTTATGGTAGGTCAGCTTGTTAGCAAAATATAGGTGCAAATTTTCATAATGGCATTAAAAGCTAGTTTTCATGAGAAATATCATCTGCGATCCTACAAGGTATAAATACGTACCCTCTGTAAGAACTTGTCAAACACTGAATAACCGTCTTATCTCCAGAATCATAGGGCATATTCTGACTTAAGAGCAGTATAACCTTTATCTCCTCTCTGCTTCAGTTTCTTCATCTATAAAATAAAGATAGTACCTACAGCTTAGCATTGTTGTGCAACTTAAATAATACAAAAAAGAAAAAATTTACTTAGAGTAGTTCCTGGCAAATAATACACTCCCAGTAAATTTTAGTCATTTTCATTTTCTCAGCTTTTGGATTCACCAGTTTAGTTTTTAAAAACATGAAAAACCTGGAATGACCTGAGTGAATTCATTTAAAGTGCATGCACTCATCTCTAAATTAGATGACAAAAATAGACTACTTTGGTAATAAACACATAGATCAATGAAACAAAATGGAGGACCCAAAAATGCTCCCACATAAATAAGCTTAACTGATTTTTGACAAAGCTACAAAAGCAATTCAGTGGATTGCCTTTTCAACAAATGATTATGCAGCAATTGGACATCCACAGGCAAAGAAAAATAAACCTTGATTTAAATTTATACCTTATACAAAAATTAACTCAAAGGAGATCACAGTATACAAAAATTAACTCAAAGTAGATCATAGACTTAAATATAATACCTGAAACTGTAAAACATTTACGAAAAAATATACAGAAATCCTTTGGAATCTAGAGGTAGGCTTAGAATTGGTGCCAAAAGCACAATCCCTAAAAAGAAAAACTGATAAATAGGACCTCATCAAAATTTAAAATTTTTCTCTATGAAAGCCCATGAGAAGAGAATAAGCAGACAGCAATAGGCACATGAAAAGTTGTTCAACATCATCAGCTATTAGGAAAATACAAATTTAAATTAGGAGTTTGGGGTTAACAGATACACACTACTATATATAAAATAGATAAATAACAAGGACCTACTATATAGCACAAGAAACTATATTCAATATCTTGTAATAACCAATGACCTATAATGGTTAAAGAATATATATGTTCTTTTTCAGATTCTTTTTGCAATCACTTTTGCTGTACACCTGAAACTAACACAACATTGTAAATCAACTATTCTTCAATTTAAAAAACAGAAGCATCCAAAAACACAAAACAAAACAAAACTACAATGTAATTTCACTACACATCTGACACAATGGCTAAAATAAAAAAGTGACAACACCAAAGGCTAGCAAAGCTGTTTTCAGAAACTGGATCATTCATACATAGCTGGTGGTATTACAATCATACATTTTGGTAAACAATTTGGCAGTTTCTTGTAAAACTAAACACTAAACTATCATACAATCCAATAATTGTGCTCCTAGGCTTTTATCCCAGAGAAAGGAAAACACAGTCGCATAAAAACCTGTACACGAACATACCTAGCTGCCTTATTCATAACAGCCAAAAAACGGCATCAGCCCAGATGTCCTTCAGCGGATGAATGGTCAAATAAATTGTGGGATACTACCAGCAATTAAAAAAAAAAGAGGGCTTCCCTGGTGGATCAGTGGTTGAGAGTCCGCCTGCCGATGCAGGGGACACAGGTTCGTGCCCCAGTCCAGGAAGATCCCACATGCCGCGGAGCGGCTAGGCCCGTGAGCCATGGTCGCTGAGCCTGCGCGTCCGGAGTCTGTGCTCCACAACGGGAGAGGCCACATTAGTAAGAGGCCCGCATACCGAAAAAAAAAAACAGAAACTATGCATACATGCAACAACCTGGATGACTCTCTTTCACTGTGTGAAAAAAAAGCCAACTACAAAATCCAACTATGATATTATGATTCCAACTATATAACATTCTGGAAAAGGCAGAACTATAGAGACAGTAAAAAGATCCATGGTTGCAGGAACTGGGGAAAGGAAGGGATGAATAGGCAGAGCACAGAGGATTTTTAGGACAGTGAAACTATTTTGTGTGATACTATAATAATAGACATATGTCAGTATACATTTGTCCAAATCCATAGAATATACACTACCAAAAGTGAATGCTATGTAAAATATAAAAACTATGGACTTATATATAAACCACGGACTTTGGGTGATAATATGTCAGTGTAGGTTCATCCACTGTAATATATGTGTCACTCTGGTGAGGGATGTTGGTAATGCGGGAGGCTGTGCATGTGGGAGAGCAGGGGGTATATGGAAGCTCTCTGTGTTTTCTGCTCCATTTTGCTGTGAACCTAAAACTGTTCTAAAAAATAAAGTCTATTTCTTTTAAAGGCTACCTAGTGTATGATTCCATTTGTATAACATTATTTAAATGACAAAATATAGAAATAAGGAAGAGATTAGTGGTTAAGGGGGACATGGGGGCAGGAGGGAGGTGGATGTGGTAATAAAAGGACAACACGAGGGATGTTTATGGTGCTGGAACTGTTCAGTGTCTTGACTGTGGTGGTGGATACCAGATGATAAAACTACATAGGACTTAATATGCACGCATTCATTCAAGAGCATGCTGTGTGCAAGTATAAGTAAAACTGGGGAAATCTAAGATTGTCAAATTGTATCCATGTCAATGTCCTGGTTGTTATTCCACTATAGTTTTCCACTGGGGGAAAATAGGCAAAATGTGCAAGAGATCACTCTGTATTATTTACTACAACTGCATGTGAATTATAATTATCTCAATTTTAAAACCAGACTACCTTAAATTCTCCAACAGGTTTTACTAACGCCATAGAAACCTGCCATCACCCTCTTAATTTTGCTGTTTACAGTCAATGTTGACTCTGCAGCTAAAGTCATCAGCAAATGAACGGGACATGCTTCTACTCTTTGAGAACAGAAAGCTATTCTGGCCTTAGAAATTGCCTGTGTCCC
This sequence comes from Grampus griseus, assembly GCF_964374135.1. NCBI lineage: Eukaryota > Metazoa > Chordata > Mammalia > Artiodactyla > Delphinidae > Grampus > Grampus griseus. The sequence goes on from NC_138997.1 coordinate 37,534,306, forward strand.
AGTATTGGAGGCTTGCGTCACCTTGCCTGCAAGGTTGTGCAGCCCTACCTTCCAGAGATCAAAAGAATCAAAGTCCACATGGCATGCCCTGCCAGTGTTCCATGGCTCACAGCTTTATTGATGTCACTGAAACATCTGTGAAAAGGATCTGTCTGACTGGGTTGAAACGGTGACTTACATTCCAAGGAAAAAATATTTTATGCCATGGAAAATTAAAAAGATGCAGCCAGCCACCAACGAAAATATTCTGGCATAAAGCAGGGGGTAATGAGAATTGGAAAGAGCTGTAAAGAGAATTTCTCTTCAGTAACCAAAGGGGTACACTTCTGGCATTCTCTCAGAAATAAAAAGAGAATCAAGCTAGATGCTGGTAAGGTAGCCAATGCTTAAAACTGAATTTCGTTTGAACCATGAAATTGCATCTACTCTCTAAAGTGTAAAATGTAAAGATTTTGGTGGGATCTAACTTATCCTATCTGACAAGAAATATCAGATTTTAATATCAATAGAAGGGAAATGTTGAATATTAAACTAAGGAACATCAGAGTCAGAGTATTAATGAAAGACCAAGTATGGAAAAATGGAGTATCTTCACCTTCTTATTTTTTTTCTTTTTTACCCTTTTCTCCTTCTCCATCTACTTTTCTACCTCTTCTCCTCCTTATTGTTTCTGTGTGTTTGTTTTTTGTTTTGAAGATTCCTCATTCAACCCCATCTCCCAGCTCTTACCTAAATGGTTCATTTCTAGGCTGCAGGCATTACTAAAGGTTCTGACAGACGGGGAAATGGGTGAAGGAGAGAAATACAGAAATCCATTTACATTCAGGACTGAGAAGCAAGCACCTGGGGTAGGAATATGTTCAAAAAACATAAATGATTTGGTCCAATAAGAAAACCTTAGGCACCAACAAAGAGAAAGCAAAGTGTATACCATAAGTCATCTGCCCTGACCCATTGACTCAGTCCCAGTTATGTTTACATTAATGTGTAATCTTTTCACTAAAACTTGTAAGGCACCTAGACCAAGGCAGCACCAGTTTGACATCCACATGACGAAACAAACCCAACATGGAAAAGAGACACCCTCTTACTTTGGCAGGGGGAAGCTGAGTGTGGATGAGGGCCCTATATTTCACTGAGGTCTCACATAGCACGGTGCTGCCTTAGGACATCCCAGGGCAGCAGTGGCACCTGGTGGTGGTGCCCAGTGGCAGTGCCGAGTAGGAGGCCATGGGCACCAGAAACAACTAGCTAAATACCTTACATAAGTAGCACTGCTTAAAACAAATAATTGAAATAATTGTGAGGTCACAGGAGACACCCCCTGTTGATGTACCTATATACCCTCGATATGTATAGAAGAGATATGAGGGGTTATGTAAACAATGGAATACTAAATAGTAAAATATCCAGAAAAAAAGCACAATTTACTGTAATGAACATAAGTACACTTATACCCTTAAGCTGGATTAACTCAGGAAAAGATAAGATTCATGTACATCCAGTATTACTGAATTGGAAAAACTGACCTCGGTCTCCTCCCATATCTACCTGAGTAGCCCTTATGTATGTCTTCCTATAATTATATTGTTAGTAAGCTAAAGCTTTCTCCACTGACAGGTTTCTTTTTATACCAGCATATAAATGTGCTTGTAAATAAAAACTTTAAAATGTAATTTCACATTACAATAATTGATTGCATTGAATTAAATGCAGCACGTAACATACTACCTGCTGTCCAATAGACATGATCTTTTACCTCTGAGCAAACTATAAGCTATACTCCAAAATATAAAATAAAAATTCTGAGAGACCTTCAAGATGGCGGAGGAGTAAGACGTGGAGATCACCTTCCTCCCCACAAATACATCAGAAATACATCTACATGTGGAACAACTCCTACAAAACACCTACTGAATGCTGGCCAAAGACCTCAGATTTCCCAAAAGGCAAGAAACTCCCCAGTACCTGGACAGGGTCTTGGTGCTCCAGTGGGGTGTCAGGCCTGTGCCTCTGAGGTGAGAGAGTCAAGTTCAGGACATTGGTCCACCAGAGACCTCGCGGCACCAAGTAATATCAAATGGCGAAAGCTCTCCCAGAGATCTCCATCTCAACACTAAGACCCAGCTCTACTCAACAACCAGGAAGCTACAGTGCTGGACACCCTATGCCAAACAACTAGCAACACTGGAACACAACCCCACCCATTAGCAGAGAGGCTGCCTAAAATCATAATAAGGTCACAGACACCACAAAACACACCACTGGACATGGTCCAGCCCACCACAAAGGCAAGATCCAGCCTCATCCACCAGAACAAAGGCACTAGTCCCCTCCACCAGGAAGCCTACACAACACACTGAATCAACCTTAGCCACTGGGGGCAAACACCAAAACCAACGGGAGCTACGAACCTGCATCCTACGAAAAGGAGACCTCAAGCACAGTAAGTTAAGCAAAATGAGAAGACAGAGAAACACACAGAAGATGAAGGAGCAAGGTAAAAACCCACCAAACAAATGAAGAGGAAATAGGCAATCTACCTGAAAAAGAATTCAGAGTAATGATAGTAAAGATGATCCAAAATCATGGAAATAGAATGGAGAAACTATAAGAAACATTTAACAAGGACCTAGAAGAACTAAAGAGCAAACAAACAATGATGAAAAACACAATAAATGAAATTAAAAATTCTCTAGCAAGAATCAATAGCAGAATAACTAAGGCAGAAGAACAGATAAGTGACCTGGAAGATAAAACAGTGGAAATAACTACTGCAGAGCAGAATAAAGAAAAAAGAATGAAAAGAATTGAGTACTGTCTTAGAGATCTCTGGGACAACATTAAAGGCACCAACATTCAAATTATAGGGGTCCCAGAAGAAGAAGAGAAAAAGAAAGGGACTGAAAAAATATTTGAAGAGATTATAGTTGAAAACTTCCCTAATATGGGAAAGGAAATAGTCAATGAAGTCCAGGAAGCACAGAGATTCCATACAGGATAAATCCAAGGAGAAACACATCAAGACACATACTAATCAAACTAGCAAAAATTAAATTCAAAGAAAAAATATTAAAAGCAGCAAGGGAAAAACAACAAATAACATACAAGGGAATCTCCATAAGGTTAACAGCTGATCTTTCAGGAGAAACTCTGAGAGCCAGAAGGGAGTAGCAGGACATATTTAAAGTGATGAAAGGGAAAAACCTACAATGAAGATTACTCTACCTCGCAAGGATCTCATTCAGATTCGATGGAGAAATTAAAATCTTTACAGACAAGCAAAAGCTAAGAGAATTCAGCACCACCACACCAGCTTTACAACAAATGCTAAAGGAACTTCTCTATGCAGGAAACACAAGAGGAGGAAAAGACCTACAATAACAAACCCAAAACAATTAAGAAAATGGTAATAGGAACATACATATTGATAATTACCTTAAGTGTAAATGGATTTAATGCTCCCACCAAAAGACACAGACTGGCTGAATGGATATAAAAACAAGACCTGTATATGCTATCTACAAGAGACGAGCTTCAGACCTAGGAACACATACAGACTGAAAGTGAGGGGATGGAAAAAGATATTCCATGCAAATGGAAATCAAAAGAAAGCTGGAGTAGCAATTCTCATATCAGACAAAATAGACTTTAAAATAAAGACTACTACAAGAGACAAAGGAGGACACTATATAATGATCAAAGGATCAATCCAGAAGAAGATATAACAATTGTAAATATTTATGCAACCAACATAGGAGCACCTCAAAACATAAGGCAAATGCTAACAGCCATAAAAGGGGAAATCAACAGTAACACAATCACAGTAGGGGACGTTAACACCCCACTTTCATCAATGAACATATCATCCAAAATGAAAGTAAATAAGGAAACACAACCTTTAAAAGATACATTAAACAAGATGTACTTAACTGATATTTATAGGACATTCTACGTGAAAACAACAGAATACACATTTTTCTCAAGTGCTCATGGAACATTCTCCAGGACAGATCATATCTTGGGTCACAAATCAAGTCTTGGTAAATTTAAGAAAACTGAAATCGTATCATGTATCTTTTCCGACCACAATGCTATGAGACTGGATATCAACTACAGGAAAAAATCTGTAAAAGATACAAACACATGGAGGGTAAACAATAAACTACTTAGTAACCAAAAGATCACTGAAGAAATCAAAGAGAAAATCAAAAAATACCTACAAAGAAATGACAATGAAAACACGACGACCCAAAACCTATGGGATTCAGCAAAAGCAGTCTAAGAGGGAAGTTTATAGCAATACAATCCTACCTCAAGAAACAAGAAATATCTCAAATAAACAACCTAACCTTATACCTAAAGCAATTAGAGAAAGAAGAACAAAAAAACCCCTAAAGTTAGCCAGAAGGAAACAAACCGTAAAAATCAGTTCAGAAATAAATGAAAAAGAAATGAAGGAAACAATAGCAAAGATCAATAAAACTAAAAGCTGGTTCTTTGAGAAGATAAACAAAATTGATAAACCATTAGCCAGACTCATCACGAAACAAAGGGAGAAGACTCAAATCAATATAATTAGTAATGAAAAGGGAGAAGTAACAACTGACACTGCAGAAATACAAAGTATCAAGACAGATTACTACAAACAACTCTATGCCAATAAAATGGACAACCTGGAAGAAATGGACAAATTCTTAGACAAGCACAACCTTCCGAGACTGAAGCAGGAAGAAATAGAAAATATAAACAGACCAATCACAAGCACTGAAATTGAGACTGTGATTAAAAATCTTCCAACAAACAAAACCCCAGGACCAGTTGGCTTCACAGGTGAATTCTACCAAACATTTAGAGAAGAGCTACCACCTATCCTTCTCAAACTCTTCCAAAATACAGCAGAGGGAGGAACACTCCCAAACTCATTCTACAAGGCCACCATCACCCTGATATCAAAACCAGACAAAGATGTCACAAAGAAAGAAAACTACAGGGCAATATCACTGATGAACATAGATGCAAAAATCCTCAACAAGATACTAGCAAACAGAATCCAACAGCACATTAAAAGGATCATACGGCTTCCCTGGTGGCGCAGTGGTTGAGAGTCCGCCTGCCGATGCAGGGGGGACGCAGGTTCGTGCCCCGGTCCGGGAAGATCCCACATGCCGCGGAGCGGCTGGACCCGTGAGCCATGGCCGCTGAGCCTGCGCGTCCAGAGCCTGTGCTCCACAACGGGAGAGGCCACAACAGTCAAAGGCCCGCGTACCGCAAAAAAAAGGATCATACACATGATCAAGTGGGGTTTATCCCAGGAATGCAAGGATTCTTTAATATATGTAAATCAATCAATGTGATACACCATATTAAAAAACTGAAGGATAAAAACCATATGATCATCTCAATAGATGCAGAAAAAGCTTTCGACAAAATTCAACACCCATTTATGATAAAAACCCTCCAGAAAGTAGGCATAGAGGGAACTTACCTCAACATAATAAAGTCCATATATGACAAACCCACAGCCAACATCGTTCTCAAGGGTGAAAAACTGAAAGCATTTCCACTAAGATGAGGAACAAGACAAGATTGCCCACTCTCACCATTATTATTCAACATAGTTTGGAAGTCTTAGCCACAGCAATCATAGAAGAGAAAGAAATAAAAGGAATCCAAATCGGAAAAGAAGAAGTAAAGCTGTCACTGTTTGCAGATGACATGATACTCTACTTAGAGAATCCTAAAGATGCCACCAGAAAACTACTAGAGCTAATCAATGAATTTGGTAAAGTTGCAGGATACAAAATGAACGCACAGAAATCTCTTACATTCCTATACACTAATGATGAAAAATCTGAAAGTGAAATTAAGGAAACACTCGCATTTACCATTGCAACAAAAAAAATAAAATACCTAGGAATAAACCTACCTAAGGAAACAAAAGACCTGTATGCAGAAAACTATGACATTGATGAAAGAAATTAAAGATGATACAAACAGATGGAGAGATATACCATGTTCTTGGATTGGTAGAATCAACACTGTGAAAATGACTACACTACTGAAAGCAATATACAGATTCAATGCAATCCCTATCATACTACCAATGGCATTTTTCACAGAACTAGAACAAAAAATTTCACAACTTGTATGGAAACACAAAAGACCCCGAGTAGCCAATGCAATCTTGAGAAAGAAAAAGAGAGCTGGAGGAATCAGGCTCCCAGACTTCAGACTATACTACAAAGCTACAGTAATCAAGACAGTCTGACACTGTCACATAAAGAGAAATATAGATCAATGGAACAGGATAGAAAGCCCAGAGTTAAACCCACGCACATATGGTCACCTTAGTTTTGATAAAGGAGGCAAGAATATACAATGGACAAAAGACAGCCTCTTCAATAAGTGGTGCTGGGAAAACTGGACAGCTACATGGAAAAGAATGAAATTAGAACACTCCCTAACACCATACACAAAAATAAACTCAAAATGGATTAAAGACCTAAATGGAAGGCCAGACACTATCAAGCTCTTAGAGGAAAACATAGGCAGAACACTCTATGACATAAATCACAGCAAGATCCTTTTTGACCCACTTCCTAGAGAAATGGAAATAAAAACAAAAATAAACAAATGGGACCTAATGAAACTTAAAAGCTTTTGCACAGCAAAGGAAGCCATAAGCAAAATGAAAAGACAAGCCTCAGAATGGGAGAAAATAGTTGCAAATGAAGCAACCGACAAAGGATTAATCTCCAAAATTTACATGCAGCTCAATATCAAAAAATCAAACAACCCAATCCAAAAATGGGCAGAAGACCTAAATAGACATTGCTCCAAAGAAGAAATACAGATTGCCAACAAACACATGAAAGGATGCTCAACATCACTAATCATTAGAGAAATGCAAATCAAAACTACGAGGTATCACCTCACACCAGTCAGAATGGCCATCATCAAAACATCTACAAACAATAAATGCTGGAGAGGGTGTGGAGAAAAGGGTACCCTCTTGCACTGTTGGTGGGAATGTAAATTGATACAGCCACTATGGAGAACAGTATGGAGGTTCCTTAAAAAACTACAAATAGAACTACCATATGACCCAACAATCCCACTACTGGGCATACACCCTGAGAAAACCATAATTCAAAAAGAGTCATGTACCACAATGTTCACTGAAGCTCTATTTACAATACCCAGGACATGGAAGCAACCTAAGTGTCCATCAACAGGTGAATGGATAAAGAAGATGTGGCACATGTATACATACAATGGAATATTACTCAGCCATAAAAGGAAATGAAATTGAGTTATTTGTAGTGAGGTGGATGGACCTAGAGTCTGTCATATGGAGTGAAGTAAGTCAGAAAGAGAAAAACAAATACCATATGGTAACACATATATATGGAATCTAAAAAAAAAAAATGGTTCTGAAGAACCTAGGGGCAGAACAGGAATAAAGATGCAGACATAGAGAATGGACTTGAGGACACGGGGAGAAGAAAGGGTAAGCTGGGACGAAGTGAGAGAGTGGCATGGACTTAAATATACTAACAAATATAAAATAGATAGCTAGTGGGAAACAGCTGCATAGTACAGGGAGATCAGCTCGGTGCTTTGTGACCACTTAGAGGGGTGGGATAGGGAGTGTGGGAGGGAGACACAAGAGGGAGGATATATGGGGATATATGTATATGTATAGCTGATTCCCTTTGTTATAAAGCAGAAACCAATACACCATTGTAAAACAATTATACTCCAGTAAAGAGGTTAAAAAAATAAAAATTCTTCATGAAAGAACATCCAGGTCATACTTGCAACACCCTCCAATTTGTTTCATGATATTACCTATCTAATAAGTTCCTTCTCCCTAAATGGTAAACTCCATGGTCCTTTGGCCATTATTTCCACATATGAACTGCACTGTCTTAATAACATTCTTCAAACATCAGTCCCTTGTACTCTATTTCATGCCCTCTTGCTTTTGAACTATTATATCCTTGAAGAGTTTCCTTTTATATACCTTTTTTATACACGAAACTTTTTTTTTTTGCGGTACACGGGCCTCTCACTGTTGTGGCCTCTCCAGTTGCGGAGTACAGGCTCCGGATGCGCAGGCTCAGTGGCCATGGCTCACAGGCCTAGCCACTCCGCGGCATGTGGGATCTTCCCAGACCGGGGCACGAACCCGTATCCCCTGCATCGGCAGGTGGACTCTCAACCACTGCGCCACCAGGGAAGCCCTACACATGAAACTTTATCTGCATTAGTCATGTTCACCTTTCATTTCCTTCTCAAAAATGAACACTCATCTCATTTTTTTGGTCTCCACAAGGACATATGACCTAAAGATCCTTTATCATCATGGCGGTCTTTATTGATGTTTCGTTACCATACCTATCATATAAGGTTCGGAATCAAGCACAAAGCTCCAAGTGGGATAGCTTCCCAGCCCTTTAAAAGGCTTTTATAATGATGTGTACCTGAGTTCCATTCACTGTCCTGATTATTAAGATGCTACTGATCTCTTTTTGTTTCATCTCACCTATAAATCTTCTTACTAATATCCCCTAAAGAATTGCTATTTTAATATATATTTCTTTGAAAGCCTTGGCCTAATTCTTCATTTTTCTAGAAGTTTTCTACATGGTTTCTAATATGACATGTAACAAACGCAATGATAAAAACATTTTCTTTAGTACAAAAATCAATAAAGTAATTATGTTCTAATTAAATCAATTTACATAAATGCTTTATCTCACCAGAATACCACGTAAATGGTCTTCTACATGGTATTTGTCACAAAGGGGAAGGGAGCCAGGAGAAAGGAAACAATGGAAAGAGTAATATAGAACTATCCCCTGCTTGAAGAGGAACCCAAGAAACTATATTACCAATCATGGACTAGTAGAGCTAGCTCTATATAAAGAATATATTGTGTGGATTTTTCTGCAAGTATTTACATGACTTGAAAGTGTTCACAAAGCAGTATAAAAATACAAAATTTGCAACTAAACAATAACTTAAAAACTCAGAGAAACTGTACTTAATTATCAACTTTGGTTTTTGATACTTTGATTGAATTCCATTTTGGTGTTGCTTTTATTTTACAGTTCTGAGAATTAGGTAGTGAAAAATCCCCAAGCACAAATTGTTCAAGGTCACATACAAGTTGATTACTCAACTGGAATGAGAAGTCTTAGCAGCCACAATCACATTGCAGATAATCTTTTGCCTTAGTACCTTATAACACTTTGCAATTTTGCTTTCCCTGTTTCACATTCCAGGAAAAATGACAATTAGTGAACTCTGAGATGTGTCATCTTTTTTCTTCCTCACTAAGATGGAAGGAAACTAACATGCTCAAAATTACCTAGCACATCCATATCTTATCTGTAATGTTCAAAGCAGAGGAAAAAAATCCTTGGGTACTGTCTCAGAAACCTAGAAATAGGCCACTAGTATAGGTAAAATAGGAACAAGTCCGTCAGTGGTCATCAATCCATCTTCTTGCTTGCTTCTTTTTATTTATTTGTTTCTTTTATATATATTTACCTTTTTCTCTTACACTTCCCACCCCAAACTGTACTTATCTAAGAAAGTTCCTACAGAGATGTACTTCTGTTCACTGAAACCCATTTCTGCCATTCTGGAGAAATTGCTGCTAGATTCTAGAAGTGAGAATTGAAAGAGGAAGGGCATATCTTATTCATATTTTTAACCGCAGGATGTAGCAAAATGCTTGCCACATAATTGGTACTCAAAAATGTTGATGAGTAAAATATAATGTGGGGCTTCCCTGATGCCAGTGGTTAAGAATCCACCTACCAATGCAGGGGACACGGGTTCAAGCCCTGGTCCGGGAAGATCCCACATGCCACGGAGCAACTAAGCCCGTGCCACAACTACTGAGCCTGTGCTCTAGAGCCCGTGAGCCATAACTACTGAGCCCATGTGCCACAACTACTGAAGCCCACACACCTAGAGTCCATGCTCTGCAACAAGAGAAGCCACGGGAATGAGAAGCCCGCTCATCACAGCGAAGAGTAGCCCCCGCTCGCCGCAACTAGAGAAAGCCCGCGCACAGCAACAAAGACCCAACGCAGCCAATAAATAAATAAATAAATAAATACATTTATTTAAAAAATAAAATATGCTATGGTCCACTTCCAAATCATGCTTGCATTTGACATCTCACTGCCAAATTATTGTAAATCATGTCAAATATAGGTAGTGAAATAACTTTAGATGATTTTTTATTTCTCTCTTCAGAGTTTACTATCATGTTTTATCATTAAAACTTCTATCACCTGTGAGAGACAACAAACTCCATAGAAACATGAGCTGAATTTTGCATAGTATTGTGGTTAAAAGTGCTGACTCTGGAGCCAGACTGTCTGGATTCAAATCCCTGCTCCACCACTTGCCAGCTGTTGATGTGAGGCAACCTAACTAATTACTCCATATCTTAGTTAATTCGTTTGTTATAACACTACCTACTTCACCAAGTTGTATGAGTATTAAATGAGCTAATATTTATAAACCATTTAAAATAGTGTCTGGCACATGCTAAGGATTATATAAATGTTTTTTTTAAGTTGTTTTCTGAGATACTACCATCAGTCAACCAAGAAGAATTTACTAAGTATTTGTTATAGAAAAAAAAAGTCATGGTAGGCTACTAAGGCTACTAAATATTTCTATGAAAATATTTAATGCTAGATGTAATATTTTAATTTATAGAGCCTATAGAGACCTAAAAATAACTGATTGCATGATGATGGGGATAAGTCATAAAATTAAACTTCTCTTTTCCATCCTCCTCTCCCTGTTCATATTCACACAAAAATTTTTGAGCAATATTTCCTCTTAAAATCTGGAAATGCTCTTTAAAGCAGGTTTTGTTTCTCCTTGCCAAATGAAGGAGGCTTTGGCCTCTGGCAATATGGAGAACAAGATATCCTGAGAAATCCTTCCAGACGAAACATCAATGCGAGATGACTTGCACTAAAGATTCTTTTAAATACATAGCTAAAAATCCAAAAAGTAAGCAGAAATACAGTGTGATAAACTAGTACTCAAATGATTTCGGTCCTGAGGATATGTGCTGACCCCTGGAACCTACAGCCTTACGTGTTAAGGCTACATTGGATGGATTAGAAAGAAATTTGCCACAAGACAACAACTTTTATTATATAGCTAGATAAATATGACTGTTTAGTAATGCTGCAGGTATAGATAAATAGATTATCAATAGAACAGAAAAGAGTATCCAAAAATTACACACATATATAAATGACAGAGGCATTATTACAAATTGAGGGAGAGGTTATTACCAATTGAGGGAAATGGGTCATATGACAGAGGTGTTTTACAAATTATAAATAAAGGGTCTGGGTATTGGTAACTGGGTACCTTCATTTAAAAAAGCTCTGCCTCCTGCCACAGACTAATGTCACCTCACAGTAAGTTAGAGACCTATGAGGAAAACAAACTAGAAAGCTTTCAGAAGATAATATAGGAAAATATCCTCAAGATTTCAGGAGACGGAAAGACATCTAAAGATACAAAAATTACTAACTATAAAAAAAAGAATGATATATTTAATGACATTAACACTAAAAACTCTTCATTAAAAGACACCACAGAAAGAGGAGATGAGCAAAAAAGTGGAAAACGACATTTGCAACACATATAATTGACAAAGGACTAGTATAAAGAAGACATAAAGAACTGCTACTAATCTATGTGAAAGAAACAAACTACCTAATAGAAAAAATGGGCTAAAGATTAAGCACTTTAGAAAAGAAGGATCTTAATGGTCACTAAATATATGAAAAGATAATCTGCCTCACTAGCATCAGATAAATGCAAATTAAAGCACCTTGAAATACCATTGCATACCTCCCAGATTACCAAAAATAAAGGAAGCCGAACAATATCAAGTGCTGGTGAGAATGGAAGCAAAGAAAATTCTCATGTGCTGCTGGTGGGAATATAATTGGTAAAGTCATTTTGGAAAACAGTTTGGCATCAGCTAGGAAAGTAATGATGCACATACTCTGGTTGAAAGGAAAGTGGAATTTTTTAAATCTTGATCTATTCAAAAGAAGGTAGGAAAAGAGAAAAGAATCATATAAAAGGGACAAATAAAAACTATAAAATAGGGCTTCCCGGGTGGTGCAGTGGTTGAGAGTCCGCCTGCCGATGCAGGGGACGCAGGTTCATGCCCCGGTCCGGGAAGATCCCACATGCCGCGGAGCGGCTGGGCCCATGAGCTGTGGCCGCTGGGCCTGCACGTCCGGAGCCTGTGCTCCGTGACGGGAGAGGCCACAACAGTGAGAGGCCCGCATACCGCAAAAAAAAAAAAACTATAAAATAACATGGAAGAATTAAATCCAAATATGTCATAAATTACATTAAGTATAAAATTCATATATAAATATTTAAGTTTACCAACAAAGATTGTCATGTTAGGTTTACAAAAATTGTTCAGCTAGATGTTGTTTACAAGACATATATATATGATCAACATAAAGATATAGCTTTTTTAATAATAAAGAACATGTTACAGATAAAAATCACTCAAAGGAAATCTAGTAAGGCTATATTAATATCAGACAAAGAGAGATCTTAAGGTAAAAAGAACAATCAAGATTCACTACATAATAAGTTTTTTTATTATTAGTGACTTACTGAGAAGCAAGGAAGGAGGTGGCATGCAGGATTACTCACAGGTAGATTGTAGTGGCATTATCTGAAAAGGAGATTAGAAAGTAGGTTATAAAGCAGTTGTGTTTGAATCTGAGGAGAATGTTTTAGCTAAGGATCATCTGTGTATATTTGGTAGCTAGGGCAATGGGCTCACATAAATTTGCCTGGAGAATGTTTAAAGTAAAAGAATAAGAGTGCCAAGGATGACCTAGTTTTACCTCAGATGCTTAGCAACCTGGAGCGAAGTACCAGGAGAATCTAAGGATCTAAGTCAGAGGGTGACCAAAATCCTAATCATTTGTACAATTTCTCCTCAGTAAACTAGCAGTCTGAGGTGGTACAGCATTTCTAAATCTTTGCTACCAGATTCTCTGGGGGCATTCTAATCTTTTCTCATAGAAAAGCAATCTGGGCGAGGGAAAAAAGAACAAGAAAATTCACTTTGTGTTTTAATTATTTTTATTTAAGACCCAGCAGAGCAGAACTGCCTGTTGTATGCAGAATATTGAACTGTGTTTGGGCTCAATCCTTTATGGAATCTTCCAAATCAATCCTGGGTGATGTCCCAGGCAAATTCCTCCCTGCTTCAGTCCCTCTCATGGCCATGTTATTTCCTCACTGTAAAAGTGCCAGGACTATTTTGCATGGGGAGAAAAAAGAATTAACCTATTAGGGGGCTCAAACTACAACTCAGCCACCTGAGCAAGCTTGAGTTAGCACAGTAGAAATTGCCTGTATTGATATATATATACATATATAAATAAAACATATTCTGGCCTAAAGGTTTCTTACTTTAGAAAAAGTTGGGGGCATATTGTATAAAAACTGGAACTGTAAAATCTTTGTGGTACAAAATACATGCTTGTATTAGTATTCTCAAGACTATTTTTTAGAAGATGGGAGTATATGGCACTATGTTCTTTGATATACTAAGAAACACTAATGAAGGTGGAAGAAAGCACTTCCAAAAATATCTCTTTGGGGAATCAAATATCCTGATAAATTATCTAGTTTGTTGATGTACAAAGACAATCATGAATAAATAGATATCAGCTATGTGACATTTAGCAAGTATAGTTCACGACTAAAAAAAGGTATATTTGTGGAACTTGAGTAATACATTAAGGCCCCATTTGCCAACAAGCTGATTAGTTGAAATTCCCAACCTGGAGACCCTGTCTAGAAAAAGAAGTACTGTTTTCAGAAGTCCCCTGTGCTGGATGCTTTCATTTGCCACTCCACAATCACTTTCCAATTTCTCTGCCCCATTCTGCGACCTGAGATGTTGACCTCTATGTACCACATTCACAGGCTCCTTTGACTTCTGGCTTCTGGTTAAGATCTCCCCAGTGGGAAGCAACATCAGGAAACTAGACTATGAAAGGAAAGAAAAACCCGAATATTTAATCCTGGCCCTCCCCCTACACACACCAGCAGCAGCAGCCTGGAGCCTCGAGTTTATAGCGACTGTCTTATTTATGTCCACAGCTCCTTGTGGGATGCCCCTAGTCCATGGCAAAGGGAATAGTAATAGTTTTATCACTGTCAGTAGTCCCAGAGTGGGTCCCTACCACTACTTGATGTTCTCTCCACTTACCCCATTTGAGTATGCCTTCTGTTTCCCGTTCAAATCTTGACCACTAGAACCTCTATGAAAATACACTTTATCTAAGAGAGGAGAATGAAACAAAGCTGAGCCAGTTCTCCCATTAAAACCTAATTCCCGTTCATACATGGGCATGGGTTTGTTTCTTGATTAGCAAATATATGGAAAGAACTCAAAGTTCTGACTCTAAGAGGATGAGACATAGAATAGGCATGTTTTGATAAATGTACGAGTAAAATGAGTTTGCTGAGTGCCCACAGTGGTGAACATAGAGCAGCTGGGACAGCAAGAAGAGCAGCAGCTGGGAGAAGGGACTTTCCAAAAGCGAATGGGGAAGAAAGAGAACTATCTATTTTGGTCCTACAGGATACAGAGAGAGGGATTAATCCACCACTCTGCAGTTTTGCCTGGGGATAACTTTACTTACCCTATAGTGCCCCCTCATTTTTTAACTCAGTAGTGAATGACTTTGATTAATAAAAACTATAGCTCTTGTATTCTTTAATTGTTCTTAAACTAAGAGCTTAATGCCTGTTTTCTATTTTATTATATGTAGCTCGTAAGTGAAGATCCAAACAAAATGTATATTCTCCCTGGTGAGAGTTTCCAAGATTAATATACCTACACACAAAGATAAGCTAGGGTGCAGGTAAATATCAGCTATTATACTTCATATCTGGTAACACTACAGCTTTTCAATTTGCAACTCATGCCACCTAGTGATATAATTTGGTCTTACAGCTTGACAATACCAAGAATAATGATTTCAGCTCTGAAAAAGACAACTTGAAATTCTTAGTTTCCTACCTAAATTAATGATTCTGAGGAAATTTCTCACTTTATGCCATCATATGGTAAAAGTCTTCCACAGAATGGTACTGGATAAAGGTCTTATTTTTTAGAATTAAAGCTAATTGAAAATAAATATTAAAACAAAAACATTTTGTTTTATGAATCTAACTACCTCCTTTCTTCCCTTAAGGTAAGTCCAAGAGCTATTCAAATAAATTGAAAGCAAACCTGTCTGAAAATCAACATTAAGAATTGACCTGTCTCTATCACAGTTTTCTTTTTTTTTCTTTTTTTTTTTTTTAAGCTGTACTTGGGCCTCTCACTATTGTAGCCTCTTCTGTTGCGGAGCACAGGCTCTGGACGTGCAGGCTCAGCGGCCATGGCTCACGGCCCAGCCGCTCCGCGGCATGTGGGATCTTCCCAGACCGGGGAAGAGTCCCCTGCATCGGTCCCCTGCAGAGTCCCCTGCATCGGCAGGCGGACTCTCAACCACTGCGCCACCAGGGAAGCCCCACAGTTTTCTTATAATAGTGATGAATTCTCCATGTTTCCAGTCAAATTGTTAGCATCTCCCTTTCACATCACATACTGCAAAAAAAAAATTTTTTTAATATTCTTCAATTCCAAGATACAGAGTGAAAGAAGTAGACTACATTTTATTTTTCCATGTACAACATTCTTTCAAATTCAATAAATATTTATCATTTTTTGCAAGGTACTGTTCTAGGTTAATGAATTAATGGGGAAAAAAACAGACAAAATCTCTGCCTTTACTTAAATTATTAATTATATTCTTGAATACTCCTAGAATAATAGACTTGTATAGTTGGGAAGATATCAATACTTGTATAGTTGGGAAGATAGAGATTAGTTCATTCAACCTAGTTGTTTCATTTGTAATTCATTATTTACAAAGAGGAAAATACAAATGCAAATGGTAGGAACAGAAGTACTCAAAAACCTATCTTTGGGTTTCCCTGGTGGCGCAGTGGTTGGAAGTCCACCGGCCGATGCAGGGGACGCGGGTTCGTGCCCTGGTCCAGGAGGATCCCACATACCGCGGAGCGGCTGGGCCCGAGGGCCATGGCCGCTGAGCCTGCGCGTCCGGAGCCTGTGCTCCGCAACGGGAGAGGCCACAGCAGTGAGAGGCCCGCGTACCGCAAAAACAAACAAACAAACAAATAAAAAAAAACAACCTATCTTTGAGCATTCACAATATTTTGGGTTTAAAGCAAAGTTTTATTTCCAACCACACCTGGTACTTGTTATACAAGAATAAGACCTGGGTGTAGATGCCAAGCCACTGCTTTCCCAATTCCCCTCCCCGCCTTGTACGGGTCCCATCCATATTAGACTCCTGCTTGCCACCATCCTATGCTCTTCCCAGTGAATCTATATACTTTGCTAGTCTGCCTCAGCACTAGGGTGTAATACTGAAAACCAACCTGCTTGAGTAGGGCCCTGAAGCCCCATCTGGTTACTGCCAGTCTTCCCTCAGCTGCAGGGTCAGATCCTGCTTCATACCTGCCTTGGGTGGGCTTCCTGATGAGACTGGAAAGAAGTCCTCCAAGTCTACCTAGATTTGAGTAATACCTACCTACTCAGTTATTTAATTCATTTGCCAGATCCGGGTAGCAATACTTTACAAACCAGGCATGAACGTGGCATTCACTTTGGACGCTGTGCCTTTAGTTTTCTTCATCAGGACCAGCCATTGCATTTAGAGCAGTAACTCCAGCTTCATTTAATTTTCCAATGGCTTTACAGGAAAGGCTTATTTGTATTATGAGATTTGCAAGGTATCAGCATAAAGATAGCAGAATTTGTAACAGCGGACATGATAGCACAGGGACACAATGTAAAGAATAGGAAGAGAAGATGTTCAGTATTTCTCTCTCCCATTCTTACGCCATGTGCTTCAGGCAGGCATATGACAAAAATCCCAATTTACAGGCGTTTGTGATCTAGGCCTAGTAATTCCAGTCCTTCCTTTCCTTGACTGTAGCGATTGATTCAGGGATAATCCCAGAATCCGTGCTGGGCCAGTAAGTATCATATCTTAGATATATAAAAAGTTATCAGAAAAGGGACATTCTCTTTACACCATAATTGTTAACTATAAGAATACTGTAAGCTAGAGCTGTCAGTGGTCAACTTTGCCACCACGTGGAGCCCACAGAATGGAGGAATACAGAATAGAGAGATTCTAACGACAATATTAGAGCCCGTAGTCAGGCCCACATCTACACAATCTGTTATTGCTTAGACTGGTCTGAGTTGGGTTTTTATCACTAATATCTGAGTATATAACCTCAGGTAGCACCCATTTTTTTGTTGAATATGAAAAACAAGAACCAGTGAAATAAATTACATATGATAGCCAAATATGTGTGAAGAGAAACAATGAAGCTAAAGAAAGTTATGAAATGAGATGGGATTGTGAGATATAGGATGGATCAAAAAAGTCAAATGTCAAAGAAAGGTCATATGACATGAAGATGAAGAAGAAATGATTAAAGTTGATAATTAGAAGATAACAGTTGATTTTGAGATAAAAGTTGTGGATATAAAAAAACAGTATAAATGTCACACTAAGTGAAGTAAGTCAGAAAGAGAAAGACAAATACCATATGATATCACTTATATGTGGAATCTAAAATATGACACAAATGAACCTATCTATGAAACAGAAACAGAATCAGGGACATAAGAACAGACTGGTGGTTGCCAAGGGGGAGGCAGGTGGGAGAGGATTGGATTGAGAGTTTGGATTAGCGGATGCAAACTGGTATATATAGAATGGATAAACGAAAAGGTCCTACTGTACAGCACAGGGAATTATATTCAATATCCTATGATAAAATAATATGGGTATGAGGAAGGTAAGCTACGGCAGTGGCTTAAAAGAAAACAGACAAGAGTTGATACAAAGAAGTTTGGTAAACATATTTGAGCTCAAGGGAAAGAGCAGTGGAGATGAGATGTCAAGAAAGAGAGTTAAAAGAAGGATTAAGAAAGCTTAAACTTCGAAAAAGGCTTGGAGCCCTCTTTCTCTGCTGTAAGAGGAAAAGAAGAAAGTTTAAATAAGGAGTAAATACAATTTGAGGTTTAAAAGAACAAAGAACATGAGGGAATTCATACATAAGAGCACCTATATTCTCATTGGATACGTGAGAAAATATTCTAAGAAGTGTGTTGGATGGGTTAAGGAATCCACAAATATAAAGGTAGGAAGTGTTGATCATGGGTAGTGAAAGAGGGAATGAAATAGCAAGTCATTAGAGATAACTATAAGAATATCAAAATTGCATGCCGTTAAATTACAAAGAAATATTCCAATGAACCAAAACCCACTGCTGCAAAATCTAACTACTTGTTATAAGAATAAAAAGGGAGAGCAGAAGACAGAACAGTTGAGCATAAAAACATGGAACTAATCAACATTCAAACAACAGCACAAAATTTATCCATATTCATTCATTCAACCAGTTGGTATAAAGAACCTTCTACGTGCTAAGCACTGTTTTCGGCAACTGAGGATTCAGTTGAAAACAAACTGGAAACGTCTCTGCTCTCATGTAGCTTACATTCTACTGGGGGAGTCAGATAAACACAAAGTAACATATAATATAATGTCAGGTAGTGAGGGGAAGAGGATAGAAAGTGACAGGGGTTGCTCTTTTAGAGAAGATTGCCAAGGAATGACAAATGAGCAACGTGACAAATGAGCTGATACCTGAATAAGTGAGGTAGGGGGCCATGTACAATTCTGGCAAATGAGCAGTCCACACGAAACAAACAGCAAATAAAAAGTCCAGGAACAGGCATGGACTTAGTGTGTTTGAGAAATAGCTAGTCATGTGGCTGGAGTAGCTCGAGAGTAAAGAAAAATGACAGGAAAGGAAGTTGAAAAGGTAGCCAGGGTTCAGGTCATGAAGAGCCTTGTAGGTGAGAAGTGTGGCTTTTAATCTATATATGATATGGGGGATTCCAAACAGGAAAATAAATATATGGAAAATCTCTGTACCTTCCGCTCGATTTTGCTATGATCCTAAAACTTCTTTAATAAATAAAGTCTATTTTAAAAAAAACTAAAAAAGGATTGAACTGGCAACAGTTTGGAGCAAGGACACCAGTTAGGAGGTTGCTACAGAAACTGAGGTAGAGATTTAATACAGGGGTATCAGTTCAAGGGAGAGGCAGGAATAGGATATATAAGTTATTACCATATGTATGATATTTGAAACCATGGGACTGGATGAGAAAGTGAAGATGGAAAAGAGGTGCAAAGACTGGGTCTGTATACATAGCTAGTCGGAAGCAGCCACATAGCACAGAGAGATCTGCTCGGTGCTTTGTGACCAGCTAGAGGGGTGGGATAGGGAGGGTGGGAGAGAGACGCAAGAGGGAGGGGATATGGGGATATATGTATACATATAGCTGATTCACTTTGTTATGCAGCAGAAACTAACACAACATTGTAAAGCAATTATACTCCAATAAAGATGAAAAAAAAAAAAAAAAGACTGGGTCTGGAGTATTCCATCATGTCAAAAGGACCCCATAAGAAAAATGTACTTGAGTATAATACAGGATAAAACAAAGATGAGAGAGAGACAGAGAGAGAAGCAAAAGAATGCAAATAACTGAGTCTTTCATTTCCAATTAATGTCTCCAAAGAAAACTAGCAGAAAAGAACTATGATTACTATAATGTATAAATGACTTTATACATTATAGTAATCATATTATCATTGACAGAAAAACATTGGGAGCTTGTCTATGACAACAGTTACAAAAGTTCAAATGAATTATATGACAAGAACTGATGTATAATTGATTTATGTCAATTATGCCAATAAATACAATCTTTGCAGTTTCTTCTCTATATTTGTTTTTAAAGTCCTCTTTCACACCTCCAATTATTTAGTCATCATAGTATTGACAGGCATTTATTATACATCATTATCACTGACATGAAAACGTAAAATAATCTACTGCCCTTAGAAATAGCATACTCTCCAAAATCATCTCATGGAATAAAGAGATAAATAATCCCCTTTGCATTCAGCATTATTCACAATAGCCAAAAGGTGGAAGCAACCCAAATGTCCTTTGAGAGATGAATGGATAAAGAAAATGTGGTGTACACATGTAATGGAATATTATGCAGCCTTTAAAGATAAAGAAATCCTGTCACATACTACAATGTGGATAAATCTTGAGGACATTATGTTAAAAAAAATAAGACAGTCACAAAAGGACAAATGTTGTATGATTCTACTCTTATGAAATACCTAAAGTAGTCAAAATCATAGGAACAGAAAATAGAAAGATGGTTTTCAAGGGCTTGGGGGGGAGGAAAAATTAGTGTTTAATAGGTATAGAGTTTTAGTTTTGCAATATGAAAAAATTATAGAGATTTTTTGCACAGCAGTGTGAACATACTTAACACTGCTAAACTGTACACTTAAAAATGGTTAAGTTGGGCTTCCCTGGTGGTGCAGTGGTTGAGAGTCCGCCTGCCGATGCAGGGGACATGGGTTCGTGCCCCGGTCCAGGAAGATCCCACATGCTACAGAGAGGCTGGGCCCGTGAGCCATGGCCGCTGAGCCTGCGCCTCCGGAGCCTGTGCTCCGCAATGGGAGAGGCCACAACAGTGAGAGGCCCGCGTACCACAAAAAAAAAAAAGGTTAAGTTGGTAATTTTAATACTATGTGTTTTTTACCACAATAAAAATAATAATAATCCCTTTTAAACTGGCATTGGCTCTTAGAATAAACAAGATTATAGATTTCCTTGTTTTCAACCTTCACAGGTAAATATTTTATCTATTTGGCCCCTGTATTAGTCAGATAGGGCTGCTATAATCAAACACCACAAACTGGGTGACTTAAACAGCAAATTTTATTTCTCACAATTCTGGAGGCTAGGAAGTCAGAGATCAAGGTAGCTGGGGATTTGGTTACCAGTGAGAGCTCTCTTCCTGGTGCTGGTTTGCAAAGCGCCTTCTTACTGTGTCCTCACGTGTCAAAAGAGAAAGAGTGATCTCTCTCATGTCTCCTCATATAAGGACACTAATCCAATTGAATCAGGGCCCCACCTTTAAAACCTCATTTCACCTTAATTACTTCTTAATTCCAAATACAATCACATTAGAGGTTAGGACTTCAACATATGAATCTGGGAGGACAAAATTCAGTCCATAGCATTCAGCCCTGGCCCTCAAAAATCCATGTCCCTGTCAAATGCAAAATACGTTCATTTTATCCCAACAACCCTAAAGGGCTTAACTCATTCCTGCATTAACTCTATGAAGTCTAAAGTCCAAAGTCTTATCAAATATCATCTAAATCAGGTATGAAAGAGACTTGAGATACTATTCATCCTGAGGCAAAATTCATCTCCAGCTATGAACTTGTGAAATCAGACAAGTTACGTGCTTCCAAATACCATGGTGGGACAGGCATAGGATAGACATCTCCAAACTAAAAGAGAAAAATAGAGAAAGAAGGGATGACAGGTCCCAAGTAAGTTCAAAACCTAGAACATCACATTCAGTTAAATCTTAAGGCTTGAGAATAATCCTATTTGGCTCAAAGCCCTGCCTTCCAGTCCTGCCGGGTGACAGCATCACCTCTACAGCTTACTGGGGTGGCCCCACCCCTTTGACTCGGAAGGGCCCCCCCACCTATACAGCTTTGCCAGGGCCTTGTCTTCTGAAACTGAAGAGGAAAGCCTCCCCTGGGCCTGTGATGGGAGTGGTAGCCCTGATGACTTCCAAATTGTCTTCAGAATCATTTTTCCCTTTTTTTGAAGAATAGTGCACATTCACACCCAAATAGCTCTATAATCTTGTCCTGTATAATTCAAGAAGTTTGACAGCCTTCCTTCACTGTACCCCTCTCTGTCTCCTTCTCAAACTGGCAGTGTTTCTGTTTGCATAATCCTATGAGCTCTTCATTAGGATAATCCAGCTACAACCTTGTTGTTCTTTAGAACATACTTTCTCATTTTTTGTAATACAGACAGGCTGAGAATTTTCCAAATCGTTAACTTCTGCTCCCTTTTGTTAGCACATGTTTCTTCAATTCACCTCTCTCCTCTCACATTTTACTACAAGCAGGCAGGAGGAATCAAGCCCCTCTTTCAACACTTTTCTTAGAAATCTACTCAGCTAAATATCCACTTTCATCAGTTGCAGGTTCTACCTTCCACAAAACACTACAGCAGAGTTCAGCCAAGTTCTTTGCCACTATATAAGAATCACCTTTCCTCCAGTTTCCAATATGTTCCTCATTTCCATCTGATATTTCACCAGAATGATCTTTACCATGCATATTGCTACCAACATTCTGTTCATGATTATTTACATATTCTCTAAAAAGATGGAGGCTTTCTCTTAAGTTCTCTTCTTTCTGCACCCTCACCAGAATGCCTTTCACATCCATATTCCTACCAGCAGTCCCTTCACAGCAATCCAGTTTTTTTTCTAGCATGCACCTCAAAACTTCTCCAAACTCTACCCATTACCCTGTTCCAAAGCTGCTTCCACATCCCTGGTATTTGTTACAGCAGCACCTCCACTTCTCACTATCAAAATCTGTATTAGCCAGCTAGGGCTGCCGTAACATAATACAATAGACTGAATGGCTTAAACAACAGAAATTTATTCTCACAGTGCTAGAGGTTAGTAAGTGCAAGATCAAGATGTTAGCAGATTTAATTTCTGGTGAGATCTCTCCTCCTGGTTTACAAACAGCCATCTTCTCACTGTGTCCTCACATGGCAATGGCAGAGAGAGAAAAAGCAAGCTCTCTGGTGTCTCCTCTTACAAAGACACTAATTCTGTTGGATCCAGTCCCCACCCCATAACCTCATTGAACTTTAATTGCTTCCTTATTCCAAATACAGTCTCACTGGAGATTAAGGTTGCAACATAAGAACTTTGCGAGGACACGAGTCAGTCCATAGCAGCCCCATTGATAAAATTTTCTTACAGATGTGCACCCATATAGTTGTAGATATATAGTTGTAGAAGGAATATAATTCATACAGCTTGAGTTTTAAGTTTACTGGTACAAACACCAACAGAATTTATCATGCTATCATAGACGCACTAACTCATGACAGTAATTTTAATGTAATAAAAAGTAGAAAATGCACCTGTTTGACTCTTTAAAAAAATGAAGTTCAGATCAGTTGCAACAGGAGACAAGAAAAGCACAGATAAGTAACATAATAAAGGAGCAAAAAAATTATTTCATTCAATAATTTTGTATTGTCTCCCCTATGGATTTCTATATTGCTTTAATGAAAATGGCTAATCTTTCCACGTATAAAAAAAAAAAGTTATAAGGAATCTTACTTTAGTCACACTTTGAGAGTCCTCTGGTCCACCCACTAAACTTTCAATCAACAACAAAATCAACAGTGTTTAAAGAAAAAAGAAATGACATGACACAGACACGACACCATAAATCTCCTAGAACATAGGCAAAACATTCTCTAACATAAATCATAGCAGTGTTTTCTTAGGTCAGTCTCCCAAGGCAATAGAAATAAAAGGAAAAATAAACAAATGGAACCTAATCAAACGTATAAGCTTTTGCACAGCAAAGGAAACCATAAACAAAATGGAAAGAAAACCTAGAGAGTGGGAGAAAATATTTACAAATGATAAGACTGACAAGGGCTTAATTTTCAAAATACACAAACATCTCATACAGCTTAATATCAAACAAACAAACAACCCAATCAAAAAATGGGCAGAAGACCTAAATAGACATTTCTCTAAAGACATACAGATGGCCAACAGGCACACGAGAAGATGCTCAAAATCGTTAATTATTAGAGAAATGCAAATCAAAACTACAATGAGGTGTCACCTCACACTGGTCAGAATGGCCATCATTACAAAGTCTACAAATAATAAATGCTGGAGAGGGTATGAAGAAAAGGGAACCCTCCTGCATTGTTGGTAGGAATGTAAATCGGTGCAGCCACTGTGAAAAACAGTACGGAGGTTCCTTAAAAACCTAAAAATAGAGTTGCCATATGATCCAGCAATCCCACTCCTGAACATATATCCAGAGAAAACTGTAATTCGAAAAGATACATGCACCTCAATGTTCATAGCAGCATAATTTACAATAGCCAAGACATGGAAGCAACCTAAATGTCCATTGACCGATGAATGGATAAAGAAGATGTGGTATATATATACAGTGGAATATTACTCAGCAATAAAAAAGGATAAAATAATGCCATTTGCAGCAACATGGATGGACCTAGAAATTATCATACTAAGTGAAGTAAGTCAGAAAGAAAAAGACAAATACCACATGATCTCACTTATATGTGGAATCTAAAATATAATACAAATGAACTTTTTTACAAAACAGAAACAAAGATATAGAAAACAAACTTATGGTTTCCAAAGGGGAAATGGGGTGGGGGAGGGGTAAATTAGGGGTTTGGGATTAGCAGGTACAAACAACAAGGTTCTACTGTATAGCACAGGGAACTATATTCAATATTCTGTAATAAACCAGAATGTAAAAGAATATGAAAAAGAATATATATATGTGTATGTATAACTGAATCACTTCGCTGTACACCAGACACTATTACGACATTGTAAATTAACTATACTTAAATTTTAAAAATTTTTAATTAAAGAAGAAAAAGAAAAGGAAATCCACTAAACTTTACTGTACAGTCCTTGAGAGAAAGATAAGTTTTCATTACTAATGTGATGTTTCCATGTCTAGCACCATACCTGGACTCTCTCTATATACACACATACATACATACAAACATGTATGTATGCATTACATCAATTAAGGATTGAAAGGATGAAGACACTGATAATTGATTCATACTGATAACTCACTAATTAGATAAAGCACCTCTGACTATTCAAAATTCACAGTTGTAGTAACATATTTTATGAAGGTTATATCAGTTGACTCTCATTTATTTCTATATTATTATTGACTGTTCTAAAATTTGCACATGATATACCAAAGATGAATAGGGTAGTTTGGAGTTGAGAAACTTCAGGGGATGGGAGGTTATTTACAAACTCTGGCAGTTTCCCAGTGGTTCCAAGTGTTGAAATGTCCTATGTTCCTAGGAAACTGATAGCATCACAAGAATTAAAGCACTGATTCTATGACATTTGGCCCTTAATGACTAGTTCATCAATGCCAAGATGTGTCATAATGCTTTATTGAGCCCAGTATGTTCAGAGAAAACAATAGACTCTTCCCGGCCCAGGTGCTCCATGGAAAATAAGTAATCTGGAGAAAAAAGCTCTGTGTCAAATATGTTTGGAAAACCTAAGCTAATCTCCTTTGGAGTTTTACAGTGCCTATTAGCATAGTTAAGACTTTAAGAAATCCCAAATTAATTATTTCAATTGTGTTTAATTTTGTTAACCCTTGTGCTTCATATTATCTGTTAGCAACTCAGCACCATTCCCCACTCTCCTACACAACAGGGTCTGAAGGCCAGGGAACAATATTTCGCAGAATCCCTTGCTGGCATGGTTCTGGGTTATAATACACCAGGGAGAGATGCTCTCATGAGATTTAGAAGGCAAAAGAAAAACAGAAGCAACTGTTTCACTCTATTATTTATGTGGGCAGATACATGACCATTGAAAGACATGAATCCCTTAGAGTTTGTCTGCAAATTACCCATTTCTTAAGGAGCTGATCAAGCAGTAAAAAGAGACATAATAATAATTTAAGACATTTATGAAGTCTTTACTCTGCACCATCATTTTCTTAAGGTTTTACATATATTAAATCATTTAACCCTTACAATAACTCTTTGGGGTACGTCCTACTATTTAGGTGATAGTTATTGATATTTATTATATAGGAAATTAAAACTGAGAATTGTATAAAATTTTCATTTAAAAAAATTTAATTCATTTAAAAAATAATAGATCTATTATATATAAACACAAATTATACTTTTATGAAAATAATTACTTTTTCCAAGCAAAAAAAATGTCTTAAGTGCTATTGTTTTATATTTTTGCCAATCTCTATAGCGAATGACTTAGCAAAAGAGAGTTGTACACTTCCGTCTGCTTCTGCATTCAATCTGCTGCAATATGCTGTTGTGGTTGAATATATGAAGAAAATCCATCCTCACACAGATAAGCAGTTGAAAAAAGGAGGCAATTGTGGATACTACCTTAATACTACCAGCAAAACTCAAAAAGTGGTAGTTTCCTGAAGGTTAGTTGCAATGTGGAATCTGAAATCATATCAATTTTTTTAACTTGAATACACTAAACTTCATTGGTTTGTCTTGAACTTTAAATGGATTTTTTTTACCCATGCATTATTTTGTAACAACATGCACTAGCCACTGAAAGTATTACTTCAGTGAGTTATAAAGGTCTTCCAAATATTGACAATTTTCATTCTACATAATATAAATCACACTAGTTAATATCGATACTGATCTCAACAGAAATGTGTCCAAGTATTGGGAAGCTGTCAATCTCAGTGTGGCAGACAAAAGTTTTCCAAAGTCTAATTTTCACCTGAAAGGTCAAATTCTGTAATTGGCAACAAATGTTGTCAGTTGTCTTCTTTGAGATGACAGGCTCACTCTGTTTGTCTGTTTGTTTTGATTAACCAATTTTACTTTATTTTTTCCAGCTTTACTGAGGTATGATTTACAAACAAACATGATATGTAACATGATGTTTTGAAGTACATGTACATTGTGAAATGATTCTGCCAATCAAGCTAACTAACCTACCCATCCATTTTGTCTCTGAGAACATGTCTACCAAGTACCTCCTCTGAATGACCATAGGTTGCCTTTATCTCAAATGAAAATGATGTTTTATTTTTTTTTTAAGTGGCTAGGTCAGCTTACCTCAAAGCAAGTGCTTTTTCTTAAGAATACCATCATATTTCAGTATGCAGCAGTGCTTTATGCATACTTTCCATTTTGTCACAAAGAACATAAAGATGTGTACTCAAGAGTGAGACAATAAAATTAATCATTTTTACAGCTTTGTCAGGGACATTCTTAAGCAAAATTCACACTGCAAGTGTGTGGGGACAAAGAATCTACTGACTATTAGCACTATTTGGTGTCACTGCTTTGATTCATGCAAAGATGCCACCCACCACTGTCTTACCCATCACTGCTTTGTAATATCAGTGCAAATGTCAACATAGTGAAAGAGGTAAACAAGATTTTAGTATTATCATGAACATTAGATTTCACTTCACAGATCCCTAAAAAAATCTGAGGGATGTCCAGGGGTCTGTGGACCATACTTTGAAAACTGTTCCTTTAGTCTTCCTGTATCTTGCAATTAGGTTTTCCTAAATGATTGCTTGTTGATTGTTCTCCATCACCTATATTACAGAGTTCCAACTACTGAGCCAGCTTTTAAAGAAGATATCATTCTCTGACATCAATCTATCTTTCCAATGTTGTCTGCCAGAAACCGTCTACAGTAACCAAACCCTATTCTATAAGTGGGTCTAATCTATTTCCTAGAGTTCTACTTGCCCTCACTTTAATATTACATAAACTATTTGTTTGTATGAAATGTCGCACTCCTTCCTCAATGGCCATAAAATCACAAGCAGCTGAAGTTCACCTTCCTCAATAATGCCTTCCTGATTTCTCCTACCCACAGTAATTTGTCCATCCTGTACATTCAGGATTTATTGTCTAAACCATTCTTTTAGCACTTCCTACACTATCTTTGTTGAAGATATCCTTTGTAGTTTTCTTTTTAACAAACTAGTCACACTTTTATGAACTGATACCTTGTCTTCCCAGTTCCCTAAGGGCTGAGACCATGTGTTACAAATCTTTGTACACAGTGCAATAGGGGATACATAGGCTCAAAATAATTTTTGAATAAAAGTTGTGTTTGTCCCTGCTGGTCCGCTAAAAGCCAACTCCTGACAGTTTTTAAGGAAAAGTCTGCTATCTAATCATTGATGAATATCTTTTATGAAATGGAAAAAAATGGGCCATAAATTTCAGCCACTATTATTTGTACTCCTCTAATGTGGTCCCTAGGACTACATTAAGACAAACATTTCTTAAAAATTATAAGCTTGACAAAGAACATGCACATGTTAATACAATATCTGATGGCCATTCTTGTTGATGATAATTCCTGTTGTCCCAGTGCAATGAAAAAAAAGACTAATTAGTGCTGGTTCTGGTTTGTGTGTTCATGATTAGAGATATTCTTACTCACCAGACGTCTAAAAACTGTGCTGCTTCTGGACATATTCTGACAGCTTCAACTTGCTGCAGGTTTATCATAGAAGAAACAAACAAAAGGATGCTCCAGCCATTATAAGTGCTGAAAATGTCTTTTCTCTCCTTCTCTAGGCAACAAGATTGCATCGTGTGTTCAGCAAATTCTATCAGGAGGCCTTGAATTTTACAATACTTTGAGGTTCTCATCAAGGCTATAACACTGCAAAATGGAAGTGTATTTTTTAGTCATCCAAAAATGTTTTTAAAAGTCTAATCTTTTAAGTGAGCAATTATGAGAGATAAACATTCTCCAGCCTGATTTTAGTTTTACAGAAGTTAGCATTAGAAAATCACCATGTCGGTAGTTTGTCATCTCCACCTCAGGTCTATCCTGAAGAATCAAGTGAGTGAGGA
Source organism: Grampus griseus (assembly GCF_964374135.1). Taxonomy (NCBI): domain Eukaryota; kingdom Metazoa; phylum Chordata; class Mammalia; order Artiodactyla; family Delphinidae; genus Grampus; species Grampus griseus. Next base: position 37,563,103 of record NC_138997.1, read on the forward strand.
GAATAAAGTGCGTGAAAGGTAGACAGGATATAGGGGAAGTGGGCAGAAAGGTACTGAGACAAATCTGGAGATGAAAACTTTACATTTGTCTGAATATAATTTAATTTTCTTGATAGCATATGTACACATACCTATATCCTCCTTTGTATAGCTACTGTGAAAAAGAAAGGAGGAGGGGGTATCACCAACAGTTTATCTGCACTTTCAGTCTCACGTGTAAGAAACATCTTACACAAAATTGAGTCTGGCCCATTTCTTAATGTCAGAATCAATTCTTGAGGATGGATTTTCCAACTTTAAAAAATATCCCATTTAGATATTTGCATTTATCTGTTCTTTTAAAGCCATACTTAAAGAGAATTTATATCATATAAATCTTAAGGAAATTATAATAATCTGCAAATAAGCCTTAAAAGAGCCCAGAGATTATTTACTCAAAGCCATGTGATTTCATGGAGGGAAAAACAGAGGTTCAAAGAGGTTGCAATTTCTCCAGAGTCATAAGGTGATTATTATGACTATATAATCAGAATGGCCACATGGTTGTGATCTAATTCCAAATGCAGCTTTCATGTCATTAAAATAAATAGAGCTAGGACTAAATCCCATGCTCCTGACTCTTGGTCCAGGACTCCACTTCAGCGTACTGCCTGTTTCATATCACTTTTGCATAATCAAGTATTCCCAGGCACGATTGTTATTAAAATTGCTAATATTTATTAGCCACATTCTCAGTATTTCCTAAATGAATACAAATTTCAAAAATATGATTACTGCAAAATGAATAAACAAGCTTTTCTCTTTAGCAGAGTGATACATAAATTAAACTAAATTGGAAGAAATACTTGTCTGTATTAATAAAAGTCTGAATTACAAAGTGTCTTGCTTATAATATATCTCATTTATCACAGAGTATTTGCAGCTCCTTATGGAGTGTAATTGCTAAATATGAATAAACATTTATCATCAGAACCACTGAGAAGAGTTGGAAGAGACAATTAGAAACTGGTGGCATTAAGGGAGGGTGATGTGGAGAAATCAGAATACCTATGATGATCAAATTTATGACTATTTTTCAGTTATCAATTTAATACAAAGCTACCTGAATGTCAAAATGGAAAAGGAAGCATGGTAAGTTACACATTTAACATTATCCACTATGATAAAATAATTCTCCACTATGATAAAATAATTCTCCAGGGAAAATAAACATTTCCTACATCTCATGCTAAAATTAATTTCTCACATGGGTCATATATCTCATCTACACCAATGAACAGCTAAGGTTGTCTATAAGTTTGTAATGTTAGTAGTAATTAGTAAAATTAGATTAAGTTTATAATATTAGTAAATGCCACATATATAAAATCTAAATACAAGTGTTTCTCAAAATATGATCGTGGTACCACTATCATCACAACCACCTGCTGCTTGTTAAAAATGCAGATTCTTAAGCACCTCTCTAAATCTAAAGAAACTGAATTTCTCCAGGTGAGGTCTGAATTTGACAAGTTCCAAAGTTGTTTCATATGTATTCTAAAGTTTAAGAACCACTGATGTAGACCATCTAGAGCTCTGATGAGAAGCTCATTCCATAGGGATCCATGGAGACTCTCCATCATGACCACAGGGTTGCGATCTAATTCCAAATGCAACTTTCATGTCATTAAAAATGCAGCAATTTGAAATCAGCCATTGGTCAGAGTTTCCCCTTGGGAAAACAGCTGCTCATTAGAGTAGTTTAAACAACACTTCCATCAGTTGGAGTTTTGGCAAGTGTTAGACAGTAAACCATTTAGCTATAGAACAGAAGCTCATAAAAGCAGCCACTTTGCTTCGTTTACTAGTACAGCCTCCATGCCTAGAGCAGGGTTGGACCCAGAGAAGACATTCAGTTATTATTCATTCCCTCATGATTTGTCAAGGACCGGGAAAATAAGTATTCAATGTTATTGAATGTATATTTTAGCAATCAATTTCCTTTCAGAAAATTTTTGCTTTGCTTTTAGGAAATTCTATCACAATCATATGGAGACAGAATAGAATCCCTTAAAGTGACAGTTGTTTTCATTTAAGAACATGAAGTGGAAACATTTAGGTTAAATCCTAGAATTAATTGGCAGCTAACAATAATTAATGTTTGTAATTAGCATTTGAAGTCATCACCATAACAAGGAGATTTTTCTTATTTTATTATTATAATGTATACATTAAAACTGATTCTAAAATTATGTGTTGCCTTAGGTAAATATTCTTAGTATGATCTTATTTTACTCTAATATTTTATAGTTACCACAGAGGTCAAATTACAAGAGACCTCAGAGGTGAATAGTAAAACAAATCTATTGCATATAAATTATTGAGATTTTTTTTCCTCATAGTTTCTCTTTTATGTTACAACAAAATGTGCTAAATTAGATGGCTAGGGTTGGCCACTAAACTTTTACAAAAACAATGATGACTGTTGATACTAATGCTACTAATATTATTATCATTTTCTTGAAAAACATTTTGTTTTCCTGTGGAGATAACATTAAAACTTCTCAGTTAAAGCAATGAAGTTAAAGGAATACATAAACCATGTTACTATTTTACTACATTCTAAAAGTTTCAAGCAAATTCTAAAAGGTACTGAGGCCGTGTAAAAATGGCAATATTTCTTCTGCAACATCTAAACCTAACAACTAAAATACTCTGCATATCACATAATAAAGTAAAAAAAGAATTGTTCACATGAGCCATTCATATGGCTGTCAAGTATAAACCTGGGTGATTACTACCTCTATAAACTGATCACTGGACATAAGTACAGTTTACATCCTAAAATGCACTGGTTATAGCCTGACAGTAACACAAGCAATTGCATGAGGCTAACAGACATATGTATGGCAGCAATCAAGAACACTAAAATCAGGACTTTCCTGGCAGTCCAGTGGTTAAAACTCCATGCTTCCACTGCAGGGGGTGAGGGTTCAATCCCTAGTCGGGGAATTAAGATCCCACATGCTGCACAGCATGGCCAAAAAAAACGCACATAAAACAAAAACAAAAAAAACCCCACTAAAATCACAACCAGAAAGAAAACATCAGCTACTCATGAAATCAAATGAGATACAGTAACTGGTAAGGACCCAGGTAAACATGTAACATAAGGAAAAGCTCCATCTCAGTAACTGTGGACTTTACCAACCTTCATTATTACGTTAAGATTACAAATCAGAAATTAACCCTTATGTATGATGATAAACAATTAACATAATTCTCTGAGAATTTAGGACTATCTTGAAAATAGCTGTTACAAGATGTATTCAATACTAACGACTATAGAACTGACCAATGAATCTTGGCCAACATACTAAGAGTCCTGAGATTCAATAAAATAAATATGAAAAGCACTGTTCTTGGGCTTCCCTGGTGGCACAGTGGTTGAGAGTCCGCCTGCTGATGCAGGGGACACAGGTTCGTGCCCTGGTCCGGGAGGATACCGTATGCCTAGGAGCGGCTGGGCCCGTGAGCCATGGCCGCCGAGCCTGCGCGTCCGGAGCCTGTGCTCCGCAACGGGAGAGGCAATGACAGTGAGAGGCCCGCATACCGCAAAAAAAAAAAAAAAGGAAAGAAAGAAAAGCACTGTTCTAGTTCTACCACATAGCATAACTATACCAAATGAAAAAGAATAATCTCTAAACTAGGTATGGAATTGAGTACTTATCATCTTTAATGAAACACTCAAAACTTTTAGACACCTGCATTTTTATCCAGAAATTTCTATCCCAAGAGATTATTGACGTGTTAAGTTATTAAGAATTAAAATAGGAGGGCTTCCGGGAAGATGGCGGAAGAGTAAGACGCGGAGATCACCTTCTTCCCCACAGATACACCAGAAATACATCTACACATGGAACAACTCCTACAGAACACCTACTGGACGCTGGCAGAAGACCACAGACCTCCCAAAAGGCAAGAAACCTCCCACGTACCTGGGTAGGGCAAAAGAAAAAAGAATAAACAGAGACAAAAGAATAGGGACGGGACCTGCACCAGTGGGAGGGAGCTGTGAAGGAGGAAATGTTTCCACACACTAGGAAGTCCCTTCGTGGGCGGAGACTGCGGGTGGCGGAGAGGGAAAGCTTCGGAGCCGCGAAGGAGAGCACAGCAACAGGGGTGCGGGGGCAAAGCGGCGAGATTCCCACACAGAGAGTCGGGGCCGACCGGCACTCACCAGCCCGAGAGGCTTGTCTGCTCACCCGCCAGAGCGGGCGGGGCTGGGAGCTGAGGCTCGGGCTTCGGCGGAGGGCAGAGAGAGGACTGGGGTTGGTGGCGTGAACACAGCCTGCAGGGGGTTAGTGCACCACGGCTAGCCGGGAGGGAGTCCGGGGAAAAGTCTGGACCTGCCGAAGAGACAAGAGACTTTTTCTTACCTCTTTGTTTCCTGGTGCGTGAGGAGAGGGGATTAAGCGCGCTGCTTAAAGGAGCTCCAGAGACGGGCGCGAGCCGCGGATAAAAGCGCGGACACCAGAGACGGACATGAGACGCTAAAGCTGCTGCTGCCGCCACCAAGAAGCCTGTGTGCGAGCACAGGTCACTATCCAAACCCCCCTTCTGGGGAGCCTGTGCAGCCCGCCACTGCCAGGGTCCCGGAATCCAGGGTCAACTCCTCCAGGAGAACGCAAGGCGCGCCTCAGGCTGGTGCAACGTCACGCTGGCCTCTGCCGCCGCAGGCCCGCCCCGCACGCAGTGCTCCTCCCTCCCCCCCGGCCTGAGTGAGCCAGAGCCCCCGAATCAGCGGCTCCTTTAACCCCGTCCTGTCTGAGCGAAGAACAGACGCCCTCCGGGGACGTACACGCAGAGGCGGGGCAAAATCCAAAGCTGAGCCCCTGGGAGCTGTGAGAACAAAGAAGAGAAAGGGAAATCTCTCGCAGCAGCCTCAGGAGCAGCGGATTAAAGCTCCACAATCAACTTGATGTAGCCTGCATCTGTGGAATATATGAACAGACAACCAATCATCCCAAATCAAGGAGGTGGACTTTGAGAGCAAGATTTGTTATTTTTTCCCCTTTTCCTCTTTTTGTGAGTGTGTATGTGTATGCTTCTGTGTGAGATTTTGTCTGTATAGCATTGCTTCCACCATTTGTCCTAGGGTTCTGTCAGTTTTATTTTTGGTTTTTTAATTTTTTTTCTTTTTTTATCTCTTAATAATTATTTTTTTATTTTAATAACTTTATTACATTTTATCTTACTTTATTTTACTTTATCTCCTTTCTTTTTTTCCTTCCTTCCCTCCTTCCTTCCTTCCTCCCTCCCTCCCTCCCTCTCTCTTTCCTTCTTTCTTTCTTTCTCTCTTTCTACTTCTACTAATTCTTTCTTTCTACTTTTTCTCCCTTTTATTCTGAGCTGTGTGGATGAAAGGCTCTTGGTGCTGCAGCAAGGAGTCAGTGCTGTGCCTCTGAGGTGGGAGAGCCAACTTCAGGACACTGGTCCACAAGAGACCTCCCAGCTCCACATAATATCAAATGGTGAAAATCTCCCAGAGATCTCCATCTCAACACCAGCACCCAGCTTCACTCAACGACCAGCAAGCTACAGTGCTGGACATCCTATGCCAAACAACTAGCAAGACAGGAACACAACCCCACCCATTAGCAGAGAGGCTGCCTAAAATCATAATAAGTCCACAGACACCCCAAAACACACCACCAGACGTGGACCTGCCCAACAGAAAGACAAGATCCAGCCTCATCCACCAGAACACAGGCACTAGTCCCCTCCACCAGGAAGCCTACACAACCCACTGAACCAACCTTAGCCACTGGGGACAGACAACAAAAACAACGGGAACTACGAACCTGCAGCCTGCAAAAAGGAGACCCTAAACACAGTAAGATAAGCAAAATGGGAAGACAGAAAAACACACAGCAGATGAAGGAGCAAGATAAAAACCCACCAGACCTAATAAATGAAGAGGAAATAGGCAGCCTACCTGAAAAAGAATTCAGAATAATGATAGTAAACATGATCCAAAATCTTGGAAATAGAATAGACAAAATGCAAGAAACATTTAACAAGGACCTAGAAGAACTAAAGATGAAACAAACAACAATGAACAACACAATAAATGAAATTAAAAATACCCTACATGGGATAAATAGCAGAATAACTGAGGCAGAAGAACGGATAAGTGACCTGGAAGATAAAAGAGTGGAAATAACTACTGCAGAGCAGAATAAAGAAAAAAGAATGAAAAGAACTGAGGACAGTCTCAGAGACCTCTGGGACAACATTAAAGGCACCAACATTCAAATTATAGGCGTTCCAGAAGAAGAAGAGAAAAAGAAAGGGACTGAGAAAATATTTGAAGAGATTATAGTTGAAAACGTCCCTAATATGGGAAAGGAAATAGTCAATCAAGTCCAGGAAGCACAGAGAGTCCCATACAGGATAAATCCAAGGAGAAATATGCCAAGACACATATTAATCAAACTGTCAAAAATTAAATACAAAGAAAACATATTAAAAGCAGCAAGGGAAAAACAACAAATAACACACAAGGGAATCCCCATAAGATTAACAGCTGATCTTTCAGCAGAAGCTCTGCAAGCCAGAAGGGACTGGCAGGACGTATTTAAAGTGATGAAGGAGAAAAACCTGCAACCAAGATTACTCTACCCAGCAAGGATCTCATTCAGATTTGATAGAGAAATTAAAATCTTTACAGTCAAGCAAAAGCTGAGAGAGTTCAGCACCACCAAACCAGCTTTACAACAAATGCTAATGGAACTTCTCTAGGCAAGAAACACAAGAGAAGGAAAAGAACTACAATAACGAACCCAAAACAATTAAGAAAATGGGAATAGGAACATACATATCAATAATTACCTTAAATGTAAATGGACTAAATGCTCCCACCAAAAGACACAGATTGGCTGAATGGTTACAAAAACAAGACCCATATATTTGCTGTCTACAAGAGACCCACTTCAGACCTAGAGACACATACAGACTGAAAGTGAGGGGATGGAAAAAGATATTCCATGCAAATGGAAACCAAAAGGAACCTGGAGTAGCAATTCTCATATCAGACAAAATAGACTTTAAAATAAAGACTATTACAAGAGACAAAGAAGGACACTATATAATGATCAACGGATCGATGCAAGAAGAAGATATAACAATTGTAAATATTTATGCACCCAACATAGGAGCACCTCAATACATAAGGCAAATACTAACAGCTATAAAAGGGGAAATCAACAGTAACACATTCATAGTAGGGGACTTTAACACCCCACTTTCACCAATGGTCAGATCATCCAAAATGAAAATAAATAAGGAAACACAAGCTTTAAATTAAACATTAAACAAGTTGGACTTAATTGATATTTATAGGACACTCCATCCAAAAACAACAGAATACACATTTTTCTCAAGTGCTCATGGAACATTCTCCAGGATAGATCATATCTTGGGTCACAAATCAAGCCTTGGTAAATTTAAGATAATTGAAATTGTATCAAGTATCTTTTCCAACCACAATGCTATGAGACTAAATATCAATTACAGGAAAAGATTTGTAAAAAATACAAACACATGGAGGCTAAACAATACACTACTTACTAACGAAGTGATCACTGAAGAAATCAAAGAGGAAATCAAAAAATACCTAGAAACAAATGACAATGGAGACACGATGACCCAAAATCTATGGGATGCAGCAAAAGCAGTTCTAAGAGGGAAGTTTATAGCAATACAATCATACCGTAAGAAACAGGAAACATCTCGAATAAACAAACTAACCTTGCACCTAAAGCAATTAGAGAAAGAAGAACAAAAAACCCCCAAAGTTAGCAGAAGGAAAGAAATCATAAAAATCAGATCAGAAATAAATGAAAAAGAAATGAAGGAAACGATAGCAAAGATCAATAAAACTAAAAGCTGGTTCTTTGAGAAGATAAACAAAATTGATAAAACATTAGCCAGACTCATCAAGAAAAAAAGAGAGAAGACTCAAATCAATAGAATTAGAAATGAAAAGGGAGAAGTAACAACTGACACTGCAGAAATACAAAAGATCATGAGAGATTACTACAAGCAACTCTATGCCAATAAGATGGACAACCTGGAAGAAATGGACAAATTCTTAGAAATGCACAACCTTCCAAGACTGAATCAGGAAGAAATAGAAAATGTGAACAGACCAATCACAAGCCCTGAAATTGAAACTGTGATTAAAAATCTTCCAACAAACAAAACCCCAGGACCAGATGGCTTCACAGGTGAATTCTCTCAAACATTTAGAGAAGAGCTAACACCTATCCTTCTCAAACTCTTCCAAAATATAGCAGAGGGAGGAACACTCCCAAACTTATTCTATGAGGCCACGATCACCCTGATACCAAAACCAGACAAGGATGTCACAAAGAAAGAAAACTACAGGCCAATATCACTGACGAACATAGATGCAAAAATCCTCAACAAAATACTAGCAAACAGAATCCAACAGCACATTAAAAGGATCATACACCATGATCAAGTGGGGTTTATTCCAGGAATGCAAGGATTCTTCAATATACGCAAATGAATCAACGTGATACACCATATTAACAAAATGAATGAGAAAAACCATATGATCATATCAATAGATGCAGAGAAAGCTTTCAACAAAATTCAACACCCATTTATGATAAAAACCCTGCAGAAAGTAGGCACAGAGGGAACTTTCCTCAACATAATAAAGCCCATATATGACAAACCCACAGCCAACATCATCCTCAATGGTGAAAAACTGAAAGCATTTCCACTAAGATCAGGAACAAGACAAGGTTGCCCACTCTCACCACTATTATTCAACATAGTTTTCAAAGTTTTAGTCACAGCAATCAGAGAAGAAAAGGAAATAAAAGGAATCCAAATCGGAAAAGAAAAAGTTAAGCTGTCACTGTTTGCAGATGACATGATACTATACGTAGATAATCTTAAAGATGCTACCAGAAAACTACTAGAGCTAATCAATGAATTTGGTAAAGTAGCAGGATACAAAATTAATGCACAGAAATCTCTGGCATTCTTATAAACTAATGATGAAAAATCTGAAAGTGAAATCAAGAAAACACTCCCATTTACCATTGCAACAAAAAGAATAAAATATCTAGGAATAAACCTACCTAAGGAGACAAAAGACCTGTATGCAGAAAATTATAAGACACTGATCAAAGAAATTAAAGATGATACAAATAGATGGAGAGATATACCATGTTCTTGGATGGGAAGAATCAACATTGTGAAAATGACTCTACTACCCAAAGCAATCTACAGATTCAATGCAATCCCTAACAAACTGCCACTGGCATTTTTCACAGAACTAGAACAAAAACTTTCACAATTTGTATGGAAACACAAAAGACCCCGAATAGCCAAAGCAATCTTGAGAATGAAAAATGGAGCTGGAGGAATCAGGCTCCCTGACTTCAGACTATACTACAAAGCTACAGTAATCAAGACAGTATGGTACTGGCACAAAAACAGAAAGATAGATCGAGGTAACAGGATAGAAAGCCCAGAGATAAACCCACGCACATATGGTCACCTTATCTTTGATAAAGGAGGCAGGAATGTACAGTGGAGAAAGGACATCCTCTTCAATAAGTGGTGCTGGGAAAACTGGACAGGTACATGTAAAAGTATGAGATTAGATCACTCCCTAACACCATACACAAAAATAAGCTCAAAATGGATTAAAAACCTAAATGTAAGGCCAGAAACTATCAAACTCTTAGAGGAAAACATTGGCAGAACACTCTATGACATAAATCACAGCAAGATCCTTTTTGACCCACCTCCTAGAGAAATGGAAATAAAAACAAAAATAAACAAATGGGACCTAATGAAATTTCAAAGCTTTTGCACAGCAAAGGAAACCATAAACAAGACCAAAAGACAACCCTCAGAATGGGAGAAAATATTTGCAAATGAAGCAACTGACAAAGGATTAATCTCCAAAATTTATAAGCAGCTCATGCAGCTCAATAACAAAAAACCAAACAACCCAATCCAAAAATGGGCAGTAGACCTAAATAGACATTTCTCCAAAGAAGATATACAGACTGCCAATAAACACATGAAAGAAGGCTCAACATCATTAATCATTAGAGAAATGCAAATCAAAACTACAACGAGATATCATCTCACACCACTCAGAATGGCCATCATCAAAAAATCTAGAAACAATAATGCTGGAGAGGGTGTGGAGAAAAGAGAACGCTCTTGCACTGCTGGTGGGAATGTAAATTGATACAACCACTGTGGAGAACAGTATGGAGGTTCCTTAAAAAACTACAAATAGAACTACCATATGACCCAGCAATCCCACTACTGGGTATATACCCTGAGAAAACCATAATTCAAAAAGAGTCATGTACCAAAATGTTCATTGCAGCTCTATTTACAATAGCCCAGAGATGGAAACAACCTAAGTGTCCATCATCAGATGAATGGATGAAGATGTGGCACATATATACAGTGGAATAGTAGCCATAAAAACAAACGAAATTGAGCTATTTGTAATGAGATGGATAGACCTAGAGTCTGTCATACAGAATGAAGTAAGTCAGAAAGAGAAAGACAAATACCGTATGCTAACACATATATATGGAATTTAAGGGGAAAAAAATGTCATGAAGAACCTAGGGGTAAGACAGGAATAAAGACACAGACCTACTAGAGAATGGGCTTGAGGATATGGGGAGGGGGAAGGGTAAGCTGTGACAAAGCGAGAGAAAGGCATGGACATATATACACTACCAAAGTAAGGTAGATAGACAGTGGGAAGCAGCCGCATAGCACAGGGAGATCAGCTCGGTGCTTTGTGACCGCCTGGAGGGGTGGGATAGGGAGGGTGGGAGGGAGGGAGACGCAAGAGGGAAGAGATATGGGAACATATGTATATGTATAACTGATTCACTTTGTTATAAAAAGCAGAAACTAACATACCATTGTAAAGCAATTATACGCCAATAAAGATGTAAAAAAAATATTAAAAATAATGAGAAAAAAATCTTTGGTAAGACTAATCTGAAAAAAGAGAAGATGCAGATAAACTATAGAACGAATGAAAAGAAAATAATGTTCAGGAGAGATACTAAAATAAAATAAAATAAAAGAATTAAAATAACCCACATTTACCTAATGAAAGATTTTGTAAGGTATTGTTATTATTACTTTGTATGGATCTCTTCAAATCACTTTTGCATACATTATTAAATGTATCCTTTAAAGATTTCCATAGGAACTAGCTCAGAAATATATTATTTCTACTTCTTGACAAAAAGGCTAGGAGAAAGAAATTTTGCCAAAACTTTAAGTGAGTTTAAATCCGGTTGGCATCTGAATGATAGATCTAACTCAGCCTAAAGATCCAAATCCTCTAATTTCCAGATTCTGTACTCATGTTTCTATAATCAAAGAAATTTGGAAGGTTATTAAAATTTACAGACAATACAAGCCATAGGTCATATTTACAAAACAGACAAAGAAACAAAAAGATTCAGTTAGGGGGTTTGTTCACTTACAAAAACAGTTCTTGGAGGATTCCTAGAAATAGCATTTTAAGAGGGAAAGGAAAGTACCCAAGCTAATTATGAACCAAGTAGGTTTTTAGGCACTTTTCATGTTTTTCCTAATTTTATTTTCCCATTAGTCTGAGAGGCAGGTATTATTACACCATTTTACATAAACTAGCTCAGAAAGCTTCAGCAATGATGAAGTTCAGTGCTTTTTCCATTGGCCTGCTGTTTCTTAACCTCCACAGTGCCTCAGAGGGCAGAGGTAGAGAGAGGGGCCCAACCTACCTTTCCAGCCTTGTCTCTTGCTGCTCCACTGACATTAACACCTTGTTGTATCCACACACAATTTGTTCATACACATACAAGAGCACTGACGACTCTCACTGTGGTTTATTTACTTCCCGTCTACCACGTCACTAGTCTTTGAGCTCTCCAAAGGTGGCGACCTCTCTGATTCGTTCTGATATCTCAAGTGCTTAGCACAGTTCCTGGGACAAGATAGATTTTCAGTACGTAGTTGGTGAATGGAAGTATCACTCATTTGTAGGTAAAGTAGAAAGCCTATAACCACTGGGTTGTTTGAATGCAAATATGCTTCCAAATTATTTCTGGGTAGAGAATGAGTGAATAGATAAAAAACAGTGTTGAAACATGACTTCTATGATCTTCTTTTCTCAACTTATTTACTCTACCGTTGATTTAAGACCTGGCTAGAAAAATTTCACCCAGCCTAAACTATGACAAATTGCTAGTGAATGTCATCCAAATTAATGAGGTATGAGTGTTTCTAAGGGGAAAAGAGATACTAAGAACTGGGGTGCCACAAAATACATAAGTAGCTGTTTTCTTTTAATAATCAGATTTAACTAATCTATTCCACATTTTTTATCCTGTTACCATGTAAATACATTTGAATAGTCTCGCACAAAAACCCTAATCCATGTAACTAATTTTTATAAACAGTTTAAAAAGTAGATGTTTTTAAAATTCCAAACATCAGTGTATATCTTTTACAAAGTTTTAAAAAAGCATACCAAGTAAAACTTCTATTAAAAGAAGTAGGTATCATTGTCCTCTTGTTACTCATTCATCTCCTGCTAGCCTTAAGGAAATATGCACTTTCTTGGAAATTACACACATTTTCAAAAACTACAAAGCAATGACAAGATAACAAGATAAAAAACCTTTTCTCCTTTACTGAAATCAAAAGGCAGTTGATTTCCTATACTTCAATGATATTTTCTAGCTAAGATTGTTGCTCTAATAATTTCAAAAGTAACAACATTAATATTATGTTACAAGAGGTGATATTCTTTATGGAGATTTGTTTCATTATAGGGTTCCCCTACCCCAAGAGCAGCAAATGATCCCCCGACCACCCGAAAACAATGGCACTTTTTGAAACAGGCAACAAGTACCACAGAGGGCTCGAGTAGAATTGTCAGCCTTCCTTTGGCCCTCAGAGTCACTTTTATGACAGTAGATGTTGAAACATGAAGGAAAGAACAACCACCAAAACAATGAAGCCCACAGGAAAAGAAATACACTAGTCTGAGAAATACTTACTGACTTCTGAGTGCATGTGGCTGAAAGCTATAGCCACCAGCCCTGGCAGAAGGGCTTCTTTGAGGGCAGAGTGAAGGGTCAACCTTTTGGGTATTAACTAGCAAAATCCAAAGAAGGGAAGAAAGGGAAAAAGCAGCCCCCTGAGGTTTACTGCAGTAGAAATAGCATCCAGTCTCCAGCTTATGAAACTGTTCCTGTAAACCCACCTGCTGATGCCCCTTCCTTCTCCTTTCATAGGATGTGAAAGCAGCCAATCAGATGCAGTTGTAGGTGCCACCCATCCCACCACTGATGCCTTGTAGGTTGACAATAGAAAGTGAACAGGAGCTAAGTGCCACCCCCTCTCCTGCCTTTGCAGACAGGGTTAATACTGATAATCATTTGGTCACTAGCAAATTGCATTGCAGTTGCCTTCATGGTAACACCGAAATGGCTCAAAGCTTTGTTTTGCCTGATCTTGTATAGATGACATGCACTTCTTCATAATCAGTCACTACCTACCATCCGTGTCATCCTTGAAGGGTGCCTGGGTAATATCCTTTTCTCCCAACAGATGTTCTAAAAATAATCAGGGTAGTGTTTTCTTTTATAAGCATGAGCATTTATAATATATACATGCAAAATATGTACATATGCGTATGTGTGTATACATATATGCATGCAAATTGATTATATGTGCCTTTCTTTTTTTTTTTTTTTTTTTTTTTTTTTTTTGCGGTACGCGGGCCTCTCACTGTTGTGGCCTCTCCCGTTGCGGAGCACAGGCTCCGGACGCACAGGCTCAGCGGTCACGGCTCACGGGCCTAGCCGCTCCGCGGCATGTGGGATCTTCCCGGACCAGGGCACGAACCCGTGTACCCTGCATCGGCAGGCGGACTCTCAACCACTGCGCCACCAGGGAAGCCCTTGTGCCTTTCTTTATGAACTGTTTGGTTGCTGATCATTCGGCTTTAAATGTTTTTATAAACAGCATATTTTCATGTTGACTAAAGATGAGAATTTTAGCTCCATCTGTAAAGGAAGCACTCTTTTTTTTTAAACAACATCTTTATTGGAGTAAAATTGCTTTACATTGTTGTGTTAGTTTCTGCTATAAAACAAAGTGAATCAGCTATGCTATACATATACATATATCCCCATATCCCCTCGCTCTTGCGTCTCCCTCCCACCCTCCCTATCCCACCCCTCTAGGTGGTCACAAATAGATAGCTAGTGCAAAGCAGCCGCATAGCACAGGGAGACCATCTGTAAAGGAAGCTCTTAAATTGCAGCATCTTTATGTGGTGAGCCTCAGTAGCTGGGAAAGTCAAAGTGCGAGCTTCACTAAAAAATGTGATTTGCCAAGTACTTTCATAATATTTGAGACACTAAATTAGGCACTTCCTGCAGCCAGAAAAAAATGGCAGTCTTTTCCCTATTTGGTTTATATTCTAACAGATATCACCATCTGCTATTTATTCTCCTTATTTCGAACATGGCATCAAAGAGACACAATAAATTTAAATATATTTGTAAGGTTTCATAGTTAGCTTATTCCAGCCAGGGAACTGGAAAATTTTTAGAGGAAGGAAATGAGGTGTTTTATTTTATTTTTTTAAAAAACTCCAAGTGTTTTATTTTTTTATTTTTTAAATTATTTATTGATTTACTTATTGGCTGTGTTGGGTCTTCAGTGCTGCATATGGGCTTTCTCTAGTTGCGGAGAGCGGGTGCTACTCTTCGTTGCGGTGCGTAGGCTTCTCAGAGCACAGTCTCAGTAGTTGTGGCACACGGGCTTAGTTGCTCTGCGGCATGTGGGATCATCCGGGACCAGGGCTCAAACCCGTGCCCCCTGCATTGGCAGGCGGGTTCTTAACCACTGCGCCACCAGAGAAGTCCCGGAAATGAGGTCTTTTAAATACACTTTTATTGGAAGACATTCTCTCACTTACACTGGTGATTAAGAGCACAGACCATGAAAGCAGATTGTCTAAGTTTAAATGTTACCTAGTTCTACCATTTGATGATTGTGGTAGCATCCTACTTAACTCTCAGTTTTTCTCATCCACAAAGTGAAAATGATATCCGTAGCTACTTCTCAGAGTTGTGGTTAAGGATTAAATGAGTGATTATATATCAGGATCCAGGTTCACAGTAAATACCGTGTCAGCGTTAATCATTACCCATGAGCTGGGAAGCTACCCAAAAGATACGTCCTATAAATTCAATGTTCAAGTCTACATATCCATCATTTCTATATATTTTAATACATTTTCAATTACAATCACAAGTCTAATTTAAACGTGAGCACAACACATTTCCTGAGTGCCTACTGTGTGAGTCTTTACCTGTTCCAATACGGTTAGTTGCCTATCCAATATCCAATCTCCACTTTTTCCTTACCAACATGACCCTTTTTATTTTAAGACTAGCAATATGCCCAGCTAAAAGACAAAAAATACATTTCCCAGACTCCTTCCCAGATGGGCAAACGTGTGACACAGTTCTGGCCAATGAGTTATAAATGAAAGTTTTTGGTTGAGTCTTCTCAGAATCTCTTTAAAGGGTGGAGACTCAGTGTCATGTGGAGTTTGCTTTTGTTCATCTCCTTTTTCCTGCCTAGAAAGCAGATGCAATAGCTGGAGCTCCAGCAACCACCACATGACCATTGTAAAAGGCACACACCAAGGCTGGCTAAAAGAAAAGGTAGAAAGAGCTTGGGTCCTGATTTCATAGTAGACCTGCCATGCAGCCCTGGACTACCTTTCTTCCAACTGACATTATTAGGTAATAAAAGATAAACCGTTATCCTATTTGAACTACTCTTATTTGGGTTTTCTGTACATGCAGCCAAACTCTGCTATCCTGACATAACCACTGATATAAGTGGGTATCTTTGTCCCCATTCACAGGTAAGGTTAAGAAACATCCTGTAATGACACAGCTTGGAGATGACAAAACTGGATTTGGAAACTAGGCAGCCTGGTTCTTAATTATATGCTATATATCTCCTTAAAGATTACCAGTAGGATTAGATTCAGAAAACAAAAGTTTACTTGTTCTCCTGTCTGTACGCTGCCTTTACTTGATCCACCATTCACTCCTTTGGACAACCAACAACCATCAAATGTATTAAGTGCCAAGTACAATGTGCTAGGCACTGGAGATACCACACTGAACAAGCCAGACAAGACCCCTGCCCTCGGAGAGCCTTCAGCTGTGCAGAGATAGAAATGAGAAAATAGACAATCACAATATTGTAAGCGCAGTTACCTTGGGGAAACAATGGAAGGGGCTTACCCTGGCCAGTTTTCTCTCCCCCCTCCAAAATATTCAGTTACTAATTGTCCTGAAGTGCAGGAAAAATTCCACAATAGTCAACTGATATACATGAGTATCTCATAGATGATTTTTCTCCCAAGGAAAGGAAAGCAGGCTGGACAATTTTCCCTTGCACCTCTTGGCTTGACGTGGGATTCCCAAGGCTTTTTCCACATGTTCACTGCATTCACTCTTTCTCCTACTGATAAGTATTTTTCCTCTTGATGTGCAGAGGTGAGAAATGGTTCCCTATGCTGTTACTCTGTTATAGGTTGGTCCTGCCCGTGTCTGTCTACAAGCTGTGTTACTCTCCACACTTAGAAGCCACCCTTAAGTCTATTTTGTTTAGAGCTGTCACCACTCAACTTGCCCTTGCTTATGCCTATCACTCCTGGATGGGATGGCAATTGATATGGAATGATAAGGACATTCCTTTTAAATCTTCAGCATCAGATCTGAATAAAATAATTCCCTTCTCCAGCTCATAAAGCTGGACCTTTTCTTTTGACCCCACCTCAGGCTTCGTCTATGATTAACATACTTAATATGTAAAGACTTCCTTTTGTTAATCACTACATCAAGAAATTGAGGGCTTCCCTGGTGGCGCAGTGGTTGAGAGTCCGCCTGCCGATGCAGGAGACACAGGTTCGTGCCCCGGTCCGGGAAGATCCCACATGCCGCGGAGCGGCTGGGCCCGTGAGCCATGGCTGCTGAGCCTGCGTGTCTGGAGCCTGTGCTCCACAACGGGAGAGGCCACAACAGTGAGAGGGCCGCGTACCAAAAAAAAAAAAAAAAAAAGAAATTGAGTGCAACGATAGACCGTTCTCTTTTGTTCTCACCCTCAACATCCTTCTCTCTCAGCAGAGCAATATATCTCATAAGATTCTAAAAAGGAAAGGCAGAATGAGATTGTCAAAACCTCTACTGGATTTCGATCTTATTTTATATTGCACTCACCATTTGCCCTTTGAGTAGGAAACATGGAAACATCGAACTTCATGGAAACATCAAGCTCTCTTCTATGGTTTCTACCAGTGACAAGAGCCACAGTAGAGTCATTCGACAAACCTAAAAGCAAGGACAGTATTCACAGAATAGAGACAGCACAAATAGCAACAACAATGAAGAAAAAGCAAATATATAACTTTATTTTACTTCTCCTTAGTGGCTTAAAAGCATGGCACAGACTATGTTTCTTGCATGAAAAATGGCACATTTTGCCTTCCAGCTTTTTGCATCAATGGACTTCTATGCTTGTCTCACTTAACATTTTATCTCTGGTCACTCCATTTGTCACTGTAATTATGTGACTCAAAGGACAATAATCTGGTGAAACAGGCCTGTGAGTTCCATCCTGACTAAGCAAATAACTTCTCTTATGACCTTGTAGGAGTCATCCAAGCTCCACATTCTCATCTTTAGAATGGCAGTGACGATAACCTACCTCATAGCTTTACGTGAAAACAAGTAGAATTTTTAAATTATGATAAAAACACTTCATAAACAAAGGACTTTGAAGCTGCATTATCATTCTCAGGCTTGTGCTGCATTTCCAGTTACAGAGTAAGTCAGTTACTGATTAATCATGACTAAAGCAGTAGTCCTTTCCCATGAAGTGCAGCCATGGGACAGAAGAGCGTCAAGATGAAATATGCATTGAAATAGTGCTCTCACAACTTTAGATATGAAAAGATGCCATCAGCTCTTTTCATTGACACAAAAAACACCTGAGCTCTTTGCATTTTCACAGAAAACTGAACATGGGGAAGCTTGATAGAGAGGAGTCAAGGATGAGAACACTGATTTCCATCGTTTATCCTTGCCACGTTGAAGGAGAATCAGTAATAAACATGAAATTGGGGTTACTATCTTCCAGTATACTCACCTGTGCTCAGTGGCTGACAGTAGCAAAGCTTAGCAGGTTGGGCAGCAAATGCAGATTCAGATGGCAAAATTGTGCTCATCTCAAGACCCTATGTTGCTGACCCTTTTCACCTTCCTTTCAGCATTCTTTGTTCATTTGGGAGTCTCTGACTAGATTTTTGTACACTCTGTTGTTCAGCTCCAGGGTTCTGGACCTTCTCCCTATTCCCAGAATTTCAGGGGAAATTGCCACTTGTGAAAGCTTTATTTGTGGTGAACATTTACATTTATTAGAGACAAAAGATGGTAACAGCCATTAAACTTAATCCTGCTGGAACCCTCTGAAATTTTCTGTGGTTTCTGCCTCAACGTTTCCTGCTTCTCCTGGCCCTCACCACATCTGTTAGCTCCTTTCCCTTTGCCCTTGATTCATAATCCTTTCAGATTCTCAAGTGAGAGCTTCGGGTAACATGAAAACATTAGGAGCGTGGAGCACAGTTGCCAAGCCCATGTGTCCTTGCTTCCAGGCTTGCCCCTCATCCCCCTTTCATGTTTTTCTCCACGAAGCCACCAGGGGAGGCTTTTGAAAATGTGAATCAGATCATCTCACTCGTTTACTTAAAACCCTTAAATGGCTCCCCATAACACTTAGAATGAAATGCAAAGTCCATTTCATGACCTATAAATGTCACCAGCAAAGCCCACAGGGCTCCCCAGGAAAAATAAGATAATATCTAGGAAAAATAAGATAAAGTCTAAGCTCTCCTTTTGTGCTTAGTCTGGTTTCACTTGCCTATAGGGAGTCCGTGTGCAGAAGCCTTGCACCTAACACATTGGATTACAGTTCCCAATGCAGAACTGCTGCTGTGACATACCAAATCTGCTGGCTGAGTGCTGAGCGTGACACATCAATTCAAGATGGCAGCAGCAGATCGTGTGCAGAGACTCTGCTCCAATCCTGTGAGAACACCCCCCACTGCCCCACCCTCACAAGATCCCTATAAAGCAGCCCCACCCATGGCCTGTGGTGGGGAGTGAGTGCTCTAGACCGGGAGCCTGCACCTCTCCATTCTCTGATCAAAGAATAAGAATAAAGCGTTCCTTTGCTTCTGAAAAAAATGTGAAGTAGTTGTCTACGAAAATGAGAGACTGAATGGGCCAGAACAATTGCCTGGTAGCATTATGGTTTGTATATTTCATTTAAAGTGACACTATGATTATAGTTGCAAGTTTTTCTCCAGCAATACTCAGCTGCATGGCCCAGACAAGGAAGGATTTAACCCAAATGTAGTTTCATGAAGCAGTACAAAGAAGGGAGAAATGGGACAAGGAAGACAAGAGCAAGTGTGAAGGAGATTATTATGATTGCCTACAGATGAATCCAGGTAAGAGGGTAATGAAGATGTCACAAGGAGAGGGACAATTTAGGTTAATGAACTGTAGGTCCCAGTGGAGGTCAAGTATGGCTGGATGTGAGCTGGGAGAGGTACTGGTTAGAGAGTGGGGTATGAGAATATTGAGATTGGACATATATACACTACCAAACATAAAATAGATAGCTAGTGGGAAGCAGCCACACAGCACAGGGAGATCAGCTCGGTGCTTTGTGACCACCTAGAGGGGTGGGATAGGGAGGGTGGGAGGGAGGGAGACGGAAGACGGAAGAGATATCGGGGACATATGTATATGTATAACTGATTCACTTTGTTATAAAGCAGAAACTAACACACCATTGTAAAGCAATTATACGCCAATAAAGATGTTAAAAAATATATATATTGAGATTATGTAGGGTTTGCATTTATGGTAATCTCAAGGTCTAGGATATAACCAAGAGAGTGAGGGGCTGCACTAAGCTGGAGACAAGTTCTTTGAAGAAGAGTCCGAGGAAATAACAGATCAGATTGTTGCAATGATTCCTTTAGTCCACATTAAATTAGCAAGAATTGTGAGTGTATTAGAGATAGCAAGAATGAGCCAGGAGAAAAACTGTAGAAGGTAAGAGGAAAAGGCTAGAGAATCAGTAGATAATGGCAACAATAAGGGGTAATGAATGATATAATATGATGGCATGAGATTCAATGTTTAAAAGTTTTAGGGAGGAAAAAGAGAGAATGGTGTGAAGCAGCAATGAGGTACAAGGAGAACTTCTCCACTCTCAGGCCCAGAGGTGGGAGAGATGAATAAGAAAAACACCCATCACTTGAGACAGCTCTCAGGGAAGCAGAAACTTCAGAAGAATTCCAGGTTTCTTTTTCTTTTTCTTATTTTTTAATTTATTTATTTATTTATTTATTAGCTGCATTGGGTCTTTGTTGCTGCGCATGGGCTTTCTCTAGTTGCGGCGGGGGGGCTACTCTTCATTGTGGTGTGCGGGCTTCTCATTGCGGTAGCTTCTCTTGTTGTGGAGCACAGGCTCTAAGTATGTGGGCTTCAGTAGTTGTGGCACACAGGCTCAGTAGTTGTGGCTCGCAGGCTCTAGAGCACAGGCTCAGCAGTTGTGGCGCACAGGCTTAGTCACTCCGTGGCATGTGGGATCTTCCTGGACCAGGGCTCGAACCTATGTCTCCTGCAGGCAGATTCTTAACCACTGAGCCATCAGGGAAGCCCCCAGGTTTCTTTTACAGCAAGAAAGTGAAAGGACTATTCAGAGAATAGGTTGAGGATACAGGAGATTTTAATTCTAATGGAACTGGGATTCCTGAGGGCATCATGGAAGAATTTTAGGGTAGGGAAAGAAACCAGAATGGAAGTATATGGAATTCAATGGGGATTAGAGTGTGGGAGAGAAGAGGTAACCTGGATGTCTAGCGACTCCTTTGGTGGCTGACATAAATGGAATATTAGAGTACTCCCAGTAGCCATGATGCGGATGCTGACAGGTTATGAGTATTGGTGGGTAGGGAAAGATGGATTTCTAGGTCTTCCTAACAATGAGAATAGAAGGCTAGAGGTAAAATGATCACAATCTAATGTACCATTTCTCTCTTAGCCTCTGTTGGGGAAAGGGCAATTTTATTTTAAGCCTATATCATCATCTTGACCCCTATGGATGGACTTAAGAGTTTTTGGAGTAGCCAGTTACCACACCAAGCTATGCTTGTTCTCCATTTTCCCCTCCCTAACTTCATTAGCTCACCAAAGTAATGACTCAGATAAAAAGAATTTTGAGAAAATTAGAATGGAAAATGATGTCATGGCAGACAAGCAAGGATAAAAGTTTAGATCAAAGAGAGTTGCCTTGTGTACCCCTCAATCTATTGTGACTGTGCACTTAAATTTCTAGTAGGATGAACCCTGACTTATCCTGCTCTATGAAGTCTCTGGGATCTCTTGCATTTTTCTCCATACATATAAATTCCATGCTTCCTAATCTCTTCCTAAAATAACCATAGGAATGCAATTCTGAAATGTATCTAGCCCTTTAGAACATATGTATATTGTTAATTACAGCAGAAGCAATAATAAAAACTTCCAGTTAAAATTTTCAGTGTAAGCGAAATTATTTTCTACTTTATGCATTGTAACAACAAACACTGAAGGTACAAAAAGCTGATAGGAAATAACCTAAAATCTCCAAAAATAGAATTCACCTACTTATGAATGAAAAGTCTTCTAAATTAATGAATTACAGTCGACCGTCCATATCCACAGGTTCTGCATCTGTAGATACGGAGGACCAACTGTACTACACCATTTTATATATGAGACATCAGCAACTGCAGACACCAAGGAACGACTGATTTTATCTAATTTTAAACAAGCCTAATAAGTTACTAAAAAAATATTTCCTATAATACTCAGTTTGAGCTAAACTAAATGTGCTGACATTCAGTTGATTAACTTTTTAAAGTTAATTACTAATATAGGCACTGACAAGATAGGTGAAAATGCAACATGTGCTACAAAGCATAATCTTGGGTAACCTTATCCAAGCCTCAACTATTACCTATGTTCTGATTCTGATTCACTTATATTCTCAAATAACAGGAGATTAAGCAGAAGTATGATCTCTTCTCAATGCATATATTCACCTACCAAGAAAACAACTTGGGGATCTGTATCAATCAGATTCTTCATAAACATCAAATAGCACCCCCAAAATGGATACTGAAGAGAGCTTAATATATACCTAACTTACAAAAGTGTGGTCAGTGATAAGGGGAATCCAGTACAGACTAATGAGTCTAGCAAAAGTGAGAGGCAACTACTATCCCTCTGTCTGAAGAGGCAAGAAGAATGAGCAGTTCCAAGAACCTACTTGTTATGCCTTGTTAATACTTGTTAAGCCTCGCAAGAGCTATGACACTCTGTAAAGAAATTCAACCACTGCCCTTACATGGCTCAGCAGGGAGGTTTCCATAGGAATAAATACATCAACTGTACCTTCTTCCACATTCCAATAACCTGCTGATGCCGCCCATTGTTCAAACCCAACTTCGGAAGCCAGGAAGCTTGTGCTGCCATCTGTAAAAACCACCCTCCTGGGGCATGCAGCAGGAAGAAGAAGAGTGGAAAGTGAATCTGCAGAGACAAATGGAGACTATCTAGCACAGGGGCCAACACATGATAGAGTTCAACAAAGTTATAGGAGACAGAAAATAGATGAGGGGTAGTGACTGATGAAGTAGTGAGGAATAAAAGGGCCAATTGAGTTTCAAGAAGAATGAGTGAAAAAGTACCCACACGCAGTTATATCACCTCCCCCCTGCTTCATCAGAAATACATCATTATGAATGTTCATGAGACCAAGAATAAAAGGAAAATCCTAAAAGTTTATAGAAGTAGGCTTCTCATGAGCAGTGCTGGGTGTCAGAACATAATGGTGCAATGTCTTCAAAGTTCTCAAGAAAAAAAATATTTTAACCTGGTGTACTCAACCTAGCCAAATAAAATGTGGAGACAAAATATGGGCATTTTCAAACATGTGAGAACTCAAAATTTATACACACTAAACTTTTTTTAGGAAGTTGTCTGAGGATATGGTCCAACAAAACAGGAAAATAAACCATGACAAAAGAAGAAATTGAACCATTGGGAAAAAACAACAGTTAAGAGAATTTTCAAGTTGTTCAGCAGGCATAGAAAATAAAGAACTTAAGCTGGAAAAGAAGAGTGGAAAACTGTACCAGGAGATCTTTAAGGGAAAAAGGGATGGGGGAGAATTCAACATAATTGATAGTATGGACGAGAGCTTGAAAAAGCACAAGACTATGTGCATTTATGCACATAGTGCAAGTAAATAAAGAATGAGAGATAAATCAGCAAACAGGAAGAAAAAAAAGCTATAAAAGAAAGGCAGCTTAAGTTTAAAGGAAACTAAAACACAACGTAAGTTTGAAGAAATGATAAAAAGAAATCTTTTGAACTTGATATTAGTTTTATTCTCTGGTACGTAACACTGGATCCTGACTTTGTAAACTTAGAGAAGGAAGTATCATCAGAGTGCATTACTTGCCTCACAGAGCAATATTTTTTTTAACAGCTGAAAGACTCTGAATGTTGTGTGTTGGCCTTCAATGTTAAGAATTTACCTATAATATGATGTCTTTCGTTTTTAATTTTTCCAAATTAAATTTTGTCCATATTTTTTTAATTTTAAGAAAATAAAAGCAGGGCTGATACATATATGGAGGTGAAAGAGAGACAAAGGTGGAGCAAAGGGAAAGAATGACAATGTTCTCACATTACAAGATTAGTAGGAAAAAACATATACTTTACTTAGGTAATAGAATAAGAAATGAGAATTAGGTACATAGTTTGACATTTTGCAGAGTGACCAGTGGAGGAACTGAGAAAGGTGATATTCGTATCCAGGGGAAGAGGAAGGGACATGGGAGAAAGGGAGAAAGTGATGGAAGTGACAGAGGTGGGGGGTGATATGGAAATACACTAAATCCTCATTATCTTAGAATAGCCCATAAAACCATCAGGAAAGCTAAAATGAGAAATAGTAAAAAAAAAAAAAAAAAAATAGTAAAAAGTTACTGCCTCTGGAGGGTGGCATTAGTTTTGTGAGAAGTAGAAAAGATGTATCAGTCAGGGTTCAATCAGAAGAGAGAAACATCCCAGTAATCTGAAGATGGAAAGTTAAATACAAAATGCTACTAACTAAAACAGAATTGAAGTAACAAACGATTGACTAGTAAGAACTGAAGAGGACTCTGAAGAATATAGGAATAACGTATAAAAAAAAGAGCAGCCCCTCCGCCTAGGTCTGAGCTAGAGTGCTTAAGGAAAGTCTCTTCCTCAGAGCTGATATCCAGACCTTCCAGGAGAGGGCACAGCTGTGGCTCACTGGATGACAGAGGAGTTGCCATGGTGCCATGCCAGCAGAATTTTCTGGAAATCTGTCACCTGGAGCTGGCTGGAAATCCACCCTCCGAGGTGCCAGAGGAGGGCATTCATAGGTAAGCCCTTTACAGGGAGGTGTTACACCTAGGAACTTGCCACAAAGCTGCCAGAGGAGGTGTCTGAGAAAGCTGCTGACCACTGTGTGCTGGAGAAGCTGTGCACGCTGCCAGGCCTAGATCTGCAGAAGGCCTCTCAGGCTTTTGGTGCTGGATCCTGCAGAAGCCACCCATGCTGCAGGAGCCGACTGAAGCAACATCAGGAATCAGTAAGAGAAATCCCTTCCTTTTCCAGTGTCCTTCCAGTGCCCTCTGCTGTAAAAGCGTAACACTGTGCTTGTTGCAAAAGGGAAATGCTTCGAGGGTCCAGAGCTGACAATGGCAGATGGATTTGGAGCCGAGAGGCTCCAATCCATAACTGCCACACTGTAATTAATCATGGTTTTTCTTTCTAAGCCATTACTGATAAATTGATGCTTTTAACCACATGTATGTTTTACTTTGATAAAATTTTAAGTAGAATTTTATTTTCTAAAATCCTGTTTATCTGTAATGTAATTCCCAGATTTTCAGGCCTACCTATTGAGTATTTCCTCTTATATTTCATACATAAATTAAATTTATGAATGAGCCATCCTCCTCCATCGCTCCCCTCCAGAAATCCTGTTCCTGATTCTCCTACTGTCTTTCTTATCTCACCTGGTAGCCCTAAGACATAAAGATAGCCATTAAACTCCCTCTACACAGTTGCAAGTATTGCCACACACACACACACACACACACACACACACACACACACACACACACACACACCACACACCACACACACATGTATACACACCTCTACATCAAGTTTGTCACTAAGTAAAATCATTCAGTGTTTCTTATCTGTCTAAATTGGTCCCTTCTTTTCTTTCCTACTGCCTTACTTTAGGTCCTCATTATCCTAATAAATAGTCTCTCTCACCAACATCCAACACACAATCTATTTTTTACACTGCTGCCAGGGAGCTTTTTCTAAATTCAAATCTTAGGTTCTCTCTCAACCCTCCCTGTAATTCATTAATCAATCTCCCGTATTGCTTTCAGAATAAAATCCAAATTCCTTAGCATGGCACACAAAGGCCTCCAGGATCTAGGTACTTCTCCAGGCTCACTTTTGAAGGAAACTACCCCCAGTTACATTTTGTGCTCCAGTCACACCAAACTTCAGGCATATCTCCAACAGAACAAGCTTTTATAATGGGAATTAGATATAATGCAATCAATTAATTATGAAACCTACTTTGCATTGTGTAAACTACTATTGATTATAAGTCAGTCTCTATTAGGAATTAATAGCTCACTAGTAGAGGGGGGAAATTCATGCAGACAGTGCATGGAAACACATGACTGCTTTGACTGCATGGCCAGATGCTCTGCCAACATCTTTCCATGGATTTCTGTTCTTGGGCTGTTTTCTTTACCTTTGGCAGCTGCGATAAGCCTAGCAAGCACAATTGTGAGGTCAGGACTCAGCAAAAAAGGAACTGAGGCTGTGTGGACCAAAGAGTAAATGAGAAACTGTTTAGTTTTGATTTTGCCCATTTTGATTTTTTTGTTTTTGCTGTTTATAATATAAAAATACCCTTATAACAGTAGAGATATCTTTATTACTGAAATTTCTGCAGGAGAAAAAACCTTACTATTACAATTTCGAAGTTCTCTAGCATCTTACCTTTTTTCATTGAAGAAGTTATAATGTGACTTTTAATAACAAGAGGTTTCTTAGGAATGCAGCCAAACTCTACTTCCTCTAATTTGCCTAATTTCTGCTCCTCCTTGAGGTAACAAAAATATCATCACCTTTAGAAAGTTTTTCTCTGATTCTCTTGACCTAAATCCAGTGTTCTTTATCCCTGCTACCATGGCACTCTGGACACATTTCTAAGTGTACTTAGCACTCTATGTTATAATTGTTAATTTAATGTTCTCTTTCTCCTGCCTGTTTAAAGTGGGAACTCGAGAGCAGAAGCCCTCCTTTGTTTGTGTATCGCCATGGCCTTAAGTGGTATTTCATATACAATACATTCATGACACGTTTGTCAAAATGAAGTGATAGATTAATTGTACAATGGCTATTGATTGATTATATGATGGCTATTCTTGTTTATTTTGTGAATTTTAAAATGGTTCAGGTGCCCCTTCCTTCAAAATTTTCTCAGGAGCTCCAAATTTCTAAATTACAAGAATTTGCTCCCAGAAATTGTTACTGTAACTCACATGCAAATTGGGATACCACACTGTGGGAAGTCATTCTATTCATTCACTTTCAGGAAGCTGGATTACATTCAAACCATTATCCATCCTACCTGATAAAAAAAAGATTAGCTGGCATGGTCCTCTAAGATCTGATTCTCTTGCTAAACTGGGAAGAAGACATTTAGAAATCAATAACTCATAAAACATGCTAATAGCATCAATTAGTGGAAGTCGCTGGATAACATATTCTCTATCCATCCTCTCCCACACACAAGCATTAAATCACCAACTATGTATATTTATTTATTCATTTGTTTACTTAAGATTTATACTCTACCTTCCTTAACATAATTTTATAGGAGTGATTAGCTAGGAATACCATTAATGTCGATATTTCAGGGACCTTATGATGCATATGTGTGTTGCAGTAGCTAATAACAGCTTGGTTCTAAATCAGTAGCTTAGTTTTATGTCTGCTTTCACTGGCCTTTGTATCAGCAATTTTTCAAGAATAGTTTTTGGATCAAGAATACTGTGATATCACACAGTTTGTGTGCAGAAAGTATGGAGGTACTCTGTGTGAGTCTGTGTGTATAGAAAACAAAGAGAACTTTATTTAATGCGTTCCTATATAACCAAATGATTGGTAAGTTTGTTTTTTTAATTAATAACTACAGCTGAAAATTCAAGAGAAAAACATATAGAGAGAGTAATTTTACTTTCTGAAAATCAATAGCTATAGCAAACTGCACACTTAAAATGAATGCATTATCTTGTATGTAAATTATGCCTCAGTAATTTGCAAAAATCAATATCTGTAGTGACAGAAAGTAGATTGCTGTTTTCATAGGGCTGGGGAAGTGAGGATGATATAAAGCATCGTAAAGGAGTTTTGGGGGGTTATAGAAATGTTTTATATCTTGATTGTGGCTGATGATTATTTGGGTGGATATATTTGTCAAAATTTATCACACTTGAAAGAGGGTTTATTTAATTTTATGTAAATTATACCTCAGTGAAATTGACTAAAAATAAGTCAGTAGCTAAGCAATGCAAAATTCTTATTTTGTTCAAGCCCCATTAAATTGTTTTGAATATTTATAATAAATTAATGATAAGTTCTATATCTTATGGTGACTTTTCTTTGCCAGTTATGTCACAAACAAAAATAATGCACATAGATCTCATTAAATGAATAACATAATAAAATGTCTTTCTCTATGAAGAGAAATTATTAATGTTCAATAATATAAGGTCACTGAGTTGCTCATGTATATTAAAATGTGTATATTAAAATGTGTATAACATTCCATGTGTATAACAACTTACCATCCAGTTCTGAGGCCTGCTCTAAAAGAAAAGCAAATAGCTGATAAACCTGTGAATTCACAAATATAGTTCATCTAAATATGTTATATTTAGGTGGAGAAATTGTCACTTCTAAATGGAGGACATTTAACAGTAACCTTTATTTTATGATTTTTTAATAAATTTATTTATTTTTGGCTGCATTGGGTCTTTGTTGCTGCGTACGGGTTTTCTCTAGTTGCGGTGAGCAGGGGCTACTCTTGGTTGCAGTGCACGGGCTTCTCATTGTGGTGGCTTCTCTTGTGGCGGAGCACGGGCTCTACGTGCGCGGGCTTCAGTAGTTGCGGCGCACAGGCTTATCTGCTCCGCGGCATGTGCGATCTTCCCAGACCGGGGCTCGAACCTGTGTCCCCTGCGTTGGCAGGCAGGTTCTTAACCACTGTGCCACCAGGGAAGCCCTACAGTAATCTTTATCAATTATATGATATCTGGATAAGAAACTCTCACAGGTATTTAGTGAAATGCTGTAATTGGTAAGTGTGCATGGCCCATTATAGTGAAGACTTCTCACACATGGCCTCCCATCATCTTTTCAATAATATCCTCTATATTTTATGTTTCTTCATTGTGAGTTTTGCCCTCCCAAGATAAAACTCGGAAAATCTATTTTCCCACCATCCTAGGCATCTAGGATGCAAATAGATGACCTTGGTTCCACCAATCAGGGTCACCCACATGAGGTTTCAGTTCATAACAACAGGATACAAGCTAAATGTTGGACATCTACTTTCCTAATGCCAGTGGCAGTTGAGTAGCTTCTTTAAAGGGTAAAGTAGAACCTGCAGTAAAGTTGACTACCTGGCATCTAAAGCAATTTTAGAGATATGTATAGCAATTTGAGGGAAGTTGAGTTCCTGGCATCTAAAGTATGGGTTGTGGTAGCAATGACAGTGGCAGTTCCCACACTAGGCAAGTTCTGCACCGTGCTTCTGGGGCCAGAGGCAGCTGCAACAATATGCTTATCCGGCCAGTATGTCGTTGGTTCTGGATGTGGTTGCTGGTATTTGACCTAGTGCCTACTTCTTCAGCCCTGCTGAGGATTCTGTGAGCTACCTGATGTTCTCTACTAAATTCTTTGTTAGCTTAAACAAGCTGGAATGGATTCCATTTGCTTCTTTGACCAGTATGGACATCCTATACAGGGATTTGATCAGCTTCTTAGGAGGTTAAGAACATGTGAAGAAAATTCTAATCCAGTTTATTTAGAAAACTCAATTTGACTATAGCAGCCACAGAGTGGAAACTATTTCACAAACTCTTCCAGGGGGATATCTGCTTACCCCTAACTAGGCAGTCTTAGTGTTTACTCAGTAACTTAGCTTCTCTTTATTGGTAGCTTACCCCAGAACTCCAGGCACACACTGAACCCCATGCTATGTATAATGGAAATTGTATCTTTCAAGACTTGTCTACTTCTGCTCTCTCTTTCTAAGTGATTTCATAAAGTCCCAGGGTTTTAAATATTGGGTTGGTTAAAAGTTCATTTTTGGTGTTACAGAAAAACCTAAATGAACTTTTTGGCCAACCCAATACTATCTGTACACTGATTGCTCCCCAATTTCTATCCAACTGATCTCTCCTCTAAAGTCCAGACTCACTTTCAACTGCCTATCTCCATTTGGTGTCTAATATGTTACTAAAATTTAACGTAGCCATTTCTTAGATATGACACTGAGAGCAAAAATGACAAAAGAAAAAATATAAATTGGACTCCATTAAAATTTAAAACTTTTGTGCTGCAAACAATACCATCATAAAGTTGAAAATCCAACCCAAAGAAGGGGAGAAAGTATTTGCAAATCATATGTCTGACAAGGGGCTGGTATCCAGAATATATAATGAATTTGTACAACTCAACAAAAAAAAACACCCAATTTTAAAATGCACAAAGGATTTCAATACATATTTCTCCAAAGAAGATATACAGATGGCCAATACACACATGCAAACGTGCTCAACATCATTAGTAATTAGGGAAACGCAAATCAAAATCACCATGACATACCACTTCACACCCACTAGGGTGGTTACAATAAAAAAATACAGACAATGACAAGTGTTGGCAAGAATTCGGAGGAATTAAAACCCTTATTCATTGTTGAGGGGCATAAAAAATGGTGCAGCCACTTTAGAAAATAGTTTGGCAGTTTCCCAAAATATTAATCAGAGTTACTACATAACCTAGCAATTCCACTCTTGATTATTTACTGAAGAGAAATGAAAACATATATCCAAACAAAAACTTGTACACAAACATTCATAGCAGCATCATTCATAGCAGCCCAAAAGTAGAAACAACACAAATGTCCAACAGTTGAATGGATAAATAACAGGTAGTATATCTCTATGATAGAATATTATTCAGCAATAAAAAGGATTAAAGTACTGATTGATTGATACATGCTACAACATGGATGAGCCTTGAAAACATTAAGTTAAATGAAAGAATCCAGTTACTAAAGGCTCACATATTGTAGCATTTCTTAATATGAAATGCCAAAATTGGAGAAATTTATAGAGACAGAAAGTAGGTTAATGGTTGCCTAGGGGCAGGGGAATAAGTAAAGGGTTTTTTTTTTGAAGTGATAAAATATTCTAAACTTAGATAGTGATGATGATTCCATGACTCTGTGAATACACTGAAAAGTCCTTGAATTTCTTCAAATGTGTGAATTATATGGTATGTGAATTATATCTCAATACAGATATTTTAAAAAAAGACCTTAACGAGGTTAAAACTGAACCCTTAACTGCTTACTCCCTCAAACCCAAAGCTGGTTCTCTCCCAGTTTTCCCCTAGGTGTCCAGGCCAATAGCATAGAAGTCATCCTTGATTCTTCTTTATACATTCCCACATCCAATCCATCCACAAATCCAATTGTCACTGCCTCAAAATATGTCCCAATTCTGACATCCTCACTCCTTCTCAGCTCTAGTCCAAGTCACCATCACCTATATGTAGATGTAAATGCATTCTAACTGGTGTTTCAGCTTCTATATTTACCTCTATGGGTCTGTTTCCACATTACACCTAGCTGAGTTTTTAAAACCTGTAAATCAGACCATATCATCCACTGCTTAAAACTCTTCAATGAATTTCTATTGCACTTAAATGCAATTCACTCTCCTTTCTGCAGCCCACCAGTCCCTACAGAATCTAGGGTCTGCCTTCCTCAACAAATTCACTGCATGTACTCTGTACGCTGCCTTCCTCCTTTTCCTTGAATAGGCCAAATCTGTTTCGGCCTCATGACCTTTGCATTTATCATTCCTTCTGATGCTCATGGCTGACACATGCCATCATTCAGGCCTCAGCTCAAAGTCACTCTCTCATAGGGGCTTTCTAAAGTAGCATTTCCTCTCAGGAGCTCTCCTCTTATCCTGCTTTATTGTCTTAATAGTACTTATAATTAGCTGAGATTATCTCAATTATTTCTCTTTTTTATTGTGTTAAGAAATACAAAGCATAAAATTTACCATCTTAACCATTTTTAAGTACTCAGTACAGTTGTGTTAACTACACGAATATTGTACAAGACATCGACATTTCCACCTTGCAAAACTGAGACTCTAAATCCACTGAACAACAACTTCCTTTTTCCCCACCCCCTGCCCCTGGAAACCACCATTCTACTTTTTGTTTCTATGAATTTGACTCCTCCACATAGCTCATATTAAGTGGAATCAGACAGTATTTATCTTTTTGTGATTAACATAATATCAAGTTTCATCCACATTGTAACATATTGCAGAATTTCTTTACTTGTTAAGGCTGAATGATATTTCATTGTATGTATGGGCCACATTTTGTTAATTTCTCGGTCAATCTGGCTATCTGTTCCCCTGCTAGTCTGTAAGCTTCCTGAGAACAGAGACATTTTCTACTTTGTTCATTGCTGTATCCCTTACACCTAGAACAATTAAAGGAAGTTCCATAGATATGGCAAAACTGGAGTTGATACTAGGAGCGTATGATTAAATAGAGGAATTAGTATTCCCCACAAACAAAGAACAGGAATGTTGGCATAGATGTTGAAATGAATATGGCCTGTTTGTGGCATAAAGAGATTTGTGCAATTAAATAACAATTAGATATTAGTGGGAAATAATTTGATATAGGTAGTTAGAGCCAAACTTTTATGATCTTGACTATCAGTCTGAATTTCTAGATTTTATCCTGGAGGCAACAAAATAATGAAAAGTTTTTAACAGGAAAACGTATTATTAAATATCGTTTCTAAGAATCTACTCTATGCTACATACTCTTGCATACATTATTTCATTTAAAACTTACAACAGCCCTGTTGTTACCTTCATTTTCCTGAAGAATATTTTGGACAAGCAATTAATTAGTGAGGATAATTCAGTCTATAGCAATAAGAGTAGATGTATTTAAATATCAAATTTTAATTTTTAAATATTTAATTTTTCAAAGAGAAAATTAGACAAGGTAATAAATTGTGAACAGACAAGGAAAGATAAGGAAAAATTATTCCAAAATTCACTAACAGGGTGTTGATTGGGACAGTTCAAAATTGGTTGGAGGAAAAGTATAAAGTTTTAGCAGAACACCTAAATAGAAAAGTACAGGCTTCCCTGGTGGCGCAGCGGTTAAGAATCCGCCTGCCAGTGCAGGGAACAGGGGTTCGAACCCTGGTCCGGGAAGATGCCACGGAGCAACTAAGCCCGTGCGACACAACTACTGAGCCTGCACTCTAGGGCCCGCGAGCCACAACTACTGAGCTCACACACCTAGAGCCGTTGCTCCAAAACAGGAGAAGCCACCGCAATGAGAAGCCCGCGCACCGCAACAAAGAGTAGCCCCTGCTCGCCATGACTAGGGAAAAGTCAGCACACAGCAACGAAGACCCAGTGCAGCCAAAAATAAATAAATTAGTTAAAAGAAAAAGAAGAAAAGTCCTATAGAGATGCAAAAGAAGTGGCACTGGAATATTCACAAAAGATCAAAGCTGGAGATAAAGAATTTCAGTATCCTCCTCACCAAAGATGGTGTTATTTTAAAACTGAATTAATAACTTGGCAAAATTAAAATGTTGCCCTCTTTGTGTTTGATATTTCTAACAAAAGCAAACTCTAACATACTCCTAATGATTCTACAAAATTCTACCCACTTGAGGTTTAACTTTAGACTCAGCCTCTAAAGTTGACTGGCTTGAGGCACTCACATAGGAGGGAATTCATATGGAATGAGATCATATAAACATGGAGGAAGCAGGAAAAGGATGGTATGGTTTAAAATTATTGTTTTACAAAGCCACACTTGCTCTGTAGGCCCAAGATTACTTTTAAGTTTCCCAAAACCAAACAAATAAAGCAGGAGTGTTCAGATGTCCCACAAGCCACTCTCTGTTACTGAAACCTTCAATGGTATGTCAAAGATGTTACAACCTGAAGTCTAAAAAGCATTTTCTTTTGTTGTTTTGATAATCATTATTTTCTTCTTCTTCAAGTCTTTTTCCTATCTGCTACCCCTGGGACATTGTTTCATGATTGTATTCACAGCCAGTTAAATGCTAATTACTCTTCAACACCATCTTTCAGATTTTCTTTTCTAATAGTATTGCATTGGGGAACTTGAGATTTTAAGGAAGCTGTAAAAAGGCTTAACAGCAGTGGATAAAGATTAAAAAATAAGCTTTGTTAAATGTGTGCTCCCATTAGGTTTTTCCAAAGTTGAAATTTGAGTTTTATGTGAATATATTTGAATACACTAAACTTTCATTTTTAAAGTCCAGTTACCATTTACTGGTATGATCTGTGAGCATGTGCACACACACAACACACACTGTACACTTTTAAATCATTCTTCATTAATTTATTCAACATTTCTTGAGCCTCTCCCTGTGCAGTAGGCGTTGCATTCAATGTTATTCCAGAAACCTTGTTCTTCCTCATCGTATTATCTAATTTAAAGTTAATCCTTCTCTAATATTCCTTTATGTTTTCTTCCCAAAACTAGTTTTGCTACTAAAAATAAGAATATTAAACGTTAATCCAGCTGTGATTCTTAATGATGTTCTATTAAAATTTTGTTTTATTGCCAGAGTTGGTTTTCCTTCAAGGGTTAATGAGCACCTACTATATGCCAGGTACTGTGCCTAGTGCAGACTAATTCCAAAGAGTGGGGTAGTCCAACAGCTAAAAGCAACACTATTCCAACAACGCTTGCATGTGCGCCATATTACAACTGGGCCCCAGTCTGCCTTTTTGACCACATCTTTATTTCTCTACACACTCATGGACTCTCTATTCCAGCCATATAGAACTATTTTCCAAATTGAGTACATGAAAGACTTTAAGCTTTAGATCTTGTAATCAAGCTCTTAAGATACAGGACCTTATATTCAAGATTGGCTCTATTTCTGATTCAAATTAAATGAAATGTTAATATCTAAGAACTATCACGTACTCCAGAAAAAAAATACAGAAAAATCACAGAATAATTGTTTTGTACAGACATTTAAGCAGGAAAACTGTAGAGATTTCTTCTCAGTAGGGGGAAAAAAGAATTTTAATTATTTTTCACAATAGTTTAGCATCCAAATAGTACCACACTTACAAAGAGTACTAGTGAATAGCGTATAATTGGAATGCCAATATTTCGGAGGACATTGGCCCAGCATAGCAATAGTTTCATAACAGAACCAAATATTTAAACTAGAAAAATTAAGCTATACTGATAGATGTATATAATAGAGATAGAATAACATAGCAAATAGGAAGACTGGCTCTTGAGTACACAGAACAGAGAATCAGGGGCTATCACTTAACTACTTGTTTGACCTCTGAAATATTAACATCTCAAAGCCCCACTTTCCTAATCTGTAAAGTTTAGCTAGTCACATAGTGGTGATGAAAGTTAAACAAGGATGTAATAGAATAAATAGAACATAGAAAGTACTCAATAAATGTTATCAAATATTTTGTTTCTATATCTTCTCTAAGCGTATTTAAATTTAATTGTTATATATCCTTATCACCTCTACCCTTATCTATCCCCAGAGATTAGAGTCCGGGTTTACTGCTTGGTCCATTACTCTAAGCTTCTACTAAATACATAATGCTTCCCCATTCCCTCTTTTTTGTCTGAAGAAGGCAAGTATGACTTTTCATTGAATTGAAACAGTGAGATTCAAGACTCTGGTTTGAGTTTGGGGGTGGAAATGGACCATGTGAGCTTAATTTGAGGCTCTGTTATTATACCAGGTATGATAGTCCATTAAAATGCTAGATTAAAGTATTAATTGATTGGATGCCATTAAGATAAAATTAAGATCCATTATGGTGGTCTTTGCTAACACACACAAATACCCAAACCTTCCTTAACCTACCTCTCCCCACAATGTTGTAAAGGAGGTATATGAGCATATGATGAATCAAAACAAAGTCACTTTATTACTGCCTGGGTCCTGTCATAGGCTCCAATGTTAAACCCCAATTTTCTAGATTAGACCAAGTACAAACCCCTTTTCTTCACTAGATAGGCCTAAGGAGCCCTGAATCAGAAGGTCTGCTTCATTTATTTCCACTCCAAAATCAAGTCCAAGTCTCAGATCTTATTTTGTCAATTTTATACAGAAAGCTGAGAAGGGAGGACAAGAGCGTGCTGTCTTATTCATACCCTCCTGATTAAACTTCACTCTAAAAATGTGGCCTGGATAATGCCTTGATGAATCCCATTCAGCTGGGGGATATAGAAAATATTCCCCAAAAGGTCAGCAAGAGGTTTTCTCATTAACTTTAAAGTGTTTAATAAAATAAAACTATGAGGATCTACAAGCCTTCAGCTCATATGAATTAATTTTAATGTGTTTATGATCACTGCATTTGCAGAAAAATATGGAAAGATAGATATCTCTACATAATCCTAAAATAGATAGTGACGCTCAGGGCTCCAGGAACACTGATGTTAAGTATCAATAAAAATGAAGTCAACCTACTAGATTAAAGAACTAACTGAAACCTTGCTATGTCCACAGTCATAATGATCTCATGACTTGTTAACGTACAATCCATAGTCCAGCATATTGGAAATGATTCGGCAGTTAATTGACAGCCTTTTCCAAAGCAAAGCATAGTATGATTAGTGAGAAATGGTGAATACAATATTTATCGTTAAAGAGGAGAGGGAAATCCAGTTCAGAAAGGGGCCTTATACCTGTCGTTGACATTTCTAGCTACTGTTATTTTTGCGACATAAAGGGCCTAGTCTTGGCAAGCATTGGCTGATCATATTTGAATTCCTTTTCCAAATACTATCATGTGCCTTTACAATATGATCCTCTCATGTCCAACCCTTCATTTAAATACAAATATAAAACATAATAAGGTTTTTCTTCTCATCCTATAACATTTTCTCAAAAATAATGTTCCAAAAATCTGATACTCTGATCGTTGATACGTTTTGAAGGAAATGACAGGAACCAATATACTTTGATTCGTTCAACTAAAGGCTTACAGATGGTAAAAACTAATCTCACTGACTGAAATGGGAGGATCAAGCAGGAAGATGTCAGTGAAAGCCATACACTTTGGACATCAGCAGTTATAAACTTGTCTCTGAAGGGAGACTGGATCTTCAGCTTCATCAGTAAAATTGTATTAAAACAAAATTAACTTTTGAAAAGGAGTGGGAACATGACAAAAATAATAAGTGCCTAGGGAAAAGAACTAATACTCTCCACCTTAGAACAGGGGCAAGAATAATGAGCTGTGTGTAAAGCTGCTTTATAAAGTTCTAAATAGGTGTTAGCCACCAGTCACATGAGAAACACTTAATAAAAGTTTTTTGAAGGAATAATTGTCAGTTAACTAAATAATTAGTTAAAATTAATGCAAAGTGAACCAGGGACATGAAGGATATTGTACTGAAAGATAATTTGTGTGACTCAGCCAATTTTCTCCATTCTTATGAAGGGTAAAACTATGCTTCCCATTCTAACAGATTTTCAGCACAGCTCTACTAACAACATTACTTTTATGCTCATAATATGACCTATGCAATTCAGTCAGAAGAGCCAAGAAGCAATATTGATATTTTACATTGATCAGAGGAAATGAAGTTAATTGACTCAATTATTTAACTCAGCATGGCAACACGTCCCCTTGAAGTATTTCTCACTTGAGGATCTCAAGGCACTTTATAAACCCTTAGTGATAAGTATCTCCTCCCCATTTTAATAGGAAGAAGCGGAGGCATACTTAATTTTAATAAAAATTTTCCAGTGGAAAGTGATAGGTCTTCACTCTGAATTTAACACATTAGAATGCTGTTGCCTACAGTATTTCATGTTAGTATTAAATAAAACATTGCAAATAATGAAAAATTCTCCTCTGTAAGGTCAACAAAATGTCTTTTCCCCCTTAAGAGTATACTTCAGAGGAGAGCAGAAAGGAAACTTCCAAAAACATCTTTGTGGAGCTTTGTGGTAGTTAAGGGCAAGGGCTATGAGCCAGGCAGACCTGGGTTTAAATTGTAGAACCAAGGCTTACAAACCGTGGCTTGGACAAGTTATTTAACTGTTAACAAGTCTCAATTTCCTTGTCTATACAATGATAATAGTAGCAGTAATTCCCTCGTAGGGTTGATGTGAGGATTAAAAGGTGTACACTGAGTAGCACAGTGTCT
Organism: Grampus griseus; assembly: GCF_964374135.1. Taxonomy (NCBI): domain Eukaryota; kingdom Metazoa; phylum Chordata; class Mammalia; order Artiodactyla; family Delphinidae; genus Grampus; species Grampus griseus. The sequence goes on from NC_138997.1 coordinate 37,600,995, forward strand.
GGCACATGCTAAGGACACAATATAGTGTACGCATCGTCATCATCATCATCATCACTGGCTCTAAGCACCTGTGATGGATAATTTTATGTGTTACCTAGGAGGGTGTTTTTGGATGGTACTAGCATTTAAATCAGTGAACTTTAAACAGATTGCCCTCCAATTAGACTACATCCAATCAGCTGAAGGCCTGCCTCCCCAGGCAACAGGGAATTCTCCAGATGATTGCCTTTGGACTTCATCTGCACTAACAGCTCTCCTGGGTCTCCATCCTGCCAGCCTTTGGACTGGAACTGGAACTTCAGTTCTCCTGGGTCTCTGCCTGCTGGTCCACGCTGTAGATTTGGACTTGCCAGTTTCCGTAATCCTGTGCACAAATTCCTTACAATAAGTCTCTTTCTCTATATATACACATCCTGTTGGTTCTGTTTCCTTGGAGAACCTTGGTTAATACAGCACCATATACAAGTTTGAGAACCTAAATCATAAAATAGATTTGATGGTATAAAATAGGGTACTAACATCACTTGGAATATAAGATTTTTGAGGGCAAGGATCAACCTTTAAGTATTGACCATGAAACACATATTCAGTAAATTCTTCAAGAATAAATTAATCAATCAGTATATTTTAGCATAACATGAAAATATAGTGTCATTTTTTAAAGCATATGTGAACTGATATACATTAGGCAGAGCCTTAGGATTATAAAGTTAAAAAGACATAGATGAAGAAAAACTCAAATCACCAGCTATGCCAGAAGGCTGTTAGAGTGTATGAGCTGCCCCAAATGTCATCTGAGGGAACAGAATGTCCTAAAGGAAACAGAAAGCTAAGGAATGGATGAATCACATCTGCCATTGTCATGGATACTGTTCATCTTATCTATGTGAACTCGAAAACTGAAAGCCCTATAAAATAGAGTGACTGGCTATCTAATTGAAGCCTCATCTGTTTACTAAATGACCTAGCCCTATAGAGAAACCCTTAATGTTTAATAAGCACTCAAAGTGTATTTGGCCTTGGGCAAAATGTACAAAATGTACAAACATAGTTTCTTTCCTATTGTCCAGTTGTTCTCTACTCTGGGTGCTCATTAGAATCATCTGGAGAACTTTTTTTTTTGACAGTTTCAGATGATTATTTAATTTGTAAATATTGCACAAATTTTAATAGCTTAAATTGTATATACAGCCAAGTAAACACTTGCATTAATGACTTGTGGAACTGGTGTGATATGATCAGTGTGCCACACTCCTTTTTCTTAATTCAGGCCGTAGACTCGAGAGTGGCCTGGAATCTCCAGGAGTGAGGGTTTACTTATACAAGCCAGCACTGTTCTTGGTCACAGTATTGAATATTAAGGTATTAGGAAGATATACTCATTTTACATATGAAGAAACTGAACCCCAGAAAGGTTACATACCCTGCCTTAGGTCAGAGCAAGTAGGGGAGCCAGGCTCTGAACCCTGTCTTAAGCCAGCTTGTTGCTGAGTGGGGTGCGAACTCAGGCCTTTGGCCCTTGTGACTCCCAAGGATGGGGCAAGTGTGAAGGTTCCTTAGCTGGGGTGGGATAGGATGGCAGGGACAAAAGGTCAGCATCTTCCTGCCTGCAAAACCCCTGTCCAGCCTTGATACTAGGTCAGCAACCTGGGAAGGATGGCTCTGTGCTGGGCTGCTAGGAGCTCTCAAGGAGCCCCTTGTGGGCAGAACAGCTAAAGCTAACCATTTAATTCCCTGGAGCTGGAAACCCAGTCAGGCCCAACTCTAATATGGAATGGAATAGAGGTGACTGGCCTTTTTACCTCTCCATGGGTAAAAGGAATGAGCCGAGGGGCTGACGTGCACTACATTTGGAACTGAAGATTTCCAGGACCCACGTCTGAGTCATGTTGTGTTCTCTGTAGCCTCTACCAAGTCGGGTCTGACCTAGAGCAAGGGCGCAGTGATGTTTTGCAGCAGTGGGGGTCTGCAGGCCAAGGAAGGAATGTGCCCAATGGGTCTGCCCTGTGTTACCCTCCTGTAAACTAGGCTGGGCTATTGTTTCCAACAGAGGGGCAGTCAACAACCTCTACAGTTTGAATACCTGAGTCCAAGGAGCTCCAATGAAGGGAAAGCAGGAACACGCCAAAGTTGGGGGGAGTGACTAATGCTCCCCCCTAGCTTGGCTGTTCCCGGTAGGTCTCCAATATTAGACAGCCCTCCCCCAGTGCTGGCACCTATACAGAGTCCCATTTCCTCCTTTATGCAAACAAGGCCTGCTCCAAGGCCCTCAGCCCCGGTCTCTGTACCCCTTTCTCCTAGCTGCTCCAACAGCCACTTCCTTCCTCCTGAGATCCCCGGGACTCCAGTCTCAGGGGGATGCTGGGCATGCAGGCTGCTCAGCTGGGCTTCAGAAGCCCTTCTCCAGGAGCCAGGCTTTGAGCTGCTGGTCAAAGTAGCCCTTGACCCGAAGGGTACCTGTCACCTCATTGACCTGGGTGATAGGTGTTTTCCCCAGCAGCGGGCTCAGAAAATCTTCCACCTCCTGCACACGGGTTCAAGCCCTTGTCCGGGAAGATTCCACATGCCACAGAGCAACTAAGCCTATGCACCACAGCTACTGAGCCTGCGCTCTAGAGCCCACGAGCCACAACTACTGAAGCCCGCATGCCTAGAGCCCGTGCTCCACAACAAGAGAAGCCACCACAATGAGAAGCCCGCGCACCACAACAAAGAGTAGCCCCCGCTCACTGCAACTAGAGAAAGCCAGTGCGCAGCAATGAAGACTCAATGCTGCCAAAAATAAATTAATTAATTAACCAAAAAAAAAAATAAAAGCTCCCCAGGTGATGCTAATATTTGGCAGCTGGGGTCAAGATTTCTCTGAGCTCCGACAGTCCAAGTGATGCACAAAAACACATGTAACATACACACACATTAAACCCCTTCACATATCAACACTCTTCATGATCATTCACACTTCTAACTCAAATATTCAGGAAATGGTTAGCTATGACAATTTTCTGTCTTAATGGTTGAGATCCTTGCTATCTTCGAGTTATTTCAATGCTCTTAATTTCCCCTTTCAGAGAGTTTATGAAGGTAGTAATATAGGCACATGGGAGGTAGAGATTTTACTATTGATGAGACGTTAGATAAAATAGGAGCTTGAAGCTAATGGTTAAAATCAATGGCTCTGTTAACCTGTGAATCTTAGGACAATCACAAAAAAATCCAAAGACTAATACAAGTCAGAGACAAAATAAAGTGTGTCTTTTTAAGTGAAAAATTATCTAAAAATAAACTCATTTGTGAAAATATATTTATAATATTATAAAGCTCTGGAACATCTGTACTTATAGGAATTCATAAACTTTTGAATGGCTTTGGAAAAAGTTGTCTTGTTTTGACCATACCTGTTGACTAAGAACTTTAATTTGTAGAACAAGGCACCATAATATCCTGTAAAAACATTTAATTTGCCATACCTTGTCAAATTTTTTATCTAGAAAATTTATATTTGTATGTTTAATGATTTGTTTGCTATGTATCCTATACTAAAGGAATTTCTTTCTTTTGACCAGTTTGGTTCACTCATAACAAGTAGAATGGTACTCCTTAGTTTAATTTATTTTCACTTTTCAGAAACAAATGGCAGTGAGCAATTCCACTTCTGAATATATATCCAAAGTAACTGAAAACAGAGGCTCAAACAGATATTAATACATTCATGTTCATAGCAGCATTATTCACGATAACCAAAAGGTGAAAGCAACCCAAGTGTCTATCAACAGAAGAATGAATAAACAACATGTGATATACATATATAATGGAATTTAATACAGCCTTGAAAACAAACGAAATTCTGACACATGCTACAACATGGATGAACCTTGAGGACATTATGCTAAGTGAAATAAGCCAGTCACAAAAAGACAAATACTGTGTTATTGCACTTATATGAGGTTCCTAGAAGAGTCAAATTAATAGAGACAGAAAGTAGAATGGTGGTTGTCAGCGCTTAGGGAAAAGAAGAATGGGGAGTTGTTGTTCACTGGGTATAGAGTTTCAGTTTTGTACAATGAAAAGAGTTCTGGAGATGAATGGTGATTATGGCTGCACAACAACATGAATACACGTAATAACGTTGAACTGTATACTTAAAAATGGTTAAGATGATAACTTTCATGTTATGTGTATTTCACCACAATTAAAAATAATAAGTAAAAATACCAACATCAGTCATTTATTCTGCTCATGAACCCACAATCTGGGCAGAGCTGGTCGTGGATAGCTCTCTCCTGGTCCACATGGTATCAGTAGGGGCAGCTCAACTACACCTGGAGGATCCACTTCCATCATGGCTTACTCACATGCCTGGCAAACTGGTGCTGCTGTTGGCTGGGAGCTCACCCCAGGCTATTGATCAGGGACCTTAGTTCTCTACATAGGCCTCTCCATGAGCCTTTTGGTGGCATAGCATGTTGCTTATTTCCCAGAGTAAGTATTCGAAGAAATGGGAATTGGAAGCTAACAATCTCTTGAGATTCCAAAGTGGCACAGGATCACTCCCACTGTATTTTAAGCAGTGGTCAAGTGTTCAAAAAAAAAAAAAAAAAAAGTCTGCCTCACCTTTGACAAAGTGTCAAAGAATCTGCAACCATCTTATTCTACTATACCAACTAGCCCAGTTCTTTTCTCTCTTTATTCTGGAACTTTTCTCCACCTGAAGCTTCTGCTTATAACTCAGATTGCCCTGACTTTTCATAGACCTAAATCTAATCCCTCATATATAGCCCCAAATCTATCTCAAGAGCTTCTCTCTATGCATCTTTGGCTTCAAACTCACTATTAACTGTCTGATTCTCTCTTTTCTCAGTCATATATGTGGGAGTAAGAATATGATTGGCCCAGATCATCATTTCATGCTAAGTCATGCATGTCATAGATTACAGACATATCTATGCACTGGCTGCCATTAGATCAAGTGCTCCTAATCCAATACCTGTAGCCAAGGGTGCTATTTTATATTATATGACTGTTTTGGCTTATCTTTTTCGTATATGCTGTGAGTATGGGGGTGAGGGAGATGGGTAGAGTTGTGCAAGGGTTGTGAATGCAGCAAGCACCATAATTCATTTTCCTAGAATAAAGTGGAGCCTTTACTGGTTCTGAAAATACTTATCCACTGCTTCCTCGGTGATTAAGGTATTGAAGATATAACTGGTTTATTGTTTCTCCTTCTTATACCTCCTTCAAAAAAAATGCATGTGGATCTCCTATAACATTTTCTTTTCCCCTTAAGATTGCCTTTAAGATCCACTTAATGCTAATGTCTCTGAATAAAATCATAGTGTGATTTTCTCTGGACCCTGCATTCTACACAAGATTAATATTTCCTATTCAGGTTAGCAGTAAAAAGGTAGCAGTACATATGTGATCACTTCCTGTTGGACAAAAACTCTCTATTTGGCCAAACTTTAGTCAGGCTCTTCTAAGCCCCCTTCTCAATTAGGCTTTGACCTTGGGCTTCAGTGTCCATCCTGGCTGGGCCTGCACACCCAGTTCAGCAAGAATCCATTAAGTCAGTTTAGACAGAATCCTCCACCCTCCGTATCTGATCAAATTCCTCATTTCTCACCATCCTCCAGGTGATATCTAATCACCCTAGCCTGTCCTCAGCAAGAATCCTGTCAAGTCAGTTTAACCAGAATCCTTCCTTACTCCTGATGTTTCTTCTTAGTAATTTTCCATACACTGATCCCCACCTTGCTCCTTGGCTATAAAGCCCCTCTTGTCCCTGTAGTTTTCTTCAAATCATTCCTGGCACCACGTTTGTTAGTTTGGGTTCTCCAAAAAGAAAATGCCAAGATGGGATTAGATGTACAAAAGATTTATTGGGAGAAAATCCTGTGAAGGAGAAGGAGCTTGTGGAGGTAGGAAAAGCCTTCAAATCATGATGCACATCTGCCCTGTGAGAGAGAGGATGGAGAAGGATTGTATAGGCAGGGTCTCAGATGTGGCACAGTTCTAAGTCTCCACCAGGCAGAACTCAGGGGAGTCCTCTGGCCAAAGTCACCTATTCAAGGACTCCTGTAACTATAAGAATGGGTACACATTAGAACAAATCCCCGTGCTACTCAGACTTTGGCTGAGAGAAGGCTTTGGGAAACATGGCCTTTACATGAACACAAGAGTGAATCCAGAAGGACAGCAGCTGGGGCCATCAGTCAATTATGCTTCCTGCGGAAGGAAACATGAGTGCTGTATTTTTATGACCACAAATGAGTAGTAGCTACAAATGAGGCCACAAAGTAGGTAGGCAAGGGTCAGATGATAAAGTGCCTTGTATTCAAAGTTTATAATTTATCCTGCAGTCCTATAGTATAAGAAAGGGGCTGGGGAAAAGAAAACAGAGTCAAGAGATAACAGTGAAGTGGGATTAACTGGGCATGATGGCAAATTAGACTGGACAAGAAAAGAGCCTTGACTCCCAGGTTTCTGTCTTGGGAGGTGAACTGAAATTCATCACACGCTACTAGGAGGAAAACTGCACCCAGGTTTAAAGCATTGGTATTATTGCTGACCCAATCCAACACTATTAAATACCAACATAAATAATCCATCACCTCTGTGTTCCTTTAACACAATAATAATTGCACACTATTAAAAATAATAACATACTATAGTTAAAAGATAAACTAAGGTAAATTAAACTCTTGAAAAGTTTCTTTGAGCATACAGTGATTCAAATCAGGCAGCACCAAACTGAAAATGATTAGGTGCCCTCCCCAACAGGAGCCAGGAAAAGGCTTTTAGAGAGCAGATTAAGAAACAATGCAAGGAAATTATTTGATTGGCTGTAGCTTAAACCCTGCCTTATCTGGGAAAGCCTAGTTGGCTCTTTGTGATTGGTTGTTCTCAGGTTTCCATTTCTTGACCTTGAGGCATCTGCAGGAATTGACTCTGGCTTAGGTTTTGGTTTGTTTACATAGGCAGCCCAGGCATTAGAGACACCTTGGTCTAATGGCTTCCTTGTTAATTACCTGAACACTACAACTTTATGAAGCTTAACAGGAGTGTTGTATTAATATTCTTCACATTAGGAATAGATTGGTTTTTGGAAGAAAACTAAGGTATGTAAAGTATATTTGTACTTAGATAAATTCTGGAAGAAAAGAGCCTCAGTTATTGTTGGTGGAGAGCCTGAAACAAAGTCAGACATCTCACTGCAGCTCTGCAGAGCAGCCTCCCTCCTACCCCAACTCACTGCAGCTCTGCAGAGCAGCCTCCCTCCTACCCCTTCAGACCAGGAGTCTCAAAGCAGAAGTAAGGCCCTTGGCAGCTGAAATCTGCTACAGGGGAGCTGATAAGAGACGTGAAAAGCTCTGGGGCCAAGACCCCCTTAAGATTCTCCTGGCACATGGAGAGAGTTGGAGTCTCCCCAGGGAGTACTTGATGAGGGGACTGAGGGCAGGGGACAGTGAGAGGAGAGCAAATTGGGAATGAAGATGAGAATGGGTCAGAAAAAGGTTTCATCACTCTTCCATGGACCATAGGAGAACAAACATTTAAAGTTAAAACTCCCACCTTCCAATTTTATACTCTAGGGTAAACATTTCAGCTTAAAAAATGAAACAAAATAGAACAAAACTGTCTTACCATATGTTGGTTCACAAGCTCAGGACTTCTCCCAGATGAAATTCGAAACTGGCCCAAAACACATAGGGCAAGGAGAGAGAGAAGAATGATACAGGGCTTCCCTGGTGGCACAGTGGTTGAGAATCTGCCTGCCAATGCAGGGGACACGGGTTCGAGCCCTGGTCTGGGAAGATCACACATAACGCGGAGCAACTGGGCCCGTGAGCCACAACTACTGAGCCTGCGAATCTGGAGCCTGTGCTCCTCAACAAGAGAGGCCGCGATAGTAAGAGGCCCGTGCACCGCGATGAAGAGTGGCCCCCGCTCACCGCAACTAGAGAAAGCCCTCACACAGAAACGAAGACCCAACACAGCAAAAAATAAATTAATTAATAAACTCCTACCCCCAACAACAACAACAAAAAAGAATGAAACAGACCCTTCCGTTGTTGGTTGGCACCCTCAGGAGCTTCCCAGGTGAAATCTGAAACTGGCCCCTGTTCACGGAGGTAGGGGAGAAACCGAAGAAAGCCGCAGCCGTGCCAGGTAGGTGGCGAGCTTAATAAGCTAGGGAATTACATACGAGGCTTATCTTGGGCGGCTGCTAGACCAGTACATCTTCGCACCTGCCCGCCAGAATCTTGAGTTTTTATAGAGGCCTTAACGGGGTTCAGTCACATATTCTGTCCAGAAGATCTTGGCAACACATTGCTCTCTCAAGGCTGCATCCTTGAAAACGGCTCCCACTGTGGGAACGGTAGGCAGAAGTTCATCCCAAGGACGGGGAGGGGGCGAGGAGCCTTCCACTGCCCAGGTCCAGTTCACAGGTCAACCGGCAGTTACGTCCTCCCGCTGACCTCCTCCCACACCATGGAACACAATACAATAGTTAGAAGAGAGGTAGCATTCAAAAAGAGGGCAGCCTGACTCCCTGCTACCTGCTGTCTGGTCATCAACAGCCTTGCCCTTTCGCATTAGTAGGGTCATAGTTTCTGCAGAAGGTATTGAGGAATAGTCTCTGTACTTATACTACTGTGTGACATGAGAGAATGACTATCAATTTTGAATATTAAAGTGCAATGGTTATTGTAGAGGCTCGATTAAAATAACCAATCAAACGAGTTAGTGTTTTCCAAAGTTCATTTGAATTATAATTTTGATTTAATTAAAAAAGTTAATAAACTTTTTTTTATTCAACTGTCACACACTTTGTCTTAAAATATAATAAATAATTTGTGATACTTTTTCTATAGATAAAAGAACATGCTTTTACATTATGATGAGAATAAATTCTAAACATTTACATTAAAATTACAGATCTAATAAACTAGAAAAATGTTGATGGATTATTTCTAAATTATTAGTCACTTACATTATTTCTAAAAGTACTACTTACATTTTAGCAATTTGTCTGTATTTATGTTACAAATGTAGAAAAATAGCTTATCTTCTTATCCCTTCCTTTTCCTATCCAGCACCTAGCAAATTGTAGACATTTAATAACACTGGAACAAATCAGAGATAATGCTATGTTAAGACTAAATAATAGAATAAGGAAAATAAAATTGACAAAAGGAAATACTAAAGAAAGATGATTTTAGACAAATTGGACTATCCAAAATTGAAAGCCTGCAAACAAATTATTGTTTGTCAATTATAAGTAACTATTCCCTAACAAAATATATTTTATACCTTAATAATGTCTTCTATTAAACAACATTGCTAATTTGTTCTGGTGATTCTCTAAATCTGCTTTTACAGAACTACAGTTGTGAGAGCTGAACCAAGGTATGCTGGTTAACACGGGATAATGGTGCTGATATTTTTATATGTTCTAAATTTGTGGTGCCGATAAAGAATTTATTGAGGAGGCTGAAAGTCTAATACATGATTTATATTGCCTCAGAGGCAGAATTGCTACTGAAATTGAGAAGTGTTAACAGCTATTTTTTCAAATGACTTTTCTATATCTTAATTCGTATTCTAATTGCTTTGTTTGTTTTTTTTTTGTCTTGCTGTTTCCTTGCCAAAAATATAACATGCTATTTCAGTTAAGAGGCTCATATTATTACCACTGTGGGAGGTTTCATGCAGATTAGGCAAAACAATGTGGTTGTTTTGTGCATATGGTAATCAAGTTTGAAGCCTTCTCATGACAAGTCTCATTCCTTGAGAATTTTCCCCTCTGTATGTTAGAAAAATCAAAGCACAAATGCCACACTGATATCTTTTCTTTTTAATGCTAAATATGTTTTTAAAGATTTATTATTTATTTATTTATTTATTTTATTTATTTTTGGCTGCATCAGGCCTTAGTTGTGGCACGCCAGATCTTTGTTGAGGCATGCAGGATCTTTCGTTGTGGCACATGGGCTTTTCGTTGAGGCACGGGCTTCTCTCTTATTGTGGTGTGCAGGTTTTCTCTCTCTGGTTGTGGCGCACAGGCTCCAGGGTGCGTGGGCTCTGTAGTTGTGGTGAGCGGGTTCCAGAGCACATGGACTCTGTAGTTTGCAGCACTCAAGCTCTCTAGTTGAGGCACGCGAGCTCAGTAGTTGTGGCGTGCAGGCTTAATTGCCCCACAGCATGTGGGATCTTAGTTCCCTGACCAGGGATCGAACTTGTGTCCGCTGCATTGTAAGGTGGACTCTTTACCACTGGACCACCAGGAAAGTCCTGCTACATGGATATCTGATTTCAATACCAATCACGTCTTCCTCCAAATCTCCTTATCCCTTAATCTCACATTAAGAATTACAAAAGCAAATTAGATTAAAATGTATAAATGGTAAATATGTTAATGTTTTCAATAAATCCATAAAATACAGAGCCTATAATTTTCCATATGGTAATTTATCTTCGTTTCTTTTTTTGAAGTATAGTTGATGTACAATATTATGTTACTTTCAGGTATACAACATAGTGATTCAACATTTAAATACATTGCAAAGTGATCACCATAATGTCTAATAACCATCTGTCATCATACAAAATTATTACAGTATTATTGACTATATTCCTTATACTATGTATTGCATCCCTGTGACTTATTTATTTTACAACTGTAAGTTTGTACCTCTTAATCCCTTTCACCCAAACCTGCACCCCCCCTCCCCTCTGGCAACCACCAGTTTGCTCTCTGTATCTGTAACTCTGTTTCTGTTTTGTTTTGTTTGTTCATTTGCTTTATTGTTTAGATTCCATATATAAGTGAAACCATATGGTATTTGTCTTTCTCTGTCTGACTTATTTCACTTAGCATAATACCTTCTAGGTCCATCCATGTTGTCCCAAATGGCAAGATTTCATTCTTTTTTACAGTTGAGTAATATTCCATTGTGTGTACATACATATACCATATCTGTTGATGGACACTTAGGTTACTCCCATATCTTGGCTATTGTAAGCAGTGCTGCACTGAATATAAAGGTGAATATATCTTTTCAAACTAGTATTCTTGTTTTCTTTGGGTAACTACGCAGAACTGGAATTGCTAGATCATATGGTAGTTCTATTTTTAAATTTTTGAGGACCCTCCCACAATTTTCCATAGGGGCTGCTCCAATTTACATTCCCACCAACAGTGCATGAGGGTTGCCTTTTCTCCACATTCTCACCAACACTTGTTATTTGTTGTCTCTTTGATGATAGCCATTCTGACAGGTATGCAGCAATATCTCATTGTGGTTTTGAGTTGCATTTCCCTGATGATTAGTGATGCTGAACATCTTTTCATGTGTCTGCAGGGCATTTGAATGTCTTCTTTGGAGAAATATCTATTCAGAATCTTGGCCCATTTTTTAACCAGATTGTTTGGGGTTTTTGATATTGAGTTGTATGAGTTATTCATATAATTTGGATATTAATCCTTTATTATCTATACCATTTGCCAATATCTTCTCGCATTCAGTAGGTTGCCTTTTCATTTTGTTGATGGTTTCCTTCACTGTGCAAAAGCTTTTTAGTTTGATGTAGTCCTATTTGTTTATTTTTGATTTCCATTTGTGGTTCCTCAGTTATGGAGTTCTACTTCTTGTCCCTTGCTCATTTTTCTATCATAGATGTTCAAGGGCTTTTTATAGAAAGTGTTGGAAATAGATAAAACCAAGTGAGCAAAATATTGATATCTGCTAAAGTTGGATGATGGCACAAGAGGGATTTCTTATGCTACTCTCTCGACTTTTAGCTATGTTTAAATATTTCTATGATAAGAAGTTAGCCCTGTCTACTGAAAAGGTCTAAAATCAGTGACCACACCTAGTGTCAGGTTGTGAGCTCTAAATATCATTCACCAATAAAAAAAAAACTAGAGGTCCTTACAGAAATGGCCAGATTCAGGTTCAGTTCAGGAAATTTATAAGATGAGCCTTAGATATCTTGTGCCAAAAATCAAAGAAACCACCAAACTATAATAGGGTTAGTCAAAAGGACATAAAAGCCAGCTTGGCCAAAGATGGAATAATCTGAACATAAAAATAATCATTTCGGGACCTCCCTGGTGGCGCAGCGGTTGGGAGTCTGCCTGCCGGTGCGGGGGACACGGGTTCGAGCCCTGGCCCGGGAGGATCCCACATGCTGCAGAGCAGCTGAGCCCCTGCGCCACAACTGCTGAGCGACCCCCGCTCGCCATAACTAGAGAAAGCCCGCACACAGCAATGAAGACCCAATGCAGCCAAAAATAAATAAATAAAAATAAATTTAAAAAAAAAAAATAAATAATCATTTCAATTCACTGAAAATAATTGTATAAAAATGTATGAGTCATAATGATATTCCAAAAGAGAACGAGAGAGCAAAAACAAAAATTAACAAGAACTCATCAGAAATCATTAGAGGTAGTTAGAGCACTGACTTTTTATTTTGAAAATGACAATTATAGAGAAAGAAATAAGCTTTTATCTCATCAGTCCTGTGCAATTTATTTAAAATAGACCTAGTTGATGAAGGAAAGTTACTTAGAGAAAAATTGCAGAAAGTAAATGTAAAAGAAATGGTAGAATGGGAAAAAAACATTAAGAGAAAAAACTATCAGTTTTTTCTGACAGACCTTAGCAATGGGAGGATCAACTTGCCACCACCAAAACCAATGATCCAACTTAAGCATCACTAAAAGTTGGTCAGCCACTTACTATGAGCCTTTAAGTATGATGCAATATGGAGTAAACAGCATAAGTAGTCTTGTCAACAGATTCAGTCTAAATCTAATCAAAGCTTTCAAACGAACTTCTAATTTAAGAAATATAGGAGATAGAGACAAGTTAAACAATACCATAAGGAAGCAATACCACAGGAAATAAGCAGACAAATGCAGAATATTAATCATTCCTCAAGACCTGAGACAAATGACCCAGTTTCTCCAATAAATCAATGGCAAGGGGAAAAATGGAGGTGAGACTGTTCTAGATTAAAATAGAGCAAATAATATAATAAGTGTGATAATAACTGTGAACCTCATGTGCTTCCTGAATCAAATAAATCATCCATGAAAAAAAGACATTTTTTATGCAATTGGAGAAACTTAAATGTGGACTACATATTAAATGATATGAAGAAAATATGTTAATTGAACTTAATATGACGTTAACAGTGTCTTTATGTCAGAAACAAATCCTTATTTTTTGGTGGTACATATTAAAGGATTTATGGATAAAGTTACCTGGTGGCTTACACAAAAAGTAGAACTTTTTTGTAGATTTAATTATTGAAATAGAACCTAGCAAATGCCACAAGCTTAAACTTTGGAGAAATATTGGTATTTTACTATATATCATGTCCTCCTTTACTGTGTAATTTGTTGTAACTTTTTTCATATCTTCAGCAATGTTCACTCTGCATCTCCTGATAATTCTTTATGTAAAAGGAGTGCCTGTTGGTTTGGTGGATTCTTTCAGGCATTTTACTGTAACAGCGTGAACAACTGCTTGTTGCCTTTGCAATTAAATAAGAAATGTTAAAGGAGGCTCTCAATGTTTTTATTAATTTTTAGCAAAGTTTTATAAAGTTCTGGATTGAGTATAACTTCAAACATTGATGAAGAGTTATAGAATTTGTCTTCATGTTCTAGATACTTAGTGTTAAAATGGCTTGCTGATCATTAACCAGTGTATCAAGGGAAAATATACACTTCATGTGATATTCATGAATAATGACAGTGGATGTAAATCTCTATTTTAAATATTATTTTCGATTGTTAAAAAAACTTTTTGGGAGCCTGTGGAAGGTGGTGGAGGCGGCGGCACCTACGAGCATAGGCCCTGTGAGAGCGAAGCTGCCGCGGGCCCCGCCGTGCGCCGGCGGCCCTGACATGGGCACCCACGGCTCCAAAGCTCAGGGCCTGCGGCCCTTCGCCTTGGCGGCGGAGGGCAGCGGCCTGGAGGCTCTGTTGCTGAGCAAGCTTTGGTGTGACCGCAAGGCTGAGTCATGCCCCCCTTCGTATTCTATCATGGAGTGCTGTGGCTCCATGTTCTAGGAGGAGGATGGGGATCTGGCTCACGAGCTCTATGAGGAGACAGTCATCACCAAGAACGGGCAGAAGCAGGCCAAGCAGAGGCAAGTGCATGAGAACCTGATTCCTCAGGGCATCGTGAAGCTGGATCCACCACCCGCCCCCCACCCCACCCCGCATCCACGTGGATTTCCCTGTGATCCTCTTTGAGGTGTGAGCCTGGGGGGTGGCAGGCATAAACACCCCCTGCCCCAGCAAGAAACCCCCAGGCTCCAGGTGTGGCTTCCATTGAGGAACCTAGGCTGAGGCCATAACATCAATAAACTCCCGTGGCCCGGAACCTTCAGCTGTGAGCAGGGCCGTCCCGCAGTGCTGGTTGGGTGTTGCTTTGTATGTGGACAAGAGGTGACCGGTGGCTGATGGCGGAGTTACCAGTCCCCCTTTCCCAGCTATCCCTCCGAGGAGCATGGCAGGGCATGTGCTGGTCAGGAATGCCTAGCTCCTGTGCCCTTGCCTGGCCTGCATTCTTGCAAGCTTGCCCAGGGCCCAGCCCTGCTGGCGGCTACAGCACTTTACAACCAAGGTCTGCCTTCTTCCAGCCCCAGGGTGTAGGAGCTGTGCACAGGTGGGAACTTCCTTTCCCTCACTTCCTTTACCCTCTCGTTGGAGCATTTCAGCCGTTTGCCACCTTGATTCCCCCTGTGTTGGACAGAAGCTGGGAGCAGACTCGCCAACCTGGGACACAGCAAAAAAAAAAAAAAAAAAAAAAAAAAACCGAGCAGTTAAAAGGGCACCTAGAAATGCAGGAAGGAAATGCATTTACTAAACCTAAGTTTTCTGCCAAATGGGCAGGGAACTGCTGGAGCTCTCTCCAGGGTAAAAGGTGCCAGTGAGCACCATTGTTTGACTTCCCACCAGGACTGTTCCAGGCCCATGCCAGCACCAGCCATCCTGCCAATGTTGCCTCAGTGTGGCACTCCCCAGGGACTGCCCCAAAACCACACTTCTAGCTCCAATCAATCTGCCAAAGCAGTCTACATAGTCTCTACAAAGCAGTCTCCCACGCAAGGCCACTTTTTCAAGACCAGTAGAAGTAATTTTTTCACCTAATTCATGGAAACTAAATCCAAAGAAAGGGTCATAAGGATGTTTAACAAACTCAGGAGAAGAATGGAGGAACTCAGTGAGAATGTCAACAAAGACTTAGAAAATGTAAGAGAGAACCAACCAGCGTTGAAAAATACTGTGACTTAATTAAAAAATACACTACAGAGAATCAACAGCATTTTAGATCATACAGAAGAATGGACAAGCAATCTGGAAGATAGAATAGTGGAAATCACCCAATCAGAATAGCAAAAAGAAAGAATTTTTGTAAGTGAGGAGAGCTTAAGGGACCTCTGAGATGACATCAAGTATACTAACATTCATATTGTAAGGGTTCCAGTAGGAGAAGAGGAAGAGAAAAAGTCACAGAACTTATATGAAGAAATAATACCTTCCCTCATTTGGAGGAAAAAATAACCAGACATCCAGGTCTAGGAAGTGCAGAGAGTACCAAACAAGATGGACCCAAAGATATCCACACCAAGACATATTATAATTACAATGGCAAAAGTTAAAGATAAAGAGAGACTCTTAGAGGCAGCAAGACAAAAACAACTAATCGTATACAAGGGAAACCCCATAAGACTATCAGCTGATATCTCAGCAGAAACTTTACAGGCCAGAATGGAGTGGCATGATATATTTAATGTGCTGAAAGGAAAAAACTTACAACCTATAATACTCCATCTAGCAAGGTTACCATTCAGAATTGAAGGAGAGATAAAGAGTTTCCCAGATAAGCAAAGACTAAAGGAGTTAATCACCACTAAACGAGCCTTACAAGAAATGTTAGAGTATTTTTTTTTTTTTTTTTTTTTGGCTGCCTTGGGTCTTCATTGCTGCATGCGGGCTTTCTCTAGTTGCAGTGATCAGGGGCTACTCTTTGTGGCAGTGTGCAGGCTTCTCATTGCAGTGGCTTCTCTTGTTGCAGAGCACGGGCTCTAGGTGTGCGGGCTTCAGTAGCTGTGGCACGTGGGCTCAGTAGTTGCGGCTCGTGGGCTCTAGAACGCAGGCTCAGTAGTTGTGGCACACAGGCTTAGTTGCTCTGCGGCATGTGGGATATTCCAAGACCAGGGCTCAAACCCATGTCCCCTGCATTGGCAGGCGGCTTCTTAGAGAGTCTTCTTTAAGCAGAAAAGGAAAGGCCACAACTAGGAATAAAAAAACATATGAAACAAAAGAATCTCACTGGCAAAGACAAATATAAGGGCAGGCAGTGAATCAATCACTTAGAAAGCTAGTATGAAAGTTAAAAGACGAAAGCAGTACAACAATCAATTATAACTACAATAAGTATTTAAGGTATACACAAAATGAAAATATGTAAAATATGACCACAAAAACATAAAATTGGGTAGAAGGACTGAAAATGTAGTGCTTTTAGAATGTATTTGAAATTACATGACTATCAGCTTAAAATAGATGGCTATATTTGCAGGTTGGTATATATGAACCTCATGATAACCAAAAAACTCCAATGGACACACAAAAAATAAAAAGAATCTAAACAAAACACTAAAGGAACACATCAGAACACAAGAGAAAAAAACAAGAGAAGAAGACAGAAACAGAGAAGTACAAAAAGAATCAGAAAACAATTAACAAAATCAACTATATGCCAATAAAAATTTTAATAAATAAAATTAAAAAAAAAACAAAATGGCAATAGTACATACCTATCAATAATTACTTTAAATGTATCAATAAATGGACTGAATGCTTCAATCAGAAGACATAGGATAGGGCTTTCCTGGTGGCGTAGTGGTTGAGAGTCCGCCTGCCGATGCAGGGGATGCGGTTCGTGCCCCGGTCCGGGAGGATCCTATGTGCGGTGGAGCAGCTGGGCCCATGGGCCATGGCCGCTGGGCCTGCGCGTCCGGAGCCTGTACTCCGCAACGGGAGAGGCCACAGCAGTGAGAGGCCCGTGTACCACACACACAAAAAAAAGACATAGGATAATTGAATGGATTAAAAAAAAAATAAGACCCATCTATACGTCGCATACAAGAGACTCACCTCAGATCTAAAGACACACATAGACTGAAAGTGAAAGGATGGAAAAATATATTCCATGCACATGGAAAAGAAAAGAAAGCTGAGTAGCAACATGCAGATCACACAAAATAGACCTTAAAACAAGGACTGTAACAAAAGACAAAGAAGGACATTACATAATGATAAAGGGGTCAATCCAACAAAAGGATATAACAATTGTAAACATTTATGCACCCAACATAGGAGCACCCAACTGTGCAAAGCAAATAGTAACAGAAATAGGGGACTGCAACACAATAATGGTAGGGGATTTTTTTTCAATATTTAAAACTTCGTGTATATTGGTTCCTTTTTTAAAATATTTATTTATGTATTTATTTTGGTTGCGCTGGCTCTTAGTTGCAATATGTCAGCTCTTTGGTTGCAGGAGACAGTCTCCTTAGTTATGGCATCTGAACTCAGTTGCGGCATGCATGTGGAATCTAGTTCCCTGACCAGGGATCAAACCCAGGCCCCCTGCATTGGGAGGCAGAGTCCTAGCCACTGCACCACCAGGTAAGTCCCAATAGTAGGGGATTTTAATACCCCATTTACATCAATGGATAGATTACCCAGACAGAAAATCAATATGGAAACACTGGCTTTAAACAACACATTAGAGTTGGATAGATTTAATAGATATATACAGAACTCTCCACCTAAAAACAGCAGAATACATATTCTTCTCAAGTGCCCATGGAACATTCTCTAGGACAGATTACATGTTAGACTACAAAACTAGTCTCAATAAATTTAAAAAGACTGAAATCATATCAAGCATCTTTTCCAACCACAATGGTATTAACCAGAAATCAACTACAAGAAGAAAACTGGAAAAAACACAGACACGTGGAGACTAAGCAACATGCTACTAATCAATCAATGTATTGTTATTGGGTTGATGAAGATATCAAAGAGTAAATTTTAAAATACCTTGAGACTAATGAAAATGGAAACACAACTGTCCAAAATCTGTGGGAGGCAGCAAAAGTAGCTCTAAGAAGGAAATTCATAACAATAGAGGCCTACCTCAAGAAATAAGAAAATTCTAAAATAAACAATTACATATGCATTTAAAGGAATATGAAAAAGAACAAACAAAGCTTCAGGTCTGGTTGCACCTGAAAGACACTAAGCACAAAAGAGTTCTTCAGCCCTACATAGTATGAGATAGCTAGGTAAGACCTCTCCCCAATGTCTAGGAGGCCCGAAGTGAGACAGACTCACTTAACATCCTAAGAAGATGCCCTTTACATCCTAAGAGAGCCCTTTACATCCTAAGAAGGAATGAGAGAGCAGCCAAATGTTTTTCTTCCTTGGTAGTTTGAATGCTGTGAAGACTGGAGAGGTCTCACGGATGAGAGAGGGAATTAAGCCGAAGACAGTACTAGAATTACGTGACAGGAAACCAGATAAGGCCAACCAGGACCCAGCAGATGACAATGAGAGACTGCTATAACTGGGAATTGAACCACCCGGCAGAGGCCAAGCCAAGAGCTGGAGGCCGCTCACACCACCGTATTATGACTATGCTTAAGCCCTTTGAAGGTAAATGCTGTGCCAAGGAGGGGAGGGGAAGGGGGAAAAGAACGAAGGGAATTATGTTTACCTGACAATGGTGATTTTTCCTCTGTAATAGCGGCCCTGAAATAATGTGCTTATTTTCATTGTGGTTAAGTTAAACTACAGGTAAACAATGTGACATTTTCATTATACCTGATAATGTAGCTCAGAAATTTTATAAAAGGCATGATATAGAATTCTCTGTTCCTTGAGGATTTTACAGTAGTGGTTTATTAAACTCAGTCTTATACTTTTTTGGGGAGTGGCTGCTTTTCACCATGGCTATTGATACAATCAGGTTTCCAAATTCATTTTTGCATCCGTTTTGGACTATTATAGTTTCTCAGAAATATCTATTTCATTAAGATTGACAAATTTAATACCATCAAGGTACATACCATTGGTACCATGATGGAGCATTTGTCATCTCCTTTGCTCAGTGGTAGAATCACTAATTGCTAATGGTATGCATTCAGTTTCCTAGTTTTTTTTCTCTATTAACTTTGATGAAAGTTCTAAATTTTTATTCATCTTTATAAAAGAAAGAACAGAAAACAAGTGTTGTATGTCACAGTTCAGAGTACAACTTCTAGAGTCAGAGATTAACTGTATTTGTATCCTGACTCAGCCCTTTACCATAAGACTTGGAGTAAGTTACTTGATCTCTATATGCATTGTTCTTGCCTGTAAACTAGAGGTTAATAGTTGTACCAAACTTATAGGGATATTGTGTAGATCATATCAATTAAGACATGTACAATGCCTAAAACAGTGCCTGATGTTGCTGCTCAGGAAATATTAGCTACTGTGGTAGTTATATGTAACTGGTATGCAGCATCCACTCCAGCCTGTTCCAAACGTTGCATTCTACACTGTAGCATCTGAAAACCACATTTTCTAGATCTATTTGAGTCAGGGTTCTGGGTAAAAATTAGGTCCCATCTAATCTAGCTGCAGCTGCAGCCTGTCCCAATCATAGAGACATTGAGTTTTTCTTCAAGAACAAAGCCCAGTGGTGAAGAGCAAAGAAGAAACAGCAATGGTAGCAGGGGTAGCTTATGAACCGAGATTCCTGATTCCTGTATAAAGTCTGCTATTGTCTTCTTGAATTCAATCACTGCAGTTGTAGCCTCCTAAACCTCCATCTTCTTGAGATGCAAAGTTGACACTGGCAGTGCAGTTCAGCAATCTTTTTTCATTAATCCCTGAATACCCAGACAAAAGACTGATTCTCCTGACGTACCAATTATGTTGTAAGTACCAAATTTACTGTATTAAATTTCTATTGAAAGTAGAATGGTTTCTGTTTCCTAAACCTAATTATTTCTAATAGTCTTACTATTTTCTAACTTACTAATTTCTGATTATCTTTATTCATTCCATTTCCCTATATAGTTGTCTATTGTTACTTTTATTTGTTCTTAGATATATTTCATTTTCTTCCTTCTTTCCTTTTTTTCTTTCTTTCCTTTCTTCCTTTCTTCACTCCTTCCCTCTTTCCTTATTATCTTTCTTCCTTCCTTTATTTCTTTTCTTGTTTAAGAGTAAATACATCAAACACTATGCATTTTTCTCTGAGAACAGCTTTGGGTTCAACCCATATTTTGATATGGGTAGTGTTGTTGTTACTATCTAACTAGTATATAATTGCAAGTTTCATTTCCTCTTTTAACCCATGATTCTTTACAAAATATTATTTACATGTGTATTATAGTATTTTAGGTAAAAGCTATTTGAATAAAAGAAGAAATTGGCAGAAATATAAATGAGAAGATTTAATTTAGAGTAGACAAAAAAAGAATTTAAAATATACAAAATATTAGAAGATTGATTTGTACCCTACAAACATATATTGTCATTTTTCAGTGCTGAAGAACATCTATAAAATTGGACTGTACATTAAGCGAAAAAAAATTTATAAAAATTTCTGAAAGACAGAGGACCGTATTCTCTGATCATAGTGCAATAAATCTAGACAAATAAAAAGTAACAAAAAAAGAAAGAAAGAGGAACTATTAAATCCTTGTAAATATCATCTAATTCTTTTTTTCTTATTTATTTAACTTCATTCGTTCTATTTTCTTTCTCAATTTCTATTTCTTCCTCAAATTTCTTCCTCAAATCTATTTTCTTCTTTATGCCTATATGGTATTTTCTTTTCTTCATACCAAATCTAATTGTTATTATATTGCTATACTTTTTCATTTTGCATTATGTGATTTCTTGAGATTGTATATTCAGTCAAGTTTTATTCTTTTCTTTACTGTATTTTTCTTTTCTTTTCTTTTTTTTACCTCCTTAAGTAGGTTTATTATTAGGTATGTTCTTCTTTTTGTTGCAATGGTGAATGAGATTTCTTCCTTAATTTCTCTTTCTGATCTTTCATTGTTAGTGTATAGGAATGCAAGAGATTTCTGTACATTAATTTTGTAGCCTGCAACTTTACCAGATTCATTGATTAGCTCTAGTAGTTTTCTGGTGGCATCTTTAGGAGCCTCTATGTATAGGATCATGTCATCTGCAAACAGTGACAGTTTTACTTCTTTTCCAATTTGTATTCTTTTTATTTCTTTTTCTTCTCTGATTGCCATGGCTAGGACTTCCAAAACTATGTTGAATAAGAGTGGTGAGAGTGGACATCCTTGTCTTGTTCCTGATCTTAGAGGAAATGCTTTCAGTTTTTCGCCATTGAGAATGATGTTTGCTATGGGTTTGTCATATATGGCCTTTGTTATGTTGAGGTAGGTTCCCTCTACGCCCACTTTCTGGAGAGTTTTTTGTTTGTTTTTTTTTTCTCGGTACATGGGCTTCTCACTGTTGTGGCCTCTCCCATTGTGGAGCACGGACTCTGGACGCGCAGGCTCAGTGGTCATGGCTCACGGGCCCAGCTGCTCCGCAGCATGTGGGATCTTCCCAGACCGGGGCACGAACCCGTGTCCCCTGCATCAGCAGGCAGACTCTCAACCACTGTGCCACTGGGAAGACTTTCTGTAGAGTTTTTATCATAAATGGGTGTTGAATTTTGTCAAAAGCTTTTTCTGCCTCTATTGAGATGATCATATGGTTTTTATTCTTCAATTTGTTAATATGGTATATCACATTGATTTATTTGCATATATTGAAGAATTCTTGCATCCCTGGGATAAATCCCACTTGATCATGGTGTATGATCCTTTTAATGTGTTGTCGGATTCTGTTTGCTAGTATTTTGTTGAGGATTTTTGCATCTATATTCATCAGGGATATTGGTCTGTAATTTTCTTTTTTTGTAGTATCTTTGTCTGGTTTTGGTATCAGGGTGATGGTGGCCTCGTAGAATGAGTTTGGGAGTGTTCCTTCCTCTGCAATTTTTTGGAAGAGTTTGAGAAGGATGGGTGTTAGCTCTGCTCTAAATGTTTGATAGAATTCGTCTGTGAAGCCATCTGGTCCTGGACTTTTGTTTGTTGGAAGATTTTTAATCACAGTTTCAATTTCATTACTTGTGACTGGTCTGTTCATATATTCTATTTCTTCCTGGTTCAGTCTTGGAAGGTTATACCTTTCTGAGAATTTGCCAGTTTCTTCCAGGTTGTCCATTTTATTGGCATAGTGTCACTTTTTAGTAGTCTCTTATGATGCTTTGTATTTCTGCAGTGTCCATTGTAATGTCTCCTTTTTCATTTCTAATTTTACTGATTTGTGTTCTCTCCGTCTTTTTCTTGATGAGTCTGGCTAAAGGTTTATCAATTTTGTTTATCTTCTCAAAGAACCAGCTTTTAGTTTTATTGATCTTTGCTATTGTTTTCTTTGCTTCTATTTCATTCATTTCTGCTCTGAACTTTATGATTTCTTTCCTTCTACTAACTTTGGGTTTTGTTTGTTCATCTTTCTCTAGTTCTTTTAGGTGTAAGATTAGATTGTTTATTTGAGATTTTTCTTGTTTCTTGAGGTAGGATTGTATTGCTATAAACTTCCCTCTTAGAACTGCTTTTGCTGCATCCCATAGGTTTCAGAGATTTTTTGGTATTTTTTTTTAAAAAAATTTGCTTATTTATTTATTCTTTTCTTTTGACTGTGTTGGGTCTTCATTGCTGCGTGGTCCTTCTCTAGTTGCAGCAAGCAGGGGCTACTCTTTGCTGTGGTGCACAGGCTTCTCATTACGGTGGCTTCTCTTGTTTCGAGCACAGGCTCTAGGCGTGCAGGCTTCAGTAGTTGTGGCACATGGGCTCAGTAGTTGTGGCACATGGGCTTAGCTGCTCCGCAGCATGTGGAATCTTCCCAGACCAGGGCTCGAACCCGTGTCCCCTGCATTGGCAGGCAGATTCTTAACCACTGCACCACCAGGGAAGTCCCTCCCATAGGTTTTGGATCATCATGTTTTTGTCGTCATTTGTCTCTAGGTATTTTTTGATGTCTTCTTTGATTTCTTCAGTGATCTTTTGGTTGTTTAGTAACGTATTGTTTAGCCTCCATGTGTTTGTGTTTTTTATGGGTTTTTTTCCCCGTAATTTATTCGTAATCTCATAGCATTGTGGTCAGAAAAGATGCTTGATATGATTTCAAATTTCTTAAATTTACTGACGCTTGATTTGTGACCCAAGATGTGATCTATCCTGGAGAATGTTCTGTGTGCACTTGAGAAGAAAGTGTAATCTGCGGTTTTTGGATGGAATGTCCTATAAATATCAATTAAATCTATCTGGTCTATTTTGTCATTTAAAGCTTGTGTCTCCTTATTAATTTTCTGTCTGGATGATCTGTCCATTGGTGTAAGTGAGGTGTTAAAGTCCCCCACTATCAGTGTGTTACTGTCGATTTCCTCTTTTATAAGCTGTTAGCAGTTGTCTTATGTATTGAGGTGCTCCTATGTTGGGTGCATATATATTTATAGTTGTTATATCTCCTTCTTGGATTGATCCCTTGATCATTATGTAGTGTCCTTCCTTGTCTCTTGTAACATTCTTTATTTTAAAGTCTATTTTATCTGATATGAGTATTGCTACTCCAGCTTTCTTTTGATTTCCATTTGCATGGAATATCTTTTTCCATCCCCTCATTTTCAGTCTGTATGTGTCCCTAGGTCTGAAGTGGGTATCTTGTAGACAGCATATATAGGTCTTGCTTTTGTATCTATTCAGCAAGACTGTGTCTTTTGGTTGAAGCATTTAATCCATTCACATTTAAGGTAATTATCGATATGTATGTTCCTATGACCATTTTCTTAATTTTTTGGGGTTTGTTTTTGTAGGTCCTTTTCTTCTCTTGTTTTTCCCACTTAGAGAAGTTCCATTAGCATTTGTTGTAAAACTGGTTTGGTGGTGCTGAATTCTCTTAGCTTTTGCTTGTCTGTTAAGCTTTTTATTTCTCTGTCATATCTGAATGAGATCCTTGCCAGGTAGAGTAATCTTGGTTGTAGTTTCTTCCCTTTTATCACTTTAAATATATCGTGTCACTCCCTTCTGGCTTGTAGAGCTTCTGCTGAGAAATCAGCTGTTAACCTTATGGGAGTTCCCTTGTTTGTTATTTGTCATTTTTCCCTTGTTGCTTTTAATAATTTTTCTTTGTCTTTAGTTTTTGTCAATTTGATTACTATGTGTCTTGGTGTGTTTCTCCTTGGGTTTATCCTGCCTGGGACTCTGTGCTTCCTAGACTTACGTGGCTATTTCTTTTCCCATGTTAGGGAAGTTTTCAACTATATTCTCTTCAAATATTTTCTTGGGTCCTTTGTCTCTTTGCCTCTGGGACCCTTATAATGCAAATGTTGGTGTGTTTAGTGTTGTCCCAGAGGTCTCTTAGGCTGTCTTCATTTCTTTTCGTTCTTTTCTCTTTATTCTGTTCCCCGGCAGTGAATTCCACCATTCTGTCTTCCAGGTCACTTATCCGTTCTTCTGCCTCGGTTATTCTGCTATTGATTCCTTCTAGTGTAGTTTTCATTTCAGTTATTGTATTGTTTTCATCTATGTTTGTTTGTTCTTTAATTCTTCTAAGTCTTTGTTAACCATTTCTTGCATCTTCTTGATCTTTGCCTCCATCTTTTTTCCAAGGTCTTGGATCATCTTCACTATCATTATTCTGAATTCTTTTTCTGGAAGGTTGCCTATCTCCATTTCATTGTTTTTCTGGGGTTTTATCTTGTTCCTTCATCTGGTACATAGCCCTCTGCCTTTTCATTTTTTCTATCTTTCTGTGAATGTGGTTTTCATTCCACAGGCTGCAGGATTATAGTTCTTCTTGCTTCTGCTGTCTGCCCTCTGGTCTGTATTTGTCTAATGTAGTTTTTACCTATTTAGTTTATTTTCTGAGATATTCCATCTCAATATTTCCTCCTCTCATGCGTTAAATTATTATTTTGAACTATTGATTCTCCAAGTTCTACAGAGTGTTGTACTAGTTATCTATTGCTGCATAACAATATTACCAAAAACTTAGTGGCTTAAAGCATCACATACTTGTTATCTCACAGTTTCTGTGCATCAGGTGTCTGAGCACAGCTTAGTTGGGTCCTGTGCTTGAAAGTCTCACAAGGCTGCAATCATTTTGTCAGTTGGGGCTGCTGTCTCATCTGAGGCTTGACTGGAGATGGATCTGCTTTCCAACTCAATTTGGTTGTTTACAGAATTTAGTTCCTTGCAGGCTGCCAGACTGAGAGTCCCATTTTCTTGCTGTTGTAACCTTACCTCCTTGCTTTGTGGCTCTCTCCATATGGCATGGAGCTCACAGCATGGTAGCTTACTTCTTCAAAGCCAGCAAGACAGAGTCTCCTAACAGGTTGGATTACAATGTGATGTAATGTAATCACATATAATAATCATATACATCCTATCCATTTACTGAATTCAATTGGTTAGAAGCATCATAGGTCCTACCTTCACTCAGTGAGAGGAACTAACACAAGGGTATAAACACCAAGAGGCAGAAATCATGAAGGCCACCCTAGAGTCTGTCTACCACACTCATGCTGTATGTAATTTCTTGGAGACTGTATTAGTTTCCTGGGGCTTCCATAACAAAGTCACAAACTGGATGGCTTGAAAAAACAGGAATTTATTGATTCATAGTTCAGAGGCTAAAAAGCTGAAAACAAGGTGGCAGCAGGGCTATGCTCTTTCTGAAGGATCTAGAAAAGGATCCTTCCTAGCCTCCTCCTACCTTCTGGTGGCTCCCTGAAATTCTTGGTATTCTTTGGCTTGTAGATAATCACTCCAGTCTCTGCCTCCACTAATACATGACCTTCTTTCCTATGTGTGTCTCTGCTTGTCCTCTTCCCTTATTATAAGGATATCAGCCATTTGATTTAGGGCCCACTCTAATCCAGCATGACCTTGTCTTAACTAATTACATCTGCAGAGACTTATTCCCTAATAAGATCACATTCTGAAGTTCTGTGTAGACATGAATTTGGGGGTGACAATCTTCAGCCCACTACAGAGACTATGAGGAAATGCATATTTTAACTTTCAGTCTATTTATTAGGTAATTTATCTTGCACTGTATTCTCTCTCTCTCATAGGTCATTTATCTTCTCTTTCTCTTTTTGTTTCTTTTCTTTTTTTCTAGTTGCCATCCTGATTTTTTTTTTTTTTTTTTGTAGTGGCAAAAATTGCAGACTCACTTACCTTCTCCATTGCCTGTCTGTACCACAGAAACTGTAATAGTTGTGTGTTTTCCCTGCCTTCCTTAGAGCTAGTGGCTGCCATGACACAGAGTACTCATCAATGAGTTATTGGCAAAAATCTGTTTAGGGGTGGGGAGTGATATGAAATTTCTGGCTCCTTTCTTCCTTTCCTCATTCTGCTTTAGCTCTAGCAATCGCCAACAGGCTGGAGGCTGTAAAGATGGCATGCCAGCCTGGTGTCTTCTCTAGTTCCATTTCCCCATCAAACTAGACATTCCACTTTTCCCGAGGCTCCTCCAGGCCCAGACCTTGCTATTCAGATCACAGTTTTTCAGGATTGTTCCTCTTTCTTGGTGAGAAATCTGTGTCCTGCTCAAGGCTAGAGAAGGCATGCTTTGATTCTCAGCACTCAGCCTCTTCCCGCATTTCACTTCATTGCTTGGTAAACCTGCTTCCTGTTTTGTAATTTAGGGTTGTATCATTTCCTTATTTCATTGAAAATGAGAGATTTTTTTTTTCCCCTTCTGCATTTTTTTTTAATTTACTTTTTAACAATTAGTAGGTATCAAGGAGGGGTATGAAATAAAAATATCTTTATTTTTCCATCTTAACTACAAGTTTCTACTAAACTATCTTTAAGAATTTTAACATAATTATTTAACCTTACTTAATATTCAAAGTTCAGAGTAAAATGATATATTTCTAATTCTATTTGATACAGTGAATTTTGTAAATTTTTCTCTTTTCCTTATCAGTTTTGCTAATACAATATGGAATTTAGATCCAAAGTGTTACTATATGAATATTTTATATCTCCTTTTTAAGAATTATTTATGATATTTGCATTCAGTTTGTAAGCAGATTTGCAACCCTTTTTTTCAGATATCACTCTTTTACCTAGTTTCATTGGTTTCAGACAGTCATTTCAAACCCTCATTCTCATTGGCTCTCATATTTCAGTTGTTGGAGAAATATTTAAGGTATTCATTCTTAAAAATCATATAAAGATGTCTGATAGGACTTGCATATCTGAGAACATCTTTCTGTTGCCTTTGTACATTATTAATTACATGGATAACTGTAAAATTATTTGGGTAAAACTTCTCCAGCCCTAGATCAGTCAGTATAGGCTAGGATTTATTATGTTAACAAATGACCCCCAAATTTCAGTGACTGTAATCTTCAGGTTTTATTTTCAGTCATGCGACTATGGCGTCACCTTCATGCCAGCACCTGAGCTGATGAAGCATCTAGAATATTGTTGATTGTCCTGGTATAGGGCAAAAAGAGCATGGCAAAGTGTGTTCTGGCTCTTAAGTATCTGCTGGGAAGTGACACAGTCATTATGCTTGCATTTTACTAGCCAGAGCAAGTCTCATGGTCAAATCTGCTGTCATTAAGGCAGGAAAGTACAACTGTCCACCAGGGATCAACAGCAAAATAGTAAACAATAATGCAATTTACTACACCCTCCATATGTCACAGAGATTGCCCCACTATGCTGGCATTTTCATTCATTCAAAAAAAAAAAGGTCAAATGAAGACTACTGGGCTTCCCTGGTGGTGCAGTGATTGAGAGTCCGCCTGCCAAAGCAGGGGACACGGGTTCGTGCCCCGGTCCGGGAAGATCCTGCATGCCGCGGAGCAGCTGGGCCCGTGAGCCATGGCCGCTGAGCCTGCGCGTCCGGAGCCTGTGCTCCACAATAGGAGAGGCCACAACAGTGAGAGGCCCGTGTACTGCAAAAAACAAAACAAACAAACAAATGAAGACTACTACAACTGAAATATAGGAAATAGGAATAGAAACAGGTTTAGGGGAAGATAATAATTTCAGTTTTAGAGATTGAATACAAAGTATCTAACAAGTAATTGGATATGAGACTAAAAGTATGGGGAATGGTCTAGGTTGGGGATATCAAGTTATGTAATCAGTGTATAGAAATGAATTCAGAAGAATTACTGACAGGACAAGTGGAATGACAGTGTCAACTTGGAAAGCAATAACTGTAAGGATCAGG
Organism: Grampus griseus; assembly: GCF_964374135.1. Classification (NCBI taxonomy): domain Eukaryota; kingdom Metazoa; phylum Chordata; class Mammalia; order Artiodactyla; family Delphinidae; genus Grampus; species Grampus griseus. The sequence continues at coordinate 37,629,373 of NC_138997.1, forward strand.
CAGAAGAAATAGATTTGGTAAAGGAAACAGAAAGAATGGGTAGAGAATTTGAGAGGAGTCCAGAAGCAGTGTCACATAAACTAAAGAAACTATCAGGGAGAGAAAGTATTGGGTTGGTCAAAGGGTTCATTTGATTTTTTTTTCCATAAGATGGCTCTAATAGCATCTAGTTGTCTTTAACTTCACTTGAGACAATTTTGTTAGATTGTACGTGACAGCTGCCATAACAGGTGGCATTTAAAAAGAGACTTATCAAAATTCGTGAATTTTTGTGTAGCCATTTTAATATTGAAGATGGAAGAAAAAAGCAACATTTTCGGCATATTATGCTTTATTTCAAGAAAGGTAAAAACGCAACTGAAACGCGAAAAAAGATTTGTACAGTGTATGGAGAAGGTGCTGTGACTGATCGAATGTGTCAAAAGTGGTTTGCAAAATTTCGTGTTGGAGATTTCTCACTGGACAATGCTCCACAGTCGGGTACACCAGTTGAAGCTGATAGCGATCAAATCGAGACATTAATTGAGAACAATCAACGTTATACCACTCGGGAGACAGCCAACATACTCAAAATAGCCAAATCAAGCATTGAAAATCATTTGCACCAGCTTGGTTATGTTAATCGCTTTGATGTTTGGGTTCCACATAGTTAAGCAAGAAAAACCTTCTTGACCATATTTCCTCATGTGATTCTATACTTAAACATAATGAAAACATTCTGTTTTTATAACAAATTGTGATGGGTGATGAAAAGTGGATACTGTACAATTATGTGGAATGGAAGAGATTGTGGGGCAAGTGAAATGAACCACCACCAACCACACGAAAGGCCGGTCTTCATCCAAAGAAGCTGATGTCATGTATATGGTGGGATTGGAAGGGAGTCCTCTATTATGAGCTCCTTCCAGAAAACCAAATGATTAATTCCAACAGGTACTGCTCCCAGTTAGCCCAACTGAAAGCAGCACTTGACAAAAAGCATCCAGAATTAGTCAACAGAAAATGCATAATCTTCCATCAGGTTAACGCAAGACCACATGTTTCTTTGATGACCAGATAAAAACTGTTACAGCTTGGCTGGGAAGTTCTGATTCAACCACCATATTCACCAGATATTGCACCTTCGGATTTCCATTTATTTAGGTCTTTACAAAATTCTCTTAATGGAAAAAATTTCAATTCCCTGGAAGACTGTAAAAGGCACCTGGAACAGTTCTTTGCTCAAAAGATAAAAAGTTTTGGGAAGATGGAATTATGAAGTTGCCTGAAAAATGGTAGAAGGTAGTGGAACAAAATGGTGAATACGTTGTTCAATAAAGCTCTTGGTAAAAATGAAAAGTGTGTCTTTTATTTTTACTTAAAAATCGAAGGCACTTTTTGGCCAAACCAATATCAGCATTTCCAAAATAAGGATAGAGAACCTATAGTTTAAAATGGAAATCATTTGATGTTGCACTAGGAGATCATTAGTGATTTTGGTGAGAGTAGTTTCAACAGAGTGTTAAAGTCAGGCAATTGATGACTATTAGGGATTTGAGTGGAGAAATTGAGTATAAATAGGCCACCACTTTGCAAAATTTGGAGGGAAAAGAAAAGAGGTTGGGAGATATTCCCCCACATTTGAACAATGAAGAGACTTGGAATTAAAGGACCAAGGATTGTGTGTGTGTGTGTGTGTGTGTGTGTGTGTGTGTATTCAATCTTATTTTATAAACTGATGGATATGCAAGATGAAATTGAATGGAATTTAAAACCAAAATCAATCAACATAACTATGTTTAAATAGTGTAAAATCCAGGTACCTATAGTCGTTCTTTAATGTCATGGTACATGATTAGTCTGCGTCCTCCAGACCAATACAAACAAAACCAGTAGGAGATATATATATAATATATATATTATATATAATATAATATATAATAATATAATATATAATATATAATATAATATATATAATAATATAATATATAATATATATAATATAATATATATAATATTATATATATAGATAAAATGAAGAGATCCAATATAAGGGATTGATTCACACAGTTATGGAGGCTCAGAAGTCCCAAGAGCTTTAGTCAGCAAGCTGGAGATCCAGGAGAGTCAATGGTATAAGTTCCAGTCCAAAGGAGGAGAAGACCAATGTCCCAGTTTGAAGACAGTCACACAGAGAGCAAATTCTCCCTTACTCTGCCTTTTTATTTTATTAAGGTCTTCTACAGATTGGATGAGGCCCACCTACATTGGTGAGGGCAATCTGCTTTACTCAGTCTACCAATTCAGATGTTAACCTCATCCAGAAACACTCTCACAGACACATCAAACATGTTTACCCAAATATCTGGGTACCTCATGGTTCAGTCAAGTTGATACATAAAATTAGCCATCAGTATATTATTAAATTAAATTTGGTTTATTTAAAGAAAAACTAGTATTTGTTATTGCATTGATTGATGCCATAAAACCTCAACTGATTTTATATAACCTCAATTTAAATTCAGAATGATTTAATTTCTTGACAAGGTAAGAAAATAGAAATCTATTTATTAGTGATTGGTTCTATCTGAAAACCCAAGCTACTGAGAAAATTTTAAAAATAAAACAAAGAAGCTGTAGGTTGTGTTTTGGTTGATTTGTTTGTTGTTGTGTCCCTCTATTCCCATCCCACTTGCTGGAAATTTCAAAAGTACAGTAAAAAAGGAACTTGATTTTTAAAGGCACATAATGATAGTAGAAGTGTCAGGAGATAAGAAAGAACAAAAGAGGAAGCACAAAACATTTCAATGATGGAGAAGATCTAGAAAATATTAGGTCCATGTTTAACTTTATTTGTAGTTCCTCCCCCAATATAATAATGTCTTGAAGATAGTGCACCCCCAAATTAGCAAGCATTCTGATTAAGATAACTAGACTCAGTAGGCAAATCTTAAAGAAAACAAATATGTTTTCTAGTCTTATTGTGACATATAGGAAAGAAGCAGGAGAAAATAATAAACTAAATTAGTGTTTCAATAAAAGAAAATAGTGTACATTTGGAATCATCAATAATCCAGCTTATTTTATTCATCCTTTTTATTAGTATACTTTATTGAGTTATGATAGTTCTTAATTGCTTGATTCAAAACTTTTCTATATGAATTGGAAAATTTTTGTAATGAAAAATGATGTTGATAAGTTTGGAACAATAAAGAGCCAAAACAGACACAGTCATTGTCCTCATTGAATTTACAGACATAAGTCACTTAATAACATATAAAACTACAAAGCTGCATCTGTGATGAGTGGTATGAAGGAAGCTGAGTGGTTCTATGAAAATGTTTAATGGTGGAATTTTGTGACTTAGGTAGTTCAGTGAAGGCTTATTTAAGGTAGTAAAGAGCAGAGTGATAGGGAATAGCTGTGGCAGAGGGAGCATGCCAAGACATAGGAACTGAAAGCAGGCCAGGGTGACAGCAGCAGAGAAATTGCAAGAAATCATGGTGTGAGCTGATGCTAGAGAGGTGGTTGGTGAACCAACCATGCCAGGTCCTGAGAGGCACTGAAATTTTTAAGTGGGAACAATGGATTGGAAGGGATCCAAGTGAATGTGGGTAGATCAGATAAGAGGTTATTGCAGTTGTGATAGTGAGCCTAGGATAGTGCCAGAGAAAATAGAAAGAAGGTTAATGTTTAAGAGATACTTAGGGAGTAAAATTGTATCTGGCAGTAGACTTGATGCAAGAAACGAGAGAAATTGAAGTGTTAAGGATGTGTTAGCCTTTTGAGGTTTCGGAGTAAAGCAATAGAACAAAAACACCATGCGGGGAGAAAGTTTTAAAATAAAGTTCTTGCACAAGTCAGAGGATTAGTCATAGCAGTTGACGACAAGAACAAATGCTTATTATATTTCAGTTTATATGAATTGTTGATAATGATTTGTGTGTCTCACTAGCGTAGAATGAGGTATTTCTGTACCATCCTGTATATGCTCTGCTATAGTTCTTAAGACATTATAATTTCAGGTTTACCTCTGTCTCCTTCACTAGATGGTGAACTAAATGAGGGCATATACTAGATCTTATTTATATCTCCTGCAGGCAATCAAGTTTATGGCCTAGCAGTCCCTCACATATTTGCAAAGTGAAATATTTAGGTCAAGAATCAAACTTTAAATTTTTCTATTTTCCAAATTATTTTTAGAGTGATTATACATTTAGAAACAAAAATCTTTATATAAAATTTATCAAATTCAAAATTACAGGTTAATAACTTCATGTACTCATTTGCATTTTATCCATAAAACTGAATGTGGTTTTAGCCAAATGGCCACATTTACTGATATGATCAGATTTAACTGTTGGCTGGATTTTGAATAATACTAACAATCACAAGCTAGTACAGAATATAATCTGAAATTTCCGTATAGGAGGCTGATTAATTTTACATCACCAGCATAGTACTTTTTAGCATGATTCAAAGACGTGTGGAGGGACTTCCCTGGTGGTGCAGTGGTTAAGAATCTGCCTGCCAGTGCAGGGGACATGGGTTTGATCCCTGGTCCGGGAAGATCCCACATGCCGCGGAGCAACTAAGCCCACACGCCACAACTACTGAAGCCCAGGAGCCCTAGAGCCCATGCTCCGCAACTACTGAAACCCGCACGTTCTAGGGCCCACGTGCCGCAACTACTGAGCCCACCTGCTGTAACTACTGAAGCCTGTGAGCCTGGAACCCATGCTCCTCAAAGAGAAGCCCGCACACTGCAAGGAAGGGTAGCCCCTTCCCACTGCAACTAGAGAAATTCCGCATGCAGCAACAAAGACCCAATGCAGCCAAAAAAAAAAATTAAGAAAAAAGAAAAGACGTAGAATAAATTAATATCTATTGCTTGAACTCCTTTATTTTCTCATAGATGAGTCAAAGACCAACTACTTTTTTCATTCTGGTCAGCAGATGGCACTGTTTTACTTTATTTAGGTAATAGAGGTGTTTTTGTTGTTTTCTTTCTCTCTCCTGAGTCCTTTAGACTCTTACAATTTAGACTCAACCTATTAAATTACACAGTATTTTTGAGAGTCAACTTTACACTTTTTGATCTAAAAATAAATATTATAGAATGGGGCTGGTCCAGATTAAAAAATAATTCACACTTTTTTTTTTTAGTCAACTTGAACTTTCTTAAATTCTTTTTATTTTTTAAAAATTGTTCTCATTTTTGTAAACAACAGGAAAACCCAGTTTATTTTACTTTGTTCCTTGGCTTTATTTCTGAGAAAGGTCAATGTTGAACAGTACTTCTGGAAATAAAGTTTAAATTATATTTAATGTGGCATAGTTAAAAGTTTCATTGGGCTTCAGTTTCTCACCTGTAGGATTAATCCTTTCAACTCTGAAGTTTTTGAACTTGAGAGTGAGTCGGGAGATCTTGGTTTTATTCAGAGTACCCCCAAATATACACTAAGTGACCTATAATAAGCCATTTGAATTTTTTGCCAAATTTTTAAAATGAGTTTAATAAATCTAGTCTGCATACTACTATATTTAACTTGTAAAAACATTGTCAAGGTACTGTTTTAAAAGTCTGAACTCTCTATAAAGAAATATTGATATAAGGAATTGAAAGTTAAGAGAACCTTCAAACTTTAAGTAGAAATACAAATCATTAATAATGAATTGTTCAAAAATCCATTTCTATTATAATCATGATCATTATGATGAGCAAAAGCAAAATTGTTAGTATTCAGTTTCCTCATGTGGTCATTTACTCTTCAAAATCTGAAGAAGCTTTACCTTGTATCACTTACTTAAGTAAAAATACAAAAACAATACACCAAGCTACAACCTAACCTCCCCCCACCCCCACCCCGACAAAACCCCCACAAAACAGTACCTCTTTTGAATGTATGTATAAGAAGAACAAAAAAAGTCTCTAATTAGAACTTTCTAAAAGCATTTCTCCCCAATTAGAGTGCAGTAATGACTCTAAATGGCACTGTCTGGAGGACAGCTCATCAGTTAATTATATGGAGTTCTCTAAATTGAGGAGTGAAGAATGATACTAAATTTCAACCAGTGCAGATAAATATGGCTTGTCATTATTCACTTGATATTTTAGACAGTCCATCTAAAGAGGAAGAGGTGGAGCAGAAATATTATTAACTGTCTTTTCTAAAAGAACAGAGATTATGAGAATAAAACTGAATATTTATCCAAGACTATATTCTTGTCTGGAGTATGTTTTTTATAGTCATTCAATTCCCATGATCCCCAGAGACTTTCATTTGCTTGCCCTGTTTATTTTCCATTTGGCTCTGTCAAGCAAGGGAAAACAATATGGCATTTCTATTGTTGTACCTAATAGCTTGGGAAAATGGACACATATTTCAAAAATAATAGTTATGTAATTTAAAAATATGTTGATTGAAGTTTCAATTCCTTTTAATCTTTGTGTTCCAGCATAATTTAGCATTCTGTATCCTGGTGATAAATATCTTAAAAATTCTATAACTTACTTATGTTTATCTGTGAGATAATTCTACCTGTTTAACTTTAAATTCTTAGTGTTAAATGTAAATGTAAAGAAAATAATTGTTTAAATAACAAATTGTCAATACATATTATTTATCCTAACAATTTTCCAAATTTGTTATTTTCTACTATTTTTTATTTTCTTCCACTTACATTTCAATATTCTTCATGAGCCAAAGTTATGCTTTGCTTATTCATGTTCATAGAATTCTCAATCATGTTAAAAACAAATATGGGTTTTGTTTATTGTCACAGATATTCTCTTGATCGTTATTCTCCACAGTCATTTTATTCATGAATTGTAATTTCGGGACCAGACTCTGCTTAGAAATAGCCCTTCGTGTTTGCTCCTCTATTCCCAGAGGAGTTTGTTGCACATGTCTCGATCCTTTTCCATCTGGCCTCTGCACAAAGGGTTTACCCGAGTTTAACACAATTCTTTGTTTTATAGAGGACCTTGAGTTTATCTGAGAGTGAATACATATGAAACAATAACCATGTTGCTGGAGAACCTGATCTGACCTTTATTTTTATCCCCGAACCCTAAGATGACAGAGAAACTACACTTAGCCAGCAACAAAGACTAAAGAAGGTAAGGGCTGTAATGATGACAGATCTGAAGCAGAGCTGCAAAAAAGTGAATATGCAGGGTCTGATTTTTCTGGGTACTGTCCATTATTACAGTGCTTATGTTTACATGGCTTCAGTAAAAACAGAAAAAGCTTGCTACATTTTTATCACTTTTTTAATATTTTATCTTTTTGTCAATATTTAGTTTATTTTTACACATCTTTATTGGAGTATAATTGCTTTACAATGTTGTTACTTTCTGCTGTACAACAAAGTGAATCAGCTATATGCATACATATATCCCCAATACCCTCCCTATCACACCCCTGTCAATATTTATATCACTGAAGAAACTATGTGAGATTTTTAGTTTGTAAGACATTAACAAGAAAGGGCTGCATTTGCATACTGATCTATCCATGCACTTCATTGCAGTGTATTTTCTTCAAAAGAAAAACGTTTCTAATTAAAGTGTTAATGACTTTAAAAATGTAGAACTCTTCTTTCTTCGGTGTAAATAAAATCATAATAAGTTTCCTGAAACCTCATATTTAACTGAAAATCCTTTTAAAACCCATGCTGCCCACAGTGTTTATTTTAAGTCAACTCATTTTCTTACTCTGTGTTCATGTTATCCATTTTATTTTCTCTGAAAATATTCACTTTTATAAGGAAATACTTAAGAATCAAGAATTTTGTGGTAATTTTGTCTAGTAATAAACTGGAGAAACACAAAATCTAAATAAAGAATAAACACCTAAAGGCCAGAAAGAAAACACACATGTAGACACACACACACACACACACACACACACACACACAGCCTTACACCATGTAGGTGCTTTGTTTTTACTTTATTTTTTTAATTTTTTTGCGGCACGCGGGCCTCTCACCGCTGCGCCCCCCCCACCCCCGACGCAGACCCAGCCGCTCCGCGGCACGCGGGATCCCCCCAGACCGGGCCACGAACCCGCGCCCCCCGCATCGGAAGGCGGACCCCCAACCACTGCGCCACCAGGGAAGCCCAGGTGCTTTGTTTTTAATAATTTATTCTAAAATGTATTATACAAAGCCGTCTCAAAGACTTTATTTGGGTTTAAAAGAGTTTTAGATGTTGATACAGGTTGTTGATTTCAAATAGAAGAATTACTGGTATTGAAAGATGGCAACTGAAATCTGGAACCGAACTAGGTACAGGTTACTTTGTGAGGATCAAAGAAAAAGATTAGAACCCCACCTCCCTGCCTCCCACAGTATACCAATGTTTTTTATTAAAACATATTTTTAGGTTTGTTTTGACATATCCTTTTCAAACAGCTTGAAACACATATTTATAACAAAATTTTACATTTGAACTTAAAAAAATTACTCACTTTGAAGTAGAATATAAAACTACATTTTAAAACATTTCTCTCTATAATTGGCCTATGGAAGGGAATAACCTTTGAACACGTCTACTCATCTTATTCTTCAAGGGCAAGGTGCTTTTTTTTGATAGCCACTCTGACCCTTCCCAAAGTGCTCACATATAATATCCCCTGTATTTGTCAGCAATGCTGGGTCTTGAAGTAATCTGTGAGTGAATCCTTACAAATGGGTCCAACTTGCCAAAGGCCAAGTGGCTGAAAAGAAGCAAACAGCAAGTCCAGCTTGCTTCATCTTCAGTAGAGGAAATTCACAAGCTTCTGTAGATTGCTGTGTTAGGAAAAACAAGTTTGTCATTAGAACGATGATATTACCACTTCCCCACTCTAAGCCTGCTTAAGGGAGTCCACTCACAATTGCTGGCTCAGCTTGCCTCCATTGCCAGAACTACAGTATGCCCCAAACTGTCCACTGGGTTGATTAGCAACAAACAACAGAGGGGCAAACTGATGATCACTAGCATCTCTAGCTTTACCAAAGCGTGCTAATTGGGTCTAAACACTTGTTTGTTAGGACTGCAAAGGTATAAGTAATGCCCTTTACAGGAAAGGGGAAAAAAAAAAACCCTAAAATCTTAAGGTGACCAGCTCAAGGTCACTGAGGGAAGGCAACCGAGACTGGGCTTTTCAATGCCTCGGTCCTTTATTGGGCCGGAGCCAAACACGACACCATCCAGGAGTTTCAAAGCTGCGTAGTAGAACAGCTAGCGTGGGCAGTCCTTTTGTACTCCAGCTTGTGTAAAATTAACCCAGCCTCCCGTTCTTCCATCGCTGCCTGACAGCATCCAGCAAATGGGTTAAGGAGAGCAGAACCCAGCTGTCCTTTCTTAGCTGAGTCTTTGGACTAATTGGGACAGAGGAGGGTGAGAACCGCGGGAGAGGGGCTGGGATTGGGAGAGGGAAACGGGAGCAGCTGAGAGCAGGACGGGGGAAAGGAAGGAAGCTGGGGTGTGTACCTCTTGGAAGGGAAGGGAGAGAGGGACAAGAGTGAAAAGGGGGGCCAAACTCAGGCTAAGAGAATCGGAGCCCGCTGCCTGCAAGAGCGGGCGAAGCCAGCTAGTAAGAGAAGGGTAAAAGCGGGAAGCAGAGGGAAGGGAAGTAAGGAAAGAGGAAGGAAAGACAGAAGGGTTAAGAGGAAGAGCGTCTGCAATTTCTGCGGCCGGCTCAGTAGGAGGGGCAGGAAGGGAAAGAGGAGGATCCAGAGTCAGTCAGTCAGGCAGCCAGCGGGAGGTGGAGAAAGCCGGAGGAGGAGGAGGATTAAAGATGGCCACCAACAGCTGCGGGAAACGGCAACAGCCCCTCACTTTCCGGGATGGTCCCTGCGGGGCGGCCCGGCCTTGATGGAGAAGAGAAGCCCGAGAAGCGCCGAGGCTGAGGCGGCGGCGGCGGCGGGGACCCAGCGAGGAGGAGGACGCAGGGGAGCAGGGAGAGGGGCAGGAGAAGGGAGAGGCGGCGGCGTCGCTACCCTGGCCGCCTAGCGCCGCTGCACGCCTCGGCCGACCGGCTCCCGCACCCCACGGCCGCAGCATCGATCCCGGCCCGAAGCCTCGTCCCCCTCAGCGGGGCTCCCGGGCCCCACCGTGGACGCCGCGCCCGCCGCCCCCTCCCCGTCGCCAGCGCGCCTGCGGCGCGGAGCCCGGCCCGCCCCGGTCCCGCTCCGGGTCAGGCCAGCCTGCGCCCACCCGCCCTCCGGTGAGTAGTGCCCCCTGCCCGCCGCCTCCCACCCCCAGCCCTGCGCCCGGCGCGCCGCGGCCGCTTTGTTCGTAAGGGGCGAAGGCGCTGCCCACTCGCGGCCCTGCGCCTGCTGCCCCTGGGGACAGGCCGCGGCCCAGCTGCCGTCCTCCCCCGGGACAGCGCTGCCCCAGAGCCACCGCCGCCGTCTCCAGGGCTGGCGGCCTGGCCTGTGTCCTCCACCGCGGCCTGGAGAGGGCGCCGTAGCGGACGGGTCGGGGTTGGGGTCAAGGGCTGCGGTCGGTGGGGAGCGATGCTGGGGTAGTTCGGGGGGTGGGGGAGGAGGGGGCTGGACGCTACCTCCTGTAAGCAGTGGGGGCGTAACTTGGCGATACAGGAACCGGGGTCCGGTCCGGGTCCCTCAGCCAGACCCCGCGGGGTCTCGGCTTCCGGAGCCCCCCGCCCCCGGGCGCCGTCGAGCGAGGCCTCCATCCCTCGGGCGCTGTCTCCGCTGACTGCGGGCCTCTCCTGGCTTATTCCCGAGCCCTGCTCTTCCCCCCACCCCCACGCCCTGCGCTGGAAACCTTCGTTTGTGGAAGCAACCAGAGATGCTCTCGCGGAGTGTGTTTGCCCTTTTTTTCTCTTGTACGGGGGATGTGGTGGCATCGCGAACATTCACGGTTACTGTGGGATTTAAACAGCAGATGTGACCTTTCCGACCAAAAGCCATTCGGCAGACCTGGCCAGTGTGTGATCCTCAGGTGCAGCGTTTCATTGATTTTTACCATTGAATTCCGAGATCTACGGTGTTAGGTTTTCCTTTCACTGAAATAATCAGATAAAACCGATTGAAAGGATGTTTACTATGTATGTGAACCCTTGCCTCGACTTCCAGTGCCTTAAAAATCGTTGTTTCCTGTGGGAAAATGGTGCTACTGCATGCGAAAAACTATTTTTTGTTCAGTGATGGGCATGAGTTGGTCAGTGCCAAGTGGTTATTGTAGTATGAAAACGAAACAATTAAAGAAAAACAAAACCTTTTGCTTTGAGATAGCAGCATATTTCCAGGTTGGAATTATTTGATAGCAGGTTTGGAACAGTTTCCACCATCAGACGGGGTAACAAATAAACAACATAAAACAACCAAAAATATGTTTGATTAAAAAAATAAATAAACTAGATGTGCTAGTAGTGCGTACGTCTAGGAAAATATAAATCTCGCTTGAAAAGAAAAATAAAACTTTAACATGGGACGCTAAGCATAGGAATCAGGTTTTTTTGATATTTAAAAATACATACTGCATTAGACTGACTTGGGAACCCTTCCTATGATATTTGAGCATCAGTGGTGCATGTTACACTATGAACCATTCATTCTCTGGCTGGTAGAAATATAGGTTTCTACTACTAGTGTCTTTTTGTGAGTTGAAATTGATTCATGTAAAAAATGTTATGCTTCTAATTTAAAATTTCTGTAGAAAGGAGATATGAATTAGAAACATGATGTTCTGGTCTTACTTGGAAAAGAAAAGTTTTTTTAAAAAAGTAAATGACAGTGTGCTGTTTCAATATTAGTTGGATTCTCTACTTTGACAATTCTTAAAATCCACTGCTCAACTTTGTAATTTTAAGAGTTTACATCAGGCATTTTTAATTTCATGCATGAGCTTCAGAGGGTCCTTGAATCCTTGGGAATCATATGAATGTAGCATATATTTGCATTTTCTTCTGGGGAAAGGGTCCATGGAGTCAACACATTCTCAAAAAGATCTGGCTATGTATGCAAAGAATTATGAACCACTGGATATATAATTAAAGAATAAATCTCCTATGTTAGGAAAATTAAAATTCTTAGGATTAGATTTGATAATTTATATCTTTCACTTCCAATTATACATAAGAAATGTTTGTTATTGACAGTTTAGCACATAGAAGTCATTTTTCATGCATTCTTATTGAAACCTCAGGAAAATGTTAATCCCATTTTACAGATGGGGAAATAGATATCGAGAGAAGCTTGTTCAAAGTCATAGCCACTGGCGGGCCAGCATTTGAGCACAGACTGTCTAAAGTCAGAGCCAGCACTCCTAACAACAAGGCTGCACTTGGCTCTAAGTCAATGACAGCATTTGCTTGATGTTAAAATGAGTAATTGATGTTTCGTTGTAGTTGAAAAGTGGATCTGACATTGTCATAACACAAAATATCACGGGATTTTTGAGCCACTGACTCTGAGTAGGAAGAGACCTTAGTGACACTAACCTCTCTTAATGATACTAGTCTGGAATGACACTCAAAGTAGGGCCATTTCTACATTATTCTTGGCAGGATTATCCCGACCCTGTTTTTTTACTTCCTGTGATTACAAGTTCACTTTTTTTTTTCTACCATTTTCTCTTTATGTGAGTTATCTATTTCCACTAAGTTCCAGTTCCCTCTTTGTATGTGTGATGCATTTGTCATCCATAAAAGAATTAAGAGATAAATGACTTCTACTCTATAATTTTTTTGTAGTCAGGTTTACTGGGTATAATTTACATGTGGTAAAAGTTTTGGCAGATGTATACAATTGGCTGATCACCACCACAATCAACATATGAAACATTTCTATCACTCCAAAAAGTTCTCTCATGCCCCTCTGTAGCGAATCTGTTCCCTCTACCTCCAGGCCTTGGCAACTGTTAATCAAATTAATGTCCCTGTTGTCTTTTATAATATCACATAAATGAAATCGTACAGTATGTAGTCTTTGGTGTCTTCTTTCATTTATCGTAATCCTTTTTTTTTTTTCCAACATCTTTATGGGAGTATAATTGCTCTACAATTGTGTGTTAGCTTCTGCTATATATAACAAAGTGAATCAGCCATACATATACACATATCCCCATATCCCGTCCCTCTTGCGTCTCCCTCTCACCCTCCCTCTCCCACCCCTCTAGGTGGTCACAAAGCACCGAGCTGATCTCCCTGTGCTATGTGGCTGCTTCCCACTAGCTATCTATTTTATATTTGGTAGTGTATATATGTCCATGCCACTCTCTCACTTCATCCCAGCTTACCCTTCCCCCTCCCCGTATCCTCAAGTCCACTCTCCACGTCTGTGTCTTTATTCCTGTCTGGCCCCTAGTTTCTTCAGAACCATTTTTTCTTTTAGATTCCATATATATATCATAATACTTTTGATATTCATTAAGTTGTTGCATGTATCAGTAGTTTTTTTAATGGTGTGCTGATAAACATTGTAACAGCCTGCTCTCCAGAAAAGAAAAAACAATCCCTGATTGATAGCATCTGCTAATTATTGCAGTGTGTATACTCTCATCATGGCCCGTGTTAAGCTACCTAAATCAGCTTGCAAAACTCCTGAAAATTAACAGTGGGCTTTCATAAGCTGTACCAGTCAGCCCTAGCACGCCACTAAATTTGTTCCTTTGTATTGTTGAGTAGCATTCCATTATATTGAGGTACCACGATTTGTTCATCCGTTCATGAGTTGGACATTTGAGTTCTCCGTTTTGGACGATTATAAATAAAGCTGCTGTAAACAGTTATGTACAGGTCTGTGTGTACGACAAATGTTTTCAGTTTTCTTGAGTTGTACCTAGGAGTGGGGTTACTGGGTCCTATGAAAAGTGTATATTTATCAATATTGGTATTGAACTGCCAAACTGTTTTCCAAAATGACTACTGTTTTGCATTCTTATCTGAAGCAACGTAAGAAAATTTCAGTCGCTCTACACCCTTGTTGACACTTAGTATTGTCAGTTATTAAAACTTTAGCTGTTTGTTATATGTCTAGTGGTCTCCTTTAATGTTTTTGACTTATTAATTCTTACTTTCAATAGTATTTGAACCAGCGTAGGAAGTTTATGACAGACATTGCTAAATAATTTTTGGTCTGGTCATTGGTCATGATCTCAATATGAAGGCAATAGCACTTAAAGGATGTTTCTTTGAGTTTCTTATTGTACAGTTGGCTTTCATTTATTAAAATTGCTTTTATAAAAGAAAGCATCATTAGAGAATTCTGATACTTAGCTGTTAACATTTTTTAATGTGGTTTTAGAAAAAACTAGGTAAAGTTTTGTTTCTTTAAGAAAAATTTAGAATTAAAAAATTCTCAAATGATAAAGCATTTCTTCGATTTTTACTTGGACTTAAAGGGAAAACAATAGACTGAAATAATTCAGTCAAGTAGTCTTTGAAGTCATCCCAGATCTTGTAAGGAGCATTAATCCATGAATAATTGCAGCATTACTTTTCAATATTTAGAAAGCTGATTTTCATGTAATATTACAATGTGTGTTCCCCTCTGTTAAGGTGACTTTTGAGCAGAGGTTTAACGCATTTAAGGGAGTGAGAGAGTTTTAGATCTGGGAGAAAAGCAGGTGCTGAGGCCCTGAAGCAGGAGGGTGTTGAAGTGTTTAGAGAACAGTAGGGGGTTGGCTGGAGGGAGGTGAGAGCTGAGGTCAGGGTAGTGGAGGCCCACGGACCCTGTAGGCAGTGTAAGGACTTCTGATCTCAGTTTGAGCCTAGAGCGTGTCCTCTGCATGGACAGAGAAGTGTTCTGTTTCCTGCTTGAAGTTTCTGAAGTGTGCTACCCTCTCCTTCCTGGAAGCTGGTCCTTTTAGCAGAAGTAGTACTTGGTTGTCCCTCCCCTATGTGTTCCCTTAGCACCTTTTGTCATACCTTTACTTAATAGCTGCTTTATTTATCTGTCTCCTCCCCCTAGATGGAGGTCCTAGATTTTTCTTTTAAACCTCTGAATTCCTGTTTCATTGGATGAATGCTTGTGGAATTATGTTGCTGAAAATGGTGTTAATCATTAAAAACTGGGTATGAGATTCCCAAGAGTATTGCTCATGTGGACGTGGATTCTGTCTGTTTTGCTGACCGCTGTACATTTAGTGCTGGGGCAATGAGCTGTGCATAATAGGTGCTCAATAAATACTTGATGAATGACTGAGTGGACATCCATGTGCCAGCCTCTGCTCACTCTTTCCTCTGCTTCCCTTGGGCAAATCCCTTAACATGTTTACCATGGGCAAATCCCTTAACATGTTTCCCTATGGCCTTCCTTTAACTGCATGCTCAAGAAATGCCAAATACTTAGGACATTCACTCATTCATTCATTCTAAACAAATGTAATAATAAAGAAATGTAGATAATTTCTCTCCAAGCTAAATAGGATTCATTGCACAATGTTTTTGTTCATTCACACTTCTGTTTTCCTTTCTTTAATGGGAATTTTTGAGGTTACTTTATTACTGGGCCCCTGAATCTTTAATAAACATGACACTGATTATTTAATAAACAAGACACAAGGTCTAGAATATCACTTCTATAAACAACTGAAGCAGAAGCGCTGCAGAGTGAGAAAAGTCTAGTATAGCAATAAAGCCGATATTTTGTAGTGTTTCATTTGGTTGAACAGGCAGTCATAGCTGCTGTATTATTCGACTGTATGGATGCAGAGTTTTGGGGTTTTGTGCTCACCACTGAGTTTGTAGAAATGTCAGGCTCCAGCACAGACACGCTCAACACTGGAACATCTAGTTTATCATCTTAAGCCTAGAATTGTTAACGGTAACTGCGAATCCCTCCGTCCTTACATCTCAGCCTTCCTCGTTCAGTCTGATTCCCCAGTACCTGCATGTGTTTGAACCTGCAGGAGAAGGACATTGGGAGATGCTAAGTATTGCATCTGCAGAAGCTGTAAAGACTTGAGGAAGAATATTTAAAGTAATGTTTTTTAGTGATATGAGTCATTTTCCCTCCATTTTTTTTTTTGCGGTACGCGGGCCTCTCACTGCTGAGACCTCTCCCGTTGCGGAGCACAGGCTCCGGATGCGCAGGCTCAGCGGCCGTGGCTCACGGGCCCAGGCGCTCCGCGGCATGTGGGATCTTCCCGGACCGGGGCACGAACCCGCATCCCCTGCATCGGCAGGCGGACTCTCAACCACTGCGCCACCAGGGAAGCCCTTTGACATACCTTTGATAGGTATATCTTCAACACGTGATGAATCTGCCAGGCCCAGCTTCCTCTTCCTGTATAATGTTTCTTCCTAGTTGTGTCCCTCTGTTCTCCAGCCAGTATGGACTTCACGGAGGCCAATTAATTTAATATTAGCCTAAGAAAAGTAGGAATCTGGTACACAGTCATTATCTAATATTAGAAAGTCATACCAAAATTATTTTGTATTTTTTCTTTAGGGGGGACAACTAGTTTATCTGCACAGAATCTTTTAGGTTTATTGCCTTCCCCTAAGTAAAGCATCCACTAAAAAAAAGCATGTAAGTAAAATTTTGCTCATAAATTATATAACTTAGGAGGTGATTAATTATTGTAAATATATAGGACTCAACACTTTAAAAAGAATCCCACAAGTATCTTCTCAAAATATCCAGATTTCTTAGTACATTTTGAGTGTTTGAGTTTAGAAAAGCAGCTTACTTGTTTTAATTTCCCTAACATTTGTTCAAACTGCATTACCTTACTGATATATTTTTTAAATTTTGAAGAAATTATAAACTCACAGTAAGTTGCGAAAATAGTAGAGTCCCATGTACCCTTCACCTATCACTCTTGACCAGTGGTAATATCTTACATGACTATAGTACAATACTGATTTACATACTTTATTACTAAAAGCACAGTGATCTTGCTAGCCTTGAAAAATGTTGACAAATACAAGAATGTTGATATTTTTGTTCTCCCCAGAGAGTGAAGAGGTTAGATTCTATACTTTGTTTCCATGGGCCAGCAGACCAAGGGTCTGTTCCTTCCCTTAATTTTCTGTGAAAAGGGCAACAGGTAACTACGCAAATGGCTGTAAGTCTTAAGAAAATAAATGTTTACTGTCACTCCTAGGAATTCTAAGACTTCATTATCAAGTGAAAGAATGATAATATGTTTTTTTATGTTTCCTTATTCTCTTTGTCCTAGAAATCCCTCAGTAAATTCATAATCAGTTCTTCTTGATTAAAGCCTGGGTTTCTCTGACTCTAAAGCCCAAGTTCTTTTCCTGTGGCACACTGCTCATTAAAACACAGTGATTTAGATGATAAATGCCACAGTTAAGTAAACAAGTATGAAATAAAAATAAACTCAGTTATTTTTAGAAATATCATTGTCGATTGATTGCCTAATAATTTTATTATATTCAACTTGCTCTGGGAGCCTACTTCTTATTTCCCAAAATGATAATACACTGTAAGTAGATTCTCAAATGATGCTATAATGTATATTAATAATTCTATACTCTTTTCCTAATTATTTATTAAATGTTTTATTGTGTGCTGTCCTGAGTACTCTGGTAGATACATGGATGTTTTAAGACATGGATAGTCCTGCTCTCAATAACTTTATAATATAATGGAGATAAGATGAATGCATAAATAATTGAACAGTATGTGATTAGTCTGTCTGAGGGGTACAGAAGTTCTATGGATACTTAGAGAGTAGAAAGATTACTTTTAGTTGAAATGCTTAGGGTAACCCTAAGATGAGGTTTGATCTGAATATCAGGTGGATTGGTAGAAATTCCTTGGTGAAAACTGTGAGATTTACTTATATCAGAATTACAGAAAATTATAAAATCAATCGATTTCACCATCAATGAATCAGATGAGGTCTCTTGGGAAAAAATTAGTCTGAATTTATTATTTAAGTAATGAAGAAAAGGAATAAGGATAAAGTAAAACATTTAGAAGAAAACATATTTTTAACATGAAAACCTTAGCTTTGCTCCTGAAGCATTTTACAACTAGGTCACCATGAAAATTGTACTAAATATGACTTCCCTAGCATGTATTCTTTTTAAAGATAACTTGATCTGTTGGATTGATGACAGACATGCTTTATGTATTTCATTTCATTTGCTAAGTCCAGAAATAAATTAGATGAGTTACCTCTTTGGTCAAGATGAAAACTGATTTGTTGCTGTTTTATTATTTCTGAAGTCTGACCACTGTTTAAAGTATTTTTATTATCTCGGAGTGAAGTAGCATTGAAAAAATTATCTTGACATTGTGAACTTCAGCATTGCTAGGAGGTAGCTATTGGTGGTGGGCTTAAAGCAAAGGCTGGAGAAGGAAGGGAAAGGACAGTGTGGGTGAGTGGAAACACCATGAGGGGGGAACAGGGAGAGAGAGAGAAAATAAAGAGTTCCCTGTAAAAGGGACTTGTTCTGCCCAGGTCATTCAGTCTAGCAGATGCTGACCTATACCTAGTCAAACCTGGAGCATTTCCGAAAGCTCGTTTCTTCGTCAAACTTATAAAAGAGCAGAAAATGTTGAGTTTGCTTCAGTTATACAATAAATATTAATGAAAAATGGTGTCATAACATGCATTTGTATTCTTTGCCTCCTTTTCCACAGAGACCTAGATTTAAATCTGAATCACCAGAGTAAATAAGTTCAGTGATTCCCCGCTTGAGTTAGGTTACATAACCACCACATGCGTTGGCATAGGTGTTTATACTTTAAGGAGGATATGGGGAATCCTGACACGACATGGCAGCTGTGGAAAAGGCATTAAGGCCACCATTGCACCAACATGCACTTGTGTAGTTGGGAGAGGGCAGGGGGAAAATGTGCTGAATAGCCTTTCTGAGATGATAATACTAGTGATGTCTATTCGTAGCTAGGGGTATTGTGTCTTTCTTAGAAAGCTTATTCTTTTTTCTCTTTATGGATTTTCATGAACTCTGATTTTTCTCAGCCTAATGCATTCATCAGAAATGAGCCATTTTTTGACTGCTGTTTGCCGGCATTAAGAGATCTTTAAAAGGATCCCCATATTCTAACCTTTCTTCTTGCTACTCTGCTTGTTGACGCCCACTTTAGTGCAGAATTTAATAGTTGCTTTGCATATCCTAATGTCATCCAACAAAGCATCATTCCAGTCCAGTGAAGTTCTGTTCAGTGAGTGCTATTTTTTTTTTTTTTTCCGCGGTACGTGGGCCTCTCACTGTTGTGGCCTCTCCCGTTGCGGAGCACAGGCTCCGGACGCGCAGGCTCAGCGGCCATGGCTCACGGGCCCAGCCGCTCTGCGGCATGTGGGATCTTCCCAGACCGGGGCACGAACCCGTGTTTCCTGCATCGGCAGGCGGACTCTCAACCACTGCGCCCCCAGGGAAGCCAGTGAGTGCTATTTTAATGGAAGAAGACTGGTTGCATTTCAGGACCTAATTGTTAATTTGGTCCTGTTATTTAACATTAAGCAAGCATACATTATAGATAGTAATCACACCTGGATGTGCTTTCTTGTGTTTTGTTAAAGTTTAGAAATGCTCTTACATGATTAACGTAATGGTGACACTGATTTGTATTAAATTTTTTTTATCTCATTTTTCTAAGTAGCAGAGTTAAGTACTATGCACAGGTTTTGAGTTAGACTTGCATTTTGTCATCAATTATCATTAAGAGATCAATAAGAAAGTCCTGTTTTTATTTAAAAAAAGTTTAAAGATGGCAGAGTGACTAGTAAAAAATGCTATAGCTTATTGGAGTTACAGTTAAAACTAAATTTCATTATTATTTTCCTCTTGGGACTTCAAATCACTAGAAAATGTCTATGAACAGCAATTTAGAAGATAAATTGGCCAGATGACTGAAATAGAGAAGTCCTACCAATGTAAACAAGTAGTAAGGTGAATTTTTAAAAGATAAATATTAAACATAGTGTTTGAGGAAAGTGTTATAGTAATATTAAGTTAGAATAGAGGGAAATAATTACCTGGTGAATAGTTAAAAGCAGATGAAATTAATCCATCACATGAGCTACATTTTGCCTTGTGTTTATCGACTAGTACGGAGTGTTTTGGGGAAATGGGACTTAGGACTCACATTATACTTGGTTTTCTTCGAGTAAGGTCCTGCCTGGCAGTTGTCATTCCACAGTGGCTTTATTACACTGTAAGATGAGTACATTTGACACTGTTTTACTAGCCATCTGAATCCTTGATTTTTTTTTGTTTTTTTTTCATTCAACAAGAGAATATTAACTGTCTACTTTGGGTTCTGAAAATAATAAGATGATAAGATACTATTTCTCCATTCAAAGAGCTAGTAAACTAGTTTAGTTTATGAACAGATAATTATTAAATAATGTGGTAACGACATCTGCTTTGAGGTTTTATTGGCTTTCCTTTCTAGCCACAGTATTTGGAGTTCCTTATTATCCATTGTACTTGTTCTTACTGCAGCCCTCTTGGCTTGTAAGAGGCCTGAGGTAAATACACACACCTTTTCCCTTGAATCTTGGGCTATTTTGCAGTTTTTTGTTATGTCCATAATGATCCCATTTGTAACTTGATCTTTAGTTAGGAATCAAGGTAGAGAAAGCCAGGAGGGGAAACACCTTTAATGAGGATATACTATTAATAACAAAGCTAGACTTTGGAGAAAATAATGGGAATCCCATTTTTTGGCAATGGATGGAATTAGAAATTTAATCATGTTTCATAAAGAAGAATTCAGCATTGATCAAAAGAGATACTAATTTATATGATTAGATGTATATACTTTATTGTTTTGATGTACCTTATTTGTTTTGTGTCAAGAAATTTCTGCTTGAACTCTTGGGAATGAAATGGTCATTTCTGTATGCTATAATAGAATATAGTTATAAAATGTGATTTTTTTTTCTCTAGTTTTAGAAATTATAATCTGATGATTTAAAAAAAAATTTTGGCATGTAAATGTCCAGGATTCATATGATGTTATTTTAATATCACTGTACTACAAAGTTTCCAATTCATACCATTTAGGAAAAATTTCTCATTTGTTTGTTTTGTTTCTAAATTATGTTACGTTTGTATACTTTTACCATATCTCAAGATTTGATAGAGTTTTATTGTATTTGTGATATGACAGAGCATGGCCAAGTTTTAGAGTAGGGCCGAGCTTACTGTTATACAGGACAGACTAGAATGAGTCCACATTTGAAAGTTTGCTGCATGTTAGAGCCAATCTCACCTAAACTACAGGTGTTTGAGAAAAAGTTCTCTTTGGTAGCCCATGTCAGGGATAGAACAGGCAGAGAACAATCTGCACAATCTATTGCTAATGGGAATTCAAGGTGAAGAAGCACATAGAATTGAGAGAGAGAGAGAGAAATTAATGAGTGAGTTCATAAATTTATACATATATTTATATGATTGGCTGCCAGAGAATTCTGTCTGGGTACTGGACTCTAGATAATGGCCTGATACCAGTCCTTGGGATTGGGACTGATAATCGAAAGTAGGCGTCCCAGTACTAGGAAGACACCAGGCAGGGACCAGACTAGGAATCTCCAGAAGTGTTAGAACAGAGGCCTAATTACAATAACTGAGGTATAAACAGGGCTAGAACAGCAGAGAGGGTAAGAGTAGAACGCAGTGGGTATCAGAACAAGCTAGGAACCCTAGTAATCTAATCTGGGATGTAAAGGCTGGGTGAATTAATGTTAATAGTGACTTGATCCAGAATTGAAGATTAGGGCTGAAACTGCTTAAGCATCCCTTGTCAGAAGTCTATATCTAGGTTATAAGTGACCGGAGAAGCAAGGCACATGGAGAGCACAAACAGACTAGACTTGAAATTTTTTTAATATACTATTGTCTTTTAAGGACAGAATTCATTTCCATTGTTAATCAGTAATCATTCACTTTGCTTTGTTGGCACTAGTATGGGATCACGAGATGCAGAGAACTGCTGACATTTCAGAGTAATGTCTTAACACGGAACTGGTGCTAAAATGAACAGACTGAAGCTTTGGGGTAAATGTGCTTTCTTGCAAAATAGGAGGATATGAAAAAGCACGTTAGGCATGAGAGTTCTAATGTCACAATTCTGAAGGCAAAAGTACACTGTTAGTTTAGTTTTTGAGCGGGCTAAGAGGAAGCAAGGAAAATGTATGACTGTGATAATTTGACGTTAAAATGAGAACCTTGCATACCTTTTTACTTCCTAGAAGAAGTCAGTAGCATTTTGGGGTTTCAGTCAGCTGATACTCACCAGCTTAAGGGGGACCAAAAGGCATTTTTGGAACCCATACTGGAAATTGATGAATGGAATGAGTGGGGCTTGAATAGAAGAAACCAGAGCAGCTCTTGGGAGCTCATCAGCAGGAGTTTTTATACCTTCTTTCCAGACCCCTGCCATTAATGTGACTTCACTGTAAAGATTTATTCTCTGCCTTGCCTTTTCAATTTTTATATTCCAACAAGAAATTATTAGATTAGCCATTTTCAGCTCAGGGATCTGTCTCCTAGAGCCAGAGGACCCACGGTTATGATGTGCAGTCATAACCCCAGGAGTCTGCCCCTGTGTGGTGGGGACCATCCCCACAGAAAGAGAAATGGAAAGCCAGGCAGCCCTCCTAGGGGACGTTTAGAAGATCTCACCCATTAGTAGTTTAACTACCCCTTTTCCTTCCCTTCTCTTCTTTCCACTCACTTCCCTCCCCACTTGTATAAATGTTGAGATAACCCTGCTATATGCCATCCATGGAGGCAACTTTTCCAGTGGGAGAAAATCTAAATGCAAGCTGAAGTGCCATATTCAGAGGCAGTACCATAGGGCTACTGATTCGGGATGATATCATGCTGCCCCTGGTTCCACTGTGATTCTATCTTGATATTTTACAACGTAAATTTAATTCCTGCTAACTTGCCATCTTCATGATTGGGAGAAAGGAAATAAAAAGAAAATGTATTTAAAGGGAAAGACGGGGGTACTTACCATCTACCAGTGACTAGTATGGAAACTAATCGTGGCTACAATCCTTAATATTGTATTAGTGCACACACCCTGACCTGTTTCACTTCAGATTTCATACCTTCTGCTAGCATCTCGGCTTATCAGGGTTCTTTTTCTCACAACCTGACCCAGTCCTTCATTCCTGAAAGCGTTTGAGCTCCTTGTAGCTCTGACTGTATGGTGTTGTGATAGGCTTCCACTAACCTTAACACTGCATAGTACTACCAGAACTTACTCCAGTGGATTCCCCTGAGTTCTTCTCATGGTCTTCCTAGCCCCCAAAGGTAGAGTAGCAACCTCTCTTCCCCTTGATAGTCATGGACAGTCATTCTTAACCCATCCTGTAGCCTTCATTTTTGCTTGTTTTTCTACTGTCATGAAGAAATCAAACTGAACATGATAAGCTCAGCTTTCAGTGGAGTAAAACAGTTATTCTGTCTCCTGGTAGAAGTATTTTTTTTTTTTTTTTTGGTACTAAAACTTCTAGGTCAGCAGATTCCAGAGTTCATAAGATAAAAAGCAAAACTTTGAGAGCAGAAAAGACACCACTCCACTATTACTGTTTGGTTCCCACATCCAGTATATTCTGGAGATGGGAGACAGCATATTTTGGTAGATGATTCCGAGCCCATTTTGTATCCTGCAGGACAGCACCCAAAATTCAGAAGTTTTTAGCTCTGGCAGTAATTCTTACATCAAGCTTCTATAATCATTGCTTCCTACTGTGGGGACACCTGTGTCTGAATAAGAGTATTTGGTAAGATTAATCAGGGCATGTGCATCTACCCTTTGCCATTTGAAGTGAATTCCTGGATCAGACGCCATGTGATTTATAAGAAGCATTCAGTTAATCCTGCATAGTGGTGCTGGCAGAGGCAAATTCAGAATTGGTGACTCTTACAGCAAGGATCGCCGTCACCATTTCTGTAATCCAAGGGGCTTGATGCCTGCTAAGAGGTAGTGCCTGTGGGGGACTCAGGCAATTGGCTTCTCAATAGTAGAGGCAGTGAGGTCAGTCTTAGTGAGTCAATGTAATTGATCCCTTGCATAACTGCTTCTCCTGCCAGCTGCTTGTGGTTATTTTCATGAAACCACTGAGCAAGGACTAGGCTGGCTAGAGAGGAAGTATGACTTGATCTATGATGACAGTCATCTTGTCCACCCAATTATTAACAGGCTTTATATTTTGATTTGTTTGCATTGATTGGCAATGGCAGGGTTCTGGTGAGGAATCTTTTTACTGTGGTTCTGTTGTGAGAGGTTCATTCAAATAGCCATTCCCTAAATCTCCCTATTAGTTTTATCTCTGATCTTTTTCTTTAAGGCCATTGATCATGGCACAGAAAAGGGAAGGATTGTAGGCACTCTAGCTACTCTTAAGAAGTGTCTACAACAGAAATAATAATATATTCTGTAAGTTCCCAAAACTTAAGCAAGATTTCAAGTCACATCCAATGGCTGTGTTAAATTTTAACCTATTTTTGTCTTACTTGACTCAAATCTTTTCCCCTTTTGATTTCATGTTTTACAGTTCCTCAGTCATAAAAGCCTCATTTAAAAAATTTTGGTTAATAGAATTTTAAAATGTCATATATCCTGTATTTGTGATGGCGTGTGTGTGTACCTATATATACTCATTTGAGCAGAGAAAATGTCTAAAGACTGTTAAAGACTATATTTGGGGCATGGGTTAGGGAAAAAGAAGAGTTGGTGTTGTGGTGGAGAGCAGTATTATTGTTTCGCTTCAAAAAATGTGTTCTACTTGACATTTCATATTCTACTAAGCATGTATTTTTATTAATATGAAAAATGCCAACATATGATTTTTGTTTCTTATAATGTTAGGAGAGATAATTTTGGGATGATTAAGGACTAAAAAATAGTACTTACATATAAAGCTATCTGTGCTGCCAACAAAAGCATATGAAATTTTTGTTTAAATTGAAGTACAGTTGATTTACAATATTGTGTTAGTTTCAGGTGTACAGCAAAGAGACTCACCTGTGTGTATATATATATATATACATATTTCAGGTTATTTTCAATTATTTGTTATTATAAGATATTGAATATAGTTCCCTGTGCTATACAGTAAATCTTTGTTGCTTATCTATTTTAAGTATATATGTAATGTTTTAAATTTTTTTTAGCATATGTATTTGACAATCAGATGCTTTTTGAAAGGCATTGCATGAATTAGTTTTTTATGTAATTACACTAAAGTTGAATCTCTTTGCTTTTCTCATCAACATAAAGTTTCCACTTAAAACTGTAATTGAGGGCTTCCCTGGTGGCGCAGTGGTTGAGAGTCTGCCTGCCGATGCAGGGGACACAGGTTCGTGCCCTGGTCCGGGAGGATTCCACATGCCGCGGAGCGGCTGGGCCCGTGAGCCATGGCCGCTGAGCCTGCGCGTCCGGAGCCTGTGCTCTGCAACGGGAGAGGCCACAGCAGTGAGAGGCGCACGTACCACAAAAACAAAACAAAACAAACTGTAATTGACAAAAAGTATAATATATCCTAATCTGAAATGCCTAGAATTCAGAGGTCAAATTGCAATAAGGAATTGCAGAAGAGAGGCCTTCAACACATTATTTTCCTTTGCTAATTTTAGTTTTCATGCCTGGGCATCTGATAGGACCCGGACCTATGCTATGAAGGGCTCTTACAGTATATGGATATATTTTCTAGGTTTTAGTATTTGCAGACCATTTTGTATCATCTTCAGACTACTAGTTGATGATTTTGTCACCTTTCAAAGAACCATCCATTATCTAGCTCCCTCTTTCTCTTTTTAAATAAACCTATTCCTTTGAGTATATACATAAATAAAAATGAAGAAACTGTAGGTGTACAGCTCAATGAATTTTTTCTAAATGAACATTCTGTACCATTAAAAAAATGAAAAGGTTAGCCAAAGACTGGGAAAAATATTTGCAAAACATATATCCAGCAAAGCATTTGAACCGCAATATCTTAAGAACTCTCATAATTTAATAATAAGACAAAGAACTGTGTCAAAAAATGGGCCAAGGATTTCAACAGACATTTCACTGTGGGTATATGAATGGCCAATACGTACCCCATAGAAAGATATAAGTACATAGAAGGATGCTCAACATCACTAATCATCAAGGAAATGGAAAACTTCCCTAACATGGGAAAGGAAATAGTCACCCAAGTCCAGGAAGCACAGAGAGTCCCATACAGGATAAACCCTAGGAGAAACACACCAAGACACATATTAATCAAACTAACAAAAATTAAATTCGAAGAAAAAATACTAAAAGTAGCAAGCGAAAAACAACAAATAACATACAAAGGAATTCCCATAAGGTTATCAGCTGATTTTTCAGCGGAAACTCTGCAGGCTAGAAGGGAGTGGCAGGATATACTTAAAGTGATGAAAGAGAAAAAGCTACAACCAAGATTACTCTACCCAGCAAGGATCTCATTCAGATTTGATGGAGAAATTGAACTTTTCAGACAAGTAAAAGCTAAGAGAATTCAGCACCACCAAACCAGCTTTACAATAAATGCTAAAGAAACTTCTCTGGGCGGGAAACACAAGAGAAGAAAAAGACCCACAAAAACAAACCCAAAACAATTAAGAAAATGGTAATAGGAACATACATATCAATAATTACCTTAAATATAAATGGAGTAAATGCTCCAACCAAAAGACACAGACTGGCTGAATGGATGCAAAAACAAGACCCGTATATATGCTGTCTACAAGAGACCCACTGCAGACCTAGGGACACATACAGACTGAAAGTGAGGGGATGGAAAAAGATATTCCATGCAAATAGAAATCAAAAGAAAGCTGGGGGCTTCCCTGGTGGCGCAGTGGTTGAGAGTCCGCCTGCCAATGCAGGGGACACAGGTTCGTGCCCAGGTCTGGGAAGATCCCACATGCTGCGGAGCGGCTGGGCCCATGAGCCATGGCCGCTGAGCCTGCACGTCCGGAGCTTGTGCTCCGCAATGGGAGAGGCCACAACGGTGAGAGGCCTGCGTACAGCCAAAAAAAAAAAAAAAAAGAAAGCTGTAGTAACAATACTCATATCAGATAAAATAGACTTTAAAATAAAGACTGTAACAAGAGATAAGGAAGGACACTATGTAACAATCAAGTGATCAATCCAAGAAGAAGATATAACAATTATAAATGTTTATGCACCCAACATAGGAGCATCTAAATAAATAAGGCAGATGCTAACAGTCATGAAAGGAGAAATCAACAGTGACGCAATAATAGTAGAGGACTTTAACACTTCACTTACACCAATGAACAGATCATCCAAACAAAACAAATAAGGAAACACAAACTTAAAATGATACGATAGATCAGATAGATTCAATGGATATTTATAGAACATTCCACCCGAAAGTAGCAGAATACACTTTCTTCTCAAGTGCACATGGAACATTCTCCAGGATAGATCACATCTTGGGTCACAAATCAAGCCTCAGAAAATTTGAGAAAATTGAAATCACATTAAGCATCTTTTCTGACCACAACGCTATGAGATCGGAAGCCAATATCAGGAAAAAAACAGTAAAAAACACAAACACATGGAGGCTAATCAGTGCACTACTAAATAACCAAGAGATCACTAAAGAAATCAAAGAAGAAATTAAAAAAATACATAGAAACAAATGACAACGAAAACACGAGGACCCAAAGCCTATGGGATGAAGCAAAAGCAGTTCTAAGAGGGAAGTTTATAGCAATTCAGTTTCACCTCAAGAAACAAGAAAAATCTCAAATAAATAATCTAACCCTACACCTAAAGCAACTAGAGAAAGAATAAAGAAAACCCAAAGTGAGTAGAAGGAAGGAAATCATAAAGATCAGAACAAAAATAAGTGAAATAGAAACAAAGAAAACAATAGCAAAGATCAATAAAACTAAAAGCTGGTTCTTTGAGAAGGTAAGCAAAATTGATAAACCCTTAGCCAGCCTCATCAAGAAAAGAAGGGAGAGGATGCAAATCAATAAAATTAGAAATGAAAAAGGAGAAATCACAACTGACACTGCAGAAATACAAAGGATTATAGGAAACTACTACAAACAACTATATGCCAATAAAACGGACAACCACGAAGAAATGGGCAAATTCTTGGAAAGGTACAATTTTCTAAGACTGAACCAGGAAGAATTAGAAAATATAAACAGACATATCACAAGTAATGAAATTGAAACTGTAAATAAAAATCCTTCAACAAACAAAAGTCCAGGACCAGGTGGCTTCACAGGTGAATTCTATCAAACATCTAGAGAAGAGCTAACACCCATCCTTCTCAAACTCTTCCAAAAAATTACAGAGGGAGGAACACTCCCAAATTCATCCTCAAAGCCACCATCACCCTGATATCAAAACCAGAAAAAGATATCACAAAAAAAGAAAATTGTAGACCAGCATCACTGATAAACATAGATGCAAAAATCCTGAACAAAATACTAGCAAACAGAATCCAACAACATATTAAAAGGATCATACATCATGATCAAGTGGGATTTATCCCAGGGTTGCAAGGATTCTTCAATATATGCAAATCAATCAGTGTGATACACCATATTAACAAATTAAGGAATAAAAACTATATGATCATCTCAGTAGATGCAGAAAAAGCTTTTGACAAAATTCAACACCCATTTATGATAAAAACTCTCCAGAAAATGGGCATAGAGGGAACCTACCTCAACATAATAAAGGCCATATTTGACAAACACACAGCAGACATCATACTCAGTGGTAAAAAACTGAAAGCATTTCCGCTAAGATCAGGAACAAGACAAGAACGTCCATTCTTGCCACTCTTATTCAACACAGTTTTGGAAGACCTAGCCACGGCAATCAGAGAAAAAAAAGAAATAAAAGGAATAAAAAGTGGAAAAGAAGTAAAACTGTCAGTGTTTGCAATTGTCATGATAATATACATAGAAAATCCTAAGGATGCCACCAGAAAACTACTAGAACTAATCAGTGAATTTGGTAGGGTTGCAGGGTACAAAATTAATGTACAGAAATCTCTGGCATTCCTATACACTAACAACGAAAAATCGGAAAGAGAAATTAAGGAAACAATCCTATTTACCATTGCAGCAAAAAGAATAAAATACCTAGGAATAAACCTGCCTAAGGAGGCAAAAGACTTGTACTCAGAAAACTATGAAACACTGATGAAAGGAATCAAGGATGACATAAACAGATGGAGAAGTATACCATGTTCTTGGATTGGAAGAATCAGTATTGTGAAAATGACTATACTACCCAAAGCAATCTACAGATTCAGTGTAATCCCTATCAAACTAGTAATGGCATTCTTCACAGAATTAGAATAAAAAAATTTACAGTTCACATGGACACACAAAAGACCCCGAATAGCCAAAGCAATCTTGAGAAAGAAAAACGGAGCTGGAGGAATCGGGCTCCCTGACTTCAAACTATACTACAAAGCTACAGTAATCACGACAGTATGATACTGGCATAAAAAAGAGAAATATAGATCAATGATACAGGATAGAAAGCCCGGAGATAACCCACACACATATAGTCACCTAATTTACAACAAAGGAGGCAAGAACGTACAATGGAGAAAAGAAAGCCTCTTCAATAAGTGGTGCTGGGAAAACTGGACAGCTACATGTAAAAGAATGAAACTACAACACTCCCTAACACCATACACAAAAATAAAATGGATTAAAGACCTAAATGTAAGACCATACAGTATAAAACTCTTGGAGGAAAACACTCTTTGACATAAACCACAGCAAGATCTTTTTTGACCTACTTCCTAGGGTAATGAAAATAAAAACAAAAATAAACAAATGGGACCTAATTAAACGTAAAAGCTTTTGCACAGCAAAGGAAACCATAAACAAGAAGAAAAGACAGCCCTCAGAATGGGAGAAAATATTTGTAAATGAAACAACGGACAAAGGATTAGTGTCCAAAATATACAAAGAGCTCATGGAGCTCAATATCAAAAAAACAACCCAATCAAAAAATGGGTAGAAGACCTAAATAGACATTTCACCAAAGAAGACATACAGATGGCCAAGTGGCACATGAAAAGCTGCTCAACATCACTAATTAGAGAAATGCAAATCAAAACTACAAGGAGGTATCACCTCACACTGGTCAGAATGGCCATTATCAAAAAATCTAGAAACAATTAATGCTGGATAGGGTGTGGTGAAAAGGGAATCCTGCACTGTTGGTGGGAATGTAAATTGATACAACCACTATGGAGAACAGTATGGAGGTTCCTTAAAAAACTAAAAATAGGGCTACCATATGACCCAGCAATCCCACTACTGGGCATATACCCTGAGCAAAACATAATTCAAAAAGAGTCATGTACCACAGTGTTCATTGCAGCCCTATTTACAATAGCCGGGACATGGAAGCAACCTAAATGTCCATCGACAGATGAATGGATAAAGAAGATGTGGCACATATACACAATGGAATATTACTCGCCATAAAAAGAAACGAAATTGAGTTATTTGTAGTGAGGTGGATGGACATAGAGACTGTCATACAGAGTGAAGTAAGTCATAAAGAGAAAAACAAATACTGTATGCTAACACATATATACGAAATCTAAAAAAAAATGGTACTGATGAACCTAGTGGCAGGGCAGGAATAAGACGTAGATGTAGAGAATGGACTTGAGGACATGGTGAGGGGAGGGGAAAGCTGGGTTGAAGTGAGAGTAACATCGACATATATACACTACCAAATGTAAAATAGATAGCTAGTGTGAAGCAGCTGCATAGCACAGGGAGATCAGCTTGGTGATCTGTGACAACCTAGAGGGGTGGGATTGGGAGGGTGGGAGGGAAGCTCAAGAGGGAGGGGATATGGGGATATATGTAAGCATATGGCTGATTCAGTTTGTTGTACAACAGAAACTAACGCAGTATTGTAAAGCAATTATACTCCAATGAAGATATATTAAAAACAACAAACAAACATGAAGATACTACTATACACCCACTAGCATGTCCAAGAATCAAGTCTCACAGTGTTAAGATTGATGAGGATGTGGAGCAACTAGAAGTTTCCTCTCATACATTGCTGGTAAAATGGTATAGCCACTTTAGCAAATAGTTGGTTAGCTTCTTACACAGTTAAACTTATTCCTTATGAGCTGTAAATTCCATTCCTAGGTATATATCCAAGAGAACTGAAAGGATATGTCTGCAAAAAAGCTGATTTTCATGGCAGCATTATTAAAAATGGTTTTAATTTGCTTTTCATGAGTAAGGATATTTACATCCTTTCATCTGCTTGTTTACCATCTACATCTGGTTTATTTTAGAAGTATTGACATCTTTTGCTCTTTTGAAAATTAGGCTTCTTGGGAATTCCCTGGTGGTCCAGTGGTTAGGACTCCGCACTTTCACTGCCGAGGGCGTGGGTTCAATCCATGGTTGGGGAACTAAGATCCCACAAGCCACAAGATGCGGCCAAAAAATAAATAAAATTAGGCTGCTTATTTTATTATTATTGAGTTATAAGAGTTCTTTATATATTTTGGAAATACCGGTCTTTTAGCTGGTATTTGTTTTACAAATACTTTCTCCCATTTTTAAAATAGTGGCTTCATTTTTAAAACAGTGTCTTTTGAAGAGCAGAAGTTAATTTTTTTTTTTGCGGTACACGGGCCTCTCACTGTTGTGGCCTCTCCCGTTGCGGAGCACAGGCTCCGGACGTGCAGGCTCAGCAGCCATGGCTCATGGGCCCAGCCGCTCTGCAGCATGTGGGATCTTCCTGGACCGGGGCACGAACCCGTGTTCCCTGCATCAGCAGGCAGACTCTCAACCACTGCGCCACCAGGGAAGCCCCAGCAGAAGTTAATTTTGTTGAAATCCAGTTTCTCAGTTTTATCTTTTACGGTTTGTGCTTTATATCCCATAGAACTTTTTGCCTAACCCAAAGTCACTGATTTAGCACCTTTTTTTTTTTTTTTTTGTGGTATGTGGGCCTCTCACTGCTGTGGCCTCTCCTCCTGTGGAGCACAGGCTCCGGACGTGCAGGCCCAGTGGCCATGGCTCACGGGCCCAGCCGCTCCGCGGCATGTGGGATCCCCCTGGACGGGGGCACGAACCCGTGTCCCCTGCATCAGCAGGCGGGCTCTCAACCACTGCGCCACCAGGGAAGCCCTAGCACCGTTTTATTCTAGAAGTTTGATAAGTTTAAGGTTTTACATTTAGGTCTGTGATCCATTTTGAGTTAAAGGTTGGATGTAATGTGATGTATGGGTTGATTGAGTTTTTTTTGTTTTGTTTTGGATTTTTGTACGTGGATGTCCAATTGTTCTAGCACTGGTGAAAAGCTTTTCTGTTCTCCATTCAGTTGCTTGACATCTTTGTCAAAAGTCATTTGACCATGTATGTCTATCTCTGTTTCTGAAATCATTCTTTTCCATTGATTTAGGTTTCTGTCCTTTCACCAGTACTGCACTGTCTTGATTACTGTGGCTTTATAATAATAAATCTTGGTATCATGTAATATGAGTACTCCAGTTTTGTTTTGTTTTGAAATTGTTTTGGCTATTCTAGTTTCCTGGCTTTTCTATGTAAATTTTAGAATCATTCTGATGGTTTCCAAAAAAAAAAAAAAAAATCTACCTGAGTTTTGATTGGGGTTGCATTGAATCTGTAGATGAATTTTGGAGAGGAGTGATAATTTAACTATGTTGAGTCTCCCAGTCCGTGAATATGGGATATCTCTTCATTTACTCACATCATCTTTGATTTATCTCATCAGTGTTTTATGGTTTTCAAAATACAAATCTTGCATATAGTTTGTTAGATTTATCCTTAAGAATTTCATGGTTTGGTGGTGGTATTATAAATGGCAATGTAGTGGATTGGCCAAAAAGTTCATTCAGGTTCTTCCATAACATCTTTTTTTTTTTTTTTTTTAACATCTTTATTGGGGTATAATTACTTTACAATGGTGTGTTAGCTTCTCCTTTATAACAAAGTGAATCAGTCATACATAAACATATGTTCCCATATGTCTTCCCTGTTGCGTCTCCCTCCCTCCCACCCTCCCCATCCCACCCCTCCAGGCTGTCACAAAGCACCGAGCCAATATCCCTGTGCCATGCGGCTGCTTCCCACTAGCTATCTACCTTACTGCGTTTGTTAGTGTGTATATGCCCATGACTCTCTCTCGCCCTGTCACAGCTCACCCTTCCCCCTCCCCATAACCTCAAGTCCGTTCTCTAAGAGGTCTGCGTCTTTATTCCTGCTTTACCCCTAGGTTCTTCATGACATTTTTTTCTTAAATTCCATATATATGTGTTAGCATACGGTATTTGTCTTTTTCTTTCTGACTTACTTCACTCTGTATGACAGACTCTAGGTCTATCCACCTCATTACAAATAGCTCAATTTCATTTCTTTTTATGGCTGAGTAATATTCCATTGTATATATGTGCCACATCTTCTTTATCCATTCATCCGATGACGGGCACTTAGGTTGTTTCCATCTCCGGGCTATTGTAAATAGAGCTGCAATGAACATTTTGGTACATGACTCTTTTTGAATTTTGGTTTTCTCAGGGTATATGCCCAGTAGTGGGATTGCTGGGTCATATGGTAGTTCTATTTGTAGTTTTTTAAGGAACCTCCATACTGTTCTCCATAGTGGCTGAACCAATTCACATTCCCACCAGCAGTGCAAGAGTGTTCCCTTTTCTCCACACCCTCTCCAGCATTTATTGTTTCTAGATTTTTTGATGATGGCCATTCTGACTGGTGTGAGATGATATCTCATTGTAGTTTTGATTTGCATTTCTCTAATGATTAATGATGTTGAGCATTCTTTCATGTGTTTGTTGGCAGTCTGTATATCTTCTTTGGAGAAATGTCTATTTAGGTCTTCTGCCCATTTTTGGATTGGGTTGTTTGTTTTCTTGTTATTGAGCTGCATGAGCTGCTTGTAAATATTGGAGATTAATCCTTTGTCGGTTGCTTCATTTGCAAATATTTTCTCCCATTCTGAGGGTTGTCTTTTGGTCTTGTTTATGGTTTCCTTTGCTGTGCAAAAGCTTTGAAGTTTCATTAGGTCCCATTTGTTTATTTTTGTTTTTATTTCCATTACTCTAGGAGGTGGGTCAGAAAGGATCTTGCTTTGATTTATGTCATAGAGTGTTCTGCCTATGTTTTCCTCTAAGAGTTTGATAGTTTCTGGCCTTACATTTAGTTCTTTAATCCATTTTGAGCTTATTTTTGTGTATGGTGTTAGGGAGTGATCTAATCTCATAGTTTTACATGTACCTGTCCAGTTTTCCCAGCACCACTTATTGAAGAGGCTGTCCTTTCTCCATTGTACATTACTGCCACCTTTATCAAAGATAAGGTGTCCATATGTGCATGGGTTTATCTCTGGGCTTTCTATCCTGTTCCATTGATCTATCTTTCTGTTTTTGTGCCAGTACCATACCGTCTTGATGACTGTAGCTTTGTAGTATAGTCTGAAGTCAGGGAGCCTGATTCCTCCAGTTCCTTCTTTCGTTCTCAAGATTGCTTTGGCTATTCGGGGTCTTTTGTGTTTCCATACAAATTGTGAAATTTTTTGTTCTAGTTCTGTGAAAAATGCCAGTGGTAGTTTGATAGGGATTGCATTGAATCTATAGATTGCTTTGGGTAGTAGAGTCATTTTCACAATGTTGATTCTTCCAATCCAAGAACATGGTATATCTCTCCATCTATTTATATCATCTTTAATTTCTTTCATCAGTGTCTTATAATTTTCTGCATACAGGTCTTTTGTCTCCTTAGGTAGGTTTATTCCTAGATATTTTATTCTTTTTGTTGCAATGGTAAATGGGAGTGTTTTCTTGATTTCACTTTCAGATTTTTCATCATTAGTATATAGGAATGCCAGAGATTTCTGTGCATTAATTTTGTATCCTGCCACTTTACCAAATTCATTGATTAGCTCTAGTAGTTTTCTAGTAGCATCTTTAGGGTTCTCTATGTATAGGATCATGTCATCGGCAAACAGTGACAGCTTTACTTCTTCTTTTCCGATTTGGATTCCTTTTATTGCCTTTTCTTCTCTGATTGCTGTGGCTAAAACTTCCAAAACAATGTTGAATAAGAGTGGTGAGAGTGGGCAACCTTGTCTTGTTCCTGATCTTAGTGGAAATGCTTTCAGTTTTTCACCATTGAGGATGATGTTTGCTGTGGGCTTGTCATATATGGCCTTTATTATGTTGAGGAAAGTTCCCTCTATGCCTACTTTCTGCAGGGTTTTTATCATAAATGGGTGTTGAATTTTGTCAAAAGCTTTCTCTGCATCTATTGAGATGATCATATGGTTTTTCTCCTTCAGTTTGTTAATATGGTTTATCACGTTGATAGATTTGCGTATATTGAAGAATCCTTGCATTCCTGGAATAAACCCCACTTGATCATGGTGTATGATCCTTTTAATGTGCTGTTGGATTCTGTTTGCTAGTATTTTGTTGAGGATTTTTGCATCTATGTTCATCAGTGATATTGGCCTGTAGTTTTCTTTCTTTGTGACATCCTTGTCTGGTTTTGGTATCAAGGTGATGGTGGCCTCGTAGAAGGAGTTAGGGAGTGGTCCTCCCTCTGCTATATTTTGGAAGAGTTTGAGAAGGATAGGTGTTAGCTCTTCTCTAAATGTTTGATAGAATTCGCCTGTGAAGCCATCTGGTCCTGGGCTTTTCTTTGTTGGAAGATTTTTAATCACAGTTTCAATTTCAGTGCTTGTGATTGGTCTGTTCATATTTTCTATTTCTTCCTGATTCAGTCTTGGCAGGTTGTGCATTTCTAAGAATTTGTCCATTTCTTCCAGATTGTCCATTTTATTGGCATAGAGTTGCTTGTAGTAATCTCTCATGATCTCATTTATCTCTGCAGTGTCAGTTGTTACCTCTCCTTTTGCATTTCTAATTCTATTGATTTGAGTCTTCTCCCTTTTTTTCTTGATGAGTCTGGCTAGTGGTTTATCTATTTTGTTTATCTTCTCAAAGAACCAGCTTTTAGTTTTATTGATCTTTGCTATTGTTTCCTTCATTTCTTTTTCATTTATTTCTGATCTGATTTTTATGATTTCTTTCCTTCTGCTAGCTTTGGGGTTTTTTTGTTCTTCTTTCTCTAATTGCTTGAGGTGCAAGGTTAGGTTGTTTATTCGAGATGTTTCCTGCTTCTTAAGGTGGGCTTGTATTGCTATAAACTTCCCCCTTAGAACTGCTTTTGCTGCATCCCACAGGTTTTGGGTCGTTGTGTCTCCATTGTCATTTGTTTCTAGGTATTTTTTGATTTCCTCTTTGATTTCTTCAGTGATCTCTTCATTATTAAGTAGTGTATTGTTTAGCCTCCATGTGTTTGTATTTTTTACAGATCTTTTCCTGTAATTGATATCTAGTCTCATGGCGTTGTGGTCAGAAAAGATACTTGATACAATTTCAATTTTCTTAAATTTACCAAGGCTTGATTTGTGACCTAAGATATGATCTATCCTGGAGAATGTTCCATGAGCACTTGAGAAAAATGTGTATTCTGTTGTTTTTGGATGGAGTGTCCTATAAATATCAATTAAGTCCATCTTGTTTAATGTATCATTTAAAGCTTGTGTTTCCTTATTTATTTTCATTTTGGATGATCTGTCCATGGGTGAAAGTGGGGTGTTTAAGTCCCCTACTATGAATGTGTTACTGTCGATTTCCCCTTTTATGGCTGTTAGTATTTGCCTTATGTATTGAGGTGCTCCTATGTTGGGTGCATAAATATTTACAATTGTTATATCTTCTTCTTGGATCGATCCCTTGATCATTATGTAGTGTCCTTCTTTGTCTCTTTTAATAGTCCTTATTTTAAAGTCTATTTTGTCTGATATGAGAATTGCTACTCCAGCTTTCTTTTGGCTTCCATTTGCATGGAATATCTTTTTCCATCCCCTTACTTTCAGTCTGTATGTGTCTCTAGGTCTGAAGTGGGTCTCTTGTAGACAGCATATATAAGGGTCTTGTTTTTGTATCCATTCAGCTAATCTGTGTCTTTTGGTGGGAGCATTTAGTCCATTTACATTTAAGGTAATTATCGATATGTATGTTCCTATTCCCATTTTCTTAATTGTTTTGGGTTCGTTATTGTAGGTCTTTTCCTTCTCTTGTGTTTCTTGTCTAGAGAAGATCCTTTAGCAGTTGTTGTAAAGCTGGTTTGGTGGTGCTGAACTCTCTCAGCTTTTGCTTGTCTGTAAAGGTTTTAATTTCTCCATCAAATCTGAATGAGATCCTTGCTGGGTAGAGTAGTCTTGGCTGCATGTTTTTCTCCTTCATCACTTTCAGTATGTCCTGCCACTCCCTTCTGGCTTGTAGGGTTTCTGCTGAGAGATCAGCTGTTAACCTTATGGGGATTCCCTTATGTGTTATTTGTTGTTTTTCCTTTGCTGCTTTTAATATGCTTTCTTTGTATTTAATTTTTGACAGTTTGATTAATATGTGTCTTGGCGTATTTCTCCTTGTATTTATCCTGTATGGGACTCTCTGTGCTTCCTGGACTTGATTAACTATTTCCTTTCCCATATTAGGGAAGTTTTCAACTATAATCTCTTCAAATATTTTCTCAGTCCCTTTCTTTTTCTCTTCTTCTTCTGGAACCCCTATAATTCGAATGTTGGTGCGTTTAATGTTGTCCCAGAGGTCTCTGAGACTGTCCTCAGTTCTTTTCATTCTTTTTTCTTTATTCTGCTCTGCAGTAGTTATTTCCACTATTTTATCTTCCAGGTCAGTTATGCGTTCTTCTGCCTCAGTTATTCTGCTATTGATCCCATCTAGAGTACTTTTAATTTCATTTATTGTGTTGTTCATTGTTGCTTGTTTCATCTTTAGTTCTTCTAGGTCCTTGTTAACTGATTCTTGCATTTTGTCCAATCTATTGTCCATTCTATCTCCAAGATTTCGGATCAACCTTACTATCATTATTCTGAATTCTCTTTCAGGTAGACTGCCTATTTCCTCTTCATTTGTTAGGTCTGGTGCATTTTTATCTTGCTCCTTTATCTGCTGTGTGTTTTTCTGTCTTCTCATTTTGCTTATCTTACTGTGTTTGGGGTCTCCTTTTTGCAGGCTGCAGGTTTGTAGTTCCTCCTGTTTTTGATGTCTGTCTCCAGTGGCTAAGGTTGGTTCAGTGGGTTGTGTAGGCTTCCTGGTGGAGGGGGCTAGTGCCTGTGTTGTGGTGGATGAGGCTGGATCTTGTCTCTCTAGTGGGCAGGTTCACATCTGGTGGTGTGTTTGGGGGTGTCTGTGGCCTTATTATGATTTTAGGCAGCCTCTCTGCTAATGGGTGGGGTTGTGTTCCTGTTTTGCTAGTTGTTTGGCATAGGTTTTCCAGCACTGTGGCTTGCTGGTCGTTGAGTGAAGCTGGGTGCTGGTGTTAAGATGGAGGTCTCTGGGAGATTTTCGCCGTTTGATATTATGTGGAGCTGGGAGGTCTCTTGTTGATCAGTGTCCTGAAGTTGGCTGTCCTACCTCAGAGGCAGAGCCCTGCCTCCTGGCTGGAGCACCAAAAGCTTTTCATCCACAGGCTCAGGATAAAAGGGAGAAAAAGTAGAGGGAATTAGTAGAAGTATGAGGAAAGAAAGAAGGAAAGGAGGGTAGGAAGGAAGGAAGGAAGAAAGAAAGAAGCAAAGAAGGAAAGAAGGCAAGAAGGAAAGAAAGGAGGGAGGGAGGGAGGGAGGAAGGAAGGAAGGAGGGAAAGAAGGAAAAAAGACAGAAAGAAAGAAGATACAGTAAAAATAAAATAAAGTATAATAAAGTTATTGAATTAAAAACTTCTTATTTAGAAAAAAAAAAAAGGGACGGAAAGAACCTTAGGACAAATGTTGGAAGCAAAGCTATACCGACAAAATCTTACACAGAAGCATACACATACACCCTCACTAAAAGAGGTAAAGGGGGAAAAATCATAAATCTTGCTCTCAGAGACCACCTCCTCAATTTGGGATGATTCGTTGTCTAAAGGAGGGAAGGAAGGACGGAAAGAAAGAAAGAACGAAGGTAAAGTATAATAAGGTTATTAAAATTAATTATTAAGAAAAAAAAATTAAAAAAAAAAACATGGACGGATAGAACCCTAGGACAAATGGTGGAAGCAAGACTATACAGACAAGGTCTCACACAGAAGCATACACATACACATTCACAAAAAGAGGAAAGGGGAAAAAATCATAGATCTTGCTCCTAAAGTCCACTTCCTTAATTTGGGATGATTGGTTGTCTATTCAGGTATTCCACAGATGCAGGGTACATCAAGTTGATTGTGGAGCTTTAATCCGCTGCTTCTGAGGCTGCTGGGAGAGATTTCCCTTTCTCTTCTTTGTTCTCACAGCTCCCAGGGCTAAGCTTTGGATTTGGCCCTGCCACTGCGTGTAGATCGCTGGAGGGCGTCTGTTTTTTGCTCAGACAGGATGGGGTTAAAAGAGCCGCTGATTGGGGGCTCTGGCGCACTCAGGCCGGCGGGGACGGAGGGGCACAGAGTGCGGGGCGGGCCTGCGGTGGCAAAGGCCAGCGTGACTTTGCACCAGCCTGAGGCGCGCTGTGCGCTCTCCCGGGGAAGTTGTCCCTGGATCCCGGGAACCCGGCAGTGGCGGGCTGCACAGGCTCCGCGGAAGAGGGGTGTGGAGAGTGACCTGTGCTCGCACACAGGCCCCTCGGTGGCGGCAGCAGCAGCCTCAACGTCTCCCGCCCGCCTCTGGGGTCCGCGC
The DNA here is from genome assembly GCF_964374135.1 of Grampus griseus. Classification (NCBI taxonomy): domain Eukaryota; kingdom Metazoa; phylum Chordata; class Mammalia; order Artiodactyla; family Delphinidae; genus Grampus; species Grampus griseus. The sequence goes on from NC_138997.1 coordinate 37,669,060, forward strand.
TTTTAGCCGCGGCTTGCGCCCGTCTCTGGATTCCGCGCTTTCAGCCGCGGCTCGCGCCCGTCTCTGGATTCCGCGCTTTCAGCCGCGGCTCGCGCCCGTCTCTGGATTCCGCGCTTTCAGCCGCGGCTCGCGCCCGTCTCTGGGGTCCGTGCTTTCAGCCGCGGCTCGCGCCCGTCTCTGGGGTTCGCGCTTTTAGCCGCGGCTCGCGCCCGTCTCTGGAGTTCCTTTAAGCAGCGTTCTTAAACCCCTCTCCTCACGCCCCAGGAAACAAAGAGGGAAGGAAAAGTCTCCTGCCTCTTCTGCAGGTGCAGGCTTTTCCCCGGACTCCCTCCCGGCTAGCTGTGGTGCACTAACCCCTTCAGGCTATGTTCAAGCCGCCAACCCCAGTCCTCTCGCTGCGCTCCGGCCTCAGCTCGCAGCCCCGCCCGCCCCGGCGGGTGAGCAGACAAGCCTCTCGGGCTGGTGAGTGCCGGTCGGCACCGATCCTCTGTGCGGGAATCTCCCCGCTTTGCCCTCCGCACCCGTTGCTGTGCTCTCCTCCGCAGCCTCGAAACTCCCCCCTCCGCCTCCCGCAGTCTCCGCCCGCGAAGGGGCTTCCTAGAGTGTGGAAACTTTTCCTCCTTCACAGCTCCCTCCCACTGGTGCAGGTGCCGTCCCTATTCTTTTGTCTCTGTTTTTTCTTTTGCCCTACCCAGGTACGTGGGGAGTTTCTTGCCTTTTGGGAGGTCTGAGGTCTTCTGCCAGCCTTCAGTAGGTGTTCTGTAGGAGTTGTTCCACGTGTAGATGTATTTCTGGTGTATCTGTGGGGAGGAAGGTGATCTCCGCGTCTTACTCTTCCGCCATCTTCCGCCTTCTCCCATAACATCTTAATGGAGAAACCCAAACAAACTTTTTGGCCAACCCAATATAAATATGTAATTTCCAAGTGTTTCATTGTTGATATGTGGAAACATGATTGATCTTTATATATTGGACTTTGTATACTACAACCTTGTTAAATTCCCTTATTATATCTAGTAGGCTTTTTGTTGTTGTTTTTTGTAGATTCTTTGGGATTTTCTGTCTATATAGACAGTCATGTTGCCTGGAATAACGACAGTCTTATTTCTTCCATAGTAATGTATACCTTTTATTTCTTTTTCATACCATATAGCACTGGCTAGTATTTCCAGTATAATGTTAAAGACAGAAAACATTCTGTCCTTCGCCATTATGTATGATGTTAGCTGTATTTGTTTTATTTATTTATTTATTTTTATTTTTGGCTGTGTTGGGTCTTTGCTGCACGTGGCTTTCTCTAGTTGGGGTGAGTGGGGGCTACTCTTTGTGGCGGGGCATGGGCTCCTCATTGCAGTGGCTTCTCTTGTTGTGGAGCACAGGCTCTAGGTGCGTGGGCTTCAGTAGTTGGAGCGTGCGGGTTCAGTAGTTGTGACATGCAGGCCCTAGAGTGCAGGCTCAGTAGTTGTGTCGCACGGGCTTAGTTACGCTGTGGCATGTGGGATCTTCCCGGACCAGGGCTCGAAACTGTGTCCCCTGTATTGGCAGGCAGATTCTTAACCAGTGTGCCACCAGGGAAGTCCCTGTATTTGTTTTAAAGATGCCATTTATCAGCTTAAGTTCCGTTGTATTCCTTGTTTACTAAGAGTTTTTTAAATCATGAATGAATGTTGAATTTTGTCAAATGCTATTTTTGCATCTATTGAAATCATCGTATGGGCTTTTCTTTATTCTGTTGATATGGTGAATTATATTGATTAATTTTTGAATGTTGAACCAGCCTTATATTTCCAGGGTAAATTTCAGTTGGTCATGATGTAATAATATCCCTTTTATATACTGCTAATATTCTGTTAAAATTTTTTGCATCTGTGTTCAGAAAGGATATTGGATTTCTAGTCTTCTTTTCTCTTAATGTTTCTGTCTGGTTTTGGTATTAAGGTGTTGCTAGTCTTATAAATTAATTTGGGAAGAGCTTCCTCCAGTCTCGATTGAGCTGGTTAGTGTAAACACACATATTAGTTTGCTATCTTTCGTGAAAAAATGGCGGGGGGGGGTGGTAAAATGCACTCATATCTGCTTAACTTTACAAAAAGAAGGGGCAGTAGGGAACAAAGATTTATGGGAGAGAATGACACTTCTTAAGGCTATATACCTTTTTATATAGTTTTGAGTTTTCAAAGCATATTATCTTCCATATTGAAAATAAAGATGGGAATGGGGAAAGTCCTAAACCACCAGAACAAATGAACCTGATTGTACCATAAATTAGTACTATACTTACATTGAAGGGGAAGAAAGAGTGACTCTAAGTAATTTTTTAACATAATATTTGACTGTTTACCCTCATCCTGGGTAGCAGTAAGAGAGAGGGATTGCAAACAAATCCTGAACTGTTTCCTCTAGAGTTTATTTTTTGTAGTGATATGGACAAAGCAACTCTGGGTCATTTTTAGGTGTATTATGGATTGAGTAAATGTTTTCAGGTTGTTGAAGCTAGGACCTGAGGAAGGAGGGACATACAAATATGCATTGGGAGAAGGGAAAAATGAATCCTGTGGGGATGGATTGGAATTGAAGGTATCAGCTTAAATTTATTATTTTTGAAACCAGTATGTATGCGCATATGCACATGCATATGTATGTATGAACACACATATATATTTATATGCATATGTGTATATGCATGCATGTATTTCCTAGTAGTTCTGTCCAAGTAAAAGGCAAAGAGCAGTGGGCACACCAACCCCCCAATCTCGATCTCTAATAGTATTCCCAACACAAAGGAACTGGAGTTCCTCAGAGGAATGGCTGATTGCAAGGGTATATACCAGGTGAATCTGTACCTTTTTTTTAATGCTAGAAAATAAAATGTTTTTGAAAAATATGGGAGCATGTCACAAGCCTGTTGGAGGTCCTACTGGTCTAGTCATCAGATTAGTAATGAACTATGAACCATTAAAAATAGGAATCCATTACCCATAAGATAATAAACTAGTAAATAAATGGACAAATAAAGAAGAGAGCTCTCATGTTTACAGTAGAATTCTGAATTCTAGAGTTGGAAAAATCATCATTTTGCAGCTCTTATTAGGCAGGGCAAGAATCATAACAGAATCTAGGGGGGAAATATTGATGAGGAGCAGGGTATTTCCATAGAGTTAAAGTGTCTCCCCACCACCTGTGTATTATTTGCAAGGTATAAAATAGGGATTATGCATTGGTGAAATCCAACAACAACATGGGTACTACGTGAATCTAGATATGATGCCCTGAGGGGATATATCGTCATCTGTGTAGTATTCTGGCCAAGACTACATAACCTGAATCTGGAGGAAACAATAGACAAACCCCACATGAGGAACATTCTACTTAATAAAAAGGGGAGGAGGCTGTACTCTTAAAACAAAACAAAACAAGAAAACAATGTCATAAAAGATAAAGGCTGTGGAAATGTTTCAAATTATGGGAGGCTTAAGAAAGATAAGCCTAGGTATTGAATGAACTGCAATACCTGACCCTGGACTGGATCCTATACTGGGTGGGGAGAAAAATACTATAAAATGATTATCATTGGATTAATTGAAATTTCAGTTGGAGTACTGATCTTAAATACAAATATTGTAGCAATGTTCAAATTACTGACAATAACTGTACTGTGGTTATGAAAGAGAATATCTCTAAGGAAATACACATTGAAGCAAAGGCTCAAAGAACCATGATATACATAATTTATCCTCAGTTGCTTTAGGGAAAAAAAAGACAGCTCAAGTGTGTCTGTGTGAAGGGAAAGAAAGTTTATGAGCACAAATGACAAAATAAAGAAGGTAACGTTAACCATTGGTGACTTTGAGTATAAGGGTGATTCTTGTATTCTTATATTTGCAACTTTTCTGTAAGTTTGAAACTATTTCCAAACAAAATAGTTAAAACACTTAAAAATATCTGTCCTTTATTTTTAGACTTTCTTTATTTATAAAGAGCTCAGTTATTTATCTGGAACAAGTTTGGAATGAACATTTTAATAATATTTTCCTATGTGTGTTGCGGCTCTGCAAACTAACCATTGTTGAATATGATAACAGATGGGAAATAAATGTCATCCTGTGGACAGCCAGAGACTAAAACCTAATCTGGCGGGGGTTGGGGGGCGGGGAACCATTTATTATAGTGGTTACTTAAAGTTTATGGAAGTATTGGCTACAACATCTACTGAAGTCTTTGAGTTATTGTTGTTATCACTTAACTATTGAAGAAATATTAGAATGATTCTTTTACATCAAGAATCTAGCTATTGTCTCCTGATTATTTTCTTTTGTAAACTCAGAAAGATGGTCATATTTAGCCCTAAGAGTGTAACTATTCATTTCTTCATTCAAAAAATGTTTATTGAATGCCTACTATGTGCTGGACCCCTTCCTAAGCATTGAAGATGTAGCAGGAAACAAAACAAAGCTCTTGCCCTTGTGGATTTTATGTGTTTGGGGGAGGAAATACACAAACAGGAGTAGAAGTGAAATAAACGAATATTAGTAACATTGGAGATAAATAAATCAGGGAAGTGTGTTAGGGATGCTTGGAGCAGAATAGTTACAGTTTAAAATAGACCGAATAGGAAAGAGTTAACTCAGACATTTGAGCAAAGATCTGAAGATAGCAAGGGAGTGAGGCAGGTGGAGATAATCATCTCAGAATAGCTTTGAGGCAGAGAGAACAGTAAGTGTAAAGGCTCTGAGGCAGAAGTATGCCTAGCCTGTATAAGGAATAGCAAGGAGGTCAGTAGGAAATGAGGTCAGAGGTAATGGGGGCTAAATTATGTAGGTTCTATTTTGCCGTTTTAAAGATTTTGGCGTTTATGAGATGAGAAGCCATTGGGAGATTTTGGGCACAGATGTTACATTATATGATTTATGTAAGATTATCAGGATCACTGTGGCTGCTTTGATGAAAAAGGGCTGAAATAGGGCAAGGGTAGAAGTTGGGAGGCCAGTTACTAAACTATGGAAAAAAATCCTAGTGAGAGATGATAGTTACTACTACAGTTTCTACGTAGATGATGAGAAGTAGTCAGATTCTGGATATATTTTGTATATAGAGCCAGTAGTATTTGCTGATGGGTTAGAAAGAAGAGTCGGAACTTGAACTTCAGCGATCATGGAGAAAAGGAGAAATAAGCAAAGGAAGCTGAGGAGTGGCCAGTGAGATAGGATGAAACCAGGAGAAACTAGGAGAGTCTTTGTTCTGGAAGCCAGGTAAAGAAAGTGTATCAGGGCTTGATGAGTCATGCCGATTGCTGCAGATAGGGCAAGAAAGATGAGATCTGACTGGCTTTTGGATTTTACAATATATATGTAAGTAACTGGTGACTTTGGAGTTTCAGTGCTGTGTTCGGGATCAAAAGTCTAATTGGAGTATGTTCAGTTCGAACTGAAGAATACTTGAAGACCGTAAGGACAACTCTTTTCTGACTTCTCACTGAAGAGGGAATCAAAGAAATTGGCCATAATCTAGAGGGGTGTGTGGGGTCAAAAGCTTTGCTGCTGATGTTGTTTATTTTCTAATGATTGGAAATACACACACACACACCAGTGGTTCTGCTTTTATTGGGAGGGCAAAATTAAGAAATTGATGACAAAGGAAAGAGAAGTGGGACTTACTAGAGCAATTTCCTTGAATAGTAGGGACATAACATCTAGTATTAAAGTGAAAGAGTTAGACTTTGATGTGGTTTCAGAAAGTTTAAGCACAGTAGAAGGGTACAGATTCAGGTAAGTGGGTGAGTGTGGTTCTATAAGTTCTTTTCTGATTGCATACATAGGAGTCAACGCCAGCATTGTAGAGTGATCTCGGATTTTATGTGGCTTCCAATTTTTTTTTTCTGTGTGATGCTGTTCATCAGGTGATCTGCCAAGAGTCCTGAGAAGCCATAGGAGGGCTATAGCCCTGCTTGTTAACTTTTGTTTTTCAGATATTTAGCTTTTTGTTACTCTCTCCAGTTTACTTAACACTCGGGAAGAGATTCCTAAAACTCTTTTGGGGATATCTGGAAAAAAATTTTTTTCTCATTGATCTTCAAAGTGTATGATTCAAAGGTCCTTAGAATTTACCAGCACAATTTTCATGTTAGGTATAAGAAAACCAACTTAAAGACATAGTTAGGCCAAGGAGGTACAGCTAATTGTCTAGCCAAGCCTGGAATACAGGTCTCTTGTTCTTGTTTATATAATTTAGTTTTGAAATTCAGTTTTTATACCTATGTACATATACATTCATACTCAACGTTTTGACAATAAAGCTAACTTATTCTAAATTGGAGCAAACCAAAGCATGAAATAAAAACACTTAAAATGTCAGAATCAAAATGTAACTCTGTCTAAAATGTGATTTAAATTTTGATTTGTATAAAATGGATACCTGAAATTATATTATATTGCATATTGTAATTAGAATGCACTGAAATCATATCAAAGCATTTGCCCTTGGCTAAATTTATATTAAAAGATTACAAAACAGGATCAGTAATACACCATTTTAAATTTCTGGTACTTTAAGTCATCTGTAGATTGTAATAAAATACAAAAATGGGTTGAGAAAAGCATTGGTATTCTAGCTTGCTGTTTCCAGTTCTGTCTGGCTTTCTGCTCTTTCTGCTTCTTTATCTCAATACTTGGCTGTACCTGGTAATTCAAAATGGATAAAACCAAATAATCAGCATCCAAAATACATATATAATTTCTATGAAATAATAAGTAAAGGGCAAAAAACTAAGGAGGAAGTGGCCAATAGAAATAAAGAGGCATTTCATAAAAGAGGAAACATGAGTTAGCCACTAAACCTGAAGAAATGCTCAGTATCATTAATCAACAGAAAAATGCAAATTAAGACTACAGTTAGATGGTTTTACACCCCCAAATTAAGAAGTTAGCATTACTAAATGTTGGAGAGCATGTAGATCAATATGAACTACCTGGTGCTGATGAGATTATACATTGCTAAACACACTTTGGGAAAAAGAAAAATTGGTGACCTCACGAAAAAATTGAAAACACATATATTCCTCAACTCCTAGGCAAGTACTTAAGAGAAACGTTGGCACATGTGGAACAGATGTGTATGAGAACTTTCATAACAGTAATGTTCATAATAGCAAAACGAAACAAAACCTGGGGAGAAAATAAGGTGCTATCATAAAGAGAATGAATAATTCAGTCATGGTGTATTTACACAATGTAGAGTTATTCTGCCCTGAAATGAATGGACTACAACTATATGCAACATTTAGTTGCATATGTATCATGAATACATCTTGAAAACATAATATTGAATGAAAAACAATGAAAGTGTTGTTGAAGGATATGTACATGTGTGATATGCTTTCTAAAAATCAGAGGAATGATAAACACAAAACATAGGATAGCAATTACAGAGGACTGAAGATGAGAGAGGTGGCGTATAGGACAGGGAATGGCAAATCAGTAAAACATGAGCAACTTATATTTAGGTTCTCGTGTTGGGTGACAACCAATATGTTTTACGTAAGTTGGTAGTTAATATATTAAAAAAACAGTGCAGGTATATTCTGATGTTACGATTTAGGAGACATGTCATCATTTCTGCCTACTTTCTCACTGCCAGTTGAATCCCAAACATCACTCAGAATTTCACTAGAGGGATCTTGTTTTAAAATCTTATATCTCATTAAGCATGTGTCTGCCATCTGACAAGCCACTCAATAACAACTTGGCTGAATAACTGAATGAATGATTTGGGAAAATAGTTCAGAATTTTTCTTAGAAACCACCTAAGAGGTAGATTTCTTTTTTAAATAAACTTATTTATTTATCGTTTTGGCTGCATTTGATCTTCGTTGCTGTGCATGGGCTTTCTCTAGTTGTGGCGAGCTAAGACTACTCTTCGTTGCAGCACGCAGGCTTTTCATTGCAGTGGCTTCTCTTGTTGCAGAGCACGGGCTCTAGGTGCACGGGCTTCAGTAGTTGTGGCACGTGGACTCAGTTGTTGTGGCTTGTGGGCTCTAGAGCGCAGGCTCAGTAGCTGTGGCGCACAGCCTTAGTTGCCCTGTGGCATGTGGGATCTTCCCGGACCAGGGCTCGAACCTGTGTCCCCTGCATTGGCAGGCGGATTCTTAACCACTGCACCACCAGGGAAGTCCCAGAGGTAGATTTTTTTTTTTTTTTAAGAAGTGGATTTATTTAGAGAGAAACACTCCACAGACAGAGTGTGGGTCATCTCAGAAGGTGAGAAAGGCCAAAACAGTAATCATTTGTAACTAATTTTTTTTTTTTTTTTGAGATATGCGGGCCTCTCACTGTTGTGGTCTCTCCCGTTGCGGAGCACAGGCTCCGGACGCGCAGGCTCAGTGGCCATGGCTCACGGGCCCAGCCGCTCCACGGCATGTGGGATCTTCCCGGACCGGGGCACAAACCATGATCAGCTAGTCTTTTTTTTTTTTTTCGGTACGCGGGCCTCTCACTGTTGTGGTCTCTACCGTTGCGGAGCACAGGTTCCGGACGGGCAGGCTCAGCGGCCATGGCTCACGGGCCCAGCCGCTCCGCGGCATGTGGGATCTTACCTGACCGGGGCACGAACCCGTGTCCTCTGCATCGGCAGGCGGACTCTTAACCACTGCGCCACCAGGGAAGACCACCAGAGGTAGATTTTTAAAAATACTTTTTCATAAGTAGTGAGATAGACAGCAAAACTAGGTTATTGCAAAACTAGGTTTTTGAATAAGAACTAACTGTATATTTGAGGGCAATATTATTGATGTTCGAACTATTGTACTAATATCACAGAGATTAACAAACATATGACAAGAACAAATAGTTGATCAGTTGATCAGATTAACAAACATGACAAAAACAAATATTGATGTTTGAACTATTGTACTAACATGATTACAGAGATTAACAAACATATGACAAAAACAAATAGTTGATCAGAAAAGCAGAATGTCGTTAAAAGATGAATCTATTCTTAGGCATAACTTTTTAGACTTAGAAAGCCCATGGGGATTAATCCAAGCTCCTCATTTTTTTAAAAAAAATTATTTATTAATTTTTGGCTGCATTGGGTCTTCATTGCTGCACACGGGCTTTCTCTAGTTGCAGCAAGTGGGGGCTACTCTTGGTTGCAGTGCGTGGCCTTCTCATTAAGGTGGCTTCTCTTGCTGCGGAGCACAGGCTCTAGGTGCATGGGCTTCAGTAGTTGTGGCTTGTGGGCTCTAGAGCACAGGCTCAGTAGTTGTGGCACACAGGCTTAGTTGCTCCATGGCATGTGGGATCTTCCTGGACTAGAGATCGAACTCATGGCCCCTGCATTGGCAGGCGGATTCTTAACCACTGTGCCACCAGGGAAGTCCCCAAGCTCCTCATTTTTGAATAAAGGAGGTTTGGAACCAAAGAAGTAATTGATTAAGGGCATAGAACTTGTTAAGAGCAAAGTTAAGAAAGACCAGAACCTATATCTCATCATTCGTGTGCTGGTGTTTTCATTTTGGAATATTGAATGGTAAATAAAAGAAATAGTTAAATATCCTATATGAGACATGCTAAATAACTCGAGGTTGGATTATAACCATTGAGTGAGGAAGCACTGTTTTTTTTTTTTTTTCTTCCGGTATGCGGCCTCTCACTGCTGCAGCCTCTCCCGTTGCAGAGCACAGGCTCCGGACGCGCAGGCCCAGCGGCCATGGCCCACGGGCCCAGCCGCTCCACAGCATGTGGGATCCTCCCAGACCGGGGCACGAACCCGCGTCTCCTGCATCGGCAGGCGGACTCCCAGCCACTGCGCCACCAGGGGAGCCCTATTTTTTATTTTAACTTAGAACATATCGATTCAGCTCTATACCACATTTATCTTCAACTACTCCTAGAGAAATAACATGATTTTTTTTTCTTTTTTGCTCATATTTGGTTCTCCAAAAAGAGACATTGTGATCTATGATGTACAGATGAATACTGGACTAGAGTGGGAAGAATTAGGTTCTGAACCTGGCTCTGCCACTAAATAACGGTGTTGTCGTTGATTCTTTGCATAACTATTCCTGGTCTCGGCTTCCTCACCAGTAAAATAAAAAAGCTGAACCAGATGGTCTGTAGAGATCAGTTTTGAATGACTCTATATTCTCCTTTGAAGTTTGAATAGCAGATTTTATCTATCTTAAATAAAGTGTTGTCTTGTGTTCCAGTATGAAGCCATTGGCAAGAAATAAGGAGGTAAAGAGAGAATTAGTAGGAAATGAACAACTCATAAAAAACATTCTGAAAATAAACTGGGCTTTCTTTTTTTTTTCTTTCATCACAGGTATAATACTTCTCCACGTCTGCTTCAGGAAGAAAGTGCCTGCCACTCCTATTGTTTCTACGCAGGTTCATGCCAGCCCAGAACATAGAATCAGGTCAGTTTTAGGATTGTTTTGTCTGTTGAACAAGAAGCCAGAAACAGAATCATGATAATCTTTGCTGCCTCGTTGCATTGTAACTGAACTGTGACTCAGAAAGGCTGGGTTTTAATCCTTCTTTACCACTGATGACTGGGTAAACTAGACAAACTTCCTTTCCTGGATGGCTTTTAGTTTTTTGCACCAAAAAAAAAAAAAAAAAAAAAAAAGATATATTGGAATATATTTCAGTTTCAGTTCTGGCTTTAAAGCATCATACTTTTATTGTAGACACCTACATAGAATAAAATCATGTTATTAAAGTTTTTCCTTTTTTTCCTGGAAAAATCTAGTTGTAAGCACAGGCTTTGGAACTCTTTATTGTATTATAGTAACTTTGAGTGACTAGTTTGAATAATGAACTATGTTGTGAGGCACTTGGGAGTACTATGGCTACTTAGTTGCCTGAGTTTTAGTATTTTACTTTGCTCTGTTGTTACTGAAAAGTTTATTTATTTTTAAACAACAGAAATTTATTTTCTCAACAATTCTAGAGGCTGGAAGTCCAAGATCAGGGTGTCAGTGTGGTTGGATTCTGGTGCAAGCTCTCTTCTGACCTGTAGATGGTCACCGTCTAGCTTTGTCCTCACAAGGCAAAGAAAAGGAGAAAGAGAGGGAGATCTCCCTTTACCTCTTCTTATCATATCAGTTTAGGGCCCCACTCCTATGACCTCATTTAACCTTAATAGCCTACTAAAGACCCTATCTCCAAATACAGTCATGTTGAGGGTTAAGGCTTCAACATATGAATTTTGGGGGAACACAGTTCAGTCCATAGTAGCCACCTAGTAGTAAGATTGCTGGGTTGTATGAAATCTGCACTTTCAACTTTTCTAGATATTTCCAAATTGATCTCTAAAGTGGTTGTAATAATTTACACACCCCTAGCAAGTATATAGATGATGGGATTTTTTTTAACTAGAAGAACTAAAAAATCCCAAATGGAAGATAGAGGGTATAGTCTTTTGTAATTGCAACTTCTTTTTCCTGTTCCACCAATGTCTGGAAAGTCTTCCAAACAGCTGTTTAAACCTTGGCTTCTGTTAATCAGTTCTTTTGTTTGTAGCCATGGTACTACATGGAGTGCTCTGTTCTCCTCTTTTTTTTTTGAATTACTAGTCATTCGATAATGTTCTTGAGCTGTAGAGAGGGTATCTTTTTGACCATGTTAGTTCTCTATTGATTGCATGTGACTCAGTTCAAATTAGCTTAAGCAGAAAGGGGAAGTTATCAGCCTTTTGGGCACACCAAAGGATCCAGGGCAGAAATGCAGCTGGGCTGTGCAAGGAGAACCCAGGAATCAAATGTAGTCAGGTCTCTCTCAAGCTCTCAGTGGCATGCCTCTCCTGTGCATGTCTCACTCTCTTTGGCTTTCTCCATGTTTCCATTCTTTGTCATGGGAAGCGTGGTTGCCACCACTGCCCATGATTTATATCTTCTAATTCAGACTCCCAGAGAAAGGCTTACTCTTAAGTACCTAATCCCAAATATTCCAGAAAAAAACTCTGATTCCCTGCACAAGTTTGCAGTGGCTGTCTTGCCATCTTTGTTTCAAGACCTGTTCTCTGAAAAGGATCTGACTTACTCCTAGTAAAATGCAGATGACCAATAATATAGTATTACTCCTTCCAGGTGTATTTGTTAAGCTAAAGGTGTTTTTCTAAATGTTAAGCTAAAGCTGTTTTTCCAAACTGTGTGGAAGTGAAATCTTGTGTTGTAGTATATAAAAATGATTAACCTAGATGCAAGAAAAGTATTAGGAATTGAAAGGTAGTGTTTTAGGTTTCAGGGAGTGGAAGAAAATGAGTAACTATGTAGGTAGAGGAGGAGGGCAGGTAGATAGTCAAATATATACTTCTAAGGTAGCAGTGTTACAAAGATTGAATACAGCAAGTAAAAGAAAAGCCTTTCTATTTGCCTTTTTCGAGAAAAGATTTGAAGGTAGAAGAAAGGACCATTAGGCTTAGTCCCACCTCAACTACTAACTGTGATTTTGGATAAATCACTTATTCTCTGTGTAGCTCGGTTTACTAAATCCTGGCTCCTTATCAGCTGTGTCCTTAACTCCTGGACACCAGTTTCTTCATCTTAAAAATGGAATTGATGATAGTGGTGCCCCAGAGGGTTCTTGTGAGGAATTAATATATGTTAAGTGTTCAAAACAATTCCTGGCACATCAGCAGCAGCAGCGTCAATTTTTGAAATGAGTCAATTACATTATATGATTGCAGGAGTCCCAGCTAACTTAAAAAAAAAAATCTGTGGTCTAAGATTTTCTGATACAACCTTATGTCTTTTTTCAGAATAAAGACTTAGAAGCTTTGTCCATCTACTTGAGTCCTGCATTGAGGCTAATTTTGGTATTGCCAATAAAAGTCATTTTGAATTCAGTGTATGTATTAGTTCTTTTTGCTACATGTATTAATTAGTTAAGGTTGTCACAACAAATTACCACAAACTGAATGGCTTAAACAGCAGAAATTTATTGTCTCACAGTCTGGAGGCTAGAAGTCTGAAATCAAAGTGTCAGCAGGATTGGTTGCTTCTGAGATCTATGAGGGAAGGATCTGTTCCAGGCCTCTTTCCTTGACCTATAGATGGCCACGTTTTCTCCATAGCTCTTCGCATTGTCTTCCCTTTATGTGTGTCTGTCTCTTTGTTCAAATTTCTCCTTTTTATAAGGATACCAGTCATATTGGATTAGGGCCCACCCTAATGAGCTCAGTTTAACTTGATTACCCCTGTAAAGGTCATGTCTCCAAATAAGGTCACATTCTGAGGTGCTGGGGGTTAGGACTTCAACATATGAATTTTGAGCAGGACACAGTTCAAGCCATAGCACTACATAACAGATTACCCCAAAAGTTAGTGACTTAAAACAACAAACATTATCTCACAGTTCTTGTGGTCAAGAATCTGGGTGCCGTTTGCTGGGTCCTCTGGCTCAGGGTCTCTTGCAAAGCTACCTTTGACACGTCCGCCAGGGCTGGTCTCATCTGAAAATCCTAGAGGGGGATCTGCCTGCAGTTCACTCACATGCTTGTTGGCAGTACTTAGTTCCTCACTGGTTGTCGGGCCGAAGGCCCCAGTTCCTCATGTTGGCTGTTTGCCAGCAACCTACTAGTCCTTGCTGTGTGAGCCTTTGGTTTTTGTAGTGTAGTCTTGGAAGTGGCAACCCATCACTTTTTCCCTATTCCATTCACTAGGAGTGAGTCATTAGGTCCAGTCCACACTTAAGGAGAGGTCCAGTACACACTTACACAGGGATGTGTATCCCAGGAGGGGAGGTTATTGGAAGCCATTTTGAAGCTCCCTACGTAGACTATAAGAATGAAGAAAGAAGAAAATATGCTAAGTGGAAAAATATATAAATTATTTAATATTCAGGAAGCTTTAGTCTTAAACTCTAAGCAGAAGTTTATCACTTTTGTGCCATATAGCTTTGTAATCAGAAAGTACCCCCTCACCCTTAAAAAAAGGAAAAATCTCTTATCATTTCCTTTTTTTTTAAAGCAAAGAGGAGTTAATTTTGTTCCATTTCATCAAATTTGTTATTTTTTTAATCCTATGTAGAATTCTTCAAGTGGTACTTGAATTTTCACTTTGCTGAGTAAAACCTGGTATTTCTCATAAAATATCCAAAGGCCTACCCTCGTTTCCCTAAAATAGTTAAGAGCAAGGGTCGTAGGTTATTGAGTACTTTAATTTTATCAGCTTTTCTGTGGTCACTTTCTACAACTAAGTTATAAAGTGTGAGAAATTATCAGACATTTGTGAAGATATTTAGTATACCAAATTGGCTAAGGGAAATGCCCAATTACAGTTACTTTTACAGAATATAGTGGCACAATCATGTATACTTCATTTACCAGCTAGTAGTTCTCAATATTTGTATTGATGGAAAGATAATTGGAAAGTGTTATGGATTCATTTTTGTAATCTTTGTTTTGGAAGGCGGTATAGTTGTGTTTCTGGAAGCAAGATTTGACCTAGTTGGCATTATCTATGTAAGTTAATCTAATGGGTGTGTGTGTGTGTGTGTGTGTGTGTGTGTGTGTGTGTGTGTGTGTGTTTAGCACATGGAATAACAGTGTTTTAGTAAATTTAGTCTAAGAAAATCTCAAATTCATTGAGAAAAGATTGTCTTAACTCCTTTAGGGTAGATTGAGCATGTACTTCTAAAGCATCTGATTACATGACTGAATTTTATAAGGAGTTTTAAAATTATAATTATTTGTGAATTACTATAAATATATATCATACATTTTAGTTTAGTTATTATTAGAAATGATGAGACTTATTTTTAAATCTCAGTAGGTTTGGAACTCAAAGTTCTCTCATACTGTACAGAAATTAAATGAGTATGAATTCAATAGAATTTCTATGTGATATCCCTTTATACTTGTTAGGGGAATGTAGTTTAATAGAAACCATACAAAATTTTTGATTTAAAACTTCCTTTTGACACACATAGAGTGGACTGGGGAATTCATTCTTATAGTTGAACAAATGGTAATGGTTTTTCGTAGAAAAAAAGCAATGTTGCATTGATATGGCAAAGAGGAAGTTTTAAACTTAAACTCTTAGTATTTTGCATTACGAGGATATTGAGCTAAGAGTTTTGTTTATAATTTACTCCCTTGTTTGAAAACTTCTGGGAATAGATTTATGACTAGATTTTGGGCTTTAGACTATATATGAGAAAAATAGTATAGCATTTTTTGTCATTTAGAAAACTATTACCCACAAATGAAAGTCTGTAGAATGTATTCTTTCTAGAAACATATATTAAGAGAGTTTAAAAAGTTCAAAGAAGGGAACTCAGTGCAGTATAAAAAGTGCAGATGTACTTAATGTGAAGCTTAAATTACAAGATTTAAAAGGTTTTTATAATCAGAAAAAATAAGTTGAAAAGTAAAGTAGCACTACAAATTGGAGAATTGAGATTTAAAAATTTAATGCAATTTTTCTTTATTTTAAGAAATAATACTTAAAGTTTGCGACTTAAAAATATGAATCATTTTAATCATACTTTAACCCATGTTGTGAAACTTTTTTCTTTTTTTTTTTCCTTAGACTTTTGGTTTATTGTCTAGAGCTTACCGTTTCTATGACTATATCATTGAGTTGATTTTGATCCTGAATATCACTTATTTGGCTCTTGTTTTGAGGTCAAATTATGCATCAGTCTTTATTGACAATATGTTAAAAAACTGTATAAAATATTAAAAGTAGATATAAGAGGGGATAACTGCAGTGTGTAATATGTATTAAGGTTCAGTTTCCAAACTTAGTCATACTTCCTGGTTTAAATCTTGGTGTCATTGCGTACAGCTGTTTGCCCTAGTATAAATTTCTTAATTTCTTATGTCCTCATCTGTTAGATGGGTTTATTGATAGTATTTAATGGACGTTCATAAGAGTTAAATGAGATAATGCTTGTAAAGTGCTTAATATTGTGTCTGGCACATAGTAAGTAAAAGCTAAATTCATGTTAGCTGCCATTTCTTGTTACAAGCATCGGCCTTAAGTCATTTTTACTTATGTTTTTGAAGGATAGAATATAAGCAAAATGATGTCATGTTAATGATAATATATAACCCTTAGTATTCAGTTGATTGATTACATATTTTATTAGCATATAGACTTTATTTTTGAAAAGTAGAATAGAGTTTACATAAAAGGTTATGAGTTTAGAGCCATCACCAAAATTATTGACTTAAAAGGGGGGAGAAAAAGGGAATGGAGCAGGTAAGTGTGCCGTTTTTGCTGTAGGTCTGAGGAGAGATTTTGTAGTCACTAACAACAGTTTTTTAAAAAAACTGGAAACACTAGGATGTCAGCTTTTCATTTTCATTTTCTTTTTAAACTTTAACTGTTAGCCACTCTGTTCTGGTTTTTGTTTTGTTTTGTTTTGTTTTGACCTGGGGAAAAAGAGTGGGAGAAGGTGTGCCTGTTTTTTTCCTAGTCTTACAAAGGATATATCCTTTGGGTCTTGTGTTCCCAGTGGTAGGAATGTCCCTTGCACCTCAGTTTTATGAAGACCTCTACTAAAAGGTATCTTTAAGTATATAATCTGGTTGTGAGATGACTGTGGCTGCTTCGTAGCATCCTAAGAAAGCTAAACTCCTCCGTTTAGAAATAGGATCTATGCCTAAGTTGGGGGAAATAGGGAATTTAGGAGGAAGTTTCTGGCTCAGGTACATTTGCTCCTAATTTGGTCAAACATCAGCTCTATCTTCGCCTGAGGACATTTTTGTTGTGTGTGTGCTTTATATAAATGAAAACAAAGAAGACCGCTGCTCTCCTAAGAGCTTGTAAATGGAAAGTGTTATACAACATACATGATATAGAAGGAAAGGGAATGGGGGAGGGGAATTCTGAAATATAAGCTCTAAAGCTGTTTTATTATCTTCTTTGTGTGTAGTCGGGGAGGAGCTTTAAAAAGCCTAACCCAGAATCATATTTTGAAAGTAAAAATTCAGTATCTCTTGACTGAATGAAGGATTGTCGTGAATATGTCTATATGCTGAAGCAGAAGGTGAGTTAAAGAATTATTTGATTTCAAAATGTATAGGGAAGGAAGTACAGGTCCTTTTAATTTAAGTTGATTTAATTGTTTGCTTTTTAATTTTTTACATAATCATTTTGGGTCTTTAAATACAGATTAGGATATTTTGGTTCTTTCCTCTTCCAGATAGCTGAAATTATTTGTCATAGTCTGTTCTCTCTTCCTTCCATCTTCCTTCCCTTCCTTTCCTTGTTTCCTTCCACATACTTTTTGACCTTTCAGTTGGTTCTTTTATATTTGGTCTTAACCACATGTTTTGTAGGAAGCTGTTTTTCTCCTTATGGTATCCCTAGCTCTTTCTTAACTGTATCATTGCCTAGTCCAAAAAACCCCAGATGAGTGAATTTTTGTAGTTACCTCTGAACCAATCAGAATTCATACTTTATGAGAGCAGTTACTATTTGTTTTATTTTTTAAATCTTTTATAATTAAAAAAAATCTTTTAAAGATTTTTTACCTTCCTCTGACATCAGTAGATTATCCTGTGCTTTGCTGTATCTAAGTGGGCGTTCTGGAAAAAGGGCTTCCTTTTTCGGCCAGAGTTGGTTGAAGGAAAGCTTTTTTTTTTTTTTTTTTTTTGCGGTACGCGGGCCTCTCACTGTTGTGGCCTCTCCCGTTGCAGAGCACAGGCTCTGGATGCGCAGGCTCAGCGGCCATGGCTCACGGGCCCAGCCGCTCCGCGGCATGTGGGATCTTCCCGGACCAGGGCACGAACCTGTGTCCCCAGCATTGGCAGGTGGACTCTCAACCACTGCGCCACCAGGGAAGCCCCAACTGTCATTTAATTCTTTAAGCAATATGTATGGAGAGTAAATTAAACAACTTTGTGGCATATAAAAGTTTTTACTGTACTATTGGACAGTATATTTACATGCTTAGACCTATAGAAATCCAAGCAAAAGAGACCATCTGTCAACTGAATTGACCTTTGGTATTACTTCTCTGTCTGTCTCTCTCTCCCCCCACCATCCCACCCCCTCCACACGCATGCACAGTTAAGATTTTTATTAAAAAATTTTTTTATTATTATTTTTTTCACCGCACCGCACGGCCTGTGGGATCATAGTTCCCCAACCAGGGATCGAACCCACACCCTCTGCATCGAAAGCTCGGATTCTTTTTTTTTTTTTTTTTTTCCAGTACGCGGTCCTCTCTGTTGTGGCCTCTCCCGTTGCGGAGCACAGGCTCCGGACGTGCAGGCTCAGCGGCCATGGCTCACGGGCCCAGCCGCTCCGCGGCATGTGGGATCTTCCCGGTCCGGGACACGAACCCGTGTCCCCTGCATCGGGAGGCGGACGCGCAACCACTGCGCCACCAAGGAAGTCCGGAAGCGCGGATTCTCAACCACTGGATCTCCAGGGAAGTCCCAAGATTTTTAAAGTTTGAAGGACAAATGTTACTTGTTACTGAAAGAGTAAATATGGTGATGAAAACAAAATTTTTGTGGGGAGAGCAGACTATGCCAACTTATTTAATCTTCAGTACTTATATTTAGTTTTCTTCCTTTTGATTTTGTTTTCACTGCCTAAAAGTACAGTTTCATAAAAACGTTCCAGTTCTAGGAAAAGAGGATGATAATTTCTATAAACTGGAAAAAAGCTATAAGAAGTAAGATTTTTGCCCTGAGGAACTAAATTGTTTAATGAACTCTTTAATATATATTTGCTATCTTTTTTTTATATTCTTAGTACAAAATATAAAGAAATTTTATATTTATAAAATAAAATGTTTTATTTATCTTTATTGTGAGGCTTAAAGTGCCACATGAAAATTATTTGAATCTATTACTGATATCTAAAATCTACAATATGGGTATAAAAGTGGGATCCTAGAATTGAGATACAAATATATATTTCATAGCTTTTGTATATAATATATGCATATATATTATATATGTATATAGTTTTATATAGTATATGGGTCTATATTGATTCCTTGAACTGCTTATACTTTTCAGTGCTTGTAGAATATACTTTGATTATGAATAATATTGCTCTCAAGTAACTTCTGATAAAATGTCAACTGTTCATAAAGAACGTAGAATTTCATAAAGAAATTGTTCCATTAGTAACAATTAAGAGGGCTAGTTAATTCTCAAAAGGTTGACATCTTACCATGAGACAGATCTATGTTTTATCCTGAAATCCTAGAGAATAGATTTTTTTTTCTTTTCCCTTTCTTTCTGTTACCTTCTCTATTTTTCCCTGCTCACTTTTCAATACTTGACCCTTCCTCCCTTCTATTCCCTACCTTTTCTTTCCATTCTTTCCTTTTAATGACCTCTTTTTCCAGAGGTCCCATCTCATGTTATTTGTGTAAAACGGGCACTGAATATATTGCTCAATAGCAATTGCTTTAGGATTGGGTCCAAGATGGCTCTTGCAGTTGTTTCATGACTAAGTTTACAATTATGTTAGACTAGCTCTTAAGGCTCTGGGCAATCATTTTTGCTTATTTGGATCTCAAGATCCAAAGCAGTGTATTTTATCAATATTGGGATTTTTAAGTTGACCCAGTGCATTCTTTCCTGCCGATGTTCAGTACCAGTTGAGAAATATAGAGACTGACATGATCAGGTTTCATGTGGGAAAGGGCACTCTGTAGCGGTGGTTAGAGAGATTTAGAGCCAAGGCTGGAGAAAGGGTGATCATTAGTAGATTGTAACAGTAAATCAGAGGAGAAATGCTAAATGATTAGGACCTGAACCAGTTTGGTATGATTGGAGAAAACAGGACAGATATACAAGATAGTCCCTTAGGATATGTCCCTTTGGGTTTGGGAGTTGAAAGAAAGGAAGGAAATGAATTGAAACCCTTGGGTAATCTAGGTTAACTGCCAAGTTTCTAGCTGGATGACTGGTTGACAGTGGTCCTGTTCCACTATGTAGAAATTATAGAAGAAAAAATAGAATTTAGTGGACTTCCCTGGTGGCGCAGTGGTTGAGAATTGGCCTGCCAATTCAGGGGACACAGGTTCGATCCCTGGTCTGGGAAGATCCCACGTAACGCCGAGCAGCTAAGCCCGTGCGCCACAACTACTGAGTCTGTGCTCTAGAGCCCACGTGCCACAACTGCTGAAACCCATGCGCCTAGAGCCTGTGCTCTGCAACAAGAGAAGCCACCACAATGAGAAGCCCGTGCACCGCAACAAGAGTAGCCCCCGCTCGCGGCAACTAGAGAAAGACGGCGCCCAGCAACAAAGACCCAACTCAGCCAAAAATAAATAAATAAAGTTTAATTTAAAAAAATAGAATTTAGGGAGAAAAATAATATATTAGATTTTGAACATAATGATTTTAGGGGGAAATAATTTCAAACTTACAGAAAAGTTACAAAAATAATATAAAGAACATCGATGTACCCTCACTCCAGATTCACCTATTGCTAACCATTTGTCCTCAAATGCTTTATTATTCACTTTGTAAATGAATGTTTCTGTGTATATATTTATAAATACATATGCATATGTGTGTATTCTTTCAATGTCCATCTGCTGTTTATTTGTGATATAAAATTTGACCACCTGTTTCATTGTCTGATTTCTCCACTGTGTTACTCTCCTCCCTTACAACTAATAAGCAATCCGTGAGGAGATACTTTAAGACAATTAAACCCACTCTTCATCAAAATGTCATCCACTATATGTAGGATCCATTGATGATAGCTTGCTTGAACCATGGTTCTAAAATGATGGTTTTTTCTAACTCCAGAACTCCTACTTTTACCAGTCATTACTCAGCATCCTACTGTAATAAGAGCCCTTTTATTTTTCTATATATATTATTAGTTATTAAACTCATGGATTCCTATTTTTTCCCTGATGATTAATAATTCATTACTGTCCTTAAATATTTTGGCCTTCAAATTTTCTCAGATCTCACCAGTGGGACCCTCTTCTTTTCATGCTGCCTCCTTTCGTTTTTCATGCCCCCATCACTTTTTCTTAATCACTTCATTATTTTCATCATTTATAAGACAACTCATTGTTTATCTTCTCTGCCTAGCCTAGAGTCAGTCATTTCTCCTAGAAGCCCTGGCCCCTTTGAGTGGGGAATGGGGAATGACAGTAGGAACCAAGATCTGGACACACAGTATGTACATTGCTACTTGATGTATTTACTTCTGAGCCCTGTGAGGGGACAGAGCTAGAAAATATGTCTTTATACGTACACACGTACGTATGTATATACACATTTGCATGCATATGCTCATGGATGTATGTTTGAACCTGGATGTATATTTTAGAATATGAATTCACACTGATTTCTCCAATTCTCCCTTGTTCTGTAGTGAGAACATGGGCTCCTAACAGTACCAACATTCTTACGCATTTGCTCTAAATGAGTATCACCTAAAATAATTTCAGAATTGTTTCATCTATACCACTACAAAAACAAAACAAAAGCAACACTCCATTTTTGTAGGTAAAACATTCATTGGTTTCTTGTTTATCCTTCTGATTTTTCTTTTGGTAATGATGAGCAGATATGGTTTTTTTTTTAATAAATTTATTTTACTTATTTATTTTTGGCTGCATTGGGACTTTGTTGCTGCACGCGGGCTTTCTCTAGTTGCGGCGAGCGGGGGCTACTCTTCGTTGTGGAGCACGGGCTCTAGGCATGCAGGCTCAGTAGTTGTGGCACACGGGCTTTGTTGCTCCACAGCATGTGGGATCTTCCCGGACCAGGGCTCGAACCCGTGTCCCCTTGCATTGGCAGGCAGATTCTTAACCACTGCACCACCAGGGAAGCTCTATGTTTTCTTATTTCACTTTTTTCTAACACAAAAGGTAGCATACTGTCTATATAAGTACTTGGGCACGTAGTGATTTTCACTGAAAAATATACCCTGGAAATCACTCCATATCAATTCATAGAGATTGCCATCATTCTTCTGTGTATGTTTGCCAGTTTATTCATCCTGTCTTCTGTGTTTGGCTATCCAGGTAATATTTTGCAACTTTAGAGTGCTGCAGTGAATAACCTTGTGCATATGTCTTTTTCTGTTGTTGGAGGTGTATCTTCAGGATTAATATAGGAGCGGGTTTATTGGGTCAAAGGGTAAAATGGATATGTATGTAGTTTTACTAGATGTCACCAAATTCCCTTTCACTGCTGTTGTACTGTTTTGCATTCCCACCAGCAATGTATATGAGACTGCCTATTTTTCCACAGCCTTACCAAGAGAGTATATTGTCAAGCCTTTGAGTTTTGCCAATCTGAAGGGCAAAGAAATAGTATCTCAGTATAGTTTTAATGTGTATTTTTCCTGTGAGTTGAGTTTATATCTTTCAGATCTGTAAGAGCCATATATAGATATATGGAGACATTTATACATGTCTTTTTCCATTTTTTGCTAAGATTTTTGGTCTTTTTTTCCTTCAGTTATTAAGGTCTTCGTATATTAGGGATATTAGTTCTTTACCTGTAATGTATATTTGGAAATATGTCTCCCGGTGTTTTCATTTGTCTTTCGACTTTGCTTATGGTGTGTTTTTGCCATTCAAAGATTAAAAACAAATTTTATATAGTCAAATTTATAATTGATTTCTTCTATTGCCCTGGCATTTTTGAGTTTTAGTTAGAAAACATAATGAATTTGGTGTATTTCACAGTGAAGGAATGAGGTAGTAATCTATACCAGAGAAACAGAGATAATTCTCTGTGCCCTGTTTCTCACTGACTCACAATTTTACATTTTAAAGCCCGAACCATAATAATAATAATCTGGTATTTCATACATAGAATATGCCAATATATTTATTTTACTTTTAACTTTTTATTACAGAAGATTTTAAACATCCATATAATGAACACTTATATATACCTATCATATAGCTTCAGTATAGCTTTTAAAGCTACTGGGCCAAATGATCTAGATTTATAGGTTTTCAGTTATTGTGAATTATCTTTGTAAAGAGGAAAGTTTGGACTAGCTTAGTAGGCTTCGGCCAACTGGCCTCCCAAGCTCTCTGGCCTCTTTTCAATGATCTTGACATCAGACCTGACCTCTTTCAGGCTTCTGTACCTCCACCATCTCCACAGATCTGAATTGTATAGAAAAAAGTTGAGAAAGATAATAAGTCAGAGAGTAGTAATGTTGCCATGGATCAGTGGAGTAACTCAAGAGAGGTCCGCTTGATCGATGCATTTAAAGTTATATCTCTTATTTCAGGTCAAAGTAAACACTGTTTACTGTGTACATATATATTTACATATATAGTGTATTTATGTTTTTCGTGGTTCAATGTTATTAGAGTAGAACCAGCAAATATCTTTTATCAGTGCATCTAAGAAGATAACCTACAGGAACTTGCTACTAGAATCTAAACATAACACAGAAAACACTCAAAAATTCTAACTTGCTTAATGGAATTTTCTTTGTACTGCAGTTATTTTAAACTGAAATTATATTGTTTTCATTTGATAGCCTCCATGGAAATTGTTTTATTAATTCAGTATATTCATTTTCAGTTTATCGAGAGGCAATGATTAGTGTCAGAGAATGCCTGGAGATCACAAAAGCTCTGGGATTCTTCATTTCATTTTAGTTTAAGGGCCTGTATCCTATTTGGCACAACATTCTTGATACATCAAAACCCAGTTGAATTACAGCTTTAGAGTTTTAGAATAGCTTTATCTTCTCAGATAGAAGCCAAATAGTCACTTGCAAGTAATCATATTCTGAGAATATCACTGTTCTTTTAAAAATACTTTAACAGAGGCAGGAAGGAAAATCAGTAAATTCTTCATCTAATGACTGTAAATAATTTGCATAAGTAAAGTCCACATTTGGTTTCTTTTTTTCACTGAGGATAACAATGGTAGTGAGCATGGCAAGACAGAAGGCTTTCTGGCAAGAAGTGGATGAAGAGGACTGATAATAATCACAGGGGAATGTTGCTGCATATGTCTGTATTCACTGTTTTTCCTCTGCCCATTTCTGTGAACTTGCCTCTATGGACTAAATGTTATCTTTTGCTTGTATTTTGCATTTCTTGACTTGTCCTTTTTGTCTTTCTGTTTTGCATTAGTTTGTGATGTTTTTCATCCCTCTTCTAAAATTACAGCTTGTCCACAAAAAGGTGGTCTTTTTATCCTATCCAACATGATATTAAAACATTTTTATGATTAATATCTACCCCTAAATATATGACAGGCTCTACTTTTGTAAATTAGGAACATCAAATGGAATTTCAAGATTTACTTTATTATGAAACAAATTCTTTATTAGTTTTTGGAAAATAGTAGCATTCCTTATTAGAAAATAGCATGTTAAGTGATTGCTTTTGTGCTGCTTGCCAAAAGCATGTAAGACCTTTTCTCCTAGTTTCTGTTAATTGAGGTTTGCACACTTAAAGTTTCTACTACTGGACTTCCCTGGTGGTGCAGTGGTTAAGAATCCGCCTGCCAGTGCAGGGGACATGGGTCCAAGCCCTGGTCTGGGAAGATCCCACATGCCGCGGAGCATCTAAGTCCGTGCGCCACAACTGCTGAGCCTGCGTGCCACAACTACTGAAGCCTGCACACCTAGAGCCTGTGCTCTGCAATAAGAGAAGCCACCACAATGAGAAGCCTGCGCACCGCAATGCAGAGTAGCCCCCCCTCACCACAACTAGAGAAAGCTCACATGGAGCAACAAAGACCCAACGCAGCCAAAAATAAGTAAAATTAAATCTTAAAAAAAAAAAGTTTCTACTACCAAGAAATTATATAGTTTTGATTATTAAAAATTTACATGCACATATTTTTTCTTGGGAGTCCCATTTTTAACCAAGTTTAAAGAGAGAGTTGTCCATGTGTAAATAGAAACAAAGTGAAAATAGACAACTAAAGACTTCAAGCCTGCAATGAACTTAGCTTTTATTTCCATGCAGTATTTCTGAGTTTAGCTTGTCTTGAATGCCAAGTTCTTTCTATAAAAACAAGAATGTGTTTCTTTGGGTTAATTTATAAGCTTCTTTTTTAGTATGGCCAGTGGAGTTGGATGCTTGATATTAATGTTGGCTATATATCTTGAAGGTAGTACTGCATCAGTTTTTCTTGATCTGAAATTTTTGTTGTAATAGGCTTAGGTGTAATTAAATTTTGTGTTTCACGAATAATATTGAATCTTAAATGCTTTAATTTAAAAAAATTCTGGTAAAATACATAACCTAAAATTTACCATTTTAACCACTTTTAAGTGTACAATTTAGTGATATTATGTATATTCCAAATGTTGTCTAACCATCACCACTATCTATTTCCAGAGCTTTTTCATCATCCCAAACAGAAACTCTGTATCTATTAGGCAATAATTCCCCATTCTCCTTTCTCTTGGCCCCTGGTAACCTCTATTTCTGTCTCTATGAATGTCCATATTCTAGATATTTTATGTAGGTGTGATCATACAAAATTTGTCCTTCTTTTTGTGTCTGACTTATTTCACTTAGTATGTTTTCAAGGTTCAATCCATGTTGTAGCATATATCAGAACCTTATTCCTTTTTATGACTCAGTAATCTTCCACTGTATGTATATACCACATTTTGTTTATTCATTAATCTATTGACAGCACTTTGGTTATTCCCACCTTTTGCTATTGTGAAATCTGCTGCTATGAACGTTGGCTCACAAGTACCTGTTACACACACACACACACACACACACACACACACACACACACACACACACACACACACACACACACACACACACACACACACACACACACACACACACACACACACCCCAGGAGTGGGATTGTTGGGTCATGTGGTAACTCTGTGGTTAATTTTTTGAGGAACTGCCATACTGTTTTCCATGGTGGCTGCACCATTTTACATTATCACCAGCACTACACAAGGATTCTAATTTCTCCACATCTTTGCCAAAACTTGTTATTTTTTTACAATAGCCATCCTAGTGGATGTGAAGTAGTATCTCATTGTGGTTTTGATGGGCATTTTCTTGCTAACTAATGATTTTGAGCATTTTTTCATGTGCTTATTTACTGTATACCTTCTTTGGTAAAATGCCTGTTTAAGTCCTATTTTTTAATTGGGTTGTCTTTTTTTTTTTTTTTCCGGCACGCGGGCCTCTCTCTGTTGTGGTCTCTCCCGTTGCGGAGCCCGAATTAGGTTGTCTTTTTGATGTTCTTTATATATTCTGGATATTAAACCCTAGTCAGAGATGTGAGTTGCAGATATTTCTCCTTTCTGTGGATTGTCTTTTCACTCTTTAGATAGTGCCATTTGATGCACAAAGTTTTTAACTTTGATGAAGTCAAATTTATTTGTTTTTCCTTTTGATGCCTGTGGTTTTGGTGTCATTTAAGAAACAATTGCTAAATCCAAGGTCATGAAAAAGTGCTCTTATGTTTTCTTGTAAGAATTTTATAGTTTTAGTTTTCAGATTAGGTCTGTGGTCCATTTTAAGTTTATTTTTGTATGTGGTGTAAGGTAAGAGTCCAACTTAATTTTTTTTGCATGTGGATTACCAGTTTTCCCATCACTTTTTTTTTTTTTTTTTTAAGTCCTTTCCCTGTTGAATGGTCTTGGCCCCCTTGTTGAAAATCAAATGGGCATATATGTGAGAGTTTATTTTGGGGCTCTCTGTTCTATTCCATTGGTCTATATGTCCATACTTATGCCAGAACAATGTTGTTTTGATTACTATATCAAATGTTTTATTTTTAACTGACTTATCATTCTTGTGTGCCTTTTAAAAGGTTTCTAATATATCTTTAAATTTTGCACTTAATAGTTTCATTTAATTGATAGTACTCCAAAAAGAACTGTAAATATCAACTTTATAATGAGTTCTGCTGGATTTAGGTTACCAGGAAAATTAATATTAAAGCAAGCAAATTTGGGGTTATTTAACTGATATTGCACTTTCTTTGGAAATTAGAAGGAAAAGCATAAAGACAAAAAATGAAACGTTAATTGTATTTGCTCACAGAAAGAATAAAAAGAATGGGAAAGACCAATTATTCACATAATCTATTAAGTTATCCTTTAATTTCATGTTAAATGTCACTTTTATTTTAGTTCTGGAAGTAATCTACTTAATGAAACTCTTTAGGAATTTCATAAAAGAAAATATTGGCATTTTGTAAGGGACATTTTCAATAAGGAACTCGTAATGACTCTTAATTATTAAGCCAGAACCAAATAACTGTTTATTAGGCTTTTTTTTTTTTTTTTTTTTTCCCCCCCCCCGGCACGCGGGCCTCTCTCTGTTGTGGTCTCTCCCGTTGCGGAGCACAGGCTCCGGACGTGCTGGCTCAGCGGCCATGGCTCACGGGCATAGCCGCTCCGCGGCATGTGGGATCTTCCCGGACCGGGGCACGAACCCGTGTCCCCTGCATCGGCAGGCGGACTCTCAACCACTGCGCCACCAGGGAAGCCCTAGACTTTTTTTTTTTTTTATGTTACAAATATCCAACTTAATTTTGGTCCTTTCAGACTGCAACAAAGATTAGAAAACTTGAACATCAGCTGTTATTTTCCTTCTCTGTTGATATACAAATTTTATTTTCATCAGTTTTTTTCAGAGTAGGTTTGTATCCCCTTCCCTTAAAAGAATATTCCCCCCAATATTTTAACTATAGTTCTTAAATAAATTATTTGGGATTTAGAACCATGAAGTAAAAATATTTTGTAACAAGAATAGTGGGCAATAAATTAAAAGCAAAAGCCTCTAAGAAAGTAAATTTAACCTCTTTAAAGTTTGTTATAAAGTAATTAATTCTGTCCCATACATTAAAAAGATACCCCTCCTCAATAACTCAATTGATTACTTTCACTTTTTTCTAATAGGTCTCACAATTTTTTAGAAGTTGTATAATGGCCAGTCTTGTTCTATCTGTATCCTCATACACTTATTCTACCCCTGAATTATTTTGAAAGAAATCCCAAACATCATTTCATCAGTAAATATTTTAGTAGTTGTGTGCGTGTGTGTGTGTGTGTGTGTATGTGTGTACAAACAGACTGCTAGTATACAGTTTAGGGCAAATTCATTCACTAAATAATTTTTGAATTTCTACTATGGTCCAGATGCAGTGGGGGATAGAAAAATTTTGAAGTCATCATCTCTGTCCTAGAGGAGCTTACTTTATAGCTTTGAGCCAGTTCCTAAGTTGAAAATTTGTGGGCACTGAAGTCCTGAAGAATTTGAGTCCAGCCTTAGAAAAACTAAATAGAACTCTTGAGCCAAATAAGAACAGTGAGCTGTATTCTGACATACCTGACTCACATACTCAAGGAGAGGTAATGCCATATCCTTTTAGTCCTTTTATCTTAAAAGGGGAAAAAATAAAACTGTACTTGGTATCAGCAATAAAAAAATGTTAGAAATATATAGAGTTGGGCTTATCAGTTATAAATGACTTAAAATTTTAGGTTACGTGAATTAGAATGATGCAGAACCACTTACACTTTCATCATATTGACTTTATACCTCCTTTTTTTTGGACAGTCATAATTTTAAAATTCATTTCCATTTTTAGAATGTACTGGTGATTTTTATTAATTTAGAAGGTATACAATATATACCAATTAAGATTTTTCTTTGTTCAAAATATTTTTTATAGTACTGTAATTTTCCTTTTTTAGAGCTTTGAGATGTTGATGACATTTACTTTCAAATATAATCCCAAAGTTCTGTTTTTGTACCTTTTTAATGTCTATTGATTTCACCTACTACTTTTTCTTGTTGCTAACATTTTTCAGTGCCATCATCCTGCCTAAACTGAATGGCTGCAATCTCCTCTTTTTTAAATAATTTTAAAAATATTTATTTATTTATTTGGCTGCGCCGGGTCTTAGCTGCGGCACACGGGATCTTTAGTTGCGACATGCACGTGGGATCTAGTTCCCTGACCAGGGATTGAGCCCGGGCCCCTTTCATTGGGAGCGTGGAGTCTCAGCCACGGGACCACCAGGGAAGTCCCTGCAATTTCCTCTTAACTGTCTTCACTAGAAAGCGCTCCTTTGGAGCCCTTTTCCATACTGCAGCCCGAGTCCTCTTTGTAGAATGCAAATCTAATTTTCTTACTCTCCTTTTGGAAATTCTCAATGCCTCCCTACTGCCTTTAGATAAAGCCCAGAGTATGGTATATCACACATTTCTTTACCCAGTTGGAGCTTTTATGTCCAGTGCCTTCAGGTGTTGTCTCTTGTGCTTTCCTCACCCCTTACGTGTAGATATTTATACCCATAACCATTCTTGCCTCCTGCAACAACTTCTCATCTTCCTCTCTCTTC
This sequence comes from Grampus griseus, assembly GCF_964374135.1. NCBI lineage: Eukaryota > Metazoa > Chordata > Mammalia > Artiodactyla > Delphinidae > Grampus > Grampus griseus. The sequence goes on from NC_138997.1 coordinate 37,698,338, forward strand.
TTTTGAAATCTGGTATTATGTGCTGGGTATACTAGTAGAGTCTTGTTAGTTACCTTTTAATTAAAAGCACTTTTACCTTATTACCAGCCTTTTTAATTTCATCCCCTCTGTGATACATATAGTGTCTTATTTGTTCTCTGTATCTTTGGGGCCTGGTGACTGGGACATAATAGGCACAGAATGACATTTATTGAATAAATGAATGAATGAATGAATGTTACCTATTGCTATGATATGTTACCCTAAAGCTTAAAAAAAATAAACAAGCATTCATTATCTTATAGTTTCTGTAGGTCAGCCATTCAGGATTGGTTTAGGTGGGTCGTTCTGGGTTGGAATCTCTCATGAGGCTGTAGTCATCAAGATGTTGGTCAGGCCCTCTCCATAGGGCTGCTTGGGTATCCTCATGACACGGAAGTCAGCTTCCTACAACGCAGGTGATCCAAGAGAGATAACAAGGAGGAAGCCACAGTGCCTTTTATAACATGATCACACAGTCACTGCCATTACATTCTGTTCTGTCACTAAATTTAACTCACAATTAAGAAGAGACTCAACCTTTTTTTTTCTTTTTTTTGAGACTCAACCTTTGAAAGGAGGAGTATCAAAGAATTTGTGGCTATATTTTACAACTAACCACCACAGAGTGGAACAGTAATTTATGATTCTCCCTTGGACGTGACCAAAATAGGTCATGTTCCCTCCTTTTGAAATGCATTTGTTCAAATGGAAATAAATTTTAAATGTATGCCTTTAAAATATTTTATTTTTTTAAACTTTTTATTTTATGTTGGAGTATAGTTGATTAAAAATGTTGTGTTAGTTTCAGGTGTACAGCAGAGTGATTCAGTTATACATATACATGTATCTATTCTTTTTCAAATTCTTTTCCCATTTAATATTTTACTTATTTGTGATGATAACTAGATTGCACATAAATACAGTTATTTAAATGAGCTAATTTTCTAAATATTCATATTTTTATTGTAGCTTTTTCACTTAGATTCTGGAAATAAAATAAGAAAGTCATCTAAGTTTTGTATTGTCTGTAAAATGAATGTGACACAGTATTCACTGCTTTAAGGCTTATTGTAGGTCTTCAAAAAATCAAACATCTCTATCTGTGAGCCATATTTACATACTTTTAAGAGAAAATGATAATCTTTTGAACTTGTAGCTTAAAACAGTTTAAGTTAATTGTACAAAAATTAGTCTTTTTAGACTAATATATATAACTTGCTCATTCAAGAAAAATTGGAGTCCCTAATATGTGCCAGGCATTTTATTAGGTGCTGGGTATGTACTGGTGAATAGAATAGACATATTTTTTCCACTTGGAGTTCGTCTGTTGGAGAGCAGATAATAGATAAATAGATATCTATGGAGGAAATAAAGCAAAGTGACAGAGGACTGTGGGAAGACAGATACTTCCACATTGTTAGAAAAAGATTGTCAGGGGAAGTGACCTTGAAGCTGAAAACTGAAGGAGTTATCCTTGCCAGGAGCTTTAACGCCCTGCAGTGTGAACAGTTGGTATATGAGGAGTTGAAAGGATGCCTGGAGATGTCCACTGGGGGGAAAGTGGAATGAAGTTTGAGGGGTAGAAAGGGATCATATTATCTAGTTTAAGACTCCATGATAAGCAATATGGATTTTATTCAGCATATTGAAAACCATTGAAGGATTTTGAAGTTATGATTTATGCTAACCCCCTCGCCCCCCAAAGAAAGATTTTTTGCCTGCAAAAAAAGAGAAGAGAGGGGAAGTGGGAAAATGGTAAGGAGGTCATTATATTGATAGTAGTCCACATGAACAATGATGGAGGTTTGTTCTAGAGTGATGGGAGAGAAGAGGATGGGTTTGAGGTCTAGTTTGTAGGTAGAACCAGTGGGACTTAACATGGAGTGTGAGGGAGAAGGAAAGTATGGACAATACTCAGGTTTTTGGCTTCAGCAGACCAGTGAATGGTAATATCCTTAAATGAGATTGGAGCTCAGTGAGAAGGAAAATTGGGTTTATTTTTTTGACAATGTTAATTTTGTGATGTCTGCAAGTCATTTGGTGGACATGTCAGGTGGCAGACAGTTATGCAGTCCTGGAGCTCAGAGGTTTAAGAGGAGATATACAGATGGTATTTAAAGTTGTGGAATGGTTGAGATCCTTTCTAGGGAGGAAATGCCCTAGGAACTCCAGCTTTTAGAATTTGCATGTGTGGGCAACATTCTTGCTTTATTTTGTGAAACAACAAAAGACAAAACTACAGCACAGAAAATTTGGTTTATTTCTATCTAATATATATTGAAGATACATATGCTTTCTTTCCTTCAATTTGACAGTAGTGTAGTATATGAGAAAAAAGTTTAAAGCTCCACCCAGCCACTTGTTGAATGAATAACTAAGCCACTTACTAGCTGTATGACTTTGGAATTTTACCTCTCTGAGCCTCTGTTTCCTTATCTGCTAAAGGAAGTAAGAGGAGAGTTATTTTGAAGATTAAATGAATTAATTTATCCAAAGCGCCTAGGACAGTGTCTGGTATATAGTAAATACTCAATATTCTTTATTTTCCCTTTCCTTGCTTTTAATTTGTTTATATGTGTGTCTGTGAGCAGGTGAGCCACTCTGAAACAGGTGTTATATTTAATGCCATTTCCCCCTGTTCTCATGCAGTGTTAGAGAGAAAGGTAGATATAGACATGTAACACATAAATGTATGGGTGTGTAGCATAGTTTCTTAAATATCTGAAAACAGTTCTTTGCTAAATGTTCATACACTGTTTTTGTCCTGCTTTTCTTAGACTGTCATAACTCTGCTGCCTTCAAAGAAGATTATCTCTTAAATAATGAGATACTAAGATAAAGGTGTTTTTTTTTTTTTTTTTTTTTTTGTGGTACGCGGGCCTCTCACTGTTGTGGCCTCTCCCGTTGCGGAGCACAGTCTCTGGACGCACAGGCTCAGCGGCCTTGGCTCACGGGCCCAGCCGCTCTGCGGCATGTGGGATCTTCCCAGACCGGGGCACTAACCCATGTCCCCTGCATCGGCAGGCGGACTCTCAACCACTGCATCACCAGGGAAGCCCTAAAGGTTTGTTTTGAAATATGAAATCTAATGAGTATGAGAATGAATTAAAACAGTATTATAAAAATTTTCACTCTTATGTATTAAAACTTTGTAATTATTAACATAGAGTTCTCAATTGCATATTAAATTGTTCGTTGTCAGATATAAAATTGGATAATCTAATACTTTGAAGGCAAAAATAAAGTGTTAAATTTGAATCTATGAGGTCTGCTTCTAATTCATCCTTTTCCTCCCTCCCTCCTTCCTGCTCTCTTTGTCTCTTCCCTTTCTCTCCCTCCCTCCTTCCAAGTAAAAGCAGTGACTCAAACTCTCTTCATGTATGCTCTGCTATGGAAAATTCTCTAGAGGTGTCCCTTTGCTTTGAAATAAGTGATCATGTGTTTAATATCAAAAGGAAAACATGTATTCCTTATGTGTTATTTCAGTCTTCTGTCACCTAAATGTACCCAATACAGCTACCAATGTTTTGGAAAGACCAACGTGCATTGTACAGTGGGGCTTACAGTAGACCTCCTTATCTAGTGCCCTACATGTGGGACAGCCTGCAAAACCTTAGTCCTTTGTTCTTTATTAATATTTCTCGGTACTTATAGGTGTTGGCACAGTATTACAGAGAAACTCCTTGTGCCTTCAAGTACCCTGTGATAAGAAATCCCGTTTAGTAGATTTATTACAACCTTATTACCTTTCGTTTACGAATTTAAATGATTGTAGAATGATGTACTGTATTTCATCAATTCTAAGATGCACTTTTATCTCATTTGCAGAATTTTGAAACTAGAATCATCTTACAGTAGATATAATAGGAAGTTATGTTTTTTTTAAAATTGGCAGTGTTTTTTCTTGGTGGTATGTAAAATAACAGTAGTCTTATAATTGATGGTAACTTGGATTTGATGAAATTTGGTAGCCCTTCAACTGCAAGTCTCTAGCCATAGAATGCATTTGATATTAATTAATGCTTATGTAAAGTAAGAATCAGTTTTTTAAGAACTGATCATGTTTTTTACATTTGTTTTCTACTTGATTTGTTGAGTATAACACAAGAGGTCAGCAAACTTTTTCTGTAAAAGGCCACAATGTAAATATATTAGGCTTTGTGGGCCATACAGTCCCTGTTGCAGCTGTTCAACTCTGCTGTTCCAACAAAAGCAGCTTTAGACAATACATCTGAAAATAGTTCTGTTGCAATAAAACTTTATTTACAAAAACAGGCTGTGGGCCAAATTTGGCCCATGAGCTGTAGTTTGCCAGTCCATAGCAGAACATTGTAATGATCAAACAACTTCTCGAACGTTCACTCCCCAAAATGTGACTTCTGGATCATCTTTGAGCCTTTGTGCCTGTATTCTATACCTAAAATTTTCTTTTTGTTTCTTTTGGTTGTTTGATCTATTCCATCTGTATGTGTCTAAATCAGGGTCATCATACTTAGGTTCATGAACCAGTAGATATTTGTCTTTGTCCATGTGAGTGATCTTTGGTTCAGATTTGTTACCCACTCTGACAAATAATTTGCCAGTTTGTGCAGTGAAAAGCTATTAACAGATTAATGAGTCAGAGATTTTTAAATACTGTGCCTGAGAATAATAGTTTATTTTAATTCATTCCTCTGCCTTGCTTGTCAGAGTTGGTATCAGAAAGTCAGCTGCCTTTGGATCCATGCTAATAAAGTTGAATCTGAGCGGTAACCTAATGAAGTTGAATATGAGAGGTAGCATAATAAAGTCATTAAGAGTACTAACTCTGGAGCCAGACAGCCTGATTAAATCTAGGCTCTACCATTTACTGGTCTTGTGACCTTGGGCTGCTTACTTAACCTCTCTATGCCTCAGTTTCCTCTTCTTTAAAATGAGGATAATAACAGTACTTACAGGGTTGTTTTGAATATTAAATGAGTGCCAAGAACATAACTGTCATAAATAAATTGGATTTTAAGCATAAGATATATGATCTTTAGAAATAATTCCATTACTATTGAATTTAATTGTCAGAATATTTGCAATTTAAAATGATAAATTAAAAGGAGCTCATAATGAGCAGTATTTTCTCCTTTTTTCCATGAACATATTTTAACTATCAGTGTTTTCTCTGTGTTTACCTCCATGGCAACATCCAGCATCTGGCTTTCAGTGAATGTTAATTAAATGAATGGGAATTTGTGTTTTTGTTTCAAGGTGCTGTTTTTCCAATTATTTTCCGAACTTTTATAAGACCCATCTTTTGTCTGATTTGGAGAGAGTAGTCTCTTGCTTGTTGAAAAACATGTTTTATATTTCACTATAATCTAAAAATCTTTGAATTAATTGTTCTTAATGCATTTCTGTAAGCCATTATTTCCCTCACTTTCAATGCCTCCTAGTGATATTTCTGATAGAGACTGCTATAACTATATACAAATATAGTTAACTTTTGTTTGATCTCAGAATAGGCTGGGTTAACAACTGACATTAAAATGGCTGTGAAAAAAAGACTGACTAGTTCATTATATAGCAATCTTGGCTTCAGTTTTTTTTATGCCATAACTTGTGAGATACAAATTTATTTCAGTTTTTGGTAATAAGAAAATGCCTCTTCCATAATATTTCTATGCCTACCTGTATTTTCTTTGTGTAACTACCATTAGGTTTAACCATATAAAATTGCTGGTAGTCTACTGTTTCTGACCTAACAAAAATCGCATTTTACATAACCCAACCTAATAGAAAGCAAGATTTTTTTTCTAAAGTCTTATGCTGTTTGTAGTTTCATTTGATTTCAGCAATTTGTGACTTTCATTCATTTAACAACATAATAAACATTTTTCATCTTTAACTTTTGATAATACACACCTTCCAGGAGCCTTTGAGAACTATATGTAAATGGTTGTTAGAAGCTATATGTTAAGCTTTTCATGTTCTGGCATCACGTAAACAGCTTAACGCACATTATCTCTGATCCTGACAATAGACCTGAAAGAGGAATTAATGTAAATGGCAGAGCTAGGATTTGAATTCATTCTAATGACCTAGTCTTGGAAGTTGCATAGTGTTAACTCCCAGCATCCTGTTTGTTAGGAGTCCCCATTCAGGAGGAAGGGAGATAGACTCCTCTTTTTGAAGGTATCTAAGAATTTGTTGACATTTTAAAGTCACCGCAAAAAGCTAGAGACTTTTGGATGTGTTTTCTGTCAAGATGAAAAATTTTTCTTCTCTTTGATGTCGATGTAAATGATTTACAATTAGTGGTCATTCCTGAGTCCTTTGTCTTCCAGATTTTAACTTGAGACATGGTCTGTTAATTATACACAATGGAAGCAATCAATTTGAATGTTCTTACTGGTACAAGGATCTTAATCTTCTAGTTTTTCATGTTTGATTTTTTTTAATCTATTTTATTGGATTTACAAAATATATAACTAATTTAAAAGTTGTTTTTATTATTGAGTCTGTGAAAGAACTAATTCCCATACCTCTGTTTTCTCTGAAAATTATTTTGTATTTGCCACATTTATCTTTTGATTAAATGTGGTTGGCAGTTAGTTTACACACTGCTCATGGGCAGTCTGCAGGTCTGGCTGCCGAAAAGAAAGTTAGAGACCTTGTACAGAACTAAAACATATATGGTAGAATCTTTCGATGTGTGTATGGAATAAGATGTCAGATTTTCTAGACAGCTTGGAGATGATGAGTGTGGAAAAAGGGCTGACAACTATGATATAAAACATACCTGTACATTTATGGCTAATCTGGAGAGCACAGTGGGGGTATTCTGAGATAACTTGGATTGCAGTATTTCTTCATGTGATATGTCATATTTGACAGGGGAAGTATTGCATTGAGGGTTTTATGTTCACCCTCAGATATCACTTGTCAAACTGTGTGCACAAAAATCACAGAGAGTATTTCTCTGTGATGTAATGCTTTATAGTGATTCAATGATAAAAACCAGGAATAAAACCCAAGAGTATAGCGACCTAGACCACACTTGCTGATCTGATCTTTCTTGGTAAACTCTCATTCTTTGGCCTGAATTTTTGGAGTCTGTTTCCTTATTAGTTTATTGTTTTTCTTTAACCTAACATACTGTTTTATAAAATTTTTATTTTTCTAATTATTACACAGTGAAATTTATCTTTCTTTGGAGTACAGCTCTATGAACTTTGATACACAGATTAGTGTAACCTCTACCACAATACAGACATAGAACACTTTTACCACCCCTAAAACTTCCTTGTCCTATCTGTTTATACACTTTCTCTCCACCTCTAGCCCCTGGCAACCACTAATATGTCTTCATCAATAAAGTTTTCTCTTTTTAAAAATACCATATAAATGGAATCATGCAGTGTGTAACCTTTTGAGACTGCTTTCTTTCAGTCAGCATAATGCCTTTGAGAATCATTCAAGTTATTGTGTGTATCAAGTTTATTCACTTTTACTGTTGAGTTACGTGTGTGCCACAGTTTGTATATCCATTAACTGGTTGAAGGACATTTGGGTTGTTTCCATTTTTCTGGCCATAATGAATAGAGCTGCTGTAAACTTTTGTGTATAAGTTTTATATGATCATAAGTTATACAGATCAGCAAACTTTTTCTGTAAAGGACTAGATAGGCTCTATTTTAGGCCATATGATCTCTGTTGCAGCTGCTATGCTCTTGTAGGATGAAAACCGCCATACACAATACAAACAAGAATGGATGTGGCTGTGTTCCAATAATACTTGATTTACAAAACAGGTATGGCACATGGCCATAATTTTCCAACCCCTGTTCTATGGTAAATGTCTAAGAACAGGATTGCCAGCTACATGATCAATATATTTAACTTGATAAGAACCTGCTGGTTTATTGATTTTTTTAAATACTTAGTTTAATAATATTTGAATTATGGAATTTTAATGAACGCAGACCTTATAGTTCACACATCAGGCCTATATAATTTATGGTAAGACAGATTTTGGTCTTGTCTTACACTGTGACTCTTTTTTGCCTTCTACTTATATTCATGTTCATGTGAGGTCTTTTTTTTTTTTTTTGCGGTACGCGGGCCTCTCACTGTTGTGGCCTCTCCCATTGCAGAGCACAGGCTCCGGACGCGCAGATTCAGCGGCCATGGCTCACGGGCCCAGCCGCTCCGCGGCATGTGGGATCTTCCCAGACCCGGGCACGAACCCGTGTCCCCTGCATCGGCAGACGGATTCTCAATCACTGCGCCACCAGGGAAGCCCTATGTGAGGTCTTTTGCTTAGAGGAATCTTGTCTTCCCAGATAAAGTACATACCCAAATTTCAGTAATTTTTATTTGACTTACTTAAGATATGATGAGATATTGCAGGGAGGTTGTTTTTTTCAGGGATGTATTAAGAACAGAGAATCAGAGTGAGAGCTGCTAGATTTAAAAATCAAACAGTTGACTTTTTTCCTATAAATTGAGTGTGACTGAATAGACCGCCATCACACCATGGCATACAGTCTCTTTATGTGTGTTTGTTCATTTTTTCAGTTTCAAACCCAGATTGTTTATCCATAATGGGAGTCCATCTGGGAGATCATTGTCTTTATTTTGTGAAGTTCCTGATGACAAATTAGGCATTAAATCTTGGGTTTATGCTCATGCCTTGGAGTTCTTCTAAGGAACAGCATTCTACAGTTGCTATTGGAAAGTTGTTGTTTCTGTTTGTTTTTTCTGTGGGATGCAGAATTAGCTTTCCATTAGTAGTATTTTGTTGTGATTCCCATTGCCACAAAGCAAGGGTGTGGGGTTAAAGGGAAGGCAAAGAATCTTGGATGTACCACCAGCTAATGAAATTGGAGATGGTGAATAAAGCAAAGGAGGTGTATCTTTCTGGTTATGGTTTACGATTAGTTATGCTCTTCTGAAAAAGCAGTGAAGCCCCAGGACCATGACAACATCAAAGAGGTAGGAGAACATTTGGTACTAATCATAGTCCTACTTGTTTTGATGTGATGATTGAAAGGTTATGTCCGTGGGTGGGAAGTGCTACTGTTTATATATGCTTTTTTTATAGGAGGTACCTGTTACAAAGTATGGCTAGTGACCGCCATATTGGACATCACAGGCTTAAGCTCTTCCATGTCCCCTAGGTTAGAATCCCTATAAAAGAGATGTTGAGTATGCAACTTCTTGGGGGTCTAATTTGTTCACTTCACTTCTGAATTTTTGCAGTCAAGCGGTAGTAATTGTCTCTGGCTGTTTGGTTGTTAAATTTTAATATAAGTTTGGTTGTCTCTAAGTGTGAAACTTCTTTGTAAATCAGGGAGATTTAAAAGCATTTCCACCATTTGATCCTGTTTCTTCCATAATGCAGTTACTCGGAGCAGGTTTGTACTGGGCTGTTGGGCTTGTCCAGAGAATGTGAGGTGATGCTCTACTGAGTGCTGCACTGTGAGATTTCCCATGTCACTTTGTCCAATATGAGGAACACTGATGATTTAGAACCACCTTTGCCCAAGAGTTTTTTTTTTCTAATTTTTTACATTTTTATTATTTATTTATTGGTTGAGTTGGGTCTCTGTTGCTGCGCGCGGGCTTTCTCTAGTTGCGGCGAGCGGGGGCTACTCTTCATTGTGGTGCGTGGGCTTCTCATCGCGGTGGCTTCTCTTGCCGTGGAGCACGGGCTCTAGATGCGCGGGCTTCAGTAGTTGTGGCACGTGGGCTTCAGTAGTTGTGGCTCGCGGGCTCTAGAGCACAGGCTCAGTAGTTGTGGTACACGGGCTTAGTTGCTCCGCGGCATGTGGGATCTTCCCGGACCAGGGCTTGAACTCGTGTCCCCTGCATTGACAGGCAGATTCTTAACCACTGCGCCACCAGGGAAGCCCTGCCCAAGAGTTTTAAAAGTACATTTCCCACACTAGAACATTATTTAGTAACAAGATAAAAAGGTTAAGGGTGCCTTCCATAAAATCTGATCTTACGTTTCTGTTCTCAACCCTGGGTGCATGTTAGAATCAACTGGGGAAGCTGTGCAAGCAATGCCTGGGCTCCAGCCCCAGAGATTTTGATTTGAATGGGGTGGGTCCTGGGCATCAGAGTCTTTTTTCAGGGCCCTTACTTGATTCTGATTGAATCAGGTTGAATCAGATTTGAATCAGATTTTCAACCAGGTTGAAAATCCCTCATGTATAAGGTCCAGCCAGGTTGAAAATCCCTCATGTATAACATAATTAGTGGACCTGGGCTAGCCATGTCGAGTAAAATATTCTGAATTAGAGACTAATTCATAATCTTTCTCCGCCCCTCTTTCCAGTTGGAGCCCAGATTTCAAGTCTTGAGTTAAAAATACCGTCAGGGAAATGGGCCTTATTGTGCTCACACATTCAGAACCTGTTATCCAAGGAACCCCCTAAAGATCAGTGTATGGGAAGAGAATTTAGTGGGGTTTTGTTTTTAATCTTTACTACCATTAAGTTTATTAGCAAATTAAGATTGCACATTACTTGTGAGTAGAAATGTCTTTTTTAATTGACTAGATTTTTAGTGCTGTCATTATAAATTTGCTTGATATAATACCATGTTTAGGAAATACAAATGTATCTTCACATATTGTTTATTTTTAATAGGCTATTTAAATAAGCATACATATAATATCTATCTATCTTTATGCTTATACACATGTAACATAGCTTTGCAAAGATATTCAAGAAATGAAAACAGTAATCGATTCTGGGAAGGCCAACTAGGGCCCAGTGGTGGGATACTTACTTTTACTGTATCTTCTTCTTTGCAGTATTTATTTTAACCCCAGATATATATTAAGTTTCAGAAAATCTTTTTCAATAGATAGAAATGCTTTTTTAAAAAAAAGTTTTACAAATATGCTTATAGTTTTTTCTATTTGTAAAATAGAAAATAACATTACAGTCATTTAAATTGAAGATCTCTGCTTATTATTTGGTATATTACCTCTTGTTTTAGATGTGTTATTTAGGTATATATCTGCTTTTTTCTCTCCTGAGTCCACATCCTGGGTTTTTATTTTGCTTTACATTTTCTCATGGCTCTTTTATTTCACCATAGCTAAATTTGTCTCTATTTTTATCTGTCCTATTAGTTCTTTTTTTTTTTTTGGGGGGGGGGTGTACGCGGGCCTCTCACTGTTGTGGCCTCTCCTGTTGTGGAGCGCAGGCCCAGCGGCCCTGGCTCACGGGCCCAAGCCGCTCCGCGGCATGTGGGATCTTCTCGGACCGGATCACGAACCCGTGTCCCCTGCATCGGCAGGCGGACTCTCAACCACTGCGCCACCAGGGAAGCCCTCCTATTAGTTCTTATTCCTTTACTCTGTTTCCTTACTTAGTCGATGACACTACCATTCTTCCAGTACCTCAGGCTAGAAATCTTATTCTTCTTTGTCTGTTCTGTTTGATCCCGAAAGACATCTCATTCCCAGATTGTTAATCCTGTATTGGTGACATTTTCCCATACCATTTCTCCTCACCCCTACCTCCACTGCCACTGATTTTATCACTGAGGGATAATTACAATATTCATCTCACACTTCACACTATGCTTAGAAATATATTGCTCTCCTGCTTAATGGGCATTTATTGTTATCCTAGTATGAAAGGCCTTTTTTGATCTGCCCATGTCTACCTATTCTATGCAAACCTTATCTCCAGCTTTTCGCCATGTTCACCCTGTGTTCCAGCTCTGCTAACCTACTAGAAAGACACAACAGCATGTCTTGTGCCTTCTCTTCAGTATACATATGGTCTGTTTGCCAGAAATAAGGTCGGGCCTATTTGTCAGCTGAATGAACGCCTATTCAGTTTCCAAAACAAAGTTCAAATGTCATTTTCTCTGTTGATCGTCAAATGCTTGTTCCTTTGTGTTCTCATAGCATCTTGTTTACTTATTGTTTGTTATAGTAGTTATCACATTACTTCTGTATCTTTAACTTAACTGTGAGACCCTAGAGGGTAGAACATGGTCTGTTTATCTTTCTGTTACTAACACTTAGCAGAGTACCTGGATGTAAAAAGTGTTAGAAATGAACAAGGAAATAAAAGTTAACACATACAAAATTTTGTGCTGTTTATAATCACTTGAACTCACTAATTCAATGTTTTTAATAACTTAGTAAGAGCTAACCTAAACTTTGCATTTATGAAGAAAGGATTTGTCTATTAAGTCGAATAACTGAGATTGAGGAAGATGTTTACCCGTTTAAAAGAGCTGACATTTTTAAAGTACCTTTAGATGATTCAGAAGAATACTTTTTATGCAAATTGATTTATGGTAAGTACAAGACATTTTGATGATTATTTAAATCAGAAACCAAAGTAAGCTTTTATTAACATAACCGGAGCTTATGTTCTTGAAAGTAATAATGCTATATTTACTTAACTTATATTCTGTTGTTTCAGCGTTTACTTATTCTCTTTTCACTGCATATTCATTTGGATATTGATACCCATTTATTTGCCTTTTATCATTTCTTAGCTTGAATATAAGTATCATAGTAGAAATTTACTATAGTTCACAATTTTATATTCCATTTAGATACTTTAGTATATATTTAAAATTAATTTTGTGCTAATTTTTTTTGAACAAGAGTTATCAGTTTATAGATCTCAGTGGTTTATAATTTCTCAGATTTTCAAATAGGAAAATCTGTTGACTGAAGTAGAAAATGTAGGAACTGAGAAATTTAAGTTCTGCCCATAACTAAAAGGATGAAGACTAGGGAAGAAATCTTTTAACTTTAGTGAAATGAGTAGAAAGCCACAATCCCAATCCTCAGACTGCAAGAAGACCTGTAAACTTTAGAGCAAATTGAGGAAGTGTGCAAACATCTTAAACATGGCACAGAGCTCTCCCAAAGTAGGTGGCATAGGGGCTATAGAGTGGCATGCTTGGTGAGGCTGCAAGAAAAGACACATGTACTTTTTATGCAGAAAACAGTGGGAAGACAGAGCAGAGTGGAGGAGACAGTGTACAGAGCTGTTGCCTTGGTATCAGTTGATTCAAAGTGGCTGAAGAGAAGTAAACACTGAATCACAGTGCAGACAATCAACAGCTTAACACTTTCCCCCTCTCTCTCTGCTTTAGCCTTACTGGCTTCATTACAGTTATCCAACCATGCTAAGCACGTTCTTCCATCCAGCCTTTGATTTTGCTTGTCCCTCAGCCTGGAAGATTCTTCCCCTAGAAATCCTTATGGATTACTCTCTCATTCATTCAAGTTTCTGTTCTGGTGTTAACTCCTTAGAAAAGCATTCCTTGACTGTGCAGACTCAAACAAGCAACCTGGGAATGTTCTGTTTTCAAAGCTTACTTAGTTTTTCTTCATAGCCATTACCATTAGACATATATTGGTTTATTTTTTTCCCTCCTTCACTAGAATCTGAGCTCCCAAGGGACACATACTTATTACTATGCCTATATTCCCCCTCTGTATTCTGAGGACCTAGAACACTGCCTGGAACATGGTGGTTGCTTAATAAATGAACACACAGGTCTTCCAGTAGGCAGCAGTATGTACCCTGTACAAACTGGGGAATCCCACACTGAGAGGCTTAAAGGACATCATCACCCAATAGCAATAATTGGTCCCTATTTTGATCCTGATTCATATAAAATAACTATAAAAAATGACATTTATAAAGTAATTGAACATTGAAACACTGGATACTTGATATTAAAGAATATATAGTAGCAGTATGAATCAGTCAGGATTTAGTTGCAGAGAACAGAATCCATTCTAGCCTGTTTAAGCAGAAAGATACTTATTACAGGGTATTCGTGGTTTATGAAGGGATAGAAAGGGCTGAAGAAACAGATTTTAGGCTCATGGTTGACCTTTTATAAACATCTCCTAGTGCTATACCACAGAGCTGGGCCTTCAGGGGAGCTGCTACTTTCTCTATGGATCAGGATACAGTTGCAAGGGTTAGCAAACTATGGCCAACAGGCAAAATCTGGCTTTAACAATATATGTGTGTCCCTCCAGTTGAGAATGACTTTGCATTTTTAAATGGTTGAAAAAATCAAAAGAATAATAGGGTTTAAAAAAAATTATTATTGAGGTATAATTGACATCCAACATTTTATTAGTTTTAGGTTACAGAATGATTAAGTATTTGTATATATTACCATTACAAAAAGTCTAGTTAACATCTATCACCATGCATAGTTTTATTTTTTTTCTTATGATGAGAACTTTAAAGATTTACTTTCTTAGCAACTTTCAAATACATAATACAGTATTATTAACTATAGTTGCCATGCTGTTCATTACATCCTCATGACTTAATCATTTTATAACTGGAAGTTTGTATCTTTTGACTCCGTTTACCCATTTGCCCATTCCCTCCCCCACCGGCCCACCTCTGGCAGCCACCAATCTGTTCTCTGTACCCATGAGCTTGGTTTTTTTTTTTTTTAGATTCCACATATAAGTGAGATCATATGGCATTTGTCTTTCTCTGTCTGACTTATTTCACTTAGCATATGCCCTTAAGGCCCACCCATGTTGTCACAAATGGCAAGATTTCCTTCTTTTTTTTTAATGGCTGAATAATATTTCATTGTGTATATATACACATTTTCTTCATCCTTCATTTGTCAGTGGACATTTTGGTTGTTTCCATATCTTGGTTGTTGTATATAATGCTGCAGTGAACATGGGGGTACATATATCTTTAGTTAGTGTTAGCTGGTGTTAGTGTTTAGTTAGTGTTAGCGTTTAGTTAGTGTTTTAATTTTCTTCAGATAAATACCCAGGAATGGAATTGCTGGATCATATGGTAGCTTTATTTTAAATTTTTTGAGGAACCTCCATACTGTTTCCATAGTGGCTATACCAACTTACATTCCCACCAACAGTACACAAGGGTTGAATGTTTTGTGGCACCTAAAAATTTTATGAAATTCAAATTTCAGTATCCATACATAAAGTTTTATTAGAACACAGCCATAGTTTTTAATTTACCTGTTGTCTATGGTTGCTTTCACACTACGATGGCAACAGAAAACACATGGCAAAATATTTATTATCTAGCCCTTAAGAAAAAAAGTTTGCTAACCCCTGCTCTAGAATACACACATTATTGTGGGCAGCCAAATGTATGTGTCACACCCTGCCTCTCAAGCAAACAGGAGGGTAATTACTACTGAAATCTCTGTAGCTTAAAAATGTAAATGTCATCCAGAGTCCTTCACCTCTGCCTTTCAGAATTTGGGCAAGTGGGTTTGATTGGCTGAACCTAAGTGGCAGCAAGAACCTATTTGCACATGAGTCTGTGGAAACCTTGCTCTTTGCTTTACAGCTTCTATAATGTAAACATTCTGCCTAATTCAGTTCTCAATGCCTTTACAGAAGTTATAACCTCTTGCTTCATTTCTTCAGTAAAAGACTAATAGACTTTATCCTCTTCTTTTTGGTTTAATATGGATTCATACTTAATGCAAAAGGCCTGTGATGTTCAACACTGTATAATTTATTACTTTCTTGGACAAAAAACTGTAGAAATTTTAGTATTGATATTATATACATTTATGTTTTATGAGGAACATATGCATAAGCTTCAAGCATAATATTTATATCAGAATAAAAATTTAGTCTTAGCAACCTCACAAGGAATAGACTTTGCCTTTAAAGTAGCAGAGTATGCTAAATCAGGTCAATCAGATAAGGATTCAGGGAAACATTTCCTATGAGAGTATTTTGGTGAAATAATATTTTTAATTTAGATCCTTAGTCATAATCTTGTAACTCTCTGAGGTTAAGTCTAAATATTTTCAACGGTAGGCTTTGGGAAAAAATTAAATAGAAAGGCAGAGTCAGAGCTTAAAGAGAAAAAGAAGAGACATAATGAAGTAAATAAAATATAAGCTTTTAAAGTGCTAGTGAGGCCTAAGCACAGTAGTGTGCTGATAAATGTTTAATAACCGGCTATTCAGGAAAAGACCCTAAGGAACCCCCATTTTTAGTGTTTGTTGATTTCTTTGACATAAATGTTATCCCCATGGCTAGTTTCAGGCTATTAAGGTTTGACAACTGGCTCTCTACAATTTCTGAAAATTTGGCCATCAGCTTTCACGAGCTAGTATGAGCTGGATCCACCACACCACTTAGCTTTGCCTAAGACCAAGGTAAGGAACAGTAGAGGCTGAAATAGTTGACATTTACATTTATAGTGAATATGCAGGGAAAATATTCCATGAAACCTGAATTTCTCTTTACATCAAAAGCAATCATTTTATAAGGATAATATAAAAGTATATTATTTTATTCATAGAAGAATAAGATGAATAGTTTCTGTCGATGTTGGAGTAAATTTTTTCTAAGGTTATTATCTCATATTATTTTTCTTTAATGGAAAAAATTGCTCAGAACATGTTAAAGTACATACATAATACATTGTTATATTTAATGGCTGGTAATATATTTTTATTTGTAATTTTACTTCAATGAATTCTGCCAAGAAATTATTTCCTTACTGTTTCTGACTGTTGTTCTATATTTGGGGCTATGTGTTTGAGTGCATGGTGTGAGGATTGGGAAAGACTTGAACCAAAGAGAACAGGGGGGACTTTGCTAGTGGTCCAAGTGGTAAAGAATCCTTCCGCGATGTATGGGATGTGGGTTCCATCCCTGGTTGGGGAACTAAGATCCCACATGCCACAGGGCGACTAAGCCCGTTTACCACAACTGCTGAGCCCGCGCGCCTCCACTAGAGAGCCCGCATGCTGCAAACTACAGAGCCCACACGCTGTGGAGCCCAGACGCCACAACTACAGAGCCCATGCGACCTGGAACCTGTGCGGCACAACTAGAGAGAAGCCCACGCTCCGCAACAGAGATTCTGTATGCCGGAACGAAGACCCGACGCAGCCAAAAAATAAATAAATAAATAAGTAAAATAAATATTTAAAAAAAGAGAGAGAACAGAAAATTCAAAGGAAAAGAAAATATAGTTAGGTGTATATAATATTCCCTGGATCTGTCAGATGTGTGTCGAGATACTAAGAACTCTCAGCCAAGATATTACTCATGAATCATATTTCCTGTTGCTAGTCTGGTTACACCCTTGGTGGGAGATACACAGAGTAAACATGGGTTTTGTGTGTTTTTTTGGTTAACTTCTTGGGGACAGAAATACTTGGGTTAATTTTGTCCAAATGTTTTTAGAGAAGAACAAATAGTACTATCATTGCTAGGAATAGTTAGAAAATAAAATCACAGTTGCTTTCCTAAATAAAATTATTTCATAAAGACAAAGAGACAGCTTCCAGTTAATAGGAAGAGCGCTGATCTTCAGGTTACCTGTCTTGAATTCAAATTTCACGTAATGCTAGTTATTGGATTTTTTGGCAAGTTGCTTTCACCTCTCTGAACTTCAGTTTCTTAATCTAATAAAGTCGGCATTGTACCACTTGTGGTAGGGTATAAATGAATACATTTCTGTAAAAATAACTAGCATTGTACTTGGGTATGGATCTTAACTCTGTATTTCCTAGACAAAAACTGACACAGAAGCAGGAAACGAGAGTTCCTTAGGAATTAACTCCAGCCCTGGCTGCTAATTGCTGATGCTGTCCCTGTAGACTCTTAAAATGATTCAAGGGCGGAACGGCTGGTGTTTTCCACTTGGAAAAACTGATTACAAATCATTTATAGAAAAGTTTGTGCGTGAAGCGTTAACATACAGAAAACAAAGCTGCAAAAACCTGATTGTCTAGAATAGCCTGTGGATGGGCAGTGAAGTCTATTTGTTTTCTTCTGCTGTTAAAAATCTTCAAAAAATGTGCTTAATCTTCCCTGATACTCTTCCTCCCCACAGCCCGGCTACTCTGCAGATAGATTAGGTTTCCCTGCTGTGCTTTCTTTCTCCTAGTGTCTTATACTTCCATGGTATAACATGCAACACCTATATCACACCATGGACTCTAAGCTCCATGAAATCAGATATCCTAAAAGAGTTGTCATTTCATAACCAATGGTAAATGTTACATTTGCTAGTTGTTGGTATTCACCACTGTATCCCAAGGATCCACCTAGAGCAACAGTGGCTGACATTTTACGCTTTACTCTTGATTCAGAATATTATAGTGCAGAAGTCATCATCCTCAACCATAATTCCATAGAAAGAATGGCAGATTATGCCAAAGTTGTAATGACTCCAAAATACTAATTGAAAATTGCTTTCTTTTATTAAAGCCATATCTAAGTTACTGAATACTACAGTACCATCTTGGTATTCCCAATGTGATTTCCTGTTGACAAAAACCATGGGTAGGCTTCTCTGAGGATTGGAAGAAGCTCAGATTTATTTTGTTTTTAAAAACTGCACAATTTATTTTGACATAATAAAGAACCCAGTTTTATTTCCCCTTTTTTTCTCCGATAGTGGAAATCTTTCTGGATCTGAGGGAAGTTGACTGATTTGGCTCTTCCCTCTCTGAGTCAGGTCCTGTTTCCTTATAGCTTATGATAGGTGGCAAGTTATCATCACTGGCCAACCAAGAGAGTTATTCCCTCCTCCCCAAGAGGATGGACGAGTCGATCCAGACTTTATTTTGTTTATACCATTCTAACAGTCACGAATGTTAAAACAAAACAAAACAAAACAAACAAAAACCAGGAAACTTTTAGCCAAATATTCCTACAGATACCAGTTTTTTTCTTGTTGCTTATGGAGCAGATAAAATTTCCTTTAAGGAATTTTTTTTTTTTTTTTTGCGCTACGCGGGCCTCTCACTGTTGTGGCCTCTCCCGTCGCGGAGCACAGGCTCCGGATGCGCAGGCCCAGCGGCCACGGCTCACGGGCCCAGCCGCTCCGCGGCATGTGGGATCCTCCCGGACCGGGGCACGAACCCGTGTCCCCTGCATCGGCAGGCGGGCTCTCAACCACTGCGCCGCCAGGGAAGCCCAAAGGAAATTTTTTAATGTCAGAGGAATAAAAAGGCTATATTGAGGAAATGGCTTTAGAAAAAAACCCTACTTGTATCTGATTTAAATATGGTTTCATTGAGAGTCATTCAAGAAATGAAAAAGTTGTTATTTAAGTAATTTTAGTTGTCTAATATAAATACATAGTTCTTATATAAAACAGTGATTTGTTGGGCTTAGTTTAACTAAATTCAAAAGTACTGGAAAGTAATTAATTATTTCCTTTAAAGAGCCGCACATTTAGTGAGGGACAGGCACAACCCTTCTGAAGCATTTGGTATTGTCTTTCATTCATATGTGTTCTTGAAAAATACTTGTTTTGTGTGTATGTATATCTAATATTCAAGAACTGGTATGTAATATATATTTCATCCTATTTCTTAGTTCCTTTCACTCATCATTATGTTTTTAAGATGCATTCATGTGAAATATATACTTTTAAATGAATATGAATGATTGTACATCAACCTGGTTTTACTTACTCAGTTTGTTAGTGATGGGCAGTGATATGGACCTCCAAATAGCCTACAAGTCCCCAGTCACCACAAATAACAGTTCAGTATACATACATTTACAAGTTCTCACCCTTAAGAATTTCTTTGGGATATATGCTGAGGAGCAGAATGCAATACTGAGTAATACACACTGCCCTTTAGATCCTCTGTCTGTTTTCCGTCAGTCATATATGTGGGTCCTGTCCACATCTCCAAGAACACAGGGCATTTTCCAGCTTTCTGCTTGTTGCTAATCTAGTAGGTATAAAGCGGCCTTTCCTTATTTTAGTCTGCATTTCTTTGATTACCAAGTAAATTAAAATATCTCTTGTTACGTTTGATAGCCTTCCATTTTGCTTGTTCATATCCTTTTAAATTGAGATTGCTATATTTTTCTTGTTGATTTGGGAATTCCTTGTAAATTCTAAGTTATAATCCCTTCAGTTTTAGACATTTCAAATATCTTCTCCCATTGTGTTATCTCTCTTTTTGCTTGGTTCACAATGTTCTTTACTGAGCCAAAGTATTTAATTTTGATGTAATCACATTCATTTTAGTTTTGCTTATGACATGCAGCTCTGAACTTATGCTTAAGAAATTTTTGTGTGATTCATAAAGATATCCTTATATATTTTCTTCTCTTAACTTTGTAATTTTACCCACCTTTGTGTGTGGCTGTAGGTGTGAGTCTAATGTATTTTATTCTAAGAGTTTGTCACTTTCCCAATACCATCTACATAACAATCACACCCTTTTCCTGTGACCTTTATCATGTATTAGGTTCCCAATACATATGAGGATCTGTTTCTGAGCTCTCTCATCTGTACTTTGGTTTGTTTGTTCTTATGTCAGTCAGCCACTGGTTTTATTACCATGGTTTGGTAGAGGACTGTCTTTGAAATTTAAAATTATATGATTTAATTTTCAAGCTTCATGAAGTTTCAGCAAGTTTCACTGTTACCTCTTATCTTCCTTAAAGACATTTATGTTATGTTTAACAATCTAACTAGTAACTGTTATGATCCTTGAAACATATGTATTGGAAATTCTTGATCAATTTCTTTAAATATTATTGTATTCCAATTCAAAATCCACTTAAAAAATATAATTAAATATAATTGTTTCATGGGTCTCTTTTTTTCTCATTTTGTTTAAAGTGTTAAATTTTGCTTTTTAGGAACAATCGATTTGAAATTAAATGAGTTGTTATCTGAAGTTCAAGAGTATATTAAATGGTATAAAAAATTTTTAATCATTCAAAAATTAAAAATAAGTGAAATTTTTTTAAAACCTGGATATATAATAGCAAGTTTCATTGTAGGAATAGTTACTTTGAAAAACAGGTCCAAATATTTCAAGTAATCAAAGTTGGTGTAGCTCTCAGTACTTTTGAATGAATTAATGTATGTTCTACTAGGAACATAAATGTATGCATAAACGAAAATGTCTTGGGATGACTCACTTTTGACCACAGGATAACTTTCCTGAATGTAATTTCAAAAAGAAAAATAAATATGAAAAATAATCTATCTTTTCTTGAATCTCAAGTCTTTGCCTGCTGCTGTTCCCTACCTAGTAAATTTTGCTTAAAACCAATTGTAATTTTTAGAATGTTGTATGTGCTTTGTAGGTGGAAGGCGGTTAGAAACATGAAACTCTGTACCCTTTATTTATTGAAAATTTTATTTCTTATAGCTTATATTTTCTGTTTAAGCAACTCTTCTGTTTAGGCTTTTGGATTCAAAAGCCCAGACATTTGAGATAAGATAACTAGGTGATGTATTTAATTTTAACCTCCAGTGCTAAACCTGCTAGCAGATATCAAAACTAGGAGATTTTAGTTGTAAGGTCTTTACCCTTGTCCCTCAGCTCTAGTTGAGATGTTAATTGTGAAATATAAAAGGAGCAGAATGAGAAGAATAGCTAATGTGCTTGATCCTTCAGTCCTGAAAGAAAAATCAGGGCTTTTTTAAATTGTTCCCCCAAATAATGAGAGTTTGGCTTTATTATAGAATGTTTAAAATAAATAAACAAACCTAGGAAATAGCCATCTCCCCAGTGTCAGGGGGTCAGTTCATTCAAGGTAGTATTTTATGTATTTTATTACATGGCATTCCTTCTAAGAGGAAGAGAGACTACTATAAGAAAAATATGGTAAACTGGGTTGTACTATGCAGGATTATTCACTTTAATAACTTACTTCCCAAGAATAACAGACAGTATATTTTAAATATTATTGTTAATATTTCAGATGGATTTATAAAATCTATTAAATAACAAACTGATAAGAATAGCATTTTTCCTCTCATTCTTCCCCAAAGGCATTTTTTAAAATAGGCTACATGTGAACAACAGTGAAATGATATAATTGGGACATGGCTATTTGTGGTAATCATTCTTATGTTTTGCTCCGGTGGAAGAATAGAGAAACATAGCTTTCTTATTCTTTTCTCCCCTCCTTTCTTTTCAGCCTCTTCAGTCTTCAACCCCCATCCTTCAACCCCTTTAGTGAGAATGCACCTGTACCCCTTAGCCATGAGACATTTTTGTGTTTCATTTGTAGAAGATCTAATGCCAAAATTATAAGGAAGCAATAACACTGATTAGCAAAGGGTTATATCTGGTAACACATAATTTTTTTGTCCTTAAGATTTATATCAGTACCACCTTTGATATTTTAAAGTATGTTCTTTAAAGATTCCATAAGTTTCCTAATTGTTTTCATTCATATACCTCTATTAAGTGAATAAAGAGTATTTAAAATAATTATGATAGAGGAGTTTCTGGAAAAGTTAACAAATAAGGTGTCAGTAGGAAGATTTCCTGCCTCACTCCATCCATCCAACTATTCACCCAGCCATCCATAATACATTTATTAATTATCTAAAGTGTTTCAGGTACTGTGGCAAATACCAAAAAGTTGATTATAAAAAACACACGTCACTGACCTCACACTAGGTTCATTTTCAAGGAATGATGGAAAAGCTTTCTGTTCACTGGAAATACCCTCCATAAATCCTAGGATGTTTTTACTGTACCTGGGGTAGGTTGAGAAATACCCTTATACGGGGTCAGACTAGGTTATTGGCTGTTGACTGTTAGCATAACCCTTGTGGAGAGGCTTGATGTGGATATTAAGTGCATGTTTTTCTAGGGGATGAGAATGAGTATTTGTGGATTTGGGGTGCATCAGACATACAGGGTAAATGAACAAACATCCGTACAACAAGGAACAAAGAGCAGACAGAAAATTGTGTATTGATTTCCATTTCCTTTATTTACTGATGAGGTTATGCAGCCTTTGGTATATTTGTGGTCATTCATTTTCCTTTTTTTGTGAAATGCTTGTCTTTTGTCCATTATTGTATTGGATGGTTTGCCTTTCTCTCATTGATTTGTAGCTGTTCTTTACATATTTTGGATCTAATGCTTTTTTGTTATTTATAGGTGTTGCAAATATTTCATTCCCAATTTGTGGCTTGTGTTTTCTGTTAATTTTTCATGTACAGAAGTTTTTAGTTTTGATAAGGTTGTGTGTGTGTGGTTCTTTTTTTTAAGACATTCTTCCTCACCCTGAGATTATAAAGATATTTTCCAACATTTTCTTCTAAATATTTTAAAAGTTTTGCTTTTCAAATTAATGTCTTAATTGCTTTGGTGGCAAGGACATGGTGAATATAAGCTACTGAAAGCAGAGCTACGTGGCTGGAGCAGAGAGAGATTCAGGTGGGATGGGGAGTGCCTTGATAAATATTTCTTTGAATCAGTGATCAAGTTGCTACTGCAGAGTTAGGTTTAAATTGTTTTGGAATTAAATAAGGTCCTGAACTATTCATGATAGATTGCCAGGCAGTAAAAAAATCTGAGTAGGCCATTTCCAGAAGAGGAAAGACCATGTGGGAAAAGCAACAAGGGTTTGAAATTGCATGGCCTGTTCAGGGAACAGAACTTAGGTGATGTGGTGTGAGCCGAAGCTGAGAGGAGGGATATTGCAGAAGATGGAGCTTCAAAATTAGATGGACAACAGATTTTGAGGAGCTTTTTATACCTTGCAAAGGGTTTTGACTCTACCTCATTGTAGGCGATTGTGTCTTTTTTCTTTTTTAATAAATTTATTTATTTATTTTTGGCTGCGTTGGGTCTTCGTTGCTGTGCGCGGGCTTTCTCTAGTTGCGGCGAGCGGAGGCTACTCTTCCTTGTGGTGCGCGGGCTTCTCACCGTGGTGGCTTCTCTTGCTGCGGAGCATGGGCTCTAGGCATGCGGGCTTCAGTAGTTGTGGCGCACGGGCATAGTACTTGCGGCTCGCGGGCTCTAGAGCGCAGGCTCAGTAGTTGTGGCGCACGGGCTTAGTTGCTCCGTGGCATGTGGAATCTTCCCGGACCAGGGCTCAAACCCGTGTCCCCTGCATTGGCAGGCGGATTCTTAATGACTGCGCCACCAGGGAAGCCCCCGATTGTGTCATTTTTAAGGAAAGTTATATACTGATCTGTTTGGAATTTTAGAAAAAGTACAGCCACTCCATGGAGGTGGTTAAAAACTGGAGTTGGTACTCCCACAGCAACTTGCATATAGTAAGCAGACACTTAAGAAATTTCAACAATGGCATTGCTCAGAAACTATTTAGAATTTTTTCCCCATAATCAGCTTCAGAGTCTGCAGTGCATTCTTTTGAATATTAGTGGTGAATTTTCAGTCTTTTTGAAAGGATTTGATATTTAGTAATCTGCAGAAGTTACTTGGGGGAAGTTTGGAAACTAAGGCAAATGAGCAAGCTGGGTAATTCCACTTTTGGTAAAACATGATACATGATGACACTAAGTTTTAGATATAGCTTATAAAATGCCTTGAAAGCAATCTTTAAAGAGGAATTTTTAAAAGTATTTTGAACCATGTCAGCATCATTTTGTGAATATAACCTTCTAAGATAACTAATGGGTGGGGCAGAATTTATCTGAATGTATAAATGTTGATGTTTTTATAAAAATAAAAGTATAGGAACTCACAGTTTTAAACCCTCATTACCATTATTATTTTTGTTGATATCATTATTTTATTACTTTTTTCTTTCATTTGTGAGGTTTTACTAATATAATTCTGCATAATCTTTTGCATTTGTCATTTTCCTTTCATTGCTTTCAGACCGCAGCATATATTCCAGCTCATTCCGTGATGATTTGTTATCAATACTGGGGAGCTGACCTCTTCTTTTTGATATTCCTTTGTTGTTGATGCACCAATTCCCTGTGGAGGATTCCACTTATTGACTTTTGTTTTGTCATCCTCTGCTTACCAACCAACCCTAACTATTAATAGTATTTTTTTTTTCTGCTTCTGCCTCTGCATTCACATTCATAGTTCTTACTTTCCAAATTTATACCAGTTTTCCCTGAATACTTTTATTCCTATGGAGTACTTAACACCTCCCAATAAAAATAGTCATATGGTAATGGTTTATTACTTTTTCAAGTAATAAGACTGAATTTAAACAAACCATAAAGAAGAAAGTAGTCATCTAAGCCTTCTTTGTTTTAAAATAAACAGATAAGGAATTTAGAGAAAATTCTTTCTCTTTGGCCTGTTTTAAATTAACCTTAACTTATTTTTGGCTTGAGCTGCCTCTAATTCATTCATTGTCTAAACTTTTATTGATCACTTTTTACTCATTTGTTAATCATGTATTGCTTGTATCTTTTTTGCCAGGCACTGTGTTAGACACTGAGGGAAGAAGTTGCATAGGACATGATCTTTGCCTTCCATAATCTTATTTGTCTAGTGTTGGAAAAAGATAAACAAAATAACAGTTACATAACAAGGTGAGAAATGCTATAATAAAAATATGCCCAGGATTGTATGGGAAAAGAAGGGAGCAACTTTATTAAACTGAGAGATTAGGGAATGCTTTCTAGAAGAGGGGACAGTTGAGCTGAGATTTGCAGGATGATTAGTAATTAGCTAAATGTAGAATTGCAGGGGGAAGGCCTACCACTCCCACCCCAGGAAGGGTATATGAAGGCACAGAACTGTGAAGGCACATCAGGGAGACGTGCAGGAGACAAAGCCTGGGTGGAATAAAGAGGAGGGTTAGATCCAGGGGCCAGGTAATGAAGAGCCTTGAAAGTTGTACTTTCCCTTAAAGCTATGGGAATTGTTGCTACATTCATTTGTTCATTTCTACTCTGTACTAAATCCTCAGCTAGTTGTTAAGCATTTGGAGAGCATAGCCTGCTTTTAGGGAATTCGTAATTTAATGAGAGATACTGATAATTAAGCAGAAAGAAATGATCTTTATTTAAGCAACTTGGTAACTTTTCAACTAAGAACAAATGGTTGTCAATGTACTTTTTTCCTGGAGATGTTTAAGAACTTCGACGTTTATGAACTGTGAAGACTTTCTATACAACGAAAACTAGGACATAACTTTTTAAAATTTTTATGTGTAATATGTAATTTTTTGTGAGGAATAGTAAAAGTAGCACATCCGGAATTCAGAATGTGTGTACATAAAATATGATGCTACCATATAGTAGGTGTATGACCATATGTAAGCCTTTTAACATTTATTTACCCACCACCTACTATGAACTAGGGATACAAAGTTAAATAAGATTTGGTTCCCACCACTGAAGACATGATAAATTAGTGGGAGTAAATAACCACTAATTGGTATATGTTTGTTACAGTAGAATAGCAGTAAGAATAGCTGTCGCTTACTGAGCACCAGTGCCAGACATTACCCTAAAGCGTTTTCTGTGTAGTACCGCATTCGGTGAATTACACTACACCGCCACTCTGGCCTAGGTTCTGATAGTTACTCTCTTCTTACACTTGAGGAATCTGATACACAAGGATGGTGACTGACCTGCTGAAGTTACGCAGCTGGTAAATGGTGCAGCTAGGATTTGAATCCAGGCAATTAGTTGCAAAGCCTCTGTAACCACTATACTATACTGTCTCTCTTAATGAATATTTTATGCCAGACTATTAAAGTACCATGGTAGGATAAAACAACAAATTCTGCCTGGAGGTTTGGGAAAGACTTCTCTGAGAAGGCGGACTGAGAGCTTAGCTGCTAGGAAAAGTGGTAGAGGGGCCTTCCTTGGCAGAGAGAACAGCATACACAAACACACAGAGGGCTAAAGAAACCAACAAGGCTGGGAGATACTTTCAGTGGAGCAGAATTTAGAGCAAAGAAGGTGGCTTAGTGAGAGAGGGGCTAGAAATATAAATGGGGCCAGAATGTCTAAGAATTTAGATATTAGATTAAGATGCTTCAGTTTATTCTTAGGCAATAGAGAATCAGCAGAGGTTTTCAATCAGAGAAATGGTATATCTGCTTTGTTTTTCAGAAGAAAACTGAGGAGCTGTAGGGAAGATGCACTCAAGACAGGGGCACCGGTCATATGGTAGTGAGACTGAGACTAATTTTATCCATCGTTTCAAAGAACCAGGCTTTGGTTTTTTTGATTTTCTCTGTTTTGCTCGTTTTCAATTTAATTGATTTGTTGCCCTCATTTATTTCTTTTCTTTTGCTTCCTTTAAGCTTAAATCGCTCATATTTTTCTAGTTTCCTAAGGTGGAAGGTTAGGCTATTTTTTATATCTTTTGTAGTATATGTTTTTAGTGCTACAAATTTTCCTCTAAGAACAGCTTTCACTGCATTTTATGCATTTTGATAAGTTATATTTTTATGCAGTTTAAAATGTTTAAAACTTTCTTTTGACACTTCTTTGTCTCATGTTATTTAGATGCATGTTGTTTAATTTCCAAATATTTGGGGGGTTTCCAGCTGTCTTTTGTTACGGATTTTCTGTTCAATTCCACTGTAATCTGATAGCATATTTGGTATGATTTCTATTCTTTTGAATTTGTTAAGGTGTGTTTACAGCTCAGTATGTGATCTGTCTTTTTTTAAATTTTTTTTTTGGCTGCGTTGGGTCTTCATTGCTGTGCTCAGGCTTTCTCTAGTTGCGGCGAGTGGGGGTTACTCTTCATTGCGGTGCGTGGGCTTCTCATTGCGGTGGGTGGCATCTCTTGTCGCGGAGCACGGGCTTAAGGCATGCGGGCTTCAGTAGTTGTGGCTCATGGGCTCTAGAGCGCAGGCTCCGTAGTTGTGGCACACGGGCTTAGTTGCTCCACTGCATGTGGGATCTTCCCGGACCAGGGATGGAACCCGTGTACCCTGCATTGGCAGGCAGAATCTTAACCACCATGCCACCAGGGAAGTCCCTGTGATCTGTCTTGGTGAATGTTCCATGTGAGTTTGAGAAGAATGTGAGTTCTGCTGTTGTTGGATGGAGTGTTCTGAAAATATCAACTATAGTTCTGGTTGGTTGATAGTACTGTTCAGTAAACTGTATTGATTTCCTGCACACTTGATCTATCAGTTATTGTATGAGGGCTATTGAAGTCCCCAACTCCAAAGTGGATTTGTTTTTTTCTTCCTTCAGTTCTATCAGTGCTTGCCACATGTGGGATTTTCATGTTAGGCTTATACATGTTAAGGATTGTTAAGTCTTCTTAGAGAATTGACCCTTTTGTCAGTATGTAATACCTCTAACTATCCCCGATAGTTTTCCTTGTTGTAAAGACTGTTGTCTAAAATTAATATAGTTACTCCAGCTTTCTTTTGACTGGAGTTAGCATGGTTTACCTTTCTCCATCTCTTTACTTTCAGTCTATCTGATTAGTTAAAGCGGCTTTCTTATAGACACTATATAGTTGAGATGTGTTTTTTAATTCACTCTGACCTTCTGTCTTTTAATTGGTGCATTTAGTCCAGTCACATTTAAAGTGAGTTTTGATATAGTTGGATTAATATCTGTCTTGTTTAAAACTTTCGTATTTGTTGCATTTTTTATTTGGTTCTTCCTACTCCCCTTCTGTCTTCTCTGGTTTTAACTGAGCATTTTACATGTTTTCCTTTTATCTCCTCTCTCTGTGTATCAATTAAACTTTTTTAAAAAAAATTTAGTGGTTGCCCTAGAGTGAACATTTTTTTTTACTAATATTCATCTACCTTCAAATAACACTTTATTACTGAGGTATGGTATGGGTATCTTATAAAAGTATTCCCAGTTCCTTATGACATTGCTGTTATTCATCTTACTAATTCAGAAACTTTAAGCACCCAATGCATTATCACTATTATTACTTTAAAAACAATCTTTTAGATCAGCTAAGGATAATAAAACAATTTTATTTTACCTTCATTTATTCCTTCTCTGACACCCTTCTCTTTATTATGTAGATAGAGACATACCCTGGAGATATTCCAGACCACCTCAATAAAGCAAGTCCCACCAATTTTTTGGTTCCCCAATGCATATAATATTTATGTTTACACTATACTGTAGTATATTGAGTGTGCAATAACATTCTGTCTAAAAAAGTATACATACCTTAATTTACTTTTACTCCTAAAAGAGTAAAATAATCTTTTACTCCTAAAAGACCATCATCTAACAACACAGGGTTGCCACAAACCTTCAATTGGTAAAAACAAAACAAAACAAAACAAAAAACAAACCTCAATTTGTGAAGCGTAATAAAACACAGTATGCCTGTACAATTTTCTGACCTATATCATTTTTTTCTCCCCAAACAGCTATTAATATTTCTGGTATGGCATGTCACCTCACAATACTTTCACATTTTTTGAGTGTCTGAGAAATTCTTTATTCTTTCTTCACCTTTTTTTTTTTTTTAAGATTTATGTATTATTTATTTATTTATTTTAGGCTGCATCAAGTCTTAGTTGTGGCACGTGAGATCTTTGTTGAGGCATGCGGGATCTTTCGTTGGGGCACACAGCCTTCTCTCTAGTTGTGGCACGCAGGCTCCAGGGCATGTGGGCTCACTAGTTGAGGTGCGTGAGCTCAATAGTTGTGGCGTGTGGGCTGAGGTTGCCCCGTGGCACGTGGGATCCCAGTTCCCCGACAAGGGATCGAACCCGCGTCCCCTGCATTGTAAGGCAGATTTTTTTTACCACTGGACCACCAGGGAGGTCCCTGATTTTTTCATTGGATATAGAATTCTAGGCTGGCGGATTTTTCTTCCAACATTTTAAATATTCAATATTTCCTTTCATTCTTTTCTTGCTTGAACGTTTTGGATGAGAAGTCCACTATAATATTCGTCCTTGTCCTTTTATAGGTAAGGTTTTCCTCCTCCTCCCACCCCCTCACCCCAGTCCCTTTCAAGAGTCTCTCCTTATCTTTGACCTTCTATAGTTTGAATATGATATGCTTAAATGTACTCTTTTAGGTATTTAATCTTGATATTCTCTGAGCTTTCTGTATCGGTGGTTTGGTGTCTGTCATTAATTTTGCAAAGTACTTAGACATTATTACTTCAAATATGCCACTCCTCCCTTTTCTCTTCTTCTGGAAGCTGATTTATCTTCAGGCTCACTGATTCTTTCCTTGGCCATATCGTCTACTACTGAGCTCATCAAAGCATTCTTCATAATTGTTACAGTGCTTTTGATTTCTTGCATTTCCTTTTGATTCTTTCTTAGAGCACAGTTGGTGGTTGTAAAGTGTGGAAGAGGGGAACTGTTTTATAATCCTGTGATTAAATCTCATTGTTTTAGTGGGCCTGTAACTCTTGGGCTGTGACCTTCACAAGTATTTCTCCAGGGCTGTTTCTTCCCTCAGCCCCCGTAGGTGAGACTGGAAGGTTGGTGGGGAGGGGGGGAGGAAGAGGTGGGGTGGGAGAGATGCCCTTCCCTCAGGTGAGACAAGGCTAAGATAGTCTTTTACTCTGGAAAGTCAGCCTTTGTTATAGAGTATCCTCTGGGAACATTTCAAAGTGATTGTGCTTCCCTTCCCTCTTGCCAGAGCCAGGAGGAGGGGATCTTTCCCACATCTCTGTGAGAAAGAATCTGGTGGGGTTCCTAGAAGTGCAACCCAGGAAAGTTGTGGTGAGAGCCTGAAGGCTGTGGCCCCCAGGAGTTTCTCCCTCTCATGCTAGCCTACTGTTAATAGATAAGCATATTTCATCTGTGAATTTCTGGATTTGCTTGTCTCTCCAGATTTCAGGGATTAGTTTGCCCTGCAACCTCAGTTCCCTGAGGGTTCCAGAAAAATCCTTGGTTTCCAGTTTATTCAGCTGTTTCTTGTGTAAGTACAGGAATGATGACTTCTAATCTCCTTACATTTTGGTGCTGAAATCCTGATTTTTAAAAATTTAACTTCTTTTTTCCTCCTAACTTTTAAGAATTGTACTATTCCATAATACAGGTGTACCATGAGTTGCCTATTCATCTATTAAAGGACTAGGCTATTTCTGATTTTTTGTTATTGTAAACAATTATAATAACATATAATGCAGTAAACTGTCTTGTACTGTGAGTATTGCTCTAGGACAGCTTCCTGGAAGAGGTATCACTAGATGAAAGAGTAGGTATGTTGATACTATGAGATTGCCCTTAAAAAGGCTGCTAATTCAACAAGGTGTGTACATTTCAATTTTTTCTATTCTTACTATGTATATATTTTGTAAGTCCTATCAATTTTTTGCCAAATTGAGCAAATAGTTGTACTTGTTTTTATTTGCATTTCTCTGATTATTAGAGATTTTTAAGTGCCTTTTTATATGTGCATTGTGTTGCATTTCATGTGTATAGTATTTTTACGGGGGATAGTCTATTTCTATTAAATTTTTATTTTGTTATCGTGTTGTTGATTTTAAGAGTTCCATGGATAATCTCGTTATTAATGCTTTGTTATAAGGTTGCTATTATTTTTGTGTTTTTTTTGCTTGTCTTTTAACTTTGTGGTATTTTTAGCTATAAATCTGTCTTTTTTTCCTTTTAAGAAGAATTTACCCTAAATTATAAGTGTTTCCTTTTATATTTGCTTCCAGTGTTTTACTGTTTGTTTACATTTAGATCTTTAATCCATTTGGAATTATTTTTATTTATGAAAATAATAATTTTAGAAAAATCAAACTTTATGTTGTAAGAGGTCTGCAGAATTGTAGAATTTTCTCCACAGTATCCAGCAACCCAAAATTAGACGTGGAGAAATTGTGTGGTTGAATTCATCCAGGCATGGGTACTAGTTGGAAATATGTATAGGCAGGAGTACAGGAGAACTGAAGGTACAGTTGTTAATGTATTGAAGAGACTGAACATCATCTGAGGAGTAGAACTGGGAAAAGTTAAGAGGAATAAGCGATTCCAGTGAAGACCACAGATTTAGGAAGTGGGAAAGGCAGGTGGATTGAAAATTAAGATCTCACAGTAAGATTTCAAAACTTGAAATTTCAGAAATAGAGAAATTCCTAGTGCTGTTAGGTCTAGGATATGGCCCTGAAAGTTCTAGGCCTACTTATATGCACTTCACTCCTGAGGTTAGTCTCCCTGCTGTGTGCCATCCATCCACTGAGGATACTGATACATTCACAGAGCTGAATGACTTGAGCTAGAGGTTAGTGGAGATACAGGTATAATGCAAAATGTGTCAGTAGAAAGCAGTCACAACTTAACAGAAGCATCATGCTACAAAAATTCTTTTACAGGTCTTTCATACAAAATTTTGAACACATTTTCTTATAAAGATACACTTTCAGAGAATGCTGGAGAATTTCTGGTCAGCCTACAAAAGTTTATCCCATAATATAATTTAATTGTACTATTTTAATCATATCAAATAACTGTCATGTAACTATTGGGGTAAATGTGCCTTTGGGGCTCCCAAAACAGCAGCAAGGGCCCTAGAAGGAGGGGTTTGAGAAAGGTGTCAGAGAGATGTCAGTAGTGGCTACCCATGATTGGAAATCATATCTAAATGAAGTGTCCTTAAATGGAAGCAATATCCTTTCATCTGTGAGAAGAGAAAATTAAGCACAATGGAAAAGATGTTTTGAGAAATTGTCCAGTTCAATATATGTGTAGGATGATGAGTTCACCGATGGGGTCAGAAGGGTGAAGGATGTTGGGAATAGGTCTTAAGTAATTGTATTTTGCCATAGAAATGAGATGGCTGATCTTGTCATGTCTCATAGGTGGGGCTAAAATCTGATATGACTGTTCTTGAAAGGCAAAAACAATGTTTCAGCAGGTAGAAATTTTAAATTCTAATTCAGGACTGTATTAGTAGTTCTTTTTCAATGTATGGGTTAGATTGCTGGGTTATATACACAGTTTTTTGGGAGCCTCTCAGAGTTCTGCTTTCATTCTAAAGTGTAAGAAGGGCTTCCCTGGTGGCGCAGTGGTTGAGAGTACGCCTGCCGATGCAGGGGACACGGGTTCGTGCCCCGGTCCGGAAGTGCCCCGGTCTGGGAAGATCCCACATGCCGTGGAGCGGCTGGGCCCGTGAGCCATGGCCACTGAGCCTGCGCGTCCGCAGCCTGTGCTCCGCAACGGGAGAGGCCACAACAGTGAGAGGCCCGTGTACCGCAAAAAAAAAAAAAAAAGTGTAAGAAGTTTTGCCTTTGCTCTTCACAATGTAAGAAAATAAATAGGATCTTTTTCCCCAGAAAGTTTAAGAAAAAATTAAAAACCTGAGGAATTATATATAATTATTTGATGAAACTATAAGATTTTCCCTGAGTCCTGTGAGCTATTTATTTCTTCTCGTGGAATTAAGGAGTTACTTAGAAAAGCTATTTTAAGTTTTTAGCTGAGCTACTCAAAGGCCATTAGTTACTTGGCAAATATATGTTTACAAATTTAGGCTATTTACTTGTTCTATAATTTAAATAATGGCAGACTGTTTAAAGGACTTAAACAGTTTTTCAGGCATTTCCAGAGGATTTTTAAGCTTTAACACAAGAGATTAGAATAAGAACTACTGTCTGGACTCATTGCAATAATTATCTCATTGCTATTTAAATAACCCCCTGTTGGCAGTACAAACACTTTTCTCTTGTGAAACAAAATAGAGTTTGCATTAGAAAACTAGTTCTTATGCACAATAATCTTTGTAAATATTTTGAAAATCCCTGATAACATTACCCCCCAAAATAATCCTTCTATGATTTGTCCTCAGTATTATTAAATTTTGCCTATCTCTTCTGTATTGCTTTAGAAACCTCTTATTGAGTATCTAAGAAATAAATTTTCCCTTAATTTTTTATTTATCACTTTGTAAGTCTCTAAAACATAGTACTGTAAGAGCCCACACTCTTTCCTTTGCCTTACTTGCTTAAATAACGAAAAATGTAAACGAAAAGAAATTAAATGTTTCATGATCAAGCTGAAGGAAGAAGTATAAAAACTGTTGAACATAATTAATGTGTTTGGCACTTTATATAAATGATGTTATTTTATGTATGCATTACAAAAAGCCTATGAGGAAAGATTTTACGGGTGAGAAAAACCCAAGATTCAAGGGAATTAAGAGACTTTCACCTGAAGTTACCTATCTTATATGGACGTGTTGGTACAGATTTCACCAAGAAGTACCCATTCTTTTCTGCTCTTTCACTGCTGAAGGGTACTTTAAACATGATAGTTCTTGGTCTGAATTATACTTTAAGTTACAGACATTGAAGTGCAGACAAAGCAATGAGTCAGCAATCTGATATGCTTAAGTGTTTCTTGGTAAATTAGGAGAAAAGGAGGAATCTGAATTTTTTTCCCCATTACTGAGATTATCTGAGTAATCGAGAAATACCAGTAAATCCATTTAGCTGATTGATATATTGGGTTGGCCAAAAAGTTCGTTCAGGTTTTTCCATACCGTCTTACGGAAAAACCCAAACAAACTTTTTGGCGAA
Source organism: Grampus griseus (assembly GCF_964374135.1). Lineage (NCBI taxonomy): Eukaryota > Metazoa > Chordata > Mammalia > Artiodactyla > Delphinidae > Grampus > Grampus griseus. The sequence continues at coordinate 37,732,535 of NC_138997.1, forward strand.
CCCAATATATCCCTTTGTATCCGACAAATATAAAATAATGGTGGTACGATAGCTTGATTTACATCTAGCGAATGTCTTTGTGTGATTATGTGTGTGTGTTTACTGATAATTGATTAGTGTATCTTCAGAAAAGTCAAACATTTCTTTTGCATTCTAACTGCAACTTGATGCTAGCTAAATAAATATTCTAGAGTCACAGTTGCCAAAAATTTTGTAATTTAAAATAGGCACATGAATATAAGTAAGCAGGAAGGGCTGAACCAGTAGGTGGGAGTCCTGGATTCTCATTCAGTTCTTTTTCATTGTGAGATTTTGAGCAAATTGTTCTTGTCTTGAGGCCTCACAAAAAGGTAGAATTAATCCCCTCCTCAGTCCCCTTGCTTAAGTTGGAATGAGGACCAAAGGGAATGGTCTGAAAGTGCTTTGACTCTCTATAAATAAGGATTGATGCTTGGCTTTTTAATGACCTAGACCCCTTTGAAAGCTGGAGATCTATTTAAAATGTTTTTTGAAGTGTTAGGGGATCATGAATCCTGTAAATCCTATCCACAAGCTTTAGATTATGAACTGAAGCTATGGGTTAAGGAAAAAGAGTAGATCTATGTATAATCTGAAGTGTTAGCTAATTTATGCAAGTTTTATAGTTAACTTCAAATTTTATATTTGTCCTGGGGGTTTCCAGGACGAAAAATACCAGCATATAGTAGGCTCTTTGAATGTATTTGTTGAAATCTTTATAATGTATACTTGGGGAACTTAACACGTTTTTCCGAGAATGAAATATGTTGAACAAGTTTGAACCGGACTGACTTTCACTTGTCATTTTGTAGTTCAGAGGGTCTCCTCGGCCCTGTGCCTGTGGTCTGAGCACTCTTCCCCACTACTGGACACCTTAGCAGTATTGAGTGCTCTTTGCACAGAGGTCCCTTGGTGCAGACCAGCCTTTGGCAGGGTGTTTTCCTGCTTCTCACCTGTGATGAGTCGCAGGTGGCCTCCTGTTGCAGTCAAGCTAGAATGCATAAACATGCGCCCGCAGGCAAACACGGAATCCACTCAAAATTCTCAAGGGCAAGCATATTTAAGATGCTAGTTCTTCTTAATGGTTTAAAAAAATCAATAGATGTTTAGTAAATAAACGTCTAGCTCTGCAGTGGTCTCTCATTTCTTAAGAAATGCCATGCTGGCTTATGTGGCAAAATTAAAAATTAATCTTCAGATTACTCCTGCTTTTCTACAGGTTAGAAAGCAAAATTGCCTTTTACTCAAGTTCAGTATATCCCATAGTGTCCTCCCAGCCTTCCTGATTCTTTTTGTAAGATATCCTGTTTTTGTGTCTGAAATTAGCTAATTGCTGGCAGGCACAGTTCATGGTGGTTGAAAAGGGCTGATGATGCTTTCTGAAAGCTTAGCGTTATTGATTCTGGTGTATGTTCTAACCCAGTGATTGGTTTACTTATTTCTTAACTGCAGTTCTAGCCAGGGATACATACATTTTACATTGTGATTCAATACACATGAATACACCCTTACCTAAAATAAGTTTCATGAAATAATAATTACCCTTACTACATGTATTCCAATATCTTCTATTTCATTAAAAATATTTTTATTGAGGTATATAGTTGATTTACAATATTATATTTTACTTCTTTTTTTTAATTGCTTGTCATGATCTATTAAATGAATTAACATGACCTGCCAAAGGGTTTCAAACTGTAGTTTGAAAAAACAGTCTTAAGTTATATGACAATTTTCACTTTTTTCTTATGATTTATAATATATTTGAGGGTATCATTTCATTTAATTTGCATTTTTCAAACTACAAGTCTTCAGTGAGGACTATCCCAAGTGTAATCCTTCATCTACAAAGAAAGTTAAATAATTGAAAACAGAAAACTTTGTGGGGATTTTTGTTTTTTTCACTTGTTTGGATGTTTTGAAGTGAGGGTGAATTTTCTGTGCTTTTATTCTTTTTCCATATAGTCAACTATTAAGCAACATATTAATTATAAGATTTATGATCCCTTTATTTGTTGAACTTTGTTATGACTAACTTGGAAATGTTTGTTGCTCGTCCAGCAACAATTAATTTTTTACATTTAATGTTTTACATTTTATACAAATTGTGGCAAAGCCGGTAAGGAACACTGAGTGGCATAATTTGTAACTTGTCATTTAGGGAGATTTATCAAAATTAGCTTTGCCTCTCTACCTTTTCTGTTCAAAAAAGTAGAAAAAATATTTTAGGCAGAATTTTTTTGTTTTTCTGGCTTTTAATGAGCTCCGTGCATGCTTGACCTGGTCAAGACAATGACATTTTGACTGTATGAACATCTTCTTACAGAATTAGAAGTGTTTATCACCAACCAGCCAAGATGAATATGGTGAAGAGGATCATGGGGCGGCCGAGGCAGGAGGAGTGCAGCCCGCAAGACAACGCCTTAGGACTGATGCACCTCCGCCGACTCTTCACGGAGTTGTGCCATCCTCCCCGGCACATGACTCAGAAGGAACAAGAAGAGAAACTGTACATGATGCTGCCAGTGTTTAACAGGGTGAGTCCAGGTTGCCAAGCACATGCCTTTTGTGATGGGGTGGTACTGCAGGAGTCTTGAGGTTATAATAAGTCACAGATGGGAAAAAAAAATGATAGAATGAATGAATTTTTAAGAAGCTGATTCCTTCCTTTCAATTTGCTATAAGGTGATTTGATGTGAGATCTGGTCAGAATGAACTCCTCTTAGTTCTAGCAGATAAAAGGAAGATTGCGAGCATTTTGTAAAATGTTCTTCTAATGGTTGATACTTGGAAGAGGGATAGGTTGTAAATTACCACTTATGTTATTTCCATTACCTTTTGAAGTGATGATTTATGGCATCAAATGGTGCAGTCGCCCAAGTCCTTTTTACACTTTGAAGAATCATCTCAGTTTATTTTGTTGTTTGGTGGATTTTCTGTAAAAGAACTTGTAAGAGGATAGTTATAGGCTCTAGAGAGTCAAAATAGAGCTAATGTTTTAATGTATTTTGTCAAGTTGATCACATGTAGCAATCTTAATGGGGATTTTAAAAATTTTTATCAAAGATGTATATGTACATAGTTTAAAAAGTCAAGTACTTCCGCAGGCTTATAGGGCCCTGCTGCTCTCCACTGCTAATTGTTGCTGCCACTTTTAGCTATTTCAGCTTTTACATAACAAACAATACTTATACTGCTGTCGTGATTGTTCAGTTTTAATTGACTTCTTACTGAGAAATAGGAGAATTAGCTTTTTTTTTAAACTCCCCATGCCTCCAAAGCATGCACACACATACATTCACTCATACATGCTACCCTCCTCTTGTCCTTCCCATACAATAATCCCATTTGTTTAAATAAGATTCAGTGCTTACAGTCTACTGACCCTGCTGTAAATATTATTCATAGATGAACCTTATAGCAAACCACCACTATTTTGCCACTCTTATAGAACTTGTTTTCCTCAGACTTTTTAACATAACTGTCTCAATTTCTGTCTTTCCTCATGTCTCTTTCTTTTTCTCCCCCATCTCTCTTTTTCTCTCCTTAGACCTATCTCTGTCCTTCCCCTATCTTTCTCTCCTTCCCTTCCTGTTTCTGTCTCTTTCTCCCCATCTCTGCCTGTCTTTTCCTGTGTCTCTCTTCCCCATCTCTCTCTCCTCTCTCTGTTCCCCTCTCTTGGTCTCTGTCTCTCCCCCCCGACCCCCCAGTTCTCTTTCCTTGTTTCTCCCCTCCCATGTCTTTCTCTTTCCCCTGCATCTGTGACTCATTGTCTCCCTCCCAAAGTCTCACTTGATCTCTTTATTGTTTGTTCTCTGTGTCTGTTAGTCTTTCTGTCTGAAATTTTCTAGGTTCTTCTTCTCAATATTTTGAAATTTTATTGAGGCTTCATGATGAACCTTCTTAATCTGCAAACTTGTACTTTTCAATTCTGGGAAAATATTTTGAAATATTTCTTTGTTAATATTCTTCCCCTTTTCTGCAGCTCTGTCAATCAAATATTAACTCTTTTGGATTAACCTTATGCTGTCATATTTTTAACGTCCTTGAATTCTTCTTTATTAATTTAAAATTCTGTAATATCTCCTCATCCCTCTGAAAATATTAAAGCTTTTTCAAGTTTTCTTATGCTTCTTTCATTGTTATTTGCTTCAGATTACTGTTTTTTCTTTGTTTATATTATTTTCTTTCATATTAGAGTAGTCTCCAGATGTCTGGTGATAATTGTCTATACACTGATATTTAGGAATGAGGTATTGAAACACTAATTGGAAAGTACGTGTGCAGGGGTTAGACTTTTCCAGTAGTAAGATGATCTGGCTGGATAAAATGCAGAGATTCGTTAACCTAGGATATGTTGATATTCCAGGAAGGGATGTTTTCCAGTCTCCTGCCTGGAGCATATATACTTGCTAGTGTTTTCTATGTTTCATATTCAGTAGATTGACTTTCACTTAATCTCCAGTTTGCACCTATCAGTGTTCTTGGTTGTTCCTCTCTAAGGGTTAGACCTCCAGGTGTGTACTGCACTTGGGAGGAGCAGTCACCTTCAGTTTCTGGGCTGTTAAATAAGAATATCTACCTTGTGGGGTTGGTATGAAGATTAAGTAAGATAATGTACTTAAAGCACTTAACAAATGCTTGTCCTAGGGAACTTGTGTCTATTATTGTTACTGTTGTTATGGCATTAAAAATAAAGACATTACAAGGTGAAGCAAAGATTATAAACTATTTATGCTGAAATAATTTCATATTGAATATATGCTGAAATACATCTAGTTTATGTGTTACTCACATCAAGCCAAAGGCTAATTAGACAACAGAGAGGAGGGATAGACTCTACATATTCTATGTTTATTTGTTTGCTTATCTCTTCATTTATTCTGTTATTGTGCATTACTGATTCAGTAAATATGTGTCAAACAAATAGACATTGTGCTATACATTGGAGTTCTGAGATAAGATAGTCCAGTTTTATAAATCAGAAGTGTCATGAGGAAGATAAACATGTATTTCTGTTGGAGAAGAGATAAACACATAAACAGATAATGGAATAACAAAGAAATGTAGTATTAGAGACACAGCAGAGTATTATGGCACCCCTGAGAAGAAAGTTATCGGAAAGTCTGTGGGGATCAGGGAAGGGGCGTCTCCCATGAGAATGGGATGTGATTCTTGAGTCCTTAAAAGATATGCATTAGCCAGCTTGGAACTAACTGGGCTAAATTAACCAAGAAGGTAATTAGAGTAAGAAGTTAAAGCATGAATCAAGGTAAAGGCTACAAACATTTTGATGTGTGCTAGCATCTATAAGTGGTCCAAGAAGTTGACATTATGTCGAGGAAGGGTACTGTTAAGTTTAATAGGCACATCATGACAGGTTTTATATCATATTAAGTGCTAATACTTTTTCTCCGAGGTGTGCAGAGCCAATGAAGTATTCTAAGCAATAGAATAAGAAAGGAGAAGGGACCAAAGCAAGGCTGTCTCTTAGGTTTCTCATTTGGGAAACTGGGTGGATATTTTTCCTAGTAGCTGAGAAGGAGAGATATAGGGGACAGATTCAGTCTGGGGCATTGAGTCCAAACTGTTGATATTTGTGAACTTCCCAAGTGGAGGTATTCAGTAGGCAATTAGAAAGCTCAGGTGAGGGACTGTGGGGACTACTGCAGATATGTGGTAGTTGGAACCCTGGAAGGGGATAAGACATTACTCGTGCCTCCTACTGCCCCATGAGTAGTATGCTAAGGATGAACCATGGAGAATATGAATGTTTAGTGAAAGAAGGGGAACCCATAAAGGATACAGAACAGGAATGGGTCAGTAGCAGTACAAAAAGAATCAGGAGAGGCTGGTTATGGAACTCAAGAGATAAAAGTTGCAAGAAGGAGGAGAGCAGTCAACACCATCCTGTACATTAGAGAGACCCAGTAAGATGGAGACTGAAAAATGTACATGAGATTTGCCAGTTTGAAAGTTACTAGAATGGAAGCACGAGAAAGCAGTGAGTTGAGCAGTGAATGGGAGATGAGAAGAGACAGTATGGACTCAGCTTGTAGAAATATGAAAGAAGAGGGGACAAAAGAGATTGATGGAGGTGAATTTGGCAATAGGGGGTTTGTGTTTGTATATTTCTGGTGTTTTACTTTGTTTTTAAAAATGGGAGAGATCCAGGCATGCTCATGAAGAGAAGGAAAGAAACCAGCAGAGGGGGAAATTGGAAATTTTTAAGACAGTGAAATTGAGCATAGAGTCAAATTACAGGTGGGTGAGTGAGCCTTGAACAAGAGACACCGCATGCTGCAGGAGAGCATGTCTTGTTGGGTGTGAGCACAGATTTGTAGTGAAGGTAGTGGAAAGTTGAATAAGATCTTGCTTGATGACCTCAGTTTCTTATAGTTATCAACAGAAGATGTGGTCTGTTAAGAGTCTGGAGTAAGCAGGTCGAGTAGGAGACTTTAGGGAATGGTGATGGTTTGGAATATTAATGAAAGGGAATCAAGAAGGATAGTTGAAAGGGACAATAAAGGGCTTAAAGAGTTTTGAGGGCTCAGTGAAGGTTGGAGATAGTAAATTTGTACTGGATCTTATCCATGCAGGCGTGTGTGATTTTTCTCATTCAGTTACAAAGCAGCGTGTGTGTAGAAGTAGAAAAGACGGATAGATGCGTTATATTGGGACTGAGGTTTTGCTGGGCTGGTAAAGCAAGAAGGGCAGGAGTAGAGGGACAGAGCATAGTTAGAGAGACTAATTCACATATCACTCGTGGAATTGGGTGGGATACCATAGGAACAGAGCAGAGGATGTTCATTTTTTAATCTATGAGATAAAAAGGCTGAGAGTGAGGGAGGGGAGGGGATGATAGGGTAGGAATATGAGGAGAGGTAGGGAAAGGTTTAAGACAGCTGTTTTGAAATTGGGAGAGAACTGATTATGGACAAGCTATTTTTTCAAGCCCTGTTGAGGTAACAGTCATTAATTTTTATTGCAACCAGTCCTGGGAAGTTGGTTGTTTTTTATTTTAATGTTTTTGTTTTACTTCAATGTCACAATGTACTATTAGCTATTAAGTAGTTTGAGATAATTTCCTTCTCTCAGATTCATAAACACTGAAAAGGTGATGATAATGTTAAGAGTAGTTAGGACAATTGTTATTCTCAGCTATTAATATAGATTAATAACTAATATCCTGCATATGTGTCCCATGTATTTCATCAGTTAAGCTTCCACAGTCAATTCAAGTGAGTCTTAGACTAGAAGACTCAAACAAATACTTGAGGTTTTTGGGGTTTTTTTTTTTAAGAAGATTTAAGTTGCTTTAGTGATTATTCTCTATTGCTTAGACTGTCTTAGTTCTGTTGTGTTCTGTGTTGCCATGAGTCTCTATTCTTTCAAGTCAGAAGTTTTTAGTTGGCTGATTAAAAGCATATACATATGCATTGCCTAAACCTCTAATACAATGAGTGATTTAAATATCATAAAGTTTCATTCAACTTTTTTTTCTGTTTTATTGTGCTTCGCTTTATTGCAGTTTTTACAAATTAAAGGTTTGTGGCAACCCTGCATTGTCAGATGATGGTTAGCGTTTTTTTTAATTAATTAATTTTTTATTGAAGTATAGTTGATTTACAATGTTGTGTTAGTTTCAGGTGTACAGCAAAGTGATTCAGTTATATATATATATTTTTATACATATATACATATATTTATTCTTTTTCAGGTTCTTTTCCTTTATCAACTTTTAACTAATGAAAAGAAAGTTATTTCTGTACTATTGTGACCAATTTAAAAAATATATAAATTATATTCATTGGCCTATCATTAACAAACTAAAATTATCCTTAGATAAGACATCACATCCATTAAATTTTGATATAGATAACCATATTTATTTAATGGTTTGACAATTTATACTTGAACGTTCTACACTAGTAAGAAATAGCTTAGATGAATGAATAGCTCAGTATGGCTCCAGACATCCTGCCACGATTGCCAAAAATGAACTATACTGTTGATTTTTGAGACTTTGTTTGATTCATGCCAAATGGCAAATAAACCATATTACAGTTAGACATGGATATCCATCTACAGAATCGTTTTTAAAGTGTGCTCCATACTGTTATTTCAGTGTGTGATTTTGGCCTTTAAGAGACACGAGGTTGAGAAATGGCATGTGTTAAGCCCCTTTTTCTGGGCCAGGACTCATGCTGGGTTCTTCAGCTGCCTCCTGTGCTCTTCATCACAGTCCTGCAAGGGCACTGCTGGTATCCTCCTTCTCACCAGTTCTCTCAAACTGAAAGATTATGGTGAGGTCTGAGAATAGCTGGATAATATTTAATCAGCATTCTTAAAAATAATTAACCTTTAGTCCCAAGAACAAAAGCTTACAGAAAAAAAATACTTCATTTAAACGTATTAAAACATGAATAGCATTTTAGTCATCTAAAAGTTAACTGCCATTGTTAATTACCTTGGTGTATGTTATCATACTAAATTGTGTATGTTAAAATATAATCTTTACTAACTGGACCTTCTTTTAGAGACTCCTCTTGTTTTTGAATTTGCTTCTGATTTATATTCAAGAAACATCTAAGTTGAATCCAATGTCTCTTTTTTTTTTTTTTTTTTTTTTTTTGCGGTACGCAGGCCTCTCACTGTTGTGGCCTCTCCCGTTGCGGAGCACAGGCTCCGGACGCGCAGGCTCAGCGGCCATGGCTCACGGGCCCAACAGCTCCGCGGCATGTGTCCCCTGCATCGGCAGGCGGACTCTCAACCACTGCGTCACCAGGGAAGCCCCCAATGTCTCTTTTTTTATCCCTCACAAGTAACCTTTACTTTTTAAATTGTTGGCTTTAGAGGAAGGATACTCAAGTTCAGAACCAAATGCGAGATAGATCAAGGGTCAGACAAATGAACTATTAACATATATGAGGCTTATGTTTACAAATATACAGCTTTGTTACTTATTGCATAGTACCAATATTGGAGAATGGAGCTTAGGTCTGTGCAACAAAGGACTTCCTAGTTTCACCCTTGATATGGTTAAGCTTACTTACCCAGTCATTGGCAAAAGTGGGCAAGCCACACTCAGAGCAGATGAGAGTACATGTTCTCTTGAGGCGGGCGTACCCTAGAGGGAGAGAGAGGGACTGAGATACACCTTCTCATTTTCTTCTCCTGCAAGTTCGTGGTCCTTAGAACAAGAAGACTGTAAGTGTTAATGTAATGATTTATATTAATTGGTAAATGCAATTACATCTTCACTGTCAATTTTCAAAATCTGTTAGATATATCAAATTATTCATATACTCTGTAACTTAATTTTAGATATTACGTATATTTAGGGGGAAAAAGACACCATTTTAGAAAACTTTGTAAAAATTCCTACCTCTCTTTTACTAATATTTAATAAAATTTTACTGAATAGCTTCATTTGGTAACAAATATATATTGAGCCGCTGCTTCCTGCATGCCATTATACAACACCATTCATTTGTTCCCCCTGAGTATACCAAAAATATTTTAGTTGAGGAGCAGCCAGGAAATTTTCTGAAATTTATTTAGGTGGATATTTAAAATGACCCTTCTAAAAACAAGTTGAGCTGTGCTAATTCCCTCGCAAGGTGAACACTGTGCAAAGGTATAGTGATAGGGTTCCTGCAAAGTTTAATTCAGGCAGTATATTACTGGGTGACTAAGAGCACAGCTTGGAATCAGACCTAGTTTTGAATTCTGTCTCCACCACCTCCTGGCATCTACCTTCTCTAACCCTTAATTTCTTTTTCTGAAAAATGGGAGTAATGTGTAGGATTTCATGAGATTCGAATGACATTATGTCAAGTATTTGAATAGTGCTAGGCACACTGTAAAGCCTCATTATATGATAATTGTTGTTATTTTTATTAAGTTTGCTAAAAGGCTTTTTGTTCCTCAGCACTGTTTTTTTCATCTGGGTAATGAATGTCACATGTCTATTATAGAATCATCCCTCTGAGTTGAGTGTATTACCGACCAGTTCTCTTGCTCAACTCTCCCCTTTAACAGATGAGGGAACTAAGAACCAGAAAATTTTGACCAGAGTCCCTGTGGGTGGGAAGGTGAATCCCAGCTCTGTGCTCCATCCTCTATTTCCCACTATTTGTGGAAGGTGGTGAATACATACCTAATATTTTTAGATTTAATTGTTGAAGTCAGTCACCAAAAAATCTCTTTTCTTTACTGCCTTACACATTCAGTATTATCTAAAATGCCAGATACATGTTTTAGTCCCTGTACTTCTCCAGCCTTTTCTTGCTGCATTTCCCCTCTCATTGGAAACACTCCAGCTTCACCCACGCCTTTTGATCTCTCAAGCTCCCAATCTCTTGCCCACGGTCTTAGCACAGTTCTTCTCACTGCCCAGAACCCTCGTTCCTTGGCTGTTTGAATTGTGACCTTTTTTCATTATTCAGTATCATCCTTCTGGGTCAGTGTCATCTCAGAGAGCGTTTCTGATAACCTTTTCTCACTCCAGGCATTCCCTTTCAGTTACCCTGTTTACTTCCTTTATAATGCATCACTATCCAACATAATTTTCATTTTTAAAATAGCTTAACTTTTGTCTCCTGTGCTAAAATGTACATTCCGTGAAAACTGGAATTATATTTGCTTTATTTGCCTTTGCATTCACAGTTCTTTATTTACTTTTGTATTCAAGGTTCCAAATATTGCCTGGCATATATAGTAGACCAGTAAATATTTATGAGTGAATAAATGAAAGAGTGAATCAATCAGTAGTGTTGGATCACTAGATTAAAGATTGTTTACGTTAAAGAAGCAGTAGTTCATTTCAGATTAGCAAGTAGGACATGGTCCTTTTTCTGTAACATTTGGCTTGGTCAATTCAAGCAACACAGCTTTTGAAAAAAATTTCCTTATGAAAATAAAGCTGTAAATATCAGGATTTGTATGAAAAGTTAGTTGCATTTTTAACAGTGTATTATCCACCCAGCGTGAAGACTGCTTGAATAACCATATGTTTATGCTAAGAAAAGAGCTATTTATTTTATGAAGTTGTCTTACTCTTAGGATAACATAGTGCTTAATAATTCTTAGGAGCAAAATATACATCAGTATATTCTGAATAATAGGAATACTTATCTACTTTAAATCAGTTTGTCAAAAGGCTTAATAATTGCCTGAGCAAAATATACAATTGCTTTGTAAACACCTTCATTAGGCAGTTACATACTCATCTCTGGGTGGAAGTAGAATGGCTATTCAAGCATGTGTCCTTCCTCACTAGAAACCAAATGGTGTAGATATTTTATTTGATAAAGATAGTTGATGGTTTATTTTAAAAGATGCACTTTGAGTTGCAATATGTTATTTTTATATGGACCAAAAACTTAAAAAAGGAGGAAAGAAAGGAATGAATAAACTTTGTCATAATCAACTGTGAACTTCAAGCAAGGTTGATTTTAGTAACCAAATTGCTTTGGTTTGATATTAATGTAGTCTTACAGGGCTGTGCTTACTGGGCATACTTTTTAAGTCTGTGAGATAAATTTGGTCAATAAATTGGCCATTCTTTTTATTTTTCTAAGACACAAATTATTTAATAAAAACTTCAAGAGAGAGTGACGGGTAAAATCTCTTCTCCTTGAAAGTATGCTCAAATTTAAAATTGAGGCTTCTCAATTTCTAATCTATCTCCAATTTGTTTATTAAAGACTATGGGTATTTAGCAGGCGACATAGGTTAACTGTAAGCACATAACATTTATCAAAATATCAGCAGAAAAACAATTATTGAGGAGTTCCTGAAAAGAACAGTTTGTTTGTTCTTTGAAATAATTTAAAATTGTGTGTCAAGTTAAAGAACAGACTACCTGGCTAAAAGTATAACCTGTAGAACTGATTTATCATTTGTTTGATACTTTCAGCTCAATTTGAGGGTGATTGTAAGAAACATGTTGTCTATTGTAAGAATGTAAGAAACATTCCTATTACAAGGATATTATAAGTTGTATCCTTTTAATAGGATCCTTGGAAGAAAATCTTTACATTATGGTATGAAGAATAGAGGTACTTCGTTAAATATATGTTTTCCTTACCTAAGGACATTGAGAACCATGTAGTTCATGAGGTTTTCTCTCCTGTATGTTTGAGCCAAAATTCATGACTAAATATGGCAAATATAGACTTTTTTTCCCCAGTCTACCTCCCTAACCTTGGTTTTATTATTTGATTGGTTTTGTTCTTACTTTTTGTTTATATTCTCATATTATAATTTGTGTCCTTGCATGCTACCTAAACATTTTCTAGAATTTGGTTGTGGGGGCAGGCAGCATACAAACAAACAGCCATATTCAGGGAACATCCCTGTAAAAGGCAGGGTGCTAGCTTGGCAAGGAACACAATGACGGGTAAGATACGTTTCCTCCCTTTGCAGTGACATTTGAACAGATAACAAGAATATAAAATATTGTTTAGTTAATATTACAGTAGAGGGCTATCATAATAGTTTTAGGAGACACAGAATTCTCTTTTAGCTATAAAGAATATTTTTAAAAAAAAATATTTATTTGGTTGCGCTGGGTCTTAGTTGCAGCAGGTGGGCTCCTTAGTTGCGGCTCACCGGCTCCTTAGTTGTGGCAGGCAGACTTCTTAAGTGCGGCTTGCTGGCTCCTTAGTTGCCCCATGTGAACTCTTAGTTGCGGCATGTATGTGGGATCTAGTTCCCTGACCAGGGATCGAGCCCAGGCCACCTGCATTGGGAGCATGGAGTCTTATCCACTGTGCCACCAGGGATGTCCCACTATAAAAAACATTTTTTAAAACAATATTCCAGGATGCATCCAGTTATATAGCTATTATAATACTATTTCTTTTCCTATGACAGTCTGTCCAGGTTTTAGTTTTTTCATTCTCTTTGCTTGAACCTATGCCAGTTTAAGAATGATTTATTCTAAAGTTCATCTAGTGTAGATTTTTGTAAAGACAAGTGTATTTCATGACCCTTTCATTCATTTTTATTCTAGTCTTTTCGTTAAGTCTTGTTTTGGGAATTATTATGGTTAGAATTCAGAAATTCTGAGGTATAAGATGAGTTTAGTAAATTCTGTATTCAGCCCAGGACTTAGCATTAGATAAGTCCCTGCTTTTACCATTATATTTTCTAAATATAAACTTTAGAAGTTTATATTTTTTATAACTTTATATTTATTTATAAATATAAAGTTTATATAAAGTTTATATTTATTTATAAACTTTAGAAGTTTATATTTATTTTCTAAATATAAACTTTAGAAAATATATTTACATTATATTTTCTAAAGTTTATTAGTAAGTTTGATTTAAATTTTATAGATAACTGGTCTTTGGCTTTTAGATTTTGTTTATTTAATTATTCATTCAACAAATTATTTTACATGTATAAGAAAATGTGGTTAGATGGCATTTATTGAAAGAGATATGTTTTAAACTTATTCAGATCGAAGTAACTATGCAAGGATACTTTCTTTTATTTGATTTTCAAGTCATACCACACTTTGAAAAGCACATAATGAAAGAAAAAAGTTGACAATGCTGTATTAAAATTGTTTTTCTCATCACAGGTTTTTGGAAATGCTCCGCCAAGTACAATGACAGAAAAATTTTCTGATCTTCTGCAGTTCACAACACAAGTCTCACGACTGATGGTGACAGAAATTCGAAGGAGAGCATCAAACAAATCCACAGGTATTTTTACAGAAACCAGCAAAAACTAATTTATTAGAATGGACAGTTTGGTAAAAGTGGTGTCGAAATCTAACAAAAAATTGACCTGATTTTAAGCACATGGATTTCAGTACCAGTCCCCATTCCCATTCTTACTGTCATATTCTTACTGTCAGCACCTTTTACTCTCAAGTGGAGTAGTTCTACCCAAGGCTACTTTCCTTGGACCACTACCACCCCTGACCTAACCCTTTTAACAGCACTCTGTTTCCTTCTGAACAAAATCCAAATTCCTAGCATGACATTCAACACAAACTCAGGACCTGGAAATACATATATATACCCACCATTTTTGCATACCCTTTTTAATTTCTTGTTTCCTTTTTCTATATTTCAACCAAATCATGAGTTACTTATAGTCCCAGACATTTCTGTGCTCTTTTTTCTATCCTTGTGATGCTTCATTCAGGAAGGAGCATCTCCCCGCGTCTTAGTACATCTAAATCTTCTCAGCTTGGATTAAGTCACACTTCCTAGATAGAATGTTTCTTGATTTCCTTAATCAAAGGAAAAGTTTTCTCTTCTTAACTACTCAGCTTCACGAGTGGTGTTTATATATGTATCTTTATCTTTCTATTAGACCATAAACTATTTATGAGTCTTTGTATAACCTACAGTCTTTATTTACCACAGTGCTTTACACAGTAGGCCTTTTATAAATGCTGCCTGAATAACTATTCTTATTCATAATTAGGTAATTTTAAACTTCATAAAGTATCATCCCATTTAATCAAGATTAAAATAAAATTTTTTGATTTTAATTACCATTACTCATTTTCTAAATTAGCAATATGTTTGAAGGATTTTATCTTAATTTTTATCTTGTTGCTTTGGTTTTTAGTGGTTGAGTGATCGCTTTCCTACTGAAGCATTAGACCAAGAAATCAATAATTTAAGTTTTGTTTCTAGTGTCTCTTTGAAAAATCACTGATCGTTTCCACCCATTGAATTATTATCTTTCCAATTGTAACGGTAATGCCTTTGTTATATAATACTTTTTTTTTTTTTTGCGGTACGTGGGCCTCTCACTGTCGTGGCTTCTCCCGTTGCGGAGCACAGGCTCCGGACACGCAGGCTCAGCGGCCATGGCTCACGGGCCCAGCCACTCCGCGGCATGTGGGATTTTCCCGGACCCAGGCACGAACCCGTGTCCCCTGCATCAGCAGGCAGACTCTCAACCCCTGCGCCACCAGGGAAGCCCTATAATCCCATTTTTTAATTTAGTTTTTACTTTTAGTTTTAAAAGTATATAGGTGCATGGTTTTAAGGGTCAAATAGTTTATAGGTTTATTAAAAACAGTATCTCCCTTCCATCATCCTGGTTCATCCTCATTTTGCACTCCTAAGATACACTGACTTTTTACGTCTCTTAACTTTTTTTGATATTTACCTCTGTGTCTCTAACTAATGTGCTTATACTGTGTGCCCTTGATTTTTCATATTTAGATACCATCTCCAGGCTTACCACAAGAGAAGTGAGACTTTTAAGCTCACCACTATCCCACAGATTCTCACTTCTATATCCCCATATCATTCTATCATAATTTGATTAGATCAGTATTCATTATATTATTGTGACTGAAAACATTATACAAAGATGAGCCATATGATATACTCTGATTACTCTTTCTTTCTTGAAAACTTCTCCCCCTTTATCAATCAGAGTTAATAATTGCCTTTTTTTAAAAAAACTAGTTTTCTACATTTTCATTATGCATTCTTCCCCTACTCCTCTGTTTTTCTGAATTTCCCCCAATATCATTGAAGACATCAGATATTCTGTCAGTTTCATCTTCTTGCAAATAGCTCTTCCAGAACCTTCTGTTCTGCTTTAATCTGTAGTAGTTGCTCTCTAGGCCAGCTGGACAACTGTCACTTTTTCATCTTCACTCAGTTCATCCTGGGATGTTTTTCCACTTCTTTGGGATAGAGTCTCTGTTTCCAAAATCTCATGTCATCTTTTTTCTCAAATTAACTTCCTCATTTTTGGTAAAATATTTTTTCCAGCAGCCTCCTGAAAAAGGATGCAGGGCAGTTATTATTTTGGTTTTTGGATTTTGTATTTGTTTTTAGAAATCTGTGAGTGAGGGCTTCCCTGGTGGCGCAGTGGTTGAGAGTCCACCTGCCGATGCAGGGGACATGGGTTCGTGCCCCGGTCCGGGAAGATCCCACATGCCGCGGAGTGGCTGGGTCTGTGAGCCATGGCCACTGAGCCTGCGCGTCTGGAGCCTGTGCTCCGCAACGGGAGAGGCCACAACAGTGAGAGGCCCGCGTATCACCAAAAAAAAAAAACATTAGAAATCTGTGAGTGAAAATTCCTTTGACTCTTGCTATATAAAATGAGTTCCTTCCCCTTAACCATGGAAGGTGACAAGCTTTCAGGTACGGGGCTTAGAACAAACTTTATCACATCATACAGGATGGCTTTATTGCAGAAAGGGGAACTTGTAGAACCAGGCTTCAACAAGAGAAAAGAAGGCACAGATCCATCACCCTCGTTATCTCACAGAAGTGTGCTTGGGATATTCCCCACCCAGAGCATGAATGCAATCATAATGGTGAAGAAACACCGTTTGTGATCTAAGCTGTTTGAGTACTGAATCTGAGTTCTCATTGGATGTTTCTAGGAGTTGTTTGAGAATGCTAACTGTTTAGTTCCAGGAGACTTGGGGGCTCAGAGGAAGCTACAGGCCCTCCCACAAGGAGTGGAAGCTACGCGTGTCATAGAAAATTAAGCTTGGGTGCAGCACCTCTGGGAACATGGTCAGTGGGTCCTTCTCCAGGCAGCCTAGGTTGAACTCCCAAGGTTATTTTGAAAATCTCTCAGCTCGCATTACATTTATCCTCCTTTCGGTGGATATAAGGTCCTAGATTGGAAATCATTTTATTTCAGAATTTAAAAATAATTTCTCCATCATATTTTAGATTCCTATACTCCTAGTAAGAAGTCTGAAGCTACCTAAATTCTCCATTCTTTCTCTGTGGCCTGTATTGTGTGTGTTTGTGTGTGTGTTTTATAAAAGCATTTAGAATCCTCTCGTTGGCCCTCCTCTTCTAAAATTTCATGATAACATGCCTTGGAGTGGACCTATTTTTATTCATTATGCTGAGTACTCACTGGACCTGTTTAGTCTGGAAATTCATATCCTTTAATTTTGAGAAAGGTTTGTGAATTGTTTATATAATAATATCCTCCCCTCTGTTTTCTCTTTCTTATCACGTGTACCCCTAAGACTGTCCCTCTCATTTTCTTATCTTTCCTCTCTTATTTTCTGTCTTTACTTTTTTACTCTCTTTGCTAGGAGAGCTTTTTGGTTTTACCATATATTCCTTCCATGGGTTTTTTTTTTTTTCCCCCATTTGTGACACGATACTTTTAATTTCTAAGAGATTTTTTTTTCTTTTTTATTGATGTCTTTTGCTTTCCTTTCATGGCTTCTCTTAACTCTCTGAGGTTTCTTTTTCTTTTCTTTTTTTAAAATTTCTTTTCAGATTTTTATCTTCCTCCACAGTCTGTTTCTTTCAGGTAGTCTTTTTTGTTACTTTATTTTTGTCTCTTTTATATTGGAGAATGTCCTCCCGTGTCTCATCCTTGGCCCTCTACTGCTGTATAAGAATGGAATCTTGGAAAGTTGTTGGGTAGCTTTGTAATTGTGGCTGGAGCTTGCCTGGGCCTCAGCCTAGGGTCATTTTGCTGAGCCATTCTGTTGACCATCTTTCCCTTGAGCTAGACAGAGTCCCCAGAGAGGAATGTCCAGTGTTTACTTAGACAGTATATGTCTGACTCTGAACATTTTAGAAGCCAGTGTCTGAGGACCCTCAACATTTAGTATCAATACATAAGCTTCTATTTTATCTTCATGATGAGCCCACAACTGTGCCTGGTTTAATGTCATTGTCCCCCCTCCACCCCAATCCAAACATCCTCTGTTTTTCTTTTTAGTGAATAAATCTCTAGTCTACTACCCACACAGTAGTGGGGATCTGGGGGTCTAGCTGCTCTTACACAGACTTCACCAGTCCTTCTGTGTACAGTCCCACATTTACTTCTGCTTCTAAAGGTACTTAGTGCCACCAATTCCTGAGCCTCTTGGAGGTTGTGTTGTAGTTAGCTGCTTTTTTGTGTTTTCCTTGTACTTGCTTTAAGATTCTAGAGTCTGCTAAATCAGTTCCCACTAATTTCTCTGCTGTTTTAGTATCCAAAACGTTGTTGTTTTCACCTTTCCTATTTTCTTTGTACTTATGGGTTTATGATTTTTTTTAAAAAATCCTTAAACAACAATTTTAGTGGGTGTATTAGTCTGCTTGGACTGCCATAACAAAAATATCATAGACCAGTATAAAACAGGAATTTTTTTTCACAATTCTAGAGGCTGAAATTCTAAGAGCATGGTGCCAGCATGATTGGTTTCTGGTGAGATCTCTCTTCCTGGCTTGCAGATGGCACCTTCTCAATGTGGCCTCACCTCCAGGAGAGAGAGCTCTCTGGTGTCTCTTCTTATAAGGGCATTAATCCCATTATGAGGGGCACACCCTCATGACCTCATCTAAACCCAATTACCTCCCAAAGGCTCCATCTCCAAATACCATCACATTAGGAACTAAGGCTTCAAATATGAATTCTGGGGGGGCACAATTCAGTTTATAGCAGTGAGGTTTCAGGACAGAGAAGAGATAAATGCATGTGCTCAACCTTCCATCTTTAACAGGGGACCCATTATGGAGTCTTTGGAGCAACAGCCATTAAAGTATTTTTAGATTGAGGACAAAATCTCTTAATCAGAAGCTGTACGTTATATGAATTGATGTATGGATTTTAAAATGAGGCAGTTTTAATTATATTTGTAGTCCTTGAAGCAAGTCTGGTGAGAGATGGTCAAGATAGTTTAAGGTAAACTTCCTGTCTTTTCCCTTCTCCACCAGAATGGGATTGCATCCTTTTTTTATCTTTATTGATTTCAGTTGTTCCTATACAAGTGAAAAGTTTGTCTTAAATATAAGATTTCTGTGTTTTATGCCTTTTTAGCTATTTTAAATAGGTAGTATGAAGGGAAATTTCTTTGTCACATGTTGACTCCTGTCATTGCATTTTCTTTTTTGAGTGACAGCCCTAGATTAGAAAAAAAAATTCCAAAGCTTATTTATACTCTGTTCACTGTTGCTGTCTTTATGAATACCTAATCTGCATGTTTGTAGAAAAACATTTTTCTACATTGGAGATTTGTTTTCCTAAATCTCTTTACAGTTTTATATCCATAGGGAAATAATGAAGAGTGTCTTAAATGGAGGAGATGTCTCATTGTTAATTACAATAATAGTTACATAAGTTTTTTTTTTTTTAAACTTTCTATTTTGAAATATTTATGGACTCACAGGAAGTTGCAAACATAGAGAGAGCCCCTTGTGCCCTTCCTTCTTCCATTGGTGACATACTGTTTGCCAGGTATTTTAAGATACATTTTTTCATATCATGTGATTCCATGTAAGTTTTAGTTTTAAACTTTTGAAATTCGTTAACTTCAGAATCCAGTGAGATTCAATTCAATTTTGTGTAAGTTTTACCTCCACAAGAGAAACCTTTCCAAATCACCCTATCTCAAATATAGATCTTTTATCCTGTATCTCCACACCAGTGAGTATTTATTCAGTCACCTTAAATACTTCCTTTAGAGGTTTGGAGTCATCTGAAAGTACCTTGTTTATTTACTTATTTAATGTTATTGTCTCTTGTGTTCACCCCTGTAAAAGAATGCTTGTCACAGATTAGGTGCTCAAAAAATTTTTTACTGATTTTGACATAGGATTTCTCTGTGCTCCCCCCTACCCCATTATGCTTTAAGAGTTAGAAGAGTGTTAGAAAAGCCAGCTTACTGATGTTTAAGAGAGAAAAGCATAGTTTTGGAGTGTCTCCTCTGTCAGCCTTGAAGAACTCTGGCCTTTGGAATCCTTGTTCTCTTCTTTCATTTTTAGTTTTGAACATTGGAAGTTTCTTTTGATCAGTGCTGTTATCAAAAGTACTTCCATGGAGATTTTTTGATATTTTGATTTTTCTAGTAAAAAATTCTAGATGTTGAGGATCTAGGTACATCCTGAATCATCTTTCTTCTTGCATATCCCATTCTAGTTTTCCGATTGATCAATTGATTTCTATTGTGGTAAAAACACTAACATTAGATCTGCCCTCTTAACAAACTTTTACATGTACAGTACAGTAAATTGTAAGTACAATGTTGTACAGTAGATCTCTAGAACTTTTTCATATTACACAACTGTAACTTTATACACATTTATCAGCAACTTTCCATTTCTTCCTCCTCTCAGCCTTTGGCAACCAACGTTCCACTTTCTGCTTCTATGAGTTTGGCTGCTTTCAATACCTCACATAACCTTTTATTTTATAGGAAGTTTTCATTGAAAGTAATTTTTGTTATGATTTACATGAACATAATTTTTCTCCAAAAAGAAGCAGGTGGAATGAGTCCTCTATTATTCTTTTGAAAATTGGCTCTATCTGTTGTGCATCAGAGAAAGATTATTTTTCCAGAGCTCCTCTGAATTCGGTGTGAAATACTTACTTTGTTTGTTACCTAATCACCATTCACATATCAAGTCTTTTTACCAGATCACTTCTAACATTCATTGTAGATATCTCAGTAGGAACCATGCTTATTGGCAATTATATTGTTTAAATCTATCCATCAGAAGTTAGTAAAAATGGAAAATTTTAGGTAGGTCAATGCAAAGTGGGTACATGGGCTGATTTGTAATACAGTAGTCCTCTTCTCTCTGTCTCTCTTAATTCTCTTGGTTATAGCCTCCCTGTGGTTTTGTTAAAAATCTATAGTGACTTTCAACTAATTTGAAAAAATATATAATTTTGTAGCCATATTGTGTACAGGACATGGCTTAAGACTTTTCCCTATCTCTTCTAGTTATTTGTTAAGTTCAGCCATGCAGTCTGTTTAATTCTAAGGTCAGTCACATGGTCGATTTTACGTCATTGAAAGAGAAAATTCCCACCTGTGTAAAAATAGTATCTTCAGTTTATTGTTAATGACTTTGCTGCATGCTAGGTACCACTGTTAAGCCCAGTGCTGTAATGCCCACTGGGCAGTGGCCCAGTGATAGAGAAGCCAAATGATGCTGACCACAGTTGGCACCTGGTGCAGCATCTTGTGGTGGGATTAGTATAATGTAGTGAATCCCCAGTTAGACAACCCAGCCTTTCTTTTTAAACAGAAAAACAGTGTGCCCCGCTGTCCTCCAAGGATTTCAAAGCCACAACACCTTCAGGTAATTTCATTCCCAAGGTGTGATGATGTATTATCAAATTGAAAGAAGCATGGAAGCTATGAGTCCTAATACTATTTTTCTCACTAACGTGGAAGTGGTTTTTTTTGGAAGGGAGGGGTGGGAATGGGCGTTTAGGGCTTGGTTTCTTCGTTAATGAAAAAAGTGTAATAGTACTATTGATGTGTCTCACATTATCATCCTGAAGCATAAGTTTGAAAATGACTATGCTTTAAATGGACTTTGCAAAAGGAAAAAATATTGTATTACACTTATTATTAACACGTTTTGTGTTCTGGTTGTTCTGAATGCAGTCTAATTGAATTTACTTACACTCTCTCAGTGTAGACTGGGAACTTAACATTTCCTTTAAAACCGTCTACATATTCTTATTTAATCTAATAATGAGCTCTACTAACTTCATTTCTGCATTTTTTGGCCTAACTATGTGTACTGTAATGCAGCATGAAAGCTAAAGCTTAAATCAAAATGATTGGCAACTCTCAAGATGGGCTGATATTAATATGTTCTTTTTATTATAATCTTAAGTTAAATCAGTCTTTAAATTTGTATTTGTTAAAAATTGGTGAAAATAAAAGATCATAATGCTCTATTTTTTGACTAGGAGCGTTTTTCAAAGTTTTAAGAAATTGTGTGGTTTATGGAGGTTTAATATGTTGTCTACATAACTTTTTAAAGATAGCACTAAATGTTACATACTTTTACAATGAGCTTCTTGATTTATTTAAAATGAAAACTCGGAGATCCCATCAAGTTGTTTTGTATGGCAACTTACTGAAATTAGTAGGTGAAAGTAAAATAGTTCTTCTGAATATGTGTGATATGTAAAGATAGTCTATTTGATCAATGAGAGTTTCCAATCTCTCCTGTATTATTCAGCCACAACTATTGTCAAGACTTCTTTGTGTGCACCTGTAATTCAAAGCCAGATAACATAATTATACATTATTGCTGATGTAACTGAAGTCTCTATCTTCTTCTCAAAAAGAGCAGTTGTTATTATTAAGTTGGTAAATTGTTAAAGGGACACCATTAATAATTATACTGTCTTGATCCTTTTCAAGGTTTATTTTCATACGTATTATCTCATTTCATCAGCTCAGCAATCTACTGAACTGTTGTAATGTTTAATAACAAATAGGACATTTTTGAAAATACATTGTCTTTTCTTATCTTGAGGAATATCTTAATGTTCATTGTCAACCAAAACGAAAGAAACCACACACTTTTGTAAATGCCATTGATCAGATAGATATATGGAACTGTTTCAAACCAAGAGTACATTTTTGGTGTTTTGGTTCTCAAAATAACCATTGGCATTCATTGTTCATAATTGGCAACTTGTTGAATAGCAGTGAAAAAACATATTTGTCCAAACTTCTTTTAATGTTAATAGTGTTAAGTACTATGGGTGGAATCTGGAGTCACTCAAAATGTGTCTTATCTGTAGGTTTCTAGATTCTCTACCAGGGAGATAAATTTGTTTATCTTTTAAAGTAGGCTTAGTTCTTCAAAATATTTTTTTCCCTCTGTGAGAGACATAGGTGGTATTGATCAGTTGATTTACCAATCAATGTTTCTTTTTTTAATGAAATAGAATTTCATTACATTTGTGTAATTGTAAAATAAAGCAATTTGAAGACTGCAGGTGTTTTTTTTTAAGATGTTGAGTTACGAAATTGGAAATGCACAATTTCAAACCAAAGTCGCCTGGTTATGAAGAAGCCTAGGAAATGAAAACATAGCATGTCAGCCTTTGATTAAGAATTTTAGCCAACTGGTAAGGAGCTGTTTTCCTTACATGAGCGTTTAATTACTATCAAGGAAAGACTGCTCGTGTTATATAGCAAATGGCTGGGGTCCATTGTAGGCTTGCAGGAAAAATTTGCAGGTTAGTTTTTGCCAATGATCTTAAACCATGGTTGCTAAAGATGGTTTCTCAATGGCATTCTTTGTTTTCTTCTTTCTCTATTTAATCAGCCTTGAACATTGCTTTCTTTGTATTACTCCCCTTTGAAAACTTTCAGGAATCTCTGTTACCCATAATAAATGCAAACCTCCTGATGTTCTTGAGAAGTTGAATTCAATGTGTCCTTCTTTGATCTCCCTGGGTTGATTTATTCACTCATTTAACAGATGTTTATTGAGTGCCCACTTATTGCCAGTGATGTGCTCCATACTGGGGATCAGCTCTGAACAAGGCTGACAAAGTCTGCTCCCACGGTGTTTGTTTTCTAGAGAGGGGCAAGAGACTGTAAAATCAGTGAGCATGAATACAGTAATTTCAACATTTACCAGATACTGAATACCCGAAGTAAGCCAGGGTTCTGTTGACTTCTCTTTTCCAGTAAAAATTTTTTATCACTATCTTTTACAGGCTAAGCAGGCTGGATTTGAATATAAGTTCTGTCCCTGATTCTAGGCAAATTACTTATCCTCTCCATTTCTCAATTTATATTATAATAAGGGGTCTAAGAATAGAAAATAACTTACAGGGTTCTACATAAAGATGAAATGAGTTGAATCTGCAAGCACTTAAAACAGTGTTTGTTGGGCTTCCCTGGTGGCGCAGTGGGTTGAGAGTCCACCTGCCGATGCAGGGGACGTGGGATCGTGCCCCGGTCCGGGAAGATCCCACATGCCGTGGAGCAGCTAGGCTCGTGAGCCATGGCCGCTGAGCCTGCGCGTCCGGAGCCTGTGCTCCGCAACGGGAGACGCCACAACAGTGAGAGGCCCACGTACTGCAAAAAAAAAAAAACAGTGCTTGTTGTACAGTTAAGACTCAGTAAAAATAAGGTATCTTAAAAAATTTTCCTTTAACATGTTCTTTCAAATGGAAGTGTATAAAGATGAAATATGTCCAGCACAGTATCATGTGTAAGTTTTGTATCATTCAATTATTGAATAAAACACTTTTATCTTGATTGTCTTAAATGTCTTAAAGGAAAGAATACCTCTAAAGTAACCTAAATTCTATTCTACATCCTGTGTCTTTATGACGTGTGTTAAGTATACATTTAGAAACTTAACATGTTGGTTTACAGTGAACACATTGGACTTATTTTCTGACTTTAATTCATCTACTATTACAATGTAAAAATTGATGAACTCTGTGCTGATAAAATTAAATGCATGGTTAAGGATTTATCCATTTTCCCTTATCCTTAAAAACATAATCAACTAAGTTGACTTTCAAAGATTCTTCCAACACTACAGTTCTATGAATGACTCCCTCACTGTTTATCTCTTCCTAATGTCAGCTGTTCAGGTCACCCCTTGTATCACTGAGCCAATCTCCTAATTTGTTTCCCCCATCAATCTCTTTGCCCTTAAAGTTTGTCATACACATCACTCTAAATTAATAGTCTTAAAATAAGCCTTTCAACATCTACTTTGCTCAAGAAACTACATTTGCTCCCTCCTGCCCAAAGAGTCAAATACAGACAGCCCTTAGCTTACCTTCCTTCGTAAGTAGGCATTTTCTGTCGCTACTATTGATATTAGACTCTAATTCTCAGCATATGCTCTTCTAGAATGTGAACCCTATGTTATTACAATTGTTCCTCTTGATCATTCCTCTAGCCACACTTTTGTTTTAATACAGTGTGCCTAATCTCTCTGTTTCTATCCCTCCCTCCCAGTTTCTAGAGAGACTTGTTTTACAGGCAGGTTTAACTCAAATTTCCCCTGTTCCATGACTCTTTTTGACTAGTTTGTGACGTACCTTTTCCTAAAATATATAGGTTGACTTTTACATTTCTGTATTGATATGATGACATCTACATATACCATTAAAACATTGCTCTCTTTAACATATTTTGTACGTGATTTCTCTCCACCTAATGACTTTCCTTTGGTTTTATAGAGGCTGCAAGTCGGGCCATAGTCCAGTTCTTGGAAATCAATCAGAGTGAAGAAGCCAGTAGAGGTTGGATGCTTCTGACAACAATTAATTTGTTAGCATCCTCTGGTCAGGTAAGTTCTTGGCTTTCATGTTTGAAGCGTCTTTTTATCCTCTTGGGATTTTGTGAAATTAAATTTATCATCATATCCAAATAAGATTTTATGATAACCTGTGTATTCTTCTAATTCTTCTTACACATTATTTCATGCTTCTCACAACATCTCTATAAGGAGGTTAATGTTTCCATTTTACACATGAGGAAATGCTTAAATTAGAACAGTGTTTTCCATCTTTGTCACATCATAGCACACATAGAGCATGGTACCATTTGTACAGCACACTGGGCAAAAAGATGGGCTACCTGTGGCTGAAGGGAAGTAGCCCAGGAACTGCATTTCTGTAACCCATGTTAGGGAAACTTTGACTTGGAAGAGTCATCTAAGATTCATCTAAGGTCACTTAGCTAATAAGGAATAAGTGACATGGAAAATACTTTAAAATTTTTCTAACTTTTATGCAAAATAAGGAAATATTGTCATTTTCAGGATAATACATATTTCCTTCCTACTTGATTTTTTCTGGAGATTGCTTTTTTTCCCTTTAAATCAGGTTGAAGCATCTGTCATGATACACATGGCATGTAGTCATTTATGTGCTGTTTGAATACCCGATTTGTGACCTGTGATGTCTTGGGAATGAAGGAAGTTTATTCAGCCTTCTAAAATCCAGAGTATAATTACCTTCAAAGTCCACACGAATCTTGAGAATGACTATTGTCTAAATTACTATGGGCTTTCAAATACCTCATGGAATTTACAAAAGTAAATGTGACACCAATCATACTACCGTGACAGGCCACAGGAGAAACAGTGCACATTTCTTAGTAACCATATCCTGAAACCAGTTACTAGCCTAAAGTAAGCAGCACTAGAATTTTTTTTCTTTGGAATGGCCTGTTTCCTTTTTAATTTGCTGGGTTTTTGTTTCGTTTTGTTTTTTATTTATTTTATTATATTTTAAATTTTTATTTTATATTGGAGTATAGTTGATTTACAATATTGTGTTACGTTTTGTTTTTTAAATCAGAAAACGAATAAGACCAACTTGTACTGATTTACCTGGGACTATCTGAGTTTTGGCATAGAAGGCCCACATCCCAGGAAACCCCTCAGTCCTGGGCAAATGGAGATGTTTATTCACCCTAAGTACTAAGTAACCTTCAGGTAGTCCTAAAGTGGACCATTGTTTTCATGTATCTATGGCCATATCAAGTGACTATCAAAATACCAATTCTACTTGCTATCGATGGTAACTATAAATGCCTCTACGTTACTGTACCAAAGTTTGGTTTGGCTTAGAATAATACATAAAATAATAGTGTTTAATTGGAATATTTCTAAGTTTTATTCATGTTTTCTGTAGATGCACTATTTTTCTTTCTCTCTTGTGAGCATAGACTGTGTCATACCATAACACCTAGAACATGGTAGAAAATCAGTAAATGTGTATTAACTTAAATGTGCACAAATGGATAGACCAATTTAAAAGCATAAGAAAAGAATCAGGAGAAAAGAATCAGGAGAAAAGAATCACTTAAAAAAATTACAAATGTTGCCGATTACCGGTTTGGATACCCAGTTGTACTTTTAATCTATCCGTTATAAGATGAAAATGAAAAATCATATCATTTTGCTTAATATGAAGGGATAGCTAGTAATAGTCTAACTGGAAAAAGACATTTTAAAAAGAAAATTCAGTGTTATGTTTTTTTGTGGTTTTTTTTTGCGGTACGCGGGCCTCTCACTGTTGTGGCTTCTCCCGTTGCGGAGCACAGGCCCCGGACGTGCAGACTCAGCGGCCATGGCTTACGGGCCCAGCCGCTCCGCGGCATGTGGGATCTTCCTGGACCAGGGCACAAACCTGTGTCCCCTGCATCGGCAGGTGGACTCTCAACCACTGCACCACCAGGGAAGCCCCAGTGTTATGTCTTGAGCTGACTTTCTTGTTTGCATGCTATCTTCTGTTGGCAGCAGTGAGATAGAGATGACAAAAACATGGTCCTGAATCAACATGTAGATGACAGAGATGAAGTGGATGAAGATAATACCATAAAATGCAATAATGGGCTATATGTAGTACTATGAAAATAGAAATGGAGTTGTAAATTTTGTAGGTGAGGGTAGGAAGAAAGATGAGGAATTAAAGAAAGTTTCAGGCATGAACAGACGTTTAAATTGAGAGTCAGATGGAGACATGGGGTGTCTAGAAACAATAAATGGTAGATGAGAACTGCAGAGAGCTTTTGAGTTTTAGAAGAGGGAAATGATAGTGGATATGTAGAAAGGGGCCAGATCTTGGAAAGGATTGTTCCTTAGGCGCTCTCTCCTCCCCGTCACCCGGCTACTGCATTAGTTCAAGCACGGCCGTTCTTACAGTTTTCGGTACTAGTTTCCTAATTGCTCTCGCCTTCCTGCTCTTTAATCTATGGTCTATACTATCACCAGCTAATTGTCTAAAATCTGATTCTATAACTCCTTTGTAACACTTCATTGGGTCTCCAATCCCAGCAAAATAAAAGTAAAAGTAAAATGGGAGACCACACGCATAGGTCATTGAGCATGTATAAACCATGGGCCACTTAACCCGCTCTCTAACCCCAGACAGGGTATATAAGTGATGAGCCTCAGTTGCTCCCTTTGTAAAGTAAGGAGCATATAGTAATAAAATCTACCTTGTAGGGATGACTTGAGAAATAGGTGAGAGCATGTATTTAAAGTGCTTAGCTTTATGCCTGTTATATAATAAACACTCATTAAAGATTAGACATTATTATTGTGGCTTTTCAGGAGTCAGCAGTTTTGGACTCAGGTTCCTGAAACATTCTGTACCATGTGGCCTAAACTCCTGTGTATCTTCCAGGTGATCTTTCCCCTCTTGTTTTAATTCCGACACTTTTCCATTCTACTCCTGCCAGTGGTGATCATTCCCTTTTATATTAGCCTGAATGTACTACCATTGTTACACATAAGAGATTAAATCATAGTTATTAACAAACCTGCTTCTGCTCTAGACTACAGTCTTCTGAAGGGCAGGGATCCTTCATCATTGCATGCCGAGCTCCCAACACACTGACTGACATACCCTAGGCATTCAGGAAATGTTTAATGTCAAAATTAATAAACAGATCAACAGATGATGCTAACCTGTTGATCTCCAGCATGGAAGAACTTTCTGTTCCAAACTGTACCATGGAAAGATTTTTATAATTATTATAGCATATTTCTTAACAGTGCTGAAATGTTCACCATAAGAATGTCTAAAATTTCTTCCTTTAGTAATCTTTGAAAATAATGTAGAAATTTTTTTGTGTCAGTGATGGCTATATCCTTCAAGTGCCCTTCTAACCCTAAGAATCTACAATAAAAATAAAAGTGATAGTAAAGCAACTACTAATATATAGTTTAGTACTCAGTGTATCTTTGCATTTGTTATATAACCCTCATATTAACCCTAAGCGATACGTACTATTATATCCATTTTATAGGAGAGAAAGGTGAGGTCTAACAAAATTAGTTTGCCTAATAAGTTCATGGTTAAAATCTTTTCTAAATCCTTAAGTTTATGTTCTTTGTAACATGCTGCCTCTTAATAGTCAACCTAATAAATACCTTACTAAATAACAAACTTCTCAATATTTGGTTACGGCAAATTTGTCCAAATAGGAAATACGTATTTGTCAGCATGGAGTCATTTTAATTTTTTTTCAGGCATTTAAAAAGTTATTTTGATATATAATTTTCTGGCTTAAAATTTGAGCTTACTTAGCTACACCAAGTACAGTTATGTCTATCTGTCTATCTGTCTATTCACTTATTTATCGGTTTGTTTTCCAGAAAACCGTGGACTGCATGACAACGATGTCAGTGCCTTCCACCCTGGTTAAATGTTTATATCTGTTTTTTGACCTTCCACATGTGCCTGAGGCAGTTGGAGGTGCACAGAATGAGCTACCTCTAGCAGAACGTCGTGGACTACTCCAGAAAGTTTTTGTACAGGTATGGAAGGTGCTATTTGCCTGGCCATCTATACCACTCTATTTAAAGTGTAACAGGTACACTCCTTAAATAGATGTCCTGCCTATTCCATTTTCTATAGTATTTCATGCTGTTTATTATAAGTTCACTTTATCTCATCTGTCATATTTCTTTTGAAGAATATTTAGATGAGGGATTAACAAATTTGTTTCTCTGAACAGAGGTTACCTTTGATATAGCAAAAACATCTCTAAAATGAACTAAGCGAGGAAAACTTTTATTGACAATATAATTAAGTTTTGCATAATATTTCTTCTAATGTCAAGAAATTCTGTTTTGTTGCTGTCTATATATAGGAAGTCCTTAGCCTATAAATATTTAGCTTAGAAAAGACAGTTTATTTTAGTGGCTGCTGCCACCTCCTCTGCTCCCTGCCTATAAAGCCCTTCTTTCCCACTGTTGCCACTCTTCTTTTAATAGCATTAGCAGATTAAGTATACCTTTGTTAGCTAGCCTGGAGATATTATCATCATTTTGATATCCTTTCTTGGGAGAAAATTTTCAAAACAAACAAACTACAAACATTTAGAATATAATCTGTCCATGTAAAAATACATGTTTGACACAAGACGATAAATACTGCATGGTTCCATTTATAAGTAAAGTGGTCAAACTTTTAAAAGTAGAGTGTTGGTTGCCAGGGGCTGGGAGGTGGGGAAAAGAAAGTTGTTGTTCCGTGTTACAGAGATTCAGTTTTGCAAGAGGAAAATGTTCTAGAGATGTGTTGCACAATAATGTGCATGTAGTTAACACTACTGTGCTCTATATTTGCGTATGATTTAAGATGGTTAAATTTTGTTATGTGTTTTTATGCCTCAATTTAAAAAACCAACACCTGTTTGAGTCCCGTTTTCTGAAATAAGATGCCAAGGATTTTGGGAAAGATTAAATGAATAATAACCAAAGCTATGGTTCTCTGCTTCAGACATAGTAGACATGAAATAAAAATATTTATTTTTTAATAAATAAATGTGATTCCTGCTGTTGCCACCACCAGCGCCATAATCTGTGAGAGTAGGAAGAGAGAACAGAGACGACAGTGGATCTGCAGTAGGTGTGGTAGAGTTGGGGACCCATGTTGATGACACCTGGTGTAACTGGGGTTATTGCTCCAGGAATGCTCCAGGCTTTGTTGAGGTCTAGCAATGAAGATCGGGAAGAGGGAGACCAAGATGGTTTAGAAAGGAAAAGACAAGATTATCAATAAAATACTAATTCAAAAAATATTTATTCAACACTTGATTTATTAGATACTTTTGTGCTGGTGTTTAGCATCCCTTATCTCGTGTTAATTTACAAGACAATCCATGACTTCAGAGCTTCTGTTTTCCTCAAAAATGATGATGAGAGTGGATGGCAGAAATGGGATTAGACTTGAGGTTTATCTAACCCCTCAATTAGATTGGATGAGAAGAGCAGTGGGAATAAATAAAAGAGTAAATCACATAGGAATTAAAGCTATTTTAAGACATTGATGAATGGAGTGGGTTAGTCTTTGGTAATCAGACTAGAGCCCTGTTTCAATAAATCCCTTCTGTAGAACTAATTAATACCTTAGGCAATAAATGGAAGCTGAATTTTTTTTCTTCCACTTTTATTGAGCTATAATTGACTTACAGCACTGTTGAAGTTTAAGGTGTGCAGCATGGTGATTAGACTTACATACATCATGAAATGAGGACCACAGTGTTTAGTGAACATCCATCATCTCACTTAGACACAAAGTGAGGAAGCTGAATTTTATATATTTAACACTAAATAAGTAGCAGAGATTTTTTTCCTAAAACTTAATTTTTTCTATATCTGAAAACACTGGGTGCTGACTTTGAACTAAATGTGAGATTCACTTTAGCATATTGGAATCATTGAATGTTAAAGGCCAAAAGGAACTCAAAAGAAAATTTAAATGAAACGCTTCATTTACAGTTATGGAAACGGATCCACAGCAGGTGCGTGGCAGTGATTAGAGCCCAGCTCTCCCACCACCTAGTCCAGTACTCCTTTAGTGTCTCACTTACCTTTTTTAGTTCCTCATTGCAGGCTGGACATTGTTTTCATCATTTTGTCTAGAAAAACAATGGGCACAACTTATTAAATGTTTTCAGAACACATAGTGTTTATGATAGATGAAATCCCTATGTTTATATTTTGTGACAGATGGTTTCCTGGGACCTTAGCAGTTGGTACTGCTTCATGTAGGCTTTTTTTTTTTTTTTTTTTGCTTTGCATTTGCATTGATGTGGCCAATTACTGCTCTGCCACAGTTGGCTGGACTTTATAACAGAGTCCCTACAAATAGAAGTGGTTAGTGTAGGGGCCGAAGAGGAATGAGTAGACTCTTCAGTTTTCTCTTCTGTAAAATGAAAGGATTATACTAGATTATTTTAAGAAGCCTTTTGCCTTTGAAGATTAAGAACTAGTTATCTTAAGAGTCAACATCAAGGAATTATATCTAGCTTATTTTTGAGGACAAAGATTTGATTTGGAAAAAAGTATTTTATTTTCAGGTTTGTTTTTATGTTACAGATTAGAGAAATGACATCGGTCCCTCTAATCACATAAGGGTAGTGTGAAAACCAACAAAAAGTATAATCAACAATACACTCTTCTGAGCTTTTTTTTTTTTTTCTGCAATTGATTATCTTTTTTTCATATATCTTTTTTATTGCATTTAACACATATGGAAAAAGATACACATGTTACACGTATGAATGGAAATTTGGTATCCAACAGTGTCTCCAGACATTTTTTTGGTGGGGGGGATTGCCTGCACTTACAGATTTTATAAATATTTTGTTGTTTCTCTGAATTCTTAATTTTTTTCCCTGGTATTTGGCGGCTATGAATTAGAAATTCTTGTATTTAAGTAAAATTTTGCATTGAAGGAAATAGGAAAAGGAAGACCGAGCTTTCTCGGACAAAACATGATACTTTAAATACTTTTTTCTGTTTAGTAGTTTCCGCACAAATATTAAAATACTCCAATTTTATTTTATTTATTTTATAAAGTTTAAAAAATATTTAGATGAGAAAATTAAGCACAGAGAAGAAAAATTAACTTTTTCTGACACCAAATCGAGATTAGAAGAAAAAGGTCCATCGAGGGCAGAAACCATAGCTGCATTCCCCAAGTAGCAGGCCCTTAGGGCTGTAAACACTTGTGCAGTGTGTATTTTGCAAACCATAGGTAAGGAATAAGTTCTCATTCCAGGGTTTAAGAAGTGTTGAATCATGCTTTAGAAGATTTTTGGCTACTAGACATAACTGATACTTCTGAATTAAGATGATTTTTTAGTTCTGATATCCCCTTCTACTTGTATAGAAGTTGGAACAATTTGAGAATACTTTTACTTTTAAAAAACCTATTTCTACTTTCTTGTCTCCCTAAAGCTGTTCCTTTTAGAGAAGAAAATTACATTTCACTTATGACAAACTAAGAGTTAAGGAACCAAATTATCGATAGAAAACTAGAGTGCTGATCTTGAAAGTTAACCTTTGATTTATTCCGTTTCATGGTAGGGTGAAGCAATGCAAAAAAAAAAAAAATACCATGGTAAAGAGAGGATGGTAAACATAGAACATTTTTTTTTAAAAAATAAGCTGATAAAAGTAGAGGTGATTAACTGTTTTACCATAACACACTTCTAAATTGTAGGTGTCTTTTTTAATGTTGCCTAAGATAGAGCACTCATCATTATGGCTTTAATGATATCGCTCAGTACTAACCCTGAACTTTCAGAGTTTTTAATAATCAGATCTAGTCCTTTTCTAGCTCCTCCCTTTCCCCAACCATTCATTTATTTATGTACTTATTTTGTTTGTTCTTTAGATCTTAGTGAAACTCTGCAGTTTTGTTTCTCCGGCCGAGGAGCTGGCTCAAAAAGACGATCTCCAGCTTTTATTCAGTGCAATAACCTCTTGGTGCCCTCCCTATAACCTGCCTTGGAGGAAGAGTGCCGGAGAAGTCCTTATGACCATATCCCGACATGGTCTAAGTGTCAATGTGGTGAAGTATATTCACGGTGAATATCTCGTAATGTATTCATTTTAGGTGCTCTGAATTTCCTCCACTTTTCTCTCCTCATATGATGGGAAATTTGTTTTTATCTCTCAATTCTCCAAAGATTCTATTTTAAATTAAAAGTATATTTACCAGGAGAAAAAAATTTATTTTTTATTTGTGAGGCATTTCAGGTATAAGAAAATCTCATGTTCCAAATGATGGATATCTACAAGAGTTAAAATAACTGCTTTGTTATGTAAATGATCAATTGTAATATAATGTAAGTTCTATGTCATAGCCTATTCTTCCCTCCTTTTTTGCTGAATAAAAAGTTCTTTTGAGAAACTATAGTTAAAGTCTTTCTGAAGATATTTCATAAGTAGACAACCTGTCCAATGCAGCATAAATAAAATTAGGTAGATTCTTTATCAGCACTGAGGAGAAATTGTCCATTCTGTTTAACTCATATATAAATGTGTCAACTATCCCTTAAAATGTCTAATTAGGAGAAATAGGAGACAGTTGTAGCATCTCAAATAGTCCATTTACGTATATATATATAGATGTGTATATATATCTCTCTATATATATAGATACAGATATAGATACACATAAACTGAAAAATCTTTCAAAATAATTTTTAGTACAACTATTCACTTACCTGAGGTCAGTGAGTCATTCATTGTTTCTTGCCTCCGTTGTTATGTTAAATCTTGTTAGCTTTTGTTACGTGACACTGGGTTTCTTAAGACAAATAAATTTCATTAAAGGTAAGAGAGGAATGTCTTCTTTGAAACACCTCCAATCCCAAAAGTTATTATGGGGTATAACTGTGTTTTAAAGTAGTAAATATATAGTACAAACATAATTTTTAAAATTTTATTTCCTTAAGTATTTTTGTATGTCAGTAGTCTATATTCACTCTAATTATAACTTTTAACTAATTAGTAGATTTTTCTTCTTAAACTTAGAAGATAGTTTTTTTATTTTTTCCACTTTTTACTATATTCATAAAAATCAAAAATGTCATGTCAGCAGGCAGTCATTTTGTTGAATAGTAAAACATCTAAATATGATGTAAAAACTGTAATAAATGTCAACTAATTTTTAACACTTCCTGTATTACTCTTTGTTTACTACTTAGAGGTAGAGCTTTCTCAGTCAATTTGAATCTTATATTGGCTTTTAGAATGTGTAACATTTATCTTACAATATTTTATAGATACACTAAAATTTAATGTTTTATTAAACACCAGTTAAGAATGAAGGAAATTTTCTTAAGCAGTTGACAAATTATACATATATATACTTATTCAGTTCTTTATTTTTACAGAAAAAGAATGTTTATCTACGTGTGTTCAGAATATGCAGCAATCAGATGACCTGTCTCCCCTAGAAATTGTTGAAATGTTTGCTGGACTTTCTTGTTTCCTCAAAGATTCCAGTGATGTTTCCCAAACTCTTTTGGATGATTTTCGGATATGGCAAGGATACAGTTTCCTTTGTGATCTCTTGCTTAGGTAAAACCCCATAATTTAAGAATATATTTTAAATTTCTACTTAGTCTTTTCATCAAAGGAAACAATGTAGTTTGGGCTTATAGGGAAGAAGAAATCAACCAATCACTTATTTAATGTATACTTTATCCTCTTAGCTTTAATCACTTCTTTTTATTCCTGTTCTGTCAAGAGAGTTCAAAGTACGAATTTAGAGTTAATTTGGAAAATGTAGGCTGCAAACGTGGAGTCAATAGTTAGATGTGAAGAAGAAATCTGCTCTTCTTTAGTAGCTGAGGGAGAAGAGTTTGAATGAACTAATTAACATCTTCCTGAAGTGTAAACTCTTCTTGCTTAATTATATTTTTGATTTTCCTTACCAGTAACTCCAGTGTTACTATTGATGTAGTTAATAACAAGAGTAATTTTGTAGATTGAATGAGACATTACAAATATATATATAAAACAAATGTCAGTCTAAAAATGTTTCACTAGCCTTCTTTTTCATCCCAAATGTTCCATGTATATACTGGGAAAATGGCTGGTTACAAGTTTATTAGGAAGAAGATACTCTTGTCTTGATAGTTGTTCCTGGGCCATTAATTATTTTTAAATCATTTGATTTACTGTAAACCAGCACTATTTTGTAAACTTTATTTCTAACACCAGTTTGACCTCATTGCCATTACTTAATACTAGGCAACCCCCAAGAATATAATCTTGCATATATATCCTAATTTCCAAACGAGGACATATGAAAGTTTATGAAATAACTAATTCACATTACTAATTGATGCAGTCCTTTGAGAATTCAAGAGCCTTACACTCATTTACAAAATAATTTCACTTATGTTTATTGATCCTAAAGATATAATTCTAAGGCACACAAAGTTTTATGCATGTTAGTGCTCCTGAATTCTGGTATCTACTAGCTGTCCCACCCTCCACTCCCCAAATCTACGGTTGGCTCTCTATAGCCATTAAAAACATATCTATTGCGAGTTTATACTAACACGGAGAGGCATGTGCATAACACTAGTTAATGAAAGAAACAGGTTACAACATTCTGTGTATGGTATGAAAATGTTATTAAAACTTTTCACATTAAGAAAAGACAACCTTAAAGGAATTAAGACTTTTCAAAAATTGTTAGAGACTCTCAGAAGTTTATTTAAATGTATTCTAATGCGAGTATTTGAATTAATTAATGAAATACAGGTAAAGTCTTACAAATCTTCCCAAGGAATTCACTTTTTAAAATTAACAGAGGAAAGCAATTATACTCCAGTAAAGATGTTAAAAAAAAAATTAACAGAGAAAATTTCTTAGGAAAGAAATGGTAGATAAGGTTTTTGGTTATAAACAGTGAAACTTTTATAACCTTAGAGCCTTAAGGAACTTAAGAGATATTTAATCTAATCCTTTTATATTATAGAGACTTTCTATACCAAAGATTAGTGATTTACCTAAAATAATACTGTTAGTGGCAAAATCAGCATTTATCAGGTGTCCCGACTATTGGTATAATTTCTTTCAAATGCACCGTCATATCTTATAATAAAATTTGTGGATTTATAAAAATAGTATGTTTTCATATAGGAAAAAAATGTAAGAAGAAACTTCTTGTAGTACTCTATACATTTATGTATTGCATATAAAATTGAAATTTTCTTTATTAAATTTGAAAATACAACACAAGAGAAAATATATTTGCTAAATCATACTTTTCCTAGATTGGAACAAGCAAAAGAGGCAGAATCCAAAGATGCCTTGAAAGATCTGGTTAATCTGATAACTTCCCTAACAACATATGGTGTCAGTGAACTAAAACCAGCTGGTATTACCACAGGGGCACCCTTTTTATTGCCTGGATTTGCAGTACCTCAGCCTGCAGGCAAAGGTGAGTCTTTTTTTTTTCCCCCCCATTCTGAGCCACTCAAAGAAATAGAGAAAGAATGAATTAGTCAGATTTTGATTGCTCTTCATTTATGTTATTTATAGAAAAGTAATATGCTGTTTTTCATTAAAGTTGGTGCTTTCTGTGGTATAATTTCTTGAGTGACAGTCTTTAGCAGATCAAATACTTGAATATAATATGAAAATATTTTTTAAAGCAGTAAGATTTATATTTTAGTATTTCATTTTAATGTTCAAACGATTTAATAATCCAAACATGCCTCTGTCTAATGTTGACACTCACACATTTCCAATTTATGTGGATGGAACTTGATTCACACTCTGATCTCTATACCTGTCTTTATGTAAGAGGTATATAGAAAACACAGGTGTACATGCTTATATTTTATTTAAGCAAACCTAGGTACAGAGAAGTTACATTACATATTTTCGGGTCAGAGAATAATTTTTATAGTTCAGATTTCCTAACTTTGGTTCTTCATCTAGTGATCTTTTACTAAGAAAATTTATTGTATAATTAATAACATTTAATTATGTAAGAGTGCAAGCTAGTTTTATTGTTTATTTTCACTTTTTAAATGCATAATAACCATTCTGAAAGAATCTGAGCCCACAGGCCTCTAATAGTTCCTTTCACATTATTGTTACATACTAAGTATTCAATACAATTATGATATTTGCATGTAAAATTTAACTAGTCAAAAAATATCAGTATGTCTGGTTATTTAAATTTCACAGTACATTATCTATGTATTTTATGACATAGAAGCTAGCAGTTATAAATTTTTAAGTCAGAATAAATAGATATACTAGAAAATCCTAAATTTAATTTACTGGAGAAAATTATATTGAAAAGTCACAACTTAGATTGAAGTTGTCAAACTTCCATAAGATGTACTGTCAGTGTATAGGTTATACAGAACTTTTTAAATAAGCAAAATCTAGGAATATCTTACTGAGCAGTTCAAGGCTTCATTTTATTTAATATTAAGGAACAATATTAAATTAACTCTTCTAATTCGTAGACTCTAGCTTGAGTATTCTACAATTAACTCTTTCTATGAGTTCAAACTAAAAATAGCTCAGCAATATATATCCTATTTTAGATTTCATTGTTTCATTTGGTTACTCAATCTGCTTGTAACACTGACATAATATTTAGTTACAGAGTATAATTTTGAAATTACACTACTATAATGAGATAATTAATGCATCTAAATTAACCTTCTTCATATGTCTGCCTGATCCATAACAAGGATGATACATACATAACCTAGCACCTCTGGGGGTTATTTTGAGAATTCAGTGACATGTTTATGAAAACAAGGTTAGCTAGAAAGGACGTTGCCCTAAGAGTCAGAATTCAGGTAATCATGAGTGACGTAACCTTTCTAGATATCAATTTCTTCTTCAGAAACATTGATGTAATATTCTATAAAATGAATGGGTCAAGCTAGATCATTTTAAGTTTCATTTATAACTTAAAATTATCTCTTTCCCATGACCTACTTTGTACAGTTATTATACAGGCTAAAGTAGATAGTTCTATTCCACATAAAGGGAATGTGGAATATATTTTATTTTTTGTCAGCAGTATTGAGGTATAATTTGTATATATTAAAATGTATACATTTTAAGTGTTGAGTTTGATGAGTTTAGGTAAATATATGTGGTTGTGCTGTCACCACCATAATCATGATATGGAATATTACCATCCTTCTAAACGTTGCCTTGTTCCTTTTTGTATTCAGTGCCCCCCCCCTCATTATCCCCTTGCCCTGGTAACCACGGATCTGCTTTGGTTTTGCCCTTTCTAGAATTTCATAAACTAGACTCATAAATTATGTAGTTTCTTGTATCTGGCTTTGTTCATTTTCAACATTTATCCATGTTATTGCATATATCCGAAGTTCCTTTTTAATTCTGGATAGTATTTCATTGTTTAGATATCCTGCAATTTGTTTATCCATTCAGCAGTTGATGGTGTTTATTTAACTGTCATGAATAAATGTACCAGAAACTTTCGTATAAAACAAGTCTTTGTGTGGACATATGTTTTCATTTCTTTGGGGTGATACCAAGCAGTGGAATTACTGATTCATATGGTAGATGTATGTTTAACTTTATGAGAAACTGCCAAACTGTTTTCTAAAGTGGCTGTCCCATTTTGCATTCACATCAGCTATGTATGAAAGTTTGCTTTACATCCTCAGAAACACTTGGTGTTATTAGTCTTAATTTTAGATATTCAAGTATGTAATAGTATCTTTTTTAAAATATAATTTGCCTTTTTCTAAAATATTTCAAGCATCTTTTTATGTTCTTATTTGCTGTCTGTGTCTCTACTTTGGTTCAGATCTCTGTGTCTAATTTTTGATAGGATTGTTTGTTTTACTGGAATTTTAAGAGTTCTTCAGATATTCTGGATAAGTCCTTTATAAGATACATACATTTTGTAAGTATGTTCTCTTAGTCTTGTTGTGCCTTTTCTTGGTAATATCTTTGAAGATCACAAGTTTTTAATTTTGATGAAGTCCAATTTATCACTTTTAAAATATTTTGTGGGTTTTGCCTCATACTGAAGAAATCCTAACCCAAATTCACTGAGATCTCCTGATTTCTTCTAGGAGTTTCATATTTTAACTCTTACACTAAGGTCTATGATACCTTTCAAGTTAATTTTTGTATATGGTAGGAAGTAAGGTTTGTTTGTTTTCCCGATACGGATATGCACACGTGCTAGGACTGTTTATTGAAAAAGATTATTTAACGATACATTTGGAACTCTGTCTCAGTTCTGCTCCATTAATGTGTCTGTCCTTAAGCCAATACTATATGGTCTTGATTGCTATATCTTTAAAGTCTTGAAATAGAGTCATTTAAGTTGTCCAATTTTGTTCTTCCTTTTCAAAATTATTTTGGCTATTCTAGGTCCTTTGAACTTCCATATGAATTTAATAATTTGTCAATTATTGAAAACGAAAAAAAAACAGCCTGTAGAGATATTCGTTGGGAGTACATTGAATCTATAGATCAGTTTGGAGAGACTTGACAGCTTAACAGTATTGAGTCCTTCAATTCATGAGCATACAACTATCCCTTATTTGGGTCCTAGTATTTTCTCTCAGCAATGTTTTATAGTGTCCATTGTATAGAACTTTCAATTCTTTTGTTAAATTTATTCTTAAATATTTTATTCTTTTTGATACTGTTGTGAATAAAATTGTTTTTGTAATTTCATTTTGGATTGCTTGTTGTAGTTTATAGAAGAGATAATGGACTATTGCACAGGAATGGAGATGAGGAAATCCAGCTGTGATGAGGCCATGTTTATTAAACATTGATAGAATGAAGCAGTGATAGTCCTTTACAGATTTTAACTCTTTGGTCTGGATTATTTATAAGTTGGAGCTGTGTATATTCTGATATATTTGACACTATCATACTTTTTGTCAGTTATTTCTTAGCGGTACTTTGGGGAATATTTTCTTTGACGTCACTGGTTTCCCTTTCATTATCTATGAAAAGAAAATTCCTGTTACCAAGGAATTTTTACCCATTCATTGATAATTACATTTAAAAGAGAAAACATGAATATATCTGCCTTATATTGCTCTATACATAGATACAGTTTACCTACCTTATTTTTACTGCTGATTTTAGGTCAAGTGAAACAGTATAGAAATATAAAATTTAAAAGAAAAAGTAGACTGAGTTATTAGTGAAGCTGGTAAATGTATCTGTGTGTGTATGTTAAAGCTTGAAAATGACTCCCGTTTCTATATTATATAGAAAATGCTTTTTATAAAACTTTGTATCCTCACCAGCAGATAGATTTTTCTAAAGAAGGAAATTAAAGAAAAATGTAGCAGTCCTTCTGTTTAATAACAACGCCATGGTGGTTTTTTACCTTAACTATGCTAGAAACATCTTTGCAAGGTTGTACTCTGTAATTCATAGCTTCCAAATTTGTTCCCTAAACACAGCGAGTTCTTTTAATACATGTTTAATAGAGAATATATCTCTTCATTAAAAAAGACCATACCTGTCTTTTTCAGAACTTTTCTGTGGCTTCACCTTTACAAACATTGTCTTGTAACATATTAATTCTCATAACACATTAACCAATATAAAAGGATAATGTATTTTTTCCTTTCTCGTATTTTTGTTCACGCTAGTAACCAAAGTGCCTTGCATTGTTCATCATGGGTTTACTTTTTTTATTTTTTTGCGGTACGCGGGCCTCTCACGGTTGTGGCCTCTCCCGTTGCGGAGCGCAGGCTCCAGACGCGCAGGCTCAGTGGCCATGGCTCACGGGCCTAACCGCTCCGCGGCATGTGGGATCTTCCCGGACTGGGGAACGAACCCGTGTCCCCGTATCGGCAGGCGGACTCTCAACCACTGCGCCACCAGGGAAGCCCCATGGGTTTACTTTTGAGAGCTTTTTATCTATTCTGGTTCACTTTATATTGGATGCCAATGTGGCCAGGGCTGATGTTCAGCTGGCTTGCGGGAGTATAACCCTGAGGATTGTCTATAGCCAGCTGTCATTCTGATTGGTCACTCACATGTGTAATTCATTCGTTACTTTCTGTCTTATACTTCCTAAAAGTTTATTAATTTCCTCCCTTCTGGTAACAGCCCTACTGCCACTACCTTAGTTGAGGCTGTACAGATCACTCACCTGGATTACCATAGGTGTCTTTGTAACTGTTCACCTTTCTATTCATCTCTACTCCTCAGAGCCGTCCTCTGCAGTGTTGCATGGAATCTAACTCTGGTGACTTGGAATCTGAAAAATAATATTCAGTGTGTGTTTACTGAATGAATGCTTGCATTTCTTTATTCAGACCTTTATTCTTACTTCATTTTACATTTTGCTTATGCTTGTGTCATATAAGCTCTTTTTTCAAGCGTTCACTTTTACATTAGATTCTGAAAATAGGAAAGCTCTATTCTTTGTTGTATATACACTTGTTCTTCTAAACCTTAGAATAATTAGTTTCTTTTGTTTCTGCTTATATAGACTTGAGAGTAATGAGATGGCGATTGTCATCTGTTAGAATGATTTCCTTACTTTACTCTTATTTTAGTTATTTGTGTGCTAAACAGATTTTAGTCAGTTAATGCAAATTTTGAAACTTATACAGGATATATCTGTTTAGTTAAAATATTAGAGTATTTATGTGTCAATATTTAGGGGATATTCCTGTCTCATATAGAGCAATCTTTTAATTATCTTTTAGATTTAATTATGCTCCCTTCCCAATTAAATATTGTAGGAATTTAATGGCTATGACAGTCCTGAATAATTACTCCTGATACCATCAGCACTTCAAATGTGTATGCCACTAATTTTGGAATTAGAGTTCTGACATTCCTTTAGATCGTTTTTCCTGATAGAAAGCCAAATTATTAGATTCTGTTTAGTTTCATTGTATATAAGGTGTACTAAATTTGGAAATAATATTACAGAATCTTTTTCTGGATTAGTCACAGGAATGATTGAATTTTACATGTTACTATAAGACTGATTGCATTGGTTAAAATGCTCTGCTCTTGAAGCTGGTCTTGGAGACCAGTTAGTCTTGATGTTCCTTGGTCATTTACTCTGATCAACCTACTTTAACTACTTGCTAATGGCCCCTAGATGAATTGGATAAAAAGGGGGATTAAGGAGTAAGTAATGAATCAGAGCAGATTCATTACTTACTTACTGTAAGTAAAAAGAAATTACAAAGAGCCAAAATTCCTCTGACCACTGCATTTCTACTGTTATCTTTATATGCGAGGATTACCACATTTTACATTTGACTTTTAATTGTGTGTATTTTTACATATTGTGTTCAGTTCAGCTCTTTGGGGTTGGTGGTTAATATGCCTTATCCATTTTTTTTTTTTTTCGGCGGTACGCGGGCCTCTCAATGTTGTGGCCTCTCCCGTTGCGGAGCACAGGCTCCGGACGCGCAGGCTCAGCGGCCATGGCTCACGGGCCCAGCCGCTCCGTGGCATGTGGGATCTTCCCGGACTGGGGCACGAACCTGTGTCCCCTGCATCGGCAGGTGGACTCTGAACCACTGCGCCACCAGGGAAGCCCCATGCCTTATGTTTTGTCAGTGACATCACTTAAAACCAGATCACGAAAATTAAACTCAGAAAAATCTAAATTTTCCCACATTACCCTAAGTTCAGCTCTTTCTAACTCCTTTCTTTATGGTGAGAAATGATATTGTCATATAGCCCAAAGATGCAAAATATTGATTAGAGTTATTCTTTAACCTTATTAATCACACGTAGTCAGACTTGTACATTTGTATGTTCATCAGTCTATCAAAGCTTGGTTTTTGACTACCTGCAGGTAATAAAAAGTAAAGATGTACTCAAAAAGAGCAAGCATCACATTAATAAGGAACTGGAAGTAAGGATTTGATATTTGGCACACATGGAATAAGTTTGTATGTTATAAACAAACAAATTTAAAGTCACGTATAGACTGAAGATTTTTTTAAATCTTTGCATTTTTCAGATAATGTCCAAACCAGAATTTCTGAGCAGTCTTTCTAACCCATTTTATATTTTTCCTCGTTCTGTGTTTATCCTATTTCTAAAATGCAGCTGATTCTGTAAGGCTCTGTGTTAACTGTTTGGTCACTCTTGCAAATGCTTTATATTCCTAATGGTTGTGAACCTGGGGACAGTTTTTATAGACAAACGCTTGTTTTCATTTGCCTCACATATTTCCTATGTTAATTTCTTTATAATGATTGTCACTAATTTGCCTCACAGGAGCTATTATATACAGATTTTTGTTTTTTCTAGTTGGTGTGTTTGAAAATCAGATATTTATAAATATAGCTAGTAGCTGGCCATAAATTGCTTTAACAAATGTGTATGTAAACAAATTGCACTTCCAGCTTGAAAACAAAATAAATTTCCGAATTAAAATTTCATGAAAGTTCTAATGTTATAATTAAAAATGTAAAACTGGAACTTAGAGAATTTTTTTCCCCTCCTGTTTTCCTACTGCCATTTTTGCTGTTCTCATGCCTGTTACCTCTTCAGCCTGAAAGTCTTTTCACATTGAGAGGTAACTGTTCTTATAGTCAAGGTCAATCTTACAGATAATAAAAAGTAACACTCCTGCACATTTCCAAACTCTGAAGCCTAGACCTGTATAATTTGCTTTATTTTTTCTAAAACAGTCTGATGTTTCAATATATACTATTCTGGAATCAGAATATTCATAATGCTGCATTAAAAGCTTAATTAGTGTTATTTATTTTTAATTAAATGACTGAACCTGTTGAAGACAAAGAAGACCTTTTGTGAAAACAGGATGTATTCTTAGTAAATAGTTGATAGACGTTACAATTCATAATCTGTTTAAATAGACTTCTTTTGGGACTTCCCTGGTGGCACAGTGGTTAAGAATCTGCCTGCCAGGGAGATCAGCTTGGTGCTTTGTGACCACCTAGAGCAGTGGGATAGGGAGGGTAGGAGGGAGGGAGATGCAAGAGGGAAGAGATATGGGGACATATGTATATGTATAACTGATTCACGTTGTTATAAAGCAGAAACTAACACACAATTGTAAAACTATTATACTCCAATAAAGGTGTTAAAAATTAAATTAATAAAGATATTATTTTGCTTACCAAAAAAAGAAAAAAAGAATCTGCCTGCCAATGCAGGGGACAGGGGTTCAAGCCCTGGTCCAGGAAGATCCCACATGCCTCAGAGCAACTGAGCCCATGCGCCACAACTACTGAGCTTGTGCTCTAGAGCCCGCGAGCCACAACTGCTGAGCCCGT
This sequence comes from Grampus griseus, assembly GCF_964374135.1. Taxonomy (NCBI): domain Eukaryota; kingdom Metazoa; phylum Chordata; class Mammalia; order Artiodactyla; family Delphinidae; genus Grampus; species Grampus griseus. The sequence continues at coordinate 37,776,849 of NC_138997.1, forward strand.
GTGCCACAGCTACTGAAGCCCGCGCGCCTAGAGCCCGTGCTCCACAACAAGAGAAGTCACCGCAATGAGAAGGCAGCACATCACAACGAAGAGTAGCCCCCACTCGCCGCAGCTGGAGAAAGCCTGCGTGTAGCAACAAAGACCCAATGCAGCCAAAAATAAATAAATTTATTAAATTCCATATTTTAAAAATAAATAAATAGACTTGTTTGCCATGTTGAAAATATCACATAGCACTGACTTTTGTGTTCTTGTTTTCTATTTTAGGTCACAGTGTGAGAAACGTCCAGGCCTTTGCAGTTCTTCAGAATGCATTTTTAAAAGCAAAAACCAACTTCCTTGCCCACATCATTCTTGATGCCATCACAAATATTTACATGGCTGACAATGCCAATTATTTCATCCTAGAGTCACAGCACACACTGTCACAGTTTGCAGAAAAGATTTCTAAACTCCCAGAAGTACAAAACAAATACTTCGAGATGCTGGAGTTTGTCGTTTTTAGCTTAAATTATATCCCTTGTAAAGAACTTATTAGTGTTAGCATCCTCTTAAAATCTAGCTCTTCTTACCACTGTAGCATTATTGCAATGAAAACACTTCTTAAGTTTACACGACATGACTACATATTTAAAGATGTGTTCAGGGAGGTGGGCCTTCTGGAGGTCATGGTAAACCTTTTGCACAAATATGCTGCCCTCTTGAAGGATCCAACTCAGGCACTACATGAACAAGGTAAAGCACTTTCCATAATTTTATTTTTATTTGACAAAGGGGTTTGAGCAGGGTGTTTTGTTCATGTTTTGCCTGTCATTTTGTTATTGATTTGAATTACTTAATAATGTGCTTTATTATGAGATCCTTGTGAATGTTTCCCACAGGTTAACTTGTTCATTCAACCTCTGTTAGGGAATTGGGGAAAGGCAGGGGGTTGGGGGGTACAGAAGTATGTCGTGGTGGAAGAGAATTTAAGGTAAAAACTGAGGAAAACATTTATGATCCACGTGACCAATGTCTACTACTTTGTTTCTAAGAGGGAATAAAAAAAGCTTCTAGAAACAGTTGGGATGTTTAGGTGCCTTGAAATGTTTTTATTAATTATAGAGAGCAAATAAATATATCTTTTTAGTGATATTATATATACACATATGTATTATCATTAGGTACCTTAAATTTGATGTTTTTCGTCCTTCCTGATAAATCTGTTTAAAGCATAGTAGTATCTGGCACTTAGTATTAAACATGTTGAATGAATTAATGCAAGTTGAATAGACAGCACTATTCATAAACTCTTCATTCTCTTTGGTGCATTAAAATCTAGCATTCTTCTGTTGACCTCCTTGATTAGGAAAGCACCTGTGAGAAGGATACATTTTACTTTGATTGGCATTTTCCTTTTTAATATTTGTTAGGTAGCTCTAGCTTTCTAGCCACACCAAAATGAAATCTATGAACATTGATTTTGACTTCACTTTTGGTAGTTGGTAGACATGTGTATCGTTTTTAAAGGCTGTATTATGTAAGTTGTGTTGATGGTAAAAGTGATAGGAATTATTTTTAAAATTATTTAAAAAATGCTAAATCCAGAAAAAAGTAAGCTTATAACTTCTGTGATTTGGACCTTTAATTCTTTTTTCCTAGGGGACTCAAGAAATAATAGTTCATTTGAAGACCAAAAACACCTGGCTTTGTTGGTCATGGAGACCTTGACAGTGCTTCTTCAAGGATCAAACACAAATGCAGGTAATTAGAAAATTTTCTAGCAAATGCTTTGGGAGGATATTACCTCTGGTCTGTCTTCTGTAATGATTCTTGCTTCTGAAATGCTCCTGTCTCTTAGAGGAAAAACTACTGATTCAGTGATGGCACTATCATATCTCTAGAAATGCAATACTTTTGACCTTCCTAAGTTTATGAATGGCAAAATATATAACATTATTATTACTTCAAAATATATTCTTATACTTTATTGTATGCCTTGTGTTTGAAGTATTCTTTTTCTGTTTTTTTACTTATATAGTACAGACTCTTCATCAAATAACTTTGCTTATTTAAATATTTTCCAAAACATGGTGATTCTCTTAATTATTTAGTAATTCAAGTCAGAGTATTATAATGTTACAACCTTAGGGAAATACTGAAAAGAATAAAACTTGCCTCTCCCAGGTAAAAATGGATTCAGTAAATCTTTTGTTTATCTTTAATCTCAACTTTTCTTCATTCTTTTTCTACCTGTCATTAATAAACGGTCCAACTGTATTTATAAAATATCACACTTGCTTTTGAAAAAGTTTACTTAAAATTTCAGCCAATGTCAGAAACCTCCCAGGCACCAATGTCAATACAACTTGAAAGGAATAAGTGATGAGGAGGTGAGTTCAGATGAGTAGGCTGAGCCCAGATCATATAGAGCTTTTTTAGGCCATGCTGAGGAACTTGAATTGTATTTTAAGTGTTATGGCAAGCTAGAAATGAATGAGTTAATGAACAAATAAATGAACTAGCAAACACACAAATGCATGCCTATTTGCCTGAATGCGGAGGAGCCCAACATGCAACATATAAAATATATCATGTGTCCTAGACACCATGCTAGGCGTTCAAAATGCAGAGATAATTCTTGGACTTCCCTGGTGGTACAGTGGTTAAGAATCCAATGCAGGGGACACGGGTTCGATCCCTGGTCTGGGAAGATCCCACATGCCACGGAGCAACTAAGCCCGCGCGCCACACCACTGAGCCTGTGTTCTAGAGCCCGCGCACTGCAACTACTGAGCCCACACACCACAACTACTGAAGCCTGTGCGCTCTAGGGCCTAGTTCTGCAACTACTGAGCCCACGTGCGGCAACTACTGAAGCCCACGCGCCTAGAGCCCATGCTCCACAACAAGAGAAGCCACCTCAATGAGAAGCCCGCGCACCACAACGAAGAATAGCCCCCACTCACCGCAACTAGAGAAGGCCCGCGCGCAGCAACGAAGACCCAAGGCAGCCCCACAAAAAAGGATAATTCTTGCCCCAAAGGAATTACAACCTGATAAAGAAAGATGTAAACACATAATTGTATAAGTAATTATTTAAGTACAGTTTTGGTAAATGCCAGTACAGAGTTGAATGAATTTAGAAGGTAATACAAACAATAAGTGTGATAAAATTTAATGGGTATGATACTAACATTTTGTCTGTGGTATCATAATCTCCTTATTTCCACTAACTAAATTTAGTTAGCTGAAATAGAAATGTAATGAGGATGTACTAACAATTTATTTTGCAAATTAGCTTTTTATGACATGATCTAGAGTTACATAGGAAGAGACTGAACAATTCCACTGAAGAGGTGACCCTATAAGACCAAATGTCGCTTAATCCATCTCCCAGCATGCCAGACATTTTCACAAAGTTCTTTTCTTATTGACTGTCTTTTCCTTCTTAAGAAAGATGTTATTAGCTGTGTGATCTCAAGCACTTAAAATAGTATTTCACTCATAGTAAGTATTCAAAAATTATTAGCTATTATGATTGTCTAATGGGCACTACTTGACCACCAGGAAGTAAATAAACCTGGCCTTCCATGTGCTAAATCTCAGGCACATGACTTACACTCACTTCAAGGTTATAGAATTCTTATGAAGTTAGCAAATAGAAAGTCACTAAATAGAGAGAACAGTGGCCACTTCCACAAAATATACTTGACATTTATTCCTTCAGGAAACACTTTTTGAAACACAGACCAGAAGGAAATAAAGCAGAAACTAACATACCATTGTAAAGCAATTATACTCCAATAAAGACGTAAAAAAAAAAAAAAAAAAAGAAATCAAATTAACGGGGGACCAAATATATAAGCAAATAATATTAAGACGGTTTGATACAAACTATTACAATAGTGGCATATACAAGGTACTCTGAACGTATAAAGGATAGAACAGTTACTTTGGAGGAAATACTAATTGATGATTTAGATCACTTGGTCCATTTTTTTTATATACTCAAAAGATGGTATTTGACATAAGAATAGTATCATTCATGGTCAAAAGCACAGGCTATAGAACGCGCCTATATAGACATAAATCCTGCTGGCTGTTTGCTAGCTGTATGGCTGACCTTGGCCACTCAACTTCTTGAGAAGTTACTCAACTTCTGTGTGTCTCATATGTTCATCTGTGTAGTAGGGGGTGAGGATTAAATAAATCAATCTACGTAAAGCCTTTGGGACAGAGCAGTGCCTAATGCTTTCTGTTTATAGCGTTTGTCTTCTTTTTGTTTGTGTGCTCTACTAACTAATAAAGTTTGGTTCCTTGTAATTTTTCTCATTGCAGAATAATTTATTCCATTGTTTTCTTGCTACTGTTTTAGAAGCCTTGTTCAGTTTAAACCTCATTTATTTGGAATATTGTTCATCTAAAAGCCTTTTTTTTTTTTTTTTTTTTTTTTTACCTTTGCGGTACGCGGGCCTCTCACTGTTGTGGCCTCTCCCGTTGCAGCGCGGAGGCTCAGCGGCCATGGCTCACAGGCCCAGCCGCTCCACAGCATGCGGGAGCCTCCCAGACCGGGGCACGAACTCATGTCCCCTGCACCGGCAGGCGGACTCTCAACCACTGCACCACCAGGGAAGCCCCTAAAAGCCTTTTACTAAACTGATTTCAAGTATTGTTCAGTAAAGCCTCTACATAAAAATATTGGCCTCTTTGGTATCTACCTATGAAATTTCCGAATAGTCTAGATTTGGAGAAGTTGGACATGTTGATCATACCAGGACATGCTTTTTTTCTTTTTTTCCTTTTTTTACAGTTGCTCCTTCTCTCTCCTTTTCTTTTATTTTCAAATTTATTTATTTTATTTTTGACTGCATTGGGTCTTCGTTGCTGTGCTCTGGCTTTTCTCTGGTTTCAGTGAGCGGGGGCTACTCTTCATTGAGGTGTGTGGGCTTCTCTTGTTGCAGAGCACAGGCTCTAGGCACACGGGCTTCAGTAGCTGTGGCGCGTGGGCTTAGTTGCAGATTCTTAACCACTGCGCTACGAGGGAAGCCCCAGGGTATTCTTGCATAAAGGAAATCTACGAAAATTTGTATATGCCTTTGCTGACAACCCACAGTTTTGTATTGTATTGTAATTGTAAATTTAAAAGGAGATTTTTCTATTGTAATTTGAAAAGTGAAATAGCTGGGTGGATTTTATGTGCATTCTTCAGAGTTATTCTTTCTACAAAAAGATCAGGTTTTAATTCATTTGGCTTAGAATGTTTTAAGTTAGCCCATATTCTTTTTTCTCCTTCCTCCAAGGAATTTTTCGAGAATTTGGAGGTGCAAGATGTGCACATAATATAGTAAGGTACCCACAATGTCGGCAGCATGCCCTGATGATGATCCAGCAGTTGGTGCTTTCTCCAAATGGGGATGATGACATGGGCACGCTCCTGGGGTTGATGCACTCAGCCCCACCAACAGAACTGCAGCTGAAGACTGACATCCTAAGAGTAAGTTTGATAAGTGTGTTGGTATGATTTTTACTACTAAAATCTGTGGCTGTTTTTAAATGACTTAAAACTATTATGAACTATTCTTGCAATTTTTCGTCAAGTCTAAAATTATGTCAAAATAATAATTGAAGAAAAGCCAGTGTCTCTAACCTGACCTCCAAGGGCCCTGGGGATGACAGCTATCTCTTTTCCCTCTGACTTCCTCTCCTGGGACCCTCACCCTGTTCCTGGCACACACATGACAGGAAGTATAGCTCCCTTCTAGAATCATGTATTTCTTTTATTAAACTTTTGCTTTATTCAGTTAATTTCTCATCAATAATGAGAAATTTGTGTGTTTTTCTTTATGCTGTTGTATGTTTCACCCTGTTTTGAGCATAATGACAATTTTTTTTTTCTGGCCTGGCTGCATAGCTTGTGGGATCTTAGTTCCCCGACCAGGGATTCAACCCAGGCCCTGACAGTGAAAGCCAGGAGTCCTAACCACTGGACCGCCAGGGAATTCCCATAATGACAATTTTGAGTGTGCATTTTAACTTAAAAGCAAGAATAATCTGACCACAATTTATCTCTTAGACAAGGAAGACATCCACATGCATATCAATATTGAGGAACATTTGTATATTTGAGGGGATTGTGGGGTAAAAACAAGTGCCTTCAAAAGTCATTAAGGTTGCCAGCTTTTTAAACATACATTTTCCTCCTTTCTTGGTACCTTTGTAATTGGATTTGTAAAATATTGGTAGATAAAGCCAACAAGAGGCAATTAACTGACCTGTAATTTTGAAACAGTGTTGTTCTGGTAAATGGTGGTAACTGACTCTGAGACAGGAGGAAGACAGGAGGGGGTCCTGATATTGCTGCATTTACTGATTTCCATGGTGTCAATACTCCCACTGTGACCTGTTTCAGGCAGCTAATGTGTTACTGAATGTGGCTTGGGAAGAGGTATACAGTAGCACCCCATTGTATAATATCTCAAGGGCACAAATAATAATAAAATACAGAAAATAAGAAATACAGTTTTGAGTGTTTACCACTTTTGTTTTTGCAATAATTAATTTAGTTTTAAATTTATAGAACTTAATTTTTAATTATGGTTATGTTTTTAACAACTGGTATGCAGAATTCCAAAAATAAAACTGTTGGCTCTCCAGACCAGTATGAGCTGGCTCCAGCATTCCACTGCTTTGAGGGCATGAAGTAGTGTTGGAAAGCAGCGAGGAGGATTTGGGATTCCAGTTTCAGTTTCCATTTTTGCTTCATTCAGAATTGCTTTTCACTGTCTCCATTCAGTTGAGACAACCACAGACCTATGTAGTTTAATTTGTAATATGTAGTATTTTATAATTCTGCCAATGTACAAATTTGAATTGTAAGCATTAGATTTATGCAAATGGAGTGAATATGTAGCTGATGATTTTGCCTAATTAACCACCTTGCATCTATATCTCCTTGTAACTTTGGCATTTGCTACATTATCATTAATTATTGCTTTAAGCAGGATATTAAGTTATTCATGGTATCTGAAATGTTCAGATACTGAGATTATGCTGTGATAATGTCACAGTGCCAACAGAGTAACCAGTTTTGAGGCAGTAGGAGGTGAACTTATCCAGAAACACACAACATAGAGTACTTTTGGACTAAGGATTAATAAGCACTGTTTTTCTGACCCCTATCATAATTCTGACCAGCGATACAATTTTGTACATATTACTTTGACTCCTAACTCGTGCTTCCTCATATATAAAATAATACATGTCCAGTTTTTCCCCAGTGTGTTTTTGAAGATGATGATGGTTATGGGTTTTTATGCCAGGCACTTTGCTAAGGGTTTTACATGTATTTCCTGTAAAGTAAGTTCTTATTATTGTCTAGATTTTACATAAGAGGAAACTCTGGCACAGAAAGGTTAAGCAACTGACCACAATGAAATGATTTTTAATGTTGGGGTCAAAATTTCCACCCAAGCGTTCTAACTCTAGCCCTTGCATTTAACCTTCAGGCTAGGTTATAAGATGCTTAAAAATAACAAAAAGTTATGAAGTCTTGTTGTAAATAGGAGTTGATATTATGAGTACAGTTTATTAAATTTGAGAAGATACGGAAACGAAACTAACTGCAGAATAATGGAAGAAATACACTGTATTTCTAAATTTTATTTACATATACAGATTGTACATTTTCTGTCTTTTAAAATAATAAGGTATAGGTATGTACAGTGGAATCTCATAATTTCTAAAGTATCAATAGTATATTTGAAAAAGGTAATTATATATATGAATATTTAGCTTTTCCCTTTTGCAAATACTATTAGAAATGTATGAGATATTTTAATAAAATGGCCTTTTCAAATGTAATGACTGGGAAGATTGTAAATTGTATCTTAAGCAAAATTAAGTTCTCATGGTGTTTCAGTTGCTGAAACAGGGAAAAGGAGCCTGTGTATCTGCAAACAGATTTCGAATTGCTGTTTGGGGCAGTATAGCTTCATGGTTAAGTGCATGAGTAGGGGAATCAGACTGCCTGGATTTAAATCCTATCTTTGCCATTGTATAAGCCTTTGGCAAATTATTTAACCACGTGGGGCCTCAATTTTTCATCTCTAAAGTGCGGATAATAATAGTTCCAATGCATAGGATTATTGAGAGAATTAAATAAGCTAATGTATTAAAGCACTTAAAGAAATACCTAATACATAGTAAGTGCCCCATAAAATGTTAAGTAATTTTATAATGTGTTATTTTTAATAATAAACTATGTTAAAAGTATGACACTTCAGAAAATAACTTATAGTTATAAAAGATTGTTTTACCTGTTTGGCCTTAACAGCTATTCTGGGAAAGAGCATGCTTTCAGCCCTCAGGCCGCAGTTCACTTTGCAAGAGAGAATGTCTAATAACTCCTCTGAAGTGACTGCTCTTTCCAAAGCATCGGGATATGGTCATTTTATATGAATCGGAATACTTCAGCTCTTGGCTTCCCTGATCATCTCTCTGATCCTTTCTAGAATAAATCATTTTGTATACACACAGTCGTAAGTTTTCATGATTGTGTAAAATTATACTTGAATGTGTATTTTACTTATTTAATAAAATTACTTTGTAAAAATCACTGAATTCATTGATGTCATTATTCATCAACTATATAGGAAAAGTTTTTCGGCCAGGATTTGGATATATCCATTATTCTGTCAAAAGCAATATGCGATAGTGTTTTCTAAAACGATCTTCTGCTTTTAATATGGCACTTTTTAATTAGCAAAATATTTGGCATGCTTCATAAGACTGCTTATTCGGTAAATGACAAAAATACTCATATCAGATGTTCACAGAATGGCATTCCCCTTTGACATTCATGTACAGTTATTTTTCTTTAATTTGAATTATAAGTTTGTGTTTGTTTGTGTTGTTTCTTTGTCCCCTGTAGGCCCTCCTGTCAGTCCTTCGAGAAAGCCATCGTTCAAGAACAGTTTTTAGGAAAGTTGGAGGATTTGTGTACATTACGTCCTTGCTTGTTGCTATGGAAAGATCTTTGAGCTCACCACCCAAGAATGGCTGGGAGAAAGTGAACCAGAATCAAGTGTTTGAACTTCTCCACACTGTGTTCTGCACATTGACTGCAGCAATGCGCTATGAGCCGGCCAACTCTCATTTCTTCAAAACAGAGATTCAGTATGAGAAGTTGGCAGATGCCGTTCGATTTCTTGGCTGTTTCTCAGACCTAAGAAAAATAAGCCCCATGAATGTCTTCCCCTCAAATACACAGCCATTTCAGAGACTTTTAGAGGAAGACGTAATCTTGATGGATTCAGTGTCACCCACTCTACGGCACTGCAGTAAACTCTTTATTTATCTCTACAAAGTAGCCACAGATTCTTTTGACAGGTATGGCTCTGCTCTGTGCTCTGAATTAAAGGGTATACTATGTATGACTTCAACATTAAGGCTTAAATTATAATTTAATCTGAAAGAAAATGAAAACAAATGAATCTTCTCTCTCATTTACTTATCACTGTATTTGTGAATATTACTATTGCTCTGATCTTAAGCTTTTCAGCATGGACATCTGTGTATTATTTGTAAAACCAGGTTAGAGTTAAGCTCTCTATGCAGTTAACGGAGCAGTTTCAATGAAGTTGACTTTTTTTTCCCCCCATGTTGGGTCTCAGTTGCTACGCGGGGGCTTTCTCTATTTGCGACGAGCGGGGGTACTCTTCGTTGCGGTGCGTGGGCTTCTCATTGTGGTGGCTTCTCTTCTTGTGAAGCACCGGCTCTAGGCACACGGGCTTCAGTAGTTGCAGCACGCAGGCTCAGTAGTTGCAGCGCACGGGCTCTAGGGTGCGCAGGCTTCGTAGTTGTGGTGCGTGGACTCTAGAGCACAGGCCCACTAGTTGTGGCATATGGGCTTAGTTGTTCCACAGCATATGGGATCTTCCCAGACCAGGGATCAAACCCATATCCCCTGCGTTGGCAGGCAGATTCTTAACCACTGCGCCACCAGGGAAGTCCCTGAAGTTTACTTTTCATGGTGGTGTTTCCTATGTTTTCTTTTTCCTCTTTATTCTCAAGAACGTTAGGTACATCCAGACTTACTGATATTAGTTATCAATAGAACATAGTTATGATTACATGTATTTTCAGACAGATGATATAGTCTCAACATTCATAATCATTCCTAACATTTTATAATCCTCAAAAAATGATATATCTCCCTGGGAGACATTGATAGTTCAAGAGTCCATCAGATTAATTTACTCATTCCTTCATTAAATAAGTACTTAACAAACACCTATCGCATGCCATCATGCTAGGCATTGAGGGTGCAACTCAGCACAAAGCTACTTTGGTTATATCCATCCTTTACCTTAAATACAAACACATGAATAAACAATAACATATTGTGATAAAATCTATGATGTGGAAAATCCAGGGTTCTAAGATCATAAGTCTGCTTTACCTAAATCACTTATTTTCAGTTCTTAAAGTGTGTTTTCAATTAAGCTCTCACTTTGAAAATAATGTGAGAGTGATCATGCTGATCATGCTGCTAATTTGCCCCAAGCATTATCACTTTTAACCATTACCATAGTTTTACTTCATAAAACAAGTGAATCGTTTCTATAATGGCCCCATAAATAAAGCAAGTAACTCTATTGGGTAGAGCTAAAAGCTTTTATATCCTTAACTATAAAATTATCTACTTTGAAATACCTACTGAGATGTTTCTTGTTTCTTATTATTTCTTTGGCCTTAGTATTCAGATAGAAAACACAGGTAATGTAAAAAAGGTTTTCAGATTTTCCCTGCCTTGAAAATAAAAATGGATATATATTGTTAACTTATAGAAACCATGGGAGAGTGTAGTGTTGAGGGAATAAGGTGTTTTTTAAAATTAAATTTTGTGTATTTAGATTCAACCTCTTTTCCCTTGTTTTCTAACTTATCCTAGTTAGTATACCTTATTTTTAGTTTGCTTCCTCAAGAAACAAGGCCTATAGTACTCTGTTTTCAAATATGTTACATGTTAACATTAATGAATAAGCATCTGCCTTAAGCATGCTTTTCTGTTTCCCTCAGTGCATGTGTTGTAGTCTTGTTCCTTGTTCCCGCTGAGTATGGAGGATGTTCCCTATTAAACTTTTACTGGTATTTCTTGTGAAACTAACCAACTGCCAATCAACTGTGTCCTGTTCTAACCTTTCTAAACCACCCTGTTTTGTTGTCTGTAGTCGTGCAGAACAGATCCCTCCTTGCCTGACAAGTGAGTCTTCTCTCCCCTCTCCTTGGGGTACACCAGCTTTGTCCAGGAAAAGGTACTGATCTAATAACAGAAGTCAATCTTTACTTGTGTGGGTTTTTTTCTTCTGTGTTCAGTTATATATTAATGTGGATTTTGTGCTTTGTAACTTTAATTATTTTCTTTCTATTTGATATCTTTGTTTTTGTTTTTTAAAACTGTCAGCTTCTGCTGAGTGTATTTATGAGAGTAAAATGTGTTGATGCTATGAAGATATGAAGGACATGTAGCATTTTGTCATCCAACTCTATTATTTGGACTAAAATATGCATTTTAGAACCAGCATGTATTTTATTAAAATTAATTTAGAAATGAGGATGTAATGCCTCTACTCTTTAACTAGAATACTTTTCTCCCTTTTCTTTTCACTTTAAATGTGCTTGGGATCATTCTTTGGCTTTTAGTATTACTTCAAAATGAACATCCCAGCACTGGCTGAGGAAATGTGTATTTTCTCAATCGGGTTCAACCAGTTGAAATGTGATGCAGGCTAACCTTTGAAAAAGTGAATAAAAAAAATCTCCCCTAGCTCCTGTTTTCATCAGTTGTGTGTAAATCTCTTTCTAAACTAATGTAGTCTACCTCATATATAATGCTTATGACTATAAAGAACCAGCAGTTGATTGACAAGAGTACAATTAAGATCCATTTGAGATTCCATTTGCGACCTGTACTTAAAATGATCATAGTCTGTGCACTTGGCACTAAATACTCTTCCTGCCCCTGTTTTCCTCATAAGCAAGTGCAAGTCCTTAAGTCTTGTATTAATTCTCTCCCACTATGGCTTTTTAAAAATGAATCCTGAGGTTCTGCTATGTTGTTGTTTAATTTTATTTCTGTTGTTCAGATTTGGAAACTTGAACACAGTTGTGGTTAATTTAGTACTAAATTTGAAGTATTTGTTATAAATTTGGTATTTCAATATATTTTAAGAGTTATATTCATTAGGTATATGGGCTTATATTTTCCTTTTCTTTTAAATTTACACTGGGGCTTACAGCTCATTTTCTTCTAGTAAATCATGGCATAGTTAAATGAATTTAGTATTGTTCAATGTATTTGTATTTAAAAACTACTGTTTCTTTTTTGTTTTTGTAAGAGCAGTTCTTGATTCAAGATATTATGAAATCAATTTGAGTTGACCTAGTATATTTTTCTGTTGCTAAAATGAATAAGGTAAAAGGTATACTTTGTGTTGCAAGATTCATGTGTGCTTACTATCCCAGAGAACTACTGGATGTTAGAAAAATAGTTTCAATTACTAAATAGTTTTAATCATTAAAAAAATCATATTTATGATTCTATCATACATGGTAAAGGCTTAAAAATTGCTGTGTTTAAATTCATTAAGTATTAACCAAAAATTACAATACTTTCAATAGGGATTCACAGATTAAGGGGACAAATATTTAAAAATCTATTAGAACCTATTATTTATTTAAATAGTAGTTTGACAAAGGGAAAACAGCATTTTATTCTATATGGTAGTTATTTAAGGCCTTCGATCAAAAACATTTTTTCATCTTTTGCAACATAGCTACATATAAGGATGTCCTGTCTTTGACCTAAGGGGAAACTGTCACTGAATCAGCAGTTGTAGTTGAGTGTATCTTATCCATGGGAATTCTAATCAGGCTTACAAGTTGATGTTACCCCAAGGAAGCTCCCAGTGCTGTTCATGCTAATAATAAGATCAGTGTAGCTTGCCATTCTAGTCAGGTTACATACATTTTGCTCAGTGATAAGAATCATAAGCTAATAAAAACTTTTTTTACTTCACAGTATAGTAATTTTTGAAATTAGAATATCTCAAGAACATTTCAAATTACATCAGCTTATGGGCATCTTTTTTCTTGTGGCAAAACATGTTTTGTCTTGTTTTGTTTGCAAAAGGAAAAACCAACATTATGTTAGTTTTATGGCTTGTGGAGATTAAGGTACTAAGGAAATTTCAACTTGTGATACTTGTCTGGCAAGTAAAATCTTGGAGATTCTTCTCTATTTGAAGACTCGGAGGAAGAAGAACTAGGAAACCTTATTTTGGAAAACTAAAATTCAAAATTTTTTTCATTATTCAGAAGGAATAATGGAACAGAATTATGCTGAACAATATTCAATCACAGTCAGAGGAGGTGAAAACAAAATACAAAATAGTAATCAAGACTCTCAGAACATATCTGCAATTGCAAAATAGGTGGCGAGTACTAGTTATCTTTCGAACATGGTGTCCATTACTTAGTGCCTATACACGCTTGATAATTAAGGCAAAGCAAATTCAGAATTTAAATATTTCAGTATATATTCCCAAAAGAGGTAGATAAGTCTTAAGTATATATGAGAATTTAGATTGAAATATTAAGTAGCGATTTCTTTAAGCTTTAAAAGTAACTGCAACATAAAAATTAACTAAATTTTGCAATGTCATTTTATCCTGTCTTTGCAAATGGTTAGGTCTTGGTTGGTAGTTACCAATTTAATAAGCTTACCACAGTCTCTAAATGTAAAAAGTGGTAATACCTAAGTGACTTAGTAAGAATTAATGTTATATAATGGCTGTTAAAATAGACCTAATTTTACTTAATAAATACCATACTTTAGATTTCTACAATGTTTGCAGTATTTTACTAGTTTGAGAAGAATAATATAATTCCTACATTAGAATATTTTTCTATATAAGATTTAAAAGTTTACTACTTTAATAGTTACATATTAGTAGAGTTCAGTTTCCAAAGACATAAAGGACTTCTTCCTAGCTATACATATCAGTAATTTAAGTTCAAATGTATATTAAATCAGGCAACTAAGAAATAATTTCGGAAGGCCTGTAACTAGAATATACAATTAGAATTGATGTTTTTTCTCAAAATTGCATTAGTTTTTATGTGTAATGAAAACAATTTTTATGAAATTTCTTAATGGTTTGAAGTTCCTATTACACAATAGAGGAATTAGGAATCTTTTTTTTTTTCTAGTTAGGTCAAAATATTTTAAAGAATAAAGGGAGAAACATGGGAGGAGGATACCTGTTGTTAATAAACATTTAGAAAACTATTGTAGTAAGTTTAGAAATTAAATCTTTCTGAACAAAAACAGAAAAAAAAACAGGGAGTGGAAAAGAGTAGGTGGAGGATATGCTGACTTTAAACAGTAGCGCACATGTGTTTTTTTTTTTTTTTTTTAAGTGAAGCTGAATACTTTCCTAGAATCTCTGTTAAAAAGAGAATGGTACTCAAAAAAAAAAAAAAAAAAAAGGCAGTGCCAATTCTTTGCTACTAAATCAGTGACTTAAAGCATCTGTTTCCCAAGCTGCTCTTGTGCCAGAGAGCTGAAACTGCGCTGCTGTCAGTGACAGAGCTCAACATTAGACAAATTATGCTGAAACCAATTCATTGGAACAAAGAGCTCCCATAGGCTGAACCCACAAGCATCTGTTTCCTTGTGCCAAGATACAAAATGTGCAAAACTCATGAATTGCAGAAGAAGAGTATGAAATAGACGGTGGAGATCATTGATGAGAAGAAATATTGTGCATTCAAGGGCATGGCTAGGCTTTCTAACTCATGGAAGCTTGTTACGTAAAATATCCCAAGTTTTTAAAAATTGTGAATATTCTCAGTGGTAGGGAGGATAATGCAAAAGAGCATGAATGTAGTTCCAAATAAGCTAAAGGAGAACTCCCTTGATTCTTAATACATTTATTGACATGTGGCCAGCATTCTGAGCCAACTCTGACTCAGTTGAACCAGTTATAGAGTAGGCCGCTTTGATCTTGTTTGTTCTTGATTATATTACCCATGGTTTAAGGAAAGGTTAAAAACACATAGGAAATTTCAAAGAAAACACTCTCACTGAGGCACTTAATATAACTTGTACTCTCATCACAAATTATCAGAAATATTATCTTTCTTAGAGCTTTGACTCACTGTAATTTCACCTATTCTTTATATCTGCTGTCATGTATGTTATTCTTTTTGTTTTTCTTTTTTTCAGTTTTACTGAGATATAATTGATATACTGCACTGTATAACGTTTAAGGTGTACATCATAATGACTTGGCTTACATGTGTTGCAAAATGATTACTACAGTAGGTTTAGTGAACATCCATCACCTTACATAGATTCAAGGAAAAAATGGTTTCTTCCTTGTGATGAGAACTTCTAGGATCTACTCTTTTAGCAACTTTCAAATACACCATAGAGTAATATTAACTAGTCATCATGTGCCATTCTTTAATGAAACACTCCAAATAGTAAGTGATAAAAACATATAAGAGCCTAAAAGACTTGATAAGTTGTCTATATGTGACTCAAGAATTGATAATATATTGTTTTTTAATTTCCCAACGTTAAGGTGTTTTGCTACCCAACCCCTAATTATAAGGCTTTTTTTTACTCAGTGGAGAAAGGTAGTAGAAGATGAAGAAAATGAACAGAGAATGTGATTGAATTAAATACCCAATTACCCTTCTTTCTTTTCATAGGCATGCATATCATTCTGTTTCAACTCCCCCTGTCTACCCTCCTAAAAATGTTGCTGACCTGAAACTACATGCGGCAACTTCATCTCTCCAGAGTTCTGATGCTGTCATCATCCATCCTGGAGCCATGCTTTCTATGCTGGACCTCCTGGCCTCTGTTGGGTCAGTGACACAACCAGAAGTAAGCTTGGATAGATTGGTTCCTTCCCGTCTTTAATGAGTGGAAGGTGTGACTGCATGAGCAAGGGAGTGGGACCAAGAAGGTAACATGGAACCTTTCTGTGTCACATACTGAAGTAGGTAAAGGAAAAAAACAGGATTTTCGTGTTTGAGTCTTAACTTTCCTAATGAGTAGTAGATACGTATGTTTTAGAATACAACTCATTTGTTAAAATGCAGTTACTTCTGGTACTAAAATAATTCCCTTTCTCCTTGTAAATCCTGCTCAGCAGTGGAAGTTGTTAATAAATAATACAGGAAGAAAAATGACTGAAGGTACCATTTTGAGGCTATTTATGTATTTTCATTTGTAACACTCAGGAGTTTGGGTGAACTGGAGTTTGGGTGACTAGTTTTGTTTAAAATGTTGTATGGTTTCGAAGGCCTAAAGTGTAACAAATGTTAACAGTAGGTCATTCTTTAAACTGGTTATTTACTTACCATGAAAAATATTTACTTTATACCCACTATTTCTATAAAAATAAAAATATTATTAGTTACATATAGTCATGTAATATGAAAGACTTGGAAGAAAATGGAGTTGAGCTAGGTATGCTTCTAACAGAATGAAGACCAGAAATATTTCCCTGGCCCTGTTCTGGAGTTGCTGTGTCCCTCTAAGTCAGCTACTTAATTCATCTGAATGTAATTTGAAGCATGTAGAGACCTCATATTAAAATTAAAGGTGTGCTTCAACTCTTAAAAGGAGAGAACTATCACCTATCTTATTAAGAATGCCCTGGTGGCATGAATTTCTTTGTTAACTCCAGCATGCTTTGGACCTTCAACTTGCCGTGGCAAATATTTTACAATCACTGGTGCACACAGAAAGAAACCAGCAAGTCATGTGTGAAGCTGGTCTCCATGCGCGACTGCTGCAGCGGTGCAGTGCTGCGCTGGCTGATGAGGACCACTCACTGCACCCGCCCCTCCAGCGAATGTTTGAACGATTAGCCTCTCAGGCTCTGGAGCCCATGGTGCTGAGGTCAGTATGTTCTCTTCTTCACATTCAAATAAGCCACCATTAGTAATGGCCGTTTCTAGAGTCTTTATAGTCAAGAGTCTTGCTTTAATAAACATATATTCAGTTATCTGTGGGCAAAACCAAAACACCACGAAAATGGGCAAAATGCCCAAAATATCGCACTTAGAAACAGATCAATCTAGTTATTAGTAAACAGGATGTTTTTGTCCATTGGTCATTTCTTCTGCTTGAATCCAGCAAACTCTCACTTCCCTTTAAAAATGGAGTCATGTTATATTTGTATGACTTGCATCTACTTTATAGATAAGAACATTTTATGTGGACGAACTCTTTTAAGAAACACTTTTTAAATTTTAAAATAATTAGAGATTCAGAGGAAGTTGTAAAGGTAGATCAGAGAGATTCTGTGTCCCCAGCATCCAGTTTCCCCCAGTGGTTACATCTTATGTAACTACAGGACAGTATCAAAGCCAAGAAACGGACATTGGTACAATGTATCCACGTATGCTACAGTTCCCCTGTTATTTATCACTTGTGTCAGATTGATGTGCCATCACGCAATTAAGATGTCACAAAGATCTCCCCAGTGCTCCCTCTTTATTATCATAGCCACTTCCCTAACCCCCGCCATCTCTAACCCCTAGAAACAACTCTGTTCTCCATCTCCGTAATTTTGTCACTTTGAAAATGTTATGTAAATTGAATCATACAGTATATGACCTTTTGTGATTAGCTTTTTTCACTCGTTATAGTGCCTTTGAGATGCATCTAGATTGTTATGTATCAAGAGTTTGTTTCTTTCTATTGCTGAGTTGTAGTCCATGGTGTGGATATACCTTGCACAGTTTAGCCATTCGAGAAATAGGTATATTTGAATAACCTTTTTTAATATAAGAGAAACAGTGCTCTGTGTTTTAGGGATAAAACAACATTAAAAAAAAAAACTTTCCTTGAAATTACCTAGCCAAACAGATTTAATGTTTAAATCATCTTGTCCTTCCTTAAAAAAATACTCTCATATATCTTGTTACTTTCAGCTGCAACTGAGGAGCCCGCCTACTGCAACTAAGGCCCAGTGTAAATAAATAAATAAATAAATATATTTTTAAATAAATAAAATAATTTTTTTCTGCTGTTAAAGTACTCCTTTTTCATAAAACTTTTGGAACTTTCTTAAGAATGGTTGGACTCTATTTGTAATTTATATTTTTTAACTGACTCCAAGCTAAGAAAAACCTCTGTGGTTAACATTTGTTAAACAGTATTGTACAGGGCAGTGTGCCAGGCCTTAGTAATACGAAGATGAATGACACAGTCTCTGCTCACTTTGTCACATTATGAATGTATTCAGAGACCTAAAGTTTTGAAAACAGCATGGAGATTTTCCCATGATCCTTTTTGATGATCTGCTACTTTAAAAGTAGAGAGACTGAATGAGAAAAAGAGACTATCTCATACCTAATGCTGTATTTTACTAAATAACTTGTACCGGCTACTTAGGTAAACAGAGGAAGCAATGGAAACCAACCATTTGGACATGCTCAGTTTTCACAGTGAATGAATTAGATGAATGCAAAGGTCACATGATGGTATAGGCACCTAGCTGCTGGCAAGCCATAGATTATGAGCTAATTGTATATCACACTCTATGTGAAAAACTGGCAAAGGGTACCTGACCTTTAAATATTTGTTTTTTCTGCTGTAGGTAATTGAAAATTCAGAGAAGTATTCTTTTTTTAATTTTTTTACTTTTACATGATGCTGTAAATGACTGGATATAAAGGGCTTCTATTTTTGTAACCCCTTGACAATTCACTATATTTCTGCCCATCACATTCCAGGAGAACATGCTCCTCAGGTTTCCTTTGTAACTTTTCACAAAACTTGGTGCTCTTTTCACTGCTTGATGAATTAAAACATAAAATTAGCATTGTATATTATAGTAACTGTTCAGATTGCTTTAGTATTTTTAATTAGTCTGTTATAATTCATTAAGTCACATTTTTTGTGTGTTTAGTTTATGAATTATATAATGTTCCCAATCAAGGAATAACTTTGCTTTGTCTCTTCTTCAGGGAGTTTTTACGTTTGGCAAGTCCATTAAATTGTGGTGCCTGGGACAAAAAACTGCTAAAACAATATAGGGTCCACAAACCAAGTTCACTGAGTTATGAGCCAGAGATGAGAAGTAAGTTGACCTTTGAAGTTCCCTTTTTTGGTTTATCTTATAAATGAAAATCATGTAAGGGAAGAAAATTATTTCAAGAAGTTCGACTGTAAAAAAAAAGAAAGGAAGGGTTTGTTGTTGTTTTTCATTTGTTGTTATTTAAATAGAAAAACGTAAGATCTCATTGTTTGACTGGAGAAGCGGGCAGATGGGGGTGGCAAAGGAATCAGTGATACAAGCAAGATCCAGAGGAGGTGAGAACTATGTGCAGAATAACCCTTGGCTTGGAAGGGGGAATACCTCTTTCTCAGAAGATCTGTAATTTCTTTACCTTTCTCAGTTAGCCTTTGCTGCCTGAACTAGAGTGGTTGACTGGACTATTCACAGGCTGTGGCTTTGCAGGACAGTTGGTGCAGGAGGACATGGAGGACAGGAAATTTAAAATACTAATAAAAGTAGTCAAAGAGAAACACCAAGGAGTATAGGATAGATAGGGGAAGAAGTAAAGTCAAGCAGCTAGTGATAGGCTGGGAGAAAAGGGATAGATCACTGGGCTGGAGAAGAATGGCTAGGCTAAAAAGCAAATGTAGTGAGAGAAAAAGAATGGGTAAACTGGAGGAATGAGGTAGGGTAATGGCAATCAAAATTGGAGCGGTGAGAAAAAGCAAAGAAAAGGACTGTGCCCAAAATTTGGCTCTGGAGTAAAGTAGACGTAAAGCTTATTGGAGGAAAGGTGATCATAGAAGGGAGGTGTTAGATAGGTTGTTCATGTGGACCTTGAGATCCCCCAGTGCACTGGTAAGAATTCGTACAAGGAAGAGGTGAGAATGAAATGCCAGCATTAGTAGGTGGCAGTTTCATAGAGAGGTGTGTGATAGGATTGCTGATGCAGAACCTCCAAGGAAGAGAAGTTTTTGCATTAGGCTGATGCAAGGATGATGGAGAGGGGTGTGTTAGAATGTAGGCACTGCCTACCCATCCGGCATAGACCATGGAGGAGCGTCAGATTCCATCCACTCAAGAGCTGTGGGGAAAGAGTACTCTCAATAGAGAGCTCAGATGCCCTGGATTTCCTCCCAGTGTTAATTCTATAGTTTGGTGGGTTTTAACTTTACAATTTGTTTTGTCTTGTTGTTAGCCATAGTTAAGGCATTTGTGTTAATGGATTGAAATAACCGTTACTAGTGAAGCAGGAAAGAATGGAACCTAGAAGAGTAGAATGCCTGTTGTTCAAGCACATAGTAATCATTTAGTTCAAGCTTTTTTTTTTTTTCAGGTGAGAATCAAAGAGATTAAACAACCTTCAACCATTATTTCAACCTCAATATTTCCTCCTACAATTTATTATCAGTGATAAGTGAATACTGTGTTTTGGAAGCACTAAGACCTTTTGAGTTCCAACACAGTTTTATTGGAAAACAGTATTTCAATTTTTCTTATCAATTAATATACATCCCCTGCATGTATATATTTTTGTTGTTGTTGTTTTTGTACTTTACGCAGTTCCTTAGAATTGACAAAAAATAGTTCCTTTCTCTAAGAATATTGAAATATTTTTATGGTTGCCTGACTGCTTAGCACACTTAAGAGGGAAATAATTAAATTCATGTGGTTTATCTTGAGAGGGAATATTTTCTCCATTACATTTATAATGTATTCCTGAAAGAATAGAATAGCTTGTTTAAATTTTATTTTTTTGTTCTTAAAAGTGTTACCATTTGCATGCATATAGGAAATTTAAAATTCAAGTATTTTTGTGATCACGTGTCTAATTTTAATAGCTATATGGAAAGAATTAAAAATGGGGAGAGGGCATCCCTGGTGGCGCAGTGGTTGAGAGTCCGCCTGCCGATGCAGGCGACACGGGTTCGTGCCCTGGTCCGGGAGGATCCCACATGCTGCGGAGCGGCTGGGCCCGTGAGCCATGGCCACTGAGGCTGTGCGTCCGGAGCCTGTGCTCCACAATGGGAGAGGCCACAACAGTGAGAGGCCCGCGTACTGCAAAAAAAAAAAAAAAAAAAAAGGGGGGGGGGGAAATGGGAGAAGCAAGTTTCTGCTATTTATCTCCGATTTTTTTAAATAAGAAAGATGACCTGTTTCTTTCCATTATAATACTTCTCAAATATTTTGTTTTCTTCTAAAAGAGAAATAATAAATTACTTTGTGAAATAAAAGTATGATCTGGTTTTTATAAACATCATTAAGTGTAGCTTATAATTAAATTTTACTGTAGCAGTGGCTTGGATAGTGGTCATTGGTGATTTTTATTCTTTTTCTATCTGATCTTGTACTCTAGTTTCCAACATTTCTGCAATGTGTTTATTACTTTAGTAGTAAATATAAGTAAAAACATATGCTATTTAAGTTTTTAAGTGAACATAAATTACATTAAAACTGGATAATAGGGGCTTCCCTGGTGGCGCAGTGGTTGAGAGTCCGCCTGCCGATGCAGGGGACTTGGGTTCGTGCCCCGGTCCGGGAGGATCCCACATGCCGTGGAGCGGCTGGGCCCGTGAGCCATGGCCACTGACCCTGCGCGTCCGGAGCCTGTGCTCCGCAATGGGAGAGGCCACAACAGTGAGAGGCCCGTGTACGCAAAAAAAAAAAAAAAAACAAACAAACAAACAAACAACTGTATAATAGCTTTGGAGTTTAAAAATAAAATTATTGTATATATTGAAACTGAAGAGTGTATTTAAAATTAATCAGCCTTGTTAAAGTCACTATTTTAGAAATCTATATGATATTTTTCTCAAGAGATTTTCTTTGACTTACAGGTAGTATGATCACATCTATGGAAGGTCTGGGTTCTGATAGTGTCTTCAGCTTACATGAAGATAACCATTACCGCATAAGCAAGAGCCTAGTGAAATCTGCAGAAGGAAGTACTGTACCCCTGACCAGGGTGAAGTGCTTGGTCTCCATGACAACCCCACATGACATCAGACTTCATGGGTCATCAGTTACTCCGACTTTTGTTGAATTTGACACATCCCTTGAAGGGTTTGGGTAAGAAATTTGCCAGGTAGCCAAGCTATATTATATTTCATGCCTCAGTCTTGCCTTTGAGAAATAGATCTTTGGTTTTAAATCTACTTGATTAAAATTTAGTATATGCTATATATTTTCAAATGATTGAGTTCCTTGAGCATGTTAAGATTTTTGGATTTAATTGTTCTTAATTATTTATTATACTAAATAAATTGATATGGTATAAGAGTCAGCAATCTAAGGTGCACAGTCCAAATCTGTTTTTGTAAATTCTCTTTTTTTCTCTTTTTGTAAAGTTTCATGGTAACACAGCCACATTCATTTATGTATATGTGTTATCTATGGCTGCTTTCATGCTAGACTGCAAAGTCATGATGGAGGCTATCTGGTCTGCAAAGCATAAAATATTTATACTCTGGCCCACTCTAGAAAATGTTTGTCAACTTCTGATTTAGTACAATAAAGTTACAGATAATATGCAAATTAAAATTAGATTAAAAGCTCTTTGGCTAGGTTTTGTCCTTTTTTCTCTCAAATTACCTAACTTAGTATCTTATACATTATAAATATTAGTATTTTATACATTATAAGTATTCAGTTACTGTCACATTAAATGAATAAATACTTTGAAGTGGCAGAAAAACTTAAACAGCAGAAGTAACAAAGAATCTAGGGAGTTCCCTGGTGGCCTAGTGGTTAAGATTCTGGGCTTTCACTGCCTTCGCCCGGGTTCAACCTGTGGTTGGGGAACTGAGATCCCATAAGCCGCATGGCGAAAAACAGAAAGAGAGAGAGATTCTCCTCTGCTTATAAAAAATAAGTTAAAAAAAGCTCTATAATAAAGTATATTAACCATTTAAAAAAAAGAATCTATAGCGAATCTAGAAGAGTATATTTATAAAGTCTGTCTATAATAAAGTATATTAATCATTTAAAAAAAATCTATAGCGAATCTAGAAGAGTATATTTATAAAGTCTGTCATCCTCAAAATGGACATAAACGCTAAGAGAGAAGACCTATGTCTATACTGGTTGTTTGTGGGATTCTTCTACATTGATCTAAAACTATAAATTGTATTTTAAGAACATTGTCATGGGTTAGTATTGAACAATGAATTAAAACATATTTGGGACTGGGCAAAACTAATCAGGACAGTGTAACAGAGGAGAGTGACTCACTAGAAAGGGGCACAGGGGAATTTTTCTGCGGTGATGAAAAATTTCCAATGTCTTGAACAAGGTTATACTTTGGTGCATTTTACCATGTGCAAATTATACTATGATCTTTTTTAATTTAAATTTTTTAAAATGGAGATTTTTTAAATATATCTTTTGGTACTCACAATTGAAAGAAAGGAAAAGACTTTGTTAGGCATCCAGACTTATTCCATGATCTCTTATCTCTGGTTACCCTTAAATAATGGTAGTTTATTCCACTGTGGTAAGTACATAGTAATAAGAGAAGAAAACAGTTGCTCTCTAATATGTGCATTTTCTTTTCTTTAACAGCTGCCTGTTTCTGCCCAGTTTGGCCCCTCATAATGCCCCTACAAACAATGCCGTCACAACAGGTCTTACTGATGGGGCCGTGGTCAGTGGCATTGGTTCCGGTAAATATTACTTTATCTGCTTATGAGATTTTTCTTTCCCCCAGTAGATTATATTTTATTTAGAGATTTTGCTTTTCTTGGCATCTTTTTAAAATATAAATATGAGTCAACACAAACTCTTTCATTGTTACTTTTCTATTTTCACTTTAGGTGAAAGATTCTTCCCTCCTCCATCTGGCTTAAGCTACTCCAGCTGGTTTTGCATTGAACATTTCAGTTCTCCTCCAAATAACCACCCTGTCAGACTTCTTACTATTGTTCGCCGAGCGAATTCTTCCGAGCAGCATTATGTGTGCCTTGCCATAGTTCTATCAGCAAAAGACCGATCGCTGATTGTCTCCACCAAAGAGGAACTACTCCAAAACTATGGTCAGTATCTGTCTTTTTCTTTTTGCTTCTTGTGACTATTAAAAGTAGCAAACTTCATTTTATTTTTTTTTAATTTTGTTTTATACATCTTTATTGGAGTATAATTGCTTTACAATGGTGTGTTAGTTTCTGCTTTATAACGAAGTGAATCAGTTATTCATATACATATGTTCCCATATCTCTTCCCTCTTGCGTCTCCCTCCCTCCCACCCTCCCTATCCCACCCCTCCAGGCGGTCACAAAGCACCGAGCTGATCTCCCTGTGCTATGCGGTTGCTTCCCACTAGCTATCTACCTTACGTTTGGTAGTGTATATATGTCCATGCCTCTCTTTCGCTTTGTCACAGCTTACCCTTCCCCCTCCCCATATCCTCAAGTCCATTCTCTAGTAGGTCTGTGTCTTTATTCCTGTCTTACCCCTAGGTTCTTCATGACTTTTTTTTTCTTAAATTCCATATATATGTGTTAGCATACGGTATTTGTCTTTCTCTTTCTGACTTACTTCACTCTGTATGACAGACTCTAGTTCTATCCACCTCATTACAAAGAGCTTAATTTCGTTTCTTTTTATGGCTGAGCAAACTTCATTTTAATGGTTGGTTTTAAGGTCCAGCTGGTAATTCTTTTCTAATTTAAATTATTACAGAAAAGAACAGGTTGTATAAAATCTTGAATATTGTTTACCAGTGAAATTTTAAGGCACCTTCACTTTCAAAAGAGACTTAGATAGAAAACAGTGGAGAGAGTTCCTAAAATAAGGATTCATCTGTACTTGCCAGGAAATCACAGCTTTTGCTAGGAATGCAGGATGCTTGTTTAATATATTTTAGTAGGGATTTTCATTGGCTGTGAATTCTGCTTAACTAATGAATATTCATTGAGCACCTGCCTACCATATGTGCCACTCTGTGCTAGACACAATAACATTTTAATTACTTTATTCATCACTTACCTTCAAGACTTAATACAGTCCATTTAATAATCCTAATTCACTAATTCCCTCCAATGTGCCATAATGTTAATGTTACTATGCAATAGAACTTCAAACTCAAGGCATTCATGAATACCTTCCTAAATGATATGAGTAACATAAAATAGAAATCTCAGTTCACTGAATTTTCTTTGCTCCGAATATAAGCATTTGTGTATGTGTATATGTGTGTATATATATATGTACCTCTTTTTTATCATCTGATTTTTGTCTTTTAACTGACTAAATAAAATAATAGCACATATTGCTTCCCCTGTGGTTGGTATTCACATATTAATTGAATATGAATGTTAGCTCCTCAGTTTGATTGTAAGGCTTTTTGTCTTACTTAGGATTCTTCATCACAATCAGCACAGAGTTAGGCATCAATACAGTAAGTGCTTTAAAATCCTAGTGGATACTTTATTTGCCCCTTCTGTGGCATTTGATCCTATTGATGTTTTCTACCTAATTAAAACTATCTGCAGTCTTCAATTTGAGATACCCATTCCTTGTTCTTTCACTATTTCTCTGACCTCTCTTGCAATTTCTTTCAACAGCTTTCTCTTCCATCTTCCCCTTAAAATTAGTATTCTTCAAGCTCTTATGTTTAGTCTTTGTACTCAACCTGTTCTTCATGAGAAAACATCAGTTTCTTATAGCATTAGGTCTTTTTACCCTCAGGGACTCTGAAGTTAAAAAATTTTAGTATGTCTGTGTCCCAGGCTTTGTCCTCATATTTTCAACTGCATATTAAATATCTTAATATGAATAGTCCTCCTGAAAAACTTCAAACTGTAATATTTGTTCATAAAATCTGTATCTCCTTCTATTTTCCTGTCTTGGTAAATGACACCCTCACTAGCTGTTATCCCATCTAGAAACCTCAAATCATCCTTGAAAATACCACCCCTTCTACTAAGTCTTACTTTATTATGCCTCCTTAACATTTCTTGAATCTTCCTTTCCTCCCTATGTCCACTGTCATAGCCTTTGTTTAATATTCTTTATCACTTATCTGGATTTCATAGATTTTAATTCTTTGTTTTGTTTTTGTCTGTCTACCTTACTAGAACTCTTAAGTTCCCACACACAATGTTACTATCTTTGTAATCTAGGCCCTGCCACCGAAAATAGTGCCTAGCATATATTAGGCCCACAAATATTATATAAAAGTATAAATGAATGAATGAGAAGAAGGAAAAATAAAGGAAGAAAAACACAGATGACTTGAAAGGGAAATAATGAGAAAAGTGAATAATAATGGAGAATTTGGAAAGAAGATAGAATTTAATGGAAAAGTTAGGATTAGATCTAGGGATATTTCAATAAAAAATGTTTTCTAACTATATCATTTTCACTAAATGTAATTTTCAAGACTACGATAGTCTATATATAACTAGAAATTATAGTAACATATACCTTAGTAATACAAACGATGCTACTATTACAAGCATCTGTCCTCTGAACAGCTATAGTCCATTAAGATGCCTAGGTAACTAAAAGCTGTCAGAAACCAGTTGGCTTACCAAATATCCTGACACACCACTGAATGCTGGGTATATCTTAGTTTAAGCCTGAGTCAGAATGTGAAGCCCTCAGAAAATTTTCATAAGTAATATCTTCTATAGTTCTCAAGAAGATTAAGTCTAATAACTGGGGAAGGGAGAGGGAACAGTTCTTGGTTTCACCCATAACCTTTTATCTTTTCATTCACATCCCTTGGTCCATAACACTAGACCTTTCAAAGCTATTTGACCCTGCTTTTTGCCTAGTTTATTCAAGTCTCTTCCTAATTAGGTCACCTATGGATAAGATGCTGTCTTTGTAGTGGTCTTAACTCATCAGTAGATGTATCTTCTGAATTGTCATTTAAAAATATAATCTTGGGGGACTTCCCTGGTGGCACAGTGGTTAAGAATCCACCTGCCAGTTCAGGGGACATTGGTTCGATCCCTGATCCAGGAAGATCCCACATGCCACGGAGCAACTAAGCCCATGCACCACAACTACTGAGCCTGTGCTCTAGAACCCATGAGCCACAACTGCTGAGCCCGTGTGCCACAACTACTGAAGCCCATGTGCCTAGAGCCCGTGCTTTGCAACAAGAGAAGCCACTGCAATGAGAAGCCCACACACCGCAACGAAGAGTAGCCCCCGCTCACCACTACTAGAGGAAGCCCGAGCACAGCAACGAAGACCCAATGCAGCCAAAAATTAATTAATTAATTTAAAAATAATAATAATCTTGACATTTCAGTATATGCAAATATTTTAAGATTCCAGAAGTAGAATATTTTTGTGATTCTTTCTTCAAATAATTTAAACTTTTAACTTTCAGTATATTATATGTGCTTGTACTGAAAACTGGTGGGTCTGCTTTAAGATACATGGTTAAGATTAGCTCTTTTTAAAAAATTTTTCTTGGGGTGGGGGAAGGAATTAATTTTTAACATCTGGATTTCTGCTGCTGTCCCACCTTCTCTTGAATTCTTATTAAAGATAAATTAATTTTTAACTATCTTAACATTAAGTTAATACTTAACCCATTATTTCCTGGCATGATTTGACAACATACAGGGTAGCAGAGACAAGCCAGATTAGAGTCAATAGTGATTGCAAATGTTAGCAAATCACCAGAGTTGTCAGGTAAAACAGGAAACTTGGACCAAAAAAATACCTTTCCACTCCATAAATCACCTCCTTACTACCAGCTATTGTTAGACAAGGGTCAGGGCGGTACAACCACAAACTAAAAGCAGATAGTTGCCCCCTTGTATCATTGAGAGCATAAAGTAAGAATAAAATTTTTGATTTTCTTTGTTGTTTGTCTAACCAGTGCTATAATCAAATTCATCTCAAACTAGGATTTTAAAAGACCTTTTATAACAGACCATGACAGGTAATAATCAACTAATCTCTTTTTGTTGTTGTCTATTATAACTTTATTTTACTGTCTATTTTATTATTTTTTATTTCATTAGTTATTATAACTTTATTTGATTATAACTATATGTATCTTGAACAGAACAAAGCACAATATATCCCAGGTTTTAGGTAGTTATTGAATGAATAGGGTATTTTCATTTTCATCATCATCATATTATTTTAACATAGAGTCAAAGTCTAGATGTGAATAATTGTTAGAATGAGGATGATGTTAAGTTTTTAATTTCTTTCCCCTCTTCATTTTAGTTGATGATTTTAGTGAAGAATCCTCTTTTTATGAGATTCTGCCATGCTGCGCTCGCTTCCGCTGTGGAGAACTGATCATTGAGGGACAGTGGCATCATCTGGTTCTGGTGATGAGCAGAGGGATGCTGAAGAACAGCACTGCAGCCCTCTACATTGATGGACAGCTTGTTAGCACCGTGAAGGTGAGCGTACTTGTGCTTATAAATCTCAACCTGCTTTTATAAGACAGTTTAGGGGTGGGTGTGTTTGCCTGTATGTGTGTTTGCAGGGGTATTGTTTTAAATTGCTGTCTTAATTTTAAGTTGACCTTCAGTACCCATTTAAACAATATGTGAGAGTCATGTGGCTGGTTAATTCAAGTCACTTGATTAGAAAAGACTCGAAAGGAGGGGTTACAGGGTACTAAAGATGTTAGCGAATATGTCAGTGCTTGAGCCAGATTGTTAAGTGCTTTTTCACCAGAGAGAAACCAGTTGGATGGTTGGAAACCAGATGGATGCCTAAATTAAATAAATGATGAACACAGTATTTTGTCACTTCATTGTTATTACTGTATGCAGTCCAGTAGATTCTGTGCTCCTTTAGAGCTGGAACTGTTTTTATTCATCCTTGTTTTCAGATCACCCAGATTAGTCCCTGATAATAATAGTAATAAGGTGTTCCCTTATTGTTTGTTGAATAAATGAATGTATAAATATTACTCTAGATAGCTATACTACAGTATTCAGAGGAGAGGCAACAGAATTAAAGCAACCAGTAAAGAATCAGAAGTTCTTTTTGTGAATCAGGATGAATGCTACTAGTTACTTTCTACCGAATTGAGCTAGCAAGCTCTTAAAATTCTTTAACTTCTAAAAGATGGTATCCATTTTTATAGTGATATCACTTAAAAGAAGCAGCAAAGGTCTACCTTTTGTGTGAATTGAAGTTTTAAAAGCAGTGAAATGGGCAGCCTTTTTGAATACATTTCCTTCCTTAATGATATTTTATTGTGACATTGTGTTTCAGTATGATAAACCCTAAAATGAACTCTGGGAATAGTCATTTATTTTCTTTGTATACAGGATTGTGTTTGAAATGGGCTTGTAGATTCTTTAGTAGGTTGCTCCTTCATTATTTTTAGTATCATTGAAAATAAAAATGTCCTCAATTTCTAGAATTGAGACGTAGGAGATTTATTATTAATATATTTACATCATCATCATTACTGTGCCTGTGAGAAGTCACAGTCCTGTGAAACCAACTTTACGTCAAACGTTGGTCTTCATACTCATACTATTAACATCACAAGGAGTTGTTCTTTGATATATGGAATAATAAATATGATCTGAAGCTAGGACGGTGTTATGACAAAACAATCTATGGGAATGTTACTCATTCTGTCAAGCGATGAAGGCTGCCTGTACCGCAAGAAGCAACTTGATTTCCTAACCTCTTACGCTCTAATTATCTATTTATTGTAATGAATTGAATGATAATTTAAGCATCTTGTCAGTGTAATTTCAAATCTGAGAATATATTTTTCACTGAGATTAAACCGTGTGTGTATAAATTATAACATAGACTATTTTTCTAATACTTTTATAACCCTTCATGCATTATAAAACACTTTGCATGAATAATTTTATTTAACAGACTCATACTGAAGGTATCATAACTAATTTCAAGACTGCCTGAATATCATAGTTGGAAAGCTGTTTTTATATCAACCTGAAAATTTCATAGCAGCATCGTTAATTTGGTATGCAAACCAACCAGATAGTAACAGAATCCCTATATTTGACTGTTGCCCTTTCTAGCGTTAGATAGTTTATCTGTATTAATCTGTATTACAGAGTTGGATTACAAATTTCCAACTTGCTGTTCGGGTTCTAGAATCTTGGCCTGCCCTTACGTTTCTCTGCTCAACAGCTTTTGTACATTCATAAAGTTGCATGGCCTTGGGATAATGAAAATATACACAAAAAGTGGTTATTTTCCTGGTGAAAGTGTTTTGGGGTTGAATTTCACACATTTGCTTTCATTTTCTTTACAGCTGCATTATGTTCACAGTACTCCCGGGGGCTCAGGCTCTGCCAATCCGCCGGTGGTTAGCACAGTCTATGCATACATTGGTACTCCACCCGCCCAACGCCAAATCGCTTCGTTGGTTTGGCGCTTGGGACCCACGCACTTTCTAGAAGAAGTTTTACCTCCTTCAAATGTTACTACCATTTATGAACTAGGACCAAATTATGTTGGAAGCTTTCAGGCCGTATGTATGCCATGTGAGTAACATATTCTTTGTTCATATAGTTGTATAAAACTTACCTCCTGTGGTATAGATGCATGAATAAGTGCATATGTGTAGATTAGGTTATACATTACATTTATCAAAAAAAAGGGCCTTCTCCTCCACTTTTCTTCAGCATGATACTATTGACCACTCACTCCTATTCAAAATGCTCTCCTCCACTGGTCATCCTATGCTTTCTTGTTTCTTGTCTTCATGCCTAGTCACTAGTTTTCCAGTTTCTCTTGTTGGCTTCAAGATGTGGGTACATACTTTCTAACAGTCTAACCCCAGCCTTCTTCTCTCTGTCATTTCTCCTATTACATGAAGCAGTTTAAAGTATATCTACTCTGGTTAAAGGAAAGAAAGATGGGTCTAGAAAATACACTCGTGTATTCTTTAGGTTAGACCAGTTAACATCAATTTTCCTCGTGTCTTTATTCCTGCAGTCCACTCCTGTTATCCATTCTCCCAAAAGGAATTTAGAATCAGAGAGTTGATGTTAAGCTACAGTTCCTTTGTAGTACTCTTTCCAAATGATGTCTTCCATTCCCTTGTTCTCATTCTGCCAAAGTTCTCAGAAGAGTTGGGACAAATATGTTGTAAATGGTAATAATCTTATGGCTAAGTAATTTCTCTTTCACTCAGGTTCTTGATTCAGAGTGTCTGATAATAGCTAACACTGACTGAGCACTTAATGTATGCTGAATAAGTTAATATGCATGAAGGACATAGCTACTCTGAGCCCTTCACAAGTATTTATTCATCACCTCAAAACACTGGGACTTAGGGGCTGTTGTTTGCATCCCCATTTTACAGATGAGGAAACTGAGGTGCAGCGATGTACAGGTCACACAGCTTTTAAGTGATAAAGCAGAGGTTCAAACTTAAACCATCTCGCTTTAAAACTACTTTGCCATGTTGTCTGGAAGAATAAAGAGAGGCATATATGAGGGCTCTCATTGGGAAGGAGACCTAGTGCTACAAAGCTCATAGACATTCCACTCATTTTCATTCCCTTGTTCCTTGGAACCAAGGGGAAGTGTTTTGTGATTTGTTTGGTAACAGTTAAAACTCTTCCTCTTCCTTTACATTATGCTGTATATTAAGTATATTTGAAGAGTAAAACTTAGGATGTAAAGCTTTATGACTGGATGCTTTTCCTTATTTTCTAATTAAAGAAATAAATGAAAAGCTGGAAATTAAATAAAACAGTTTTTAAATTTAGCTCCCTTGTTCCACTTTAAAAGATTTTCAAATTTAAAAATGATAATAATAATTAAAAAGTTGTGTTAGGATCAGGAGAAAAACTGATGATTTTGAAAAGGATTATTCTTCTTTTGAAGGTAAAGATGCAAAATCCGAAGGTGTGGTCCCGTCTCCTGTGTCGTTAGTGCCAGAGGAAAAGGTGTCATTTGGCCTTTATGCACTGTCTGTGTCCGCCCTAACAGTGGCAAGAATCCGGAAAGTGTACAACAAGTTGGACAGCAAAGCCATCGCTAAACAGGTAAGCAGATTGATTCCCCAGTGGGCTGCTGCTGATTCTCACTGGAAAGATGTTCCAGAGCTTCCTTCTGGGCACCACACAAGTATGAGTGCTTGCTAAAAACAGTGCCTTTCATACATTGTTTTGGTTTATTTGCCTTTGAATTTAAGCCAAAACATATTTAGATATATAGTTTAATTTGGAAGAGTGAGAATTCAAGTGCATAGTTTATATTCTTATATTTTTATTGGCAATTAAGAAATCGAACTTTAGGAAACTAAAGGCAACAATTGCTATTTTTAAGGCTGTAATTTTTTTCTGGATAACCTACTAAATGCCGGGCACCATTTTGTTCATGACATAGCAGTAGATAAAGAGAAAATCCCTGCCTTTATTAAGGTTCTTACATTCTAGTGGAAGAGGCATACAATAATAGCTAAAGAAATAACCTGATCATAGAGTATGTTAGAAGATGAAGAGTGCTATGTGGAAAAATAAAGCAGGAAAGGTGAGAGAAAGAAGCTTACAGTTTTAAGTAGGATGGTCAGAGGAAGCCTCACTGAGAAGGTGAAATTGGAGCAGCCTTTGAAACAGATGAGGCAGCAAAGCATGAGAATATGGAGAATAAGATGCATGTATGGGCAGGTGGGGTTTGCATTCCAGAAATACAAGTGCTAAGGCCCTGAGGAAAGTGCATGCCTGCCACAGAGGCAGGTGTGGCTAAACAAAACAAGAGAAGGCCTGCGGGGTAGGTGAGGCAAAAGTAGAGTCACTTTTTCTGATATGGAGAAAACAATAGGAAGAGTAGTTGGGGGGTGGAGGAGGTACTGAGAATTAAGTTTTGCAAAAGTTTGAGAAACATATTAGACATCTTAGCGGGGGACATCATTGGAAATATGAATCTGAGTTCAGGGGAGAGGTTCGAATGCCACGGGTGTTCATTAGGTGGTGGTAAGGCCACAAGACTAGGTACACTTACCAAAGAGGAGATGGAGATGGAGATGAGGAAAGGTTTACAGATGGAGACCTGGGATATTCCAGTGTGACAGCGTTGGGAAGATGATGAAGAACCAGCAGAAAAGACTATGGAGCCGGCAAGAATGGAGAAAAACTAGGAGAATCTGGTGTTGTAGAAGTCTTATTCACTGTGGCAGATGTGTTAGAGCAGTCAGAAAGATGAAGGCTGGCCATCGGGTTTAGGAAGGTGGAAGTCATCAGTGAGCTTGACAAGACGTTTTGGCTGATTAGAGGAGGCAAAGCTAAGGGGAAGGAAATCAAGAGGCTGGAAGGGAAAGGATTTGGGAATAGTAAGTATTGACAAGCTCTTTTGCAGAGGTTTGCCTGTGAAAATATATATATATATATATATATATATATATATATATATATATATATATATATAAAATCTTCTAAGGAATATTAACTACATAAATTTATTCTACCGGTAACAACAGAATTAAGTCTATGCCTTATATTTGCTTTAAAAGCACACTGTGTATGTATGTGCAAAATTTAACATTTATTTTGTGTACAGGGCATGTTTTATCCATAAACTTTTGGATAATCTATGTGACATTTACTTGGCTATGGAGTAAGGCAAGTATTATATTCACTAATCAGAAATACTGTGAGGCAGCGAGTGATAAGAACCTTTAAACCACAACAGTCTCATTCAGAAGGACCCCTGAGGCTGTTTTCCAAGACCCCCTCACCATCTTTCTCTCAGTAGACTGTATTTAACTGAGTCTACTCAGGTACCTCTGAGTTTCCACACCTTTGGAAGTATTTGCACATTTTTTAAAAAATGAATACTCATGTTTTTAATATTCTGTTATGGAGAGAGAGAAAAGATATGTTCCCCATCATGTTCTTTTTTCTTTCCCAGTCAAAATGTTCAGACTGTTCCTGTATAGTTACATTTTTCCCTTTCCTATTCTTCAGTTAGGCATTTCCTCCCATGAGAATGCCACTCCTGTGAAGTTGATACACAACTCAGCAGGGCATCTTAATGGACCAGCACGGACAGTTGGGGCTACTCTGATTGGATACTTGGGTGAGTCAGATTGCCTTTGTCTTTCAGACTTATTTGCCTTCAAATCTGCGTTCACTTTCTTCACTTGAGTGTGGTGTTTTAAGTTCATATTCGATAGTGCTGACCTGTAATGTTCTTACAATATTTAGAGATTAATGTCAATCCCAAACTCTAGTCAACTTTAAAAATTATAATCTTTTATAAAATTCCATTAACTTTTCCCCTCTTTTGTCAACACTGATGAGCACTGACTGTATACGTCTACATAATTTCAAGGTAAAGATCACACTACACTTAGGGACAGATGTAAAGACTTGGAAATAACTGATGATTGCTATTGTTACATGGTTTGGTGCTGCAGTGGTGACACTCATGGTGCTTTTTATTTGGAAATGAGCTAGAAATAGCTTCAGAATATGAGCACTGTGGATCCAACTATAATAAAAGTCAGAGCTGCAGAGCCTCTTACCCAATGTCTGCATAGAAAGAATTGATTGTTTTGGTTAGGTAGAATTTTGAGGCATAACCCAATAATGCCATCTAAAATTCAGAGCTAGCAATTATGTATTTTAATGTACAAATCAGTACAGAATATTGGTTCCTTTTAAAATAAAAAGTGTTGTGCTGGTCAGCATCCTACATGTTTATCAGGTGATTATTATTGTCCCAGCAATGTGCACATCTCTTAACTTTGTTTTTCTTTTTTGGCTATGTTGCATTGATAAAAGTTTCCTTTATGCTAAGGCACATGGTAGTTTTTCTTTTTACGATTCAGCAAATATTTAATGAGCACTGCTCTATGTCCTTTGCAAAAATACAGCAGCACTGTGGTATAGTAGAAAGAGCAGTGAATGAAGAGTTCAGAGATTTAGGTTCTAACCCCTGTTCTGTCACTGTGTGGATTTAAGCCAGACATTGAGCTCCATGGATGTCAATTTTCTTATCTACAAACTAGTAATACTGGCCCTAATTACCTTAGAAGGTAGCTTTCAAAATCCAGTGCCATAATATATGAAAGTACTGTGGATACTAGAGAGCACACAGAAATATAAAATGCATATTAGCTTTATTTTTTAAAAACTCAATCTTGATTGGTAGTCAAATGACATTCAATGTCTTTTTTAAAAAACAAGGTTAGGGGGCTTCCCTGGTGGCGCAGCGGTTGAGAGTCCGCCTGCCGATGCAGGGGACGTGGGTTCGTGACCCGGTCCGGGAAGATCCCACATGCCGCGGAGCGGCTAGGCCCGTGAGCCATGGCCGCTGAGCCTGCGCGTCCGGAGCCTGTGCTCCGCAATGAGAGAGGCAACAGCAGTGAGAGGTCTGCGTACCGCAAAAAAAAAAAAAACAAGGTTAGGAATGTAGATGTGAATTTTTTTTTTAATTGACAAAGTTATTTCCAGTACTGTGTTTCCACATATTTATGCTCTTCAGAGTCACTGATGTACTGTTACTCAGATTACATAACTAAGAGAAGCTTTGAGCAGTGGTCAAGAATGCGCTCTGTTTGGCTTTTCTATAGGGAATACTTCATCCTTGCCAGGGTGGCTTCTCCATCCCATTCCCCAATTCACAGAGATGAAGTGCTTTTGCTCTCCCCAAGTTTATTCTCCAGCAGTACCTAGTAAGGCATTCTCCCTTACTTCAGAAATATATTCCCAAGGCCTCTGTACTTCTGAGTCTTTACATGCCCAAAGCTATAGAGTAGAAACACTTGTGCTTGCTCTCAAACCCGCTCTTCTCTATTCGCTCCTTTACTCCCAACTCTTCTCTGAAAGTATATATATCAGCATTTATTGCCTTCTCCCAAATTCTACCTTGAATTTTTTTTTTTTTTTTTTTTTTTTTTTTTGTGGTACGCGGGCCTCTCACTGTTGTGGCCTCTCCTGTTGCGGAGCACAGGCTCCGGACGCGCAGGCTCAGCGGCCATGGCTCACGGGCCCAGCCGTTCTGCGGCATGTGGGATCTTCCCGGACCGGGGCACGAACCCGTGTCTCCTGCATCGGCAGGCAGACTCTCAACCACTGCGCCACCAGGGAAGCCCTGAATTTTTTTTTTTTAGAATTTTTTTCTTTTGATGTTGGGTGTAGGTGTTTATTAATTAATTTATTTATTTGGCTGTGTTGGGTCGTATCTGTGCGAGGGCTTTCTCTAGTTGCAGCAAGCGGGGGCCACTCTTCATCACGGTGCGCAGGCCTCTCACTATCGCGGCCTCTCTTGTTGCGGAGCACAGGCTCCAGACGCGCAGGCTCAGTAGTTGTGGCTCACGGGCCTAGTTGCTCCACGGCATGTGGGATCCTCCCAGACCAGGGCTCGAACCCATGTCCCTTGCATTAGCAGGCAAACTCTCAACCACTGCACCACCAGGGAAGCCCTAGAATTTTTATTTTAGGATAGAAGGGTATTTTGGTTTTAGGTATAATTTATAATAAATTAAATATTTCTTAAGATGATTTATTCAGTTCTTGTTTACAGTTGGGAATTTATTTTAATTATTTTTCACTGTCTTTTAATCAGGAGTAAGAACATTTGTTCCTAAGCCTGTTGCCACTACTTTGCAGTACATTGGTGGAGCTGCAGCCATCCTGGGCCTGGTGGCCATGGCTTCTGATGTGGAAGGGCTATATGCAGCAGTCAAAGCCCTGGTTTGTGTGGTCAAGAGTAACCCACTAGCCAGCAAAGAGATGGAAAGAATCAAGGGCTACCAGGTTTGTAACCATAAAGCTTGGTCTTCACTTTACTTTGCATTAAAAATCTTCTAATTTTCATTGTAGTTCATGTAGTTTCAAACTCTGGAAGAATAGTATTGTCCAAGTAAACTTTAGAGGTTGGTAGTTTTTATTAAAACTAACATATTTCGAGTGAGAATATAAGTTGTTAGTTTGGAGTTATTTTTTTCTGTGGAAACAGGAATTAAATTAAATAGGGTCGTATAACCACCTGCTCTAGAGACTGCCAAGTTGTTAATAGATCCAGAGTTCTCCTCGTTACCCTTGTCTCTCCCCTCCACACCCAGTCATCTTTTACTCGCCCCGCCCCCTTACTTACCTAGGGCATGTGAGAGCCGCTGTGTGCCGTTACTAGTCCTGAAAACGCATGTGGGATTAAAAAATATGTTGTGTTCATGTATTTACAATCTCTACTAGGTTTAGGCAGAAAGTTACTTATAAGAAGAGGAACAAGTATTTGGAGCAAGATTAAATTCCTCTAGCGTAGATGAAGTACAAATGCCTTCTTCTCTTAACTTTAGCCAGTAGTTCACTGGTAGTAGATAAGCTGTTTACTGTAGTGTTTTCTGTAGATTTAATTACCTAATTTGATGTTTGTTTTTTTTTTAATTTGATGTTTTGTTTTGCAAAACTTTCAAAATGATAATTGCAGCATTGTTTATCATGAAAAAATAGGAATAATCTAAACGTTCCAGTAGTATGAGAATGACTAATAATACTATAACCATCTCACATATCATTCAACCTTTCAAAATTATAATTATGGAAACTAGGTTGCAAAAGAAAAAAAATCCTTTGGATAAAATGTTATGCAAAGAACAAGAGTAAAAAATTGTATACACATGTTGGCAACAATTTAAATATTTCTGTGTGAATAGTTTATGTAAAAGTGGATATTTTAATAAGAGGATGATGGGATTACCCTGCTTTTCAGATTTTCTCTGATGTTGCGTTGTCATAGTAAAAATTTAGAAACCAGCATAGAAGTCTCAGGAATTGCTTTACTTAGTGTTCTCCAATGTGTGTTTGTGTGTGTGTATGTGTGTGTGCGTATATGTGTATATGATGATTGACCGACAGGCATTTGGTGTTGCTTTCTTTTAGTTGCTGGCAATGCTGCTTAAGAAGAAACGTTCCCTTCTTAACAGCCACATTCTCCATCTAACTTTTTCCTTGGTGGGAACTGTTGACAGTGGACACGAGACCTCCATTATTCCAAATTCAACTGCTTTCCAGGATCTACTTTGTGATTTTGAAGTATGTATATAAACACTAACTGGTAATATATAATCAAGGAACTGATTTCTTATTCTGTATATTGATAGAGTTAACTATTGAACAGTTTTGTCTCTAAGATGTGTTTATGTTCTAAAATTTTATGATGCTCATGTTAATGTAAAATATACAAAGTAAGGTAGTGATTGGGTTCTTTCTTCCCAAAGATATTCCATTTTACAAGTAGTATAGAAGTGAAATGGTGCAATGCATATGCCTAACTATAGCCAGTTTGCTGTTGCCACTGGCATTACAGTAGAGGCAAACATATTTTCACCAAAAAATTTTGATAGTAACTTTTCCTCAATAAATAGGAGCTAGATCTGAAATTTTGGTTACTAGTAGCTGTATAGGAAAATATTCTTTTCGCCAAAATAGCAAAATTTTTATTTCTACTGTCTTATTACCATAACAGCTTCCACTCTGTCCTCTCAAGGCATCACTTAATCTTGCATATCCTTTCTCCATTTCATTTCTTGTTCACAGCACTTTGCATACTCATCACTGTATAAAATCTCCCCCTGTGAGGCTGAAGGCTTTATGAATGCAGAGATCATGTCTATCTTCATCTTTGTATCCCTACCACCCAGAATGGTGCCTAGCACTTGGTGTTTGCTGTGATGTCTGGCCCTCACTCTTCTTCTTTGTAACTCTTATAAGCTCGATCTTGTCAGTTATTTTAAATCTCCAATAAACAGACTATGTGCCCGAATTGCTTTTCTGAAACTTTATTTGAAAGCTTATTAGCAGCCCTCTTCTAAATAAAAATCCATGGCATCTACTGAGTTCTCAGTACCCCTAGCTCTCAGCAGCATCTGATGCAGTCCATTTCCCTCTTCTTGCATCTCCTAGTTCTTTCACTAGCTTTTAGGCATCACTCTCCTGGTTCATATATCTTGCTCACTACTTTCCCCATAATTTTCTGGTTATAGACTTTTCATTACTTTGTATAAAAGTGTCCACCTTTGCTGCTTTATCCTTTCCTTTATTTGTTGTTTTCTTTCCTTTAGATTCTCACCCAGTCCCACAGCCTCATTTCTACAGAGGTGACTCACAAACCTAAATCTTTAGCTTGATATCTGAACTCCAGGCTTATTTCTAACTTCTTCCTCAACATTTCCATTTTTATATCCCAGCAACACCTACGCCGAACTTAACATCCTTCCCCAAGTTAGAGCTTCCTTTTAACTTCTGTTTCTATTAATAGCACCACCATTCCCCCATTCACTGAGGCTTGAAGTTGAAAAATCAGCTTCCTCCTTCCTCACTGTTTATAAACAGCCCATATTAAGTCATATAGATTCTGCTTTCACATTTCATGTAGTCTGTGTTTTCTCTTTCTCCTGCTACATCCTAATCCAAGCCCTAATCAATTCTATTCTTACTAAAATAATGATCAGTTCTTTCTCCCTTTCCTCAATCTACCTTATATTTTTTTAACCTCATTCTTTCTGAGATATAATCATATAACTTATTAAAAAACTTGCAGTGCTTTTTCTTTCCTACACAATAAAATACACATTTCTCAGCCTGATATGCAAAGTTCTGATACACAGACCTCTCATTCTGTTAGAAAATAATTATTGAATATGTTTGAGCCAAGCACTGTATTAGGTGCTAAGGATGTGAAAATAAAAGGTAGAGTCCATGCCTCAAGGCATTTAGTGCATTAGAAGAGAAAAGCAAATAGACAATAAAAATTTTGTGAAAGCACAAAGGTAAAGGTATGCAGAGAGGATTATGAGAGTACTAAGGGACCTACTTAATAAGCCTAGCTTTGTATACATGTGGTAATTGACACATTATCTTTAGTTTCAGATTTCTGACTGAAATTCAGTATATAAACATCAGAAATTTAGTTGCTTGACAAATTTTGGCTTCATTTTATAGTACTCTGCTCCCTTTGTGGCTTCATATGGCATTCCTAATAACCCCAAACTGTAGTGGTCAATAAATACTTAATTTACCCTATTTTTAGAACAGCTCTTTGACAATATAAGTAAAATAATTGTAATAGCATCCAAGCATTTTCTTTTTTAATGGTTGTTCTAGAATTTGCAATATACATGTGTAACAATTCAGTCTGTCTTCAAAGTACATTATACCACTTCACCTATAGTGTAAAAACCTTGCGATGGTACCCTTCCATTTCTCCCTTCCTGTCCTTTGTGCCATTGTTGTCATACATTTTACTTCTATATGTTTATAATCCCCAGAATATTTGTATTATTTTTGCTTTAAATAGTCGATTATCTTTTAAAGGCATTAAAAAATTTTTATAGTTGCCCACATAGTATATGCAGCAAACAGTATTTATGGCATTTTTTATTCCTTTGTGTAGATCCAGACTTCCATCTTGTAATGGAATGATATGTCTGCCTGAAAAACTTGCTGTAACATTTCTTGTAGTGCATGTTTACTGATGATAAATTGTCCCATCTGAATAAGTATTTTTCCTTCTTTTTTGAAGGATATTTTTGCATAGAATAGAATTCTAGTTGATGATTTTTATTCTTTTCATACTTTAAAATTGTCAGTTATTCCCTTGTCTTTATGTTTCTTCTGCCTGGGCTTTGTTGACTTTTTTAAGTTGGTGAGTTTCTCATTTTTATCAAATGGGAAATTTTTTAGCCATCATTTCTTCAGCTGTTTTCCCTGGTCGACACCCGCACCCCTCCAGCGCCACCACTCACACACACCTTTTTTGGACTGCAGTTAACATGTATCTTAGGTTCCTGGCTGTTGTCCCACAAGTCACTAATACTCTGTCTAGTCATTTATTTTCAGTATTTTTTTCTCATGCTTCATTTTGAATAGTTTCTGTTATGTCTTTAAGTTTACCGAACATTTTTCCTGCAGTGTCTAATCCTCTGTTAGTCCCATCCAGTATGTTTTTCTTTTGTTTGTTTGTTTGTTTTTTTACGGTACGCAGGCCACTCACTGTTGTGGCCTCTCCCGTTGCGGAGCACAGGCTCCAGACGCGCAGGCTCAGCGGCCATGGCTCATGGGCCTAGCCGCTCCGCGGCATGTGGGATCTTCCCGGACCGGGTCATGAACCCGTGTCCCCTGCATCAGCAGGCGGACTCTCAACCACTGCGCCACCAGGGAAGCCCCTGTTTTTCATTTTGATTATTTTATTTCTCATCTGTAGAAGTTCATTTTGGATCTTGGTTATCTTCTATATCTCTCCTCATCATTTTCATATTTTTTGTTACATTCTTTAGCTTATGGAGTGTATTTAATAGCTTTTTAAAGATCTCAGTAATTCTATCATCTCTGTCATTTCTGGGCCTATTTATAATGATTGGGTTTTTTCTCCTACTTATGGCTCATATTTTCCCTTTTTTTTTTGCATTCTTGGGAACTTGATTGGATGCTGAATTTTACATTGTTGAATGCTAAATTTTGTTTTATTATTTTAAAGAGTATTAAACTTTGCTCTAGTATTGCAGTTATCTTGATTCTTTTGAGGCATGCTTTTAAGCTTTGTTAGGGTGGACTTTGATTAATCTTTAGTGGTAATTTAGCCCCCCTACTAAGGTATTACACTTCTGAGACCTCTACCCAACCTTCCCATGTATTTTGAAGTCTCTATACTGGTTGGTGGGAGTGCAAAGTAGTTTCAGCCCTTTGTGAGTTTTAGGAATTGTTTGCTGTGCCAGTTTGCAGTGGTTATTTCCAGTTTTGGACCCACACAAGATTCCTGTCATTCAGTTTTTGTATTCCGTATTCATTCTATTCAGTATATTGTATTCAGTATTCACTAATAGTATTCAGTCATTGATTCCAGAGAAATTTTCTATAGATCTTGCCTTTCTAGTTGTTTACTCTAGGAGGGTAATTTCCACAGCAATTATCTCTTTATGAACAGAACCAGAAGTCCTATATACAGGCAGTTTTAAAGGGCTACAATAAATAAAAACTAATGAAGTGGTTATATTCAATTAATTAAGTGAAATAAGTTATATGTGCTGCATTTGCGCTTATTGGATTGGAACTTGGGGTATTTTTAACCCTAAATATACCACTGGTCTTTATTTTATTATAGGTCTGGCTCCATGCACCGTATGAACTTCATCTTTCCTTATTTGAACACTTCATTGAATTGCTCACAGAGTCCAGGTATTAGTTGATACCTAAATTGTTAGCTGTTCAGTTATAGAAGAGATACTAGTACAGTGTATAAAGTCTTCCTTCTCTTATAGTGAAGCTTCAAAGAATGCCAAGTTAATGAGGGAATTCCAGCTAATCCCAAAGCTACTACTGACTCTTCGAGATATGTCTTTATCCCAGCCTACAATTGCTGCTATTAGTAATGTGCTGAGCTTCTTACTGCAAGGTTTTCCCAACAGCAATGATCTGCTCAGGTAGTGAAAACTTCTGTATTTGTTTGTTTGTTAACTAAAAGTACCAACGAGGTTAAGATGATTGAGATGAACATAATTGGTTCCTATGCCTAGGTAACACGTGTAAAAGTAATACTATTCAAGATATTTGTAAGGCATGGAAAAAATGAATGTATCTTGCAAAGCCAGTTGTTGTCACTAGCGAATAATAGAATTCTGGTGAGAAAAGTTGTTAAAATTAGCCCAGTGAGGCTGATTGTTCTGGACATAAAAACGTTCAGTGTAGGAATTCTTGGTCCACAGCCCTCTTCCCCAAGCCTTGCTACTTCTCAAATGCACGTGCAGAAGCACATATACACATGCACGTACACCCAAAGTGGACATGCCATGTCTTTTGTATTTGTTCTCTATCACCCAAACTGATGGTGGTATTTTATTGTTGTATATTCAGACCTTTTATATGAGTATTATTTTGCTGCCAGTGTGAAATATGGCTTAAGACATATTTATGGAGTGTATGTAGAACTGTTCTAATAGGCACATGATAATTCTCATCTTGACTGAAAATGGAAGGAAAAAAACTACCTAAGATATTTTCCAAGTAGATAACTGCTTAAATTAGACTTAATCACTGCTTGTCATGTAATTGCTCAGGTATTACAGGTGAAATCACACATTATTGCTAGAGTATTCCCAGTAAACTAATCTCTAATTGATGTAGCACATAAATCACTCATTTTATATACAGTTATCTTGAAAGCATTTTTTTTTAACTTGGTGACAGATTTAAAACTCGAGTTTAAAAATTATTTTGGAGCTTGTCATTATTATTAACAATATTTATTTAGGTCTTATCCTGGTGTTATGATGATCACTTTGCTGAAATTATCACTGAAACCTATCAAGGCTTTTATTTTTCTCTGCATTACAAATTAAGAAATTAAAGCCCAGAGAGGTTAAGCTACTTGCCCCAAGTAACACGATTAAAAACTGATAGAGCTAGGATTTTGATCTTACCTGTGTTTCCAAAACCCAAGTACTTGACTACTAGGCTACAGTAGATCCATATAGATAATGTTAGGACATTTTAATTTGGATCATACCATTTGGTTTTTGAAATTTAGATTAGTGCATTAAAGGACTCATATTTCTGATGAAGTGTATTTTTCCCTATACGTATTTTAAAACATTATAACATATAATGTTAATTGCAACAGTTCGAGGGGAAGCAAATGAAATACAATCATGTGAGGTCTGTAAAAGATTAGTTAAAATAAGAAGTACTATTTTGGTTTCCATTTCTTTGCTTTTTGTTTCTTAGTATTGTTTGTTTCGGAGAGAGAAAAAATAAAATCTATAACCTCTTTTTTCTTGTATTTAAAGGTTTGGCCAGTTTATTTCTTCTACTTTACCAACCTTCGCAGTTTGTGAGAAATTTGTAGTTATGGAAATAAACCATGAAGAGAAGCCTGACACTGGTGAGTCGGTTCTGGAGCTTGGAACCTAATTACTATACCCTGTTTTCTTCTGACACAAGTTAGACCTGAATTATATGTGACACTGTTATATTACTTTTCTCCTTACATTACTTTTTTTGGTCTTTCACAGATGTATTTGTCTTAGACCAAGGCTCTACAATATGCAGAAGTACAGAATTACCTACAAATTGAATAGGGTGTGAATTTACTTTAAAAATAAAATCTTTCTTATTTTTACAGGATTTATAGCAATGTTCCTTTAAATAATAAACTCTTCCAGTTAATTTTTGAACATTTTTTTTAATTTA
Organism: Grampus griseus; assembly: GCF_964374135.1. Taxonomy (NCBI): domain Eukaryota; kingdom Metazoa; phylum Chordata; class Mammalia; order Artiodactyla; family Delphinidae; genus Grampus; species Grampus griseus. The sequence goes on from NC_138997.1 coordinate 37,821,037, forward strand.
TGTAAAACTCTTCAGAAACATCGATTCTTGCTAAAGTGAATTGTATCTATATTGCGGTTATTTTTATTTCCCTGTTAAATATTTAATAGTCATTGAGGGAAAGAACATTTTACTAGACTCACTTTATGTAAGTGTAGAATAAAATTTTCTTAAGTTGTAGTTCCTGGGCCCATGACAACCACTTTTTTTTTTGAAAAAAAAACTTTCCTCCCTTGAAGCATATTTTTCTCTTGTTAGAATGTATTTTTCCAGTTGTGTATTCTAGAGCAGGAGATTTGCTTGGAAAACATCAAAAGGACCTTTAGATTAACCTGTAATTAAATTCACAATATTTTATATTTGTTCAGCATTATTTACATTATTATCCTGTTACATTATTCCCAAATTATGTCACATAAATGATTTCCTTTAAAACTCTTATGACCCTATCCATCTGGGAGTTCTCTTCCACGTTGGCTATATCAATCAGTGCACAGCCTCTCTGGTGCTTCATGAATAAGACGAGAAAGTGGTGTAATTATGTTTTTCAAAGGTGAAACAGAGATTTGAGAGGCTGACTTCTACTAATCATAGAGCAGAATATAAGGCCAGTAACCACTTCTTCCTACCATTTGGAAGAATGTTGATATTTCTTTGGTGAAGCAAATTAGCAGTGGGTGAGAAGCATATAGATCAAATCAATGGATAACACTTATTTAGTGCTTAATATTTGCCAGGCACTGTTAAGTGCTCTATATAATCTTATAACAGTCCTATGAAATTGGTCCTGTTGTTATCACAGTTTTACAAAAAGTGAGGACACTGAGGCCCAGAAGGTTTAAGAGAAACTTACCTGAGATCATACTACTGCATTTGAACTCAGGTAGTCCAACATTCTAAGCCATCCTGAATACTAACATTCTAAACCACTGCACTATTCTACCTTATACAAAGATTATTTCTAAGTTCTGAATTAGTATAAGCCAAGTAAATAGGAATTAAAAAGGGAAGTCCTGGGACTTTCCTAGCAGTCCAGTGGTTAACACTCCACACTTCCACTGCAGGGGGATCGGGTTCGATCCCTGGTCAGGGAACTAAGATCCTACATGCTGTGCCATGCGGCCAAAAAAAAAAAGGAAAGTCCTTTTAAAATCTTTGGAACTGTATAACATGTTTATTTCAAGTATAAAAAAAAAGATATGGGAAAAATATTTCTCTAGTCTCCATATTTCTTGCTGGCCATTGAATTCAATAACTACAACTAGTGCTGTAAACTTTTTTTGACAAGAGCACAGTAGCAGGGATGTATAAATTAGGAAAATTTTCTCTTGATCTGCCAAGTTGATTAGACTAGTCTCCTCATCAATTTATTGCCATTTGAAAGAATAGAGAAAGTCAGGAGCATATTGCTGGTCTTGTTAGTATATGACCTTGATTGTTTAATTGTGTGGACTGGACCGTCTTAAGTATAACAGGATGTTCCAAAAAATTAAAACCATAATTTTTTCTTTCATGTAGCTTACATAGTATTCAGGATACACCTGCCAAAAAAATGGCTTGAATAATGGTGAACGGTGATGTAATAATTAATGCAAAATAAAATAAATTGCATGAAAGCACAGTGCAATGTGGAGTAAAGCATCAGTTCGAATGGAAAGAAGTTAACCTGGAAATTTCTTTCAGAGTTAATTGTTTTAAACTGTATTTGAAAATTAGCGGGACATAACTGACAGTGAAAAAAATAGGCATAAAAACTAAGGAGAATTCTTAATTTCTATGTGGATTGTCATTTTATTGAAAGGAAGTAATTCATTTGTCAATTTAGGTTGTCCATTCCATTTGTCACAAGGCAATTTGTAAATTACGAGTCCTAGGCCTGTTAGCCTGGGAGGGAATCTTGAGTTCCCCTTGGTAAGCTTAAAGCACCCTTCTCAATGATTAAGGCACTAAGTTAGCATTTTAAAAGATACTATTTAAAAGTAAAAATAGTCCCTTGCCCAAACAAGTAAAAGCATATAACCATGGTCATTAAACTTTAGCCTGAGCTTCAATTATAGAATAAAGGAAAGAAAGCATGTGGATTGTGACTTACTAACCCCGAGCTCTTAGTGGCAGAGCTGGGCCTGCAACACTAGGCCATTGATCCCAGTCCCTTGTGCTTCCAGTACTATCCATTGAGAACCGTAAGCTTTATGTCTTCCTTCCTTTCTTCCCCAAGTTCTCCTGTGCATTTGTGTGCCTTTCCCTCTTGTCTGTGCTATTTAATTCTCACTTTACTTTATGTATTATAATTATTGAATAATTTATGCTTCCTCTTTTCATTTTTAAATCTGGAAATTTTAACCATTTAAGTCCTTCAAAAAGACTAGAAATTAAGGGTTTGCATTGTTATTTTTGTTCGTGTGATCCTCGTTTGATTACTTTACCCCTGTTGGTAGGAGAAGGGAATATTAATATAAAAAAGGGTTTACAGTCTTTATTATCACTTGTTTAGATAATTTCATAAGTAAATGAACAGTTTTCAGGATTCTAAAGAGAAATGTTGGACCCTTTTTCTTGTTCACTTGAGTGGAAAGTACTCCTAGAGAAAATGTTTTCTGAAAGGTGTGTTTCAGTGAGATTTCCTAGAACAGTGTTGGATATTTTATCCTAGTTTATCAGCTAGGGCAATTTAATGTATTTATTTTCATTGTAGGAACTGAAGAAGAGTTTGGAGGTCTTGTATCTGCCAATCTTATACTTTTGAGGAACAGACTTCTAGATATCTTACTAAAACTGGTTTACACATCTAAAGAAAAGACAAGCATTAATTTGCAGTAAGTAAAATCTTTTGAGCATTGATGGTAATAGTTGCTACTACTAGTTAATTCATGGTAGACAAAAGAAAGATTTGCCACTGACTATTAATAGATTTTTTTTAAACCCTGAAATTTATTGTATCTCAGAATGAAACTAGTCTTATTTTTTTTAATTTGAAATCATAATCCTTTAAATTAATGTTTGTTTTGTTTAATCCATCTATCTTTGAATAGAGCTTGCGAAGAGCTGGTCAGGACGCTGGGTTTTGACTGGATTATGATGTTTATGGAAGAACACTTGCATTCCACCACAGTTACGGCAGCCATGAGGATTCTTGTCGTCCTACTGAGTAATCAGTCTATTCTCATCAAGTTCAAAGAAGGACTCAGTGGTGGAGGGTGGCTGGAACAGACAGATTCCGTCTTAACCAATAAGATCGGGACTGTATTAGGTATGGGACTTTTACAGTCGGCTGCTTTGAAATAAGCTGTTTTGTGTTTTGTTTTTAAATCTTATATAAGCTTATACTCTTCAGTTTGTCTAACAACCATTGAGTCATGAATTTTGATTAATGATAGAGTAAAAAGAATAAAAAGTTTCAAATTTGGCTTTTTTAATTGCAAATCAAACTGAAGTCAGAAACAGGATATTAAGATGTGAAAACTCAAGTAAATTTCTTATGATTTCTTTTTGTTGTATAGTCCTCTTTCTGATCTATAAATAATTTGCAAATTATCAGAACTGAACTAATAATAATATTTTGAGCATCTATTCTGTACCAGTTACAAACACTTTTCAGTTTCACAATAACTTATTTCATTTTCACAGTAACACTATGATATATAAATACCCATTTTACAGATGAGAAAGTCAAGGCATAGGGGTGAAGTCACTTGTCAGGTAAGAAGTGTCAAAATCTGAATCCAGGGCTTCCCTGGTGGCGCAGTGGTTGAGAGTCCGCCTGCCGATGCAGGGGACACGGGTTCGTTCCCCGGTCCGGGAAGATCCCACATGCTCCGGAGCGGCTGGGCCCATGAGCCATGGCCGCTGAGCCTGCGCGTCCGGAGCCTGTGCTCCGCAACAGGAGAGGCCACAACAGTGAGAGGCCCGTGTACCTCAAAAAAAAAAAAAAAAAGAAATCTGAATCCAGGTCGCTCAATCCAAAACCCATGCTTTTAATAGTTATGTTATATTGCCACACAAATATTTAAGCTCATTGAAGTTTCAGCCAAAGCTCCTTATTCTCTGCTTACTGGTTCTATGCTGTTTTCAACACGGAACTGAGCATTTAAACAATATTAGAAAATTACAGTTTCCTGTGTTAGATTTATTTGAACTGGTATATATTTCTGTTCATATTAATGATCTTATTTTGGAAAATATATATTTAAGATAATGTTTTTATTGAAAATTATAGTCATTCAGTTCTTAAAGTATTTAAAAAATATATTTGTCTTTATAACATTACAGTTTAAAATCATATATAATTGTATTCTGCAATAAGCATTAAGAATAACTATTTACCCTGTCAGGTGGAAAAATTAGGTATCAGAATTTAATATGTAATTTATCTGTTAAAAAAAAAATGTTCAAGTATCAATACCTAGGTGCAACCTGCACTACTTTGTCAAATGTTAAAGCAAATGGTAGGAAGATAGAGCTTACACCATAGGATTATTTTATTGTTATTTCACATGTGAAAAACGTCTCAAGGAACTTTGTGATGAAGAAAGAAATTCACTGTGAAATGATTTCTCAAGAAAATTGTCTGCTTTAAAATATGCATTTTAGGGCTTCCCTGGTGGCACAGTGGTTGAGAGTCTGTCTGCCTGCCAATGCAGGGGACACGAGTTCGTGCCCCGGTCCGGGAAGATCCCACATGCCGCGGAGCGGCTGGACCTGTGAGCCATGGCCACTGAGCCTGCGCATCCGGAGCCTGTGCTCTGCAACGGGAGAGGCCACAACAGTGAGAGGCCCGCGTACTGCAAAAAAAAAAAAAAAAAAAAATGCATTTTAAATTATTATCATTATAGAGACTTTATGATCTGAAAAATAGATTGCTGTTTTGCATTGACTCTGGGAGAAAGATATAGCCAACAAGTGTCATAAACAGTTTCGTAGCAAGAAATTTAGCTTTTTGACCTTAATAGTAGCTAGTAGCTACTAAGAGAATAAACAGTGAAAGGCACAATTCAGTGTGAGTTCAGAGAATGTAAGAGTTTTAAATGCTAATTGACAGCACTGCTTCTCACTGAAGGCCAAAATAATACCTAAGTTTCACTTAGGACTTTGCAGTTTGCAAAATTATTTAACATATGTCATCTCACTTGCCTTCAGGATTCCAGATACGGGTGTATGTACTTTATGGTATATAAGTTATATATTATAGGAAATAAACCTAATGAGTATACATTAAGAATTAATTTCTCTCTAATTAGGAAAATAATACTGTTAAATACATAAGCTTCCTGTGTCAGACAGTAATATGTCTGAGTATCTGTCTTCTGACAGTCAGTTCTGTCCTTTTTTCTGTCCTACATCACTTCAGTAATATCAGGAAAAGGTGCTTTTAACTTATCTGACCTACCTGACTTCATGTCTTAGAATTTATTTGTGCTTCATTGATACCTGCTTGTATATTGCATATGCTGCTTTGGTTCTAAAAGAGAAATCTAGGTATTTAAGTTTAATTTAAATTTGATTAAATTTAATATAACTTTCCCTGAATATCTGATACATACATACTTGTGTATATATACGGATGTATATCTATATCTACATATATATAGATATATCATCTCATTTGATTCTGTTTCTCTTTGATATGATGAACAACCTAAAGTTTTTGAATATTTTATTCATATTTCTTAGTTTTTTGTCAGATTTTTCTTTATAAAAATACCTTCCATGTAGCTGTAACTTGAATCTAAATGAATGCTTAATTGCTAATAACATATTAGATATTCTTTAATATCAATTATGGGGTGGAAATAGAGTGTGAAAATTTGGAAAGGAAAATTAATGCTAGTATTGGTTTTCATTTAGGACATATAATTTGATCAAAATTTCTTTTCCTACTTAATGTATAAAATACCACTTTATGTTTTTTGATTTCTTAAGGCTCAGACTTTTTTATATTCATGATTTCATTTAGAATTTACTACAAACAAAAATCACCCAGCATCCTAATGCAGCCAGTTTTTCAGAAATGTGACAATGTCATTGAGAAGGCCAACGGAGACAGTTTAGCTTTACAGGCTTCAAGTCCTGGTGCCACCACTCATTAACTTTATGACTTAGAACAAATCGCATATTTTCTACATTATAAAAAGGATAATAGCGGTTTCTTACATGCCCATTGTCTAAGAAATGAGATGATACATGAAAGAGGTTGGTAATTTGCTGTCCAATTTTTTGTTAATTAGAAGAGCATGCTTTAGAAGATTAATTCATATCACACTGAGCAATTGATTTGGATGAACTGTTTAAAAAGCCACCTAGATACAAATTTCTCTTTCATTATTTTAAGTAGTAACAAGTATGTGCTTACTTCATCATAGAAAAAAGAACTTGGAAAAAAATGTGAATATTCATTTGAAATAAAAATTGTTTCAGAGTAAAAGTCAATCTTTCATCTTGCTGTTTGCAGAAGTTTTCCATTGAATCTCTAGCCAACATTTCTTCTGTACTGAGCACTGTACTAGGTTTGGGGTGGCAAAAGAACTAGATGTTTGAGGGCTTCCCTGGTGGCGCACCGGTTGAGAGTCCGCCTGCCGATGCAGGGGACACAGGTTCGTGCCCCGGTCCAGGAAGATCCCACATCCCACATGCCGCAGAGCAGCTGGGCCTGTGAGCCATGGCCTCTAAGCCTGCGCGTCCGGAGCCTGTGCTCAGCAATGGGAGAGGCCTGCGTACCGCAAAAAAAAACAAAAACAACTAGATGTTTGAGTTGTTTCCCAAAGTTAGTTAGTTAGTTATATAAAGGAGGAAACAGGATTGATAGAAAGGCTGGTGCTGTAAGCCACATTAATAAGCAGTGATCATCTCCTGGTAGAGCTGTGGTTCTAGAACAGATTTTGGATGTTCAGATAACCACAATGACAGTGGGTTCAGACTTGCTATCCCACTGCCAGACAGCTTTCCAGCAGAGTTACAGGTCATGTTGTGAGGAAAGATTATTTTGCATATTCATTTTGTCTTGTCTCTTGATTCATAGATCATTTAAGGTAATTAGTTTATCATGATTTTCAGGACAAATGAAATATATTAACTATATTTTTAAGTTACATTTTTTTGTAGCATCTTAAATTCTGGCTGTTTTGAATATTACTTTCTTCTTAGGGAAATGTTAGAGCTCTTTGGAGGTCATTCTTTTAATGAGTAGAATTTATACTACCTCTTGTATCTGACTGCCTCAGCTGTGTTTTGAGACATGTATCCTAATAGACAGGCTTGCCAAAGTCAAAGAGATAGTAAAGTAAAACTTTTGACTGAAAGATTAATTCAACAGTTGAATAGTTAATTACTTATGTTAATGTGAATGTTCTGGATGGAAATGTCACATATGCTGAATTACTCCTTTCTTTGTTAATGTAGCATGGTAATCGATTATTAATTTTGTCCTTATCGTTGTTTCCTCTTCTCTTAGGATTCAACGTGGGCAGGAGTGCTGGTGGGAGATCGACTGTCAGGGAGATTAACCGGGATGCTTGTCATTTTCCTGGTTTTCCAGTTCTTCAGTCATTCCTTCCTAAACACACTAATGTCCCTGCCCTCTATTTTCTCCTCATGGCATTGTTTCTGCAGCAGCCAGTTAGTGAGCTGCCTGAGAACCTGCAGGTCAGTGTGCCTGTCATCAGCAGCCGATGTAAGCAGGGTTGCCAGGTAGGAATTATCTAGTAGGGTGTAAGTGTAATTACATTTGTTAGAAAGTCACCACAGGGTGATGGGTTAATCACACTAAAATCAACTGGTTCCATCCCTTTCTCACGTTTGGGATTTGATTTGGAACATAAAAATCGGAAAGTACCATAGACAATTTTCCCAAAAAGAAGTCCTTTGTACCTATTTGGTCTTTTTCTCTTTATGGTTACTCTATATGATTATATATGCGTGAAGACTTTGGATGATATTTTAATGGTGATCAAAAGAATTCTTTTGAGTAACATGATTTTATCTAGAAATATAATTTCTGTAGAATTAAAAATGGAGTAGTGTACATACCATAAATTGGGTGGGTATGAAAGGATTCTTAGTACAAGTCTGATTAGAAAAATGTTTTTAAATTCTCAATGATAGATAATGTCCACGTTAGGAAAACAGTAAGGCTTTACCTGATTTCTAATCTGAGACTGTCATGGATATTTCTATATAGTTCATGTTTGTGGCACTGCAAAGACATAGGAATTTAGTTTTAAACTCAGTTATACTTCCATAATAATGCCAAAATGCTATTCAAATCAACTCTAGTCATTGACAAAACCTTTTAAATGAAAACGCTGAGTCTGTACCCATACACTAAGTCACAGTACAGATTCATGCTTAGCAGAGTTTGGTTGGTTATGTAATTTTCAAAATAAGCATGACACCATAGTCATAAAGTGTTATATAAAACTACTATGAATAAATCTCCTCAAACTGATTTTTATTTCATCAAATCTTCATCTGTATGTAACCTAAAAGTGAATTAGAACATTGCTGAGAGTGGGGGAAAGAGTAAGTTCAATGTGCTTTTTAAAAAGATCCTGCTTAAGACCATCAGTTCTTTAATTTCATCGCCTAGCTAATTAGCAAGTATTTTATTTTTGTTTGTTTTCCTTAGGGAAAAAAAAGAAAATGATGTTTTTAACATAGATCTAAGACGGGATGATACATAATATTCACTTTGCCTTGTAAATGTAAAAATGAGTTTTAAAATATAGGAGGGAGGAGTGCTAGGTCTCTATCTCTTTGTCATTGCTCACTTTGGAAAAAGTAATTAATTTCAAAGAAATTTTAGAATATTAGAACTTTTGAGGGTCTCTACTGAAAAAAATTGGCAACGGCTAATCTTTATTCACTTTCACCTCTGCAGTTTGATTTAGATTCCATTTGGACATTTATCTTTGGAGTGCCTGCCTCCAGTGGAACTGTGGTGTCTTCTATCCATAACGTATGCACAGAAGCTGCTTTTTTATTATTGGGGATGCTCCGCAGCATGCTGAATTCAGTAAGTTCCTGAGATACTGATACCTGTCGGTAGTTCTTCCTGCCTGTGATATTTTTTAAAATAGAAGAATCCTTTGCTGTCATAACTCTTTATTTACTATGTGGTCTCTGGAACCTCAGCCTCTGTGTTTTGTTATCTTTAGTGTAAGGAAAGACCATGCAGTTGGTAAGATCCTGAGCTCGGGAGCTAGGTTCAGAATCCCTACTCTGGTACTTCAGACATACTAACCTCATGTGCGTCAGTTTCCTTATGTATAAAATGCTGGTAATAATAGAATTTATCTCTTAGGACTCTTGTGAGGATGTATGAGTTAGTATATACACAAAGCACTTACAAGAGTGCCTGGTGTAGAGTAAGCACTTCATAAGTGTTAACTGATGCTGTTAGCGCTATAAAATACATATTTCAATGTATAAGTGTATATAACGAATATATATTGTACTGAATGTCATTGCAATATGTTGTTTGAACTTTTAAAATCACTCTCATTTAGAGATTTAAAATGTTATCAGTGCAAGTTTTATTTTGTATTTGTTTTTATGTTTTCTATTCTAATTATTTCTAACTTAGATATGAAAAATTGAAAGAGTAAATGACAAAATGTATGTTCCTACCTTTCTTACAGGAATACCGTGAATAATGATTTAATTTGTTTACACGATTTAGGATCACATTGTAAGAGGAATTATTAACCAGACTCTTTGGATTACAAGTACCTGATAAATCTGATTTTAGTCAAAACTATTCTTATGCCATCTAAGAAAAGAACGTTACTATTAAATGTGTTAATTTAGAATGCTTTGGGATTCTTGTTTTGGTTTTTATTCATAAACAATTATAAAAATCTAAGCTGAAAAAGAAGCCACTCTCTGGGGAAGTATCAGAAGATAAGCATTGTTGAAATATATTCTTTTTTTGTTACTCTTTTATCATCATCATCACTGTTATTGTTGTAAGGCTTTTAAGGAAAAACAACTCCTATGTGTCTACTTTATTCAATATTCTACTACAACGCTACTTTACTTCTGACACTTCTGGTCACCAAGTATGTGGAAGGTTTCACCACACCAGCTGGGTGTTCAACAGTTCAATTCAGTTCTGACACTATCTACTGGGAGGTAGCATCGGGTACCACAGGTTAAGGGCTCAGTCTCACAAGATACCCCTCCCCCCCACCAACCCTGCCCCACTTCAAATGCCAGTCACAAGTCCAGGTTGTTACCTGTGTTTCTGACTCACCAGTTATAAATTTCAGGTTCCCGTGACTGAGGAAAACATTTTACCTCCTAGATTACCAGTTTATTATAAAAGGACGTATCTCAGGAACAACCAGCTGGAAGAGGTGCATAGGGCAAGGTGGGAAGGGACACGGAGCCTCCATGCCCTCTCCGTCCTGCTACTCTCCCAGCACCTCCACGTGTTCATCAGTCCAGAAGCTTTCTGAACCCCATGTTTTTTATTTTTATGGCACCTTGATTACACAGGCATGATTAATTAAATCATTGGTCACTGGTGACTGAGCCTGGTCTCCAGCCCCTCTTCGTCCCTGGGGGCTGTGGGGAACAGGTTCAGTTAACTTCCAGCCTTCTAGTGCCATGGTTGGTTCCCCTGGCAAGACAGCCCATCAACATAAACTCAAGTGTGGTGGAAAGCAGCTTGTTATGATTAACAAAAAGACACATTTATGGCTCTTTTATCACTTAGGAAATGCCAAGGGTTTTAGGATCTCTGTGCCTGAAATGGAACAAAGACTAAATATATATTTCTTATTATGAATCACAATATCACAGTTGCATAATGGTTAAGAGCACTGTTCTCATTTTTTATATGACAGTAGGAGGCTCAGAAAGGTCAAGTAACTTCCTCTTTTTTTTTTTTTTTTTTTTTTTTCGGTACGTGGGCCTCTCACTGTTGTGGCCTCTCCCGTTGCGGAGCACAGGCTCCGGACGCGCAGGCTCAGCGGCCATGGCTCACAGGCCCAGCTGCTCCGCGGCATGTGGGATCTTCCCGGACCGGGGCACGAACCCGTGTCCCCTGCATCGGCAGGCGGATTCTCAACCACTGCGCCACCAGGGAAGCCCAACTTCCCCATTTTTATCTTAATCCTAACTCTCTGGCGTGATGGAGGATGGGGCAACTTTGATGGGAATAGAGCCACTACTGGCTCCAACCATACTCATGTTGATAACGATGAATAATCAAAACCATTGACTCTAGTTACTGAGCTGTGAGTACTGAAATGAATAGAAAAATATCCTGTCAGTTTCTAGGGGTATCACCTTTGTTTTAGCTTATTTCTAGATTTGTTGGCCTGTGTGTTTGCTCCTGTGTGTGGTTTACAAGAGTTCTGGACCATCAATTTATCCGGTTTTAGAAGAGTAGTGAGTAACTTTTAGTAGTGTCAGTTTTTCTAACATGTTGTTTCCTCTCTTGTCCCCATGACAGCCTTGGCAGTCAGAAGAAGAGGGATCTTGGCTCCGGGAATATCCTGTGACCTTGATGCAGTTCTTTAGATACTTGTATCACAATGTCCCAGACCTGGCCTCCATGTGGATGAGCCCCGACTTCCTGTGTGCATTAGCAGCCACGGTCTTCCCCTTCAACATTCGCCCTTACTCAGAGATGGTAGGAAAGGGGGAGGAAAATATCAAAACTGGAATTAGTCTGCTCCAATGGTTAGCAGATTTTTTTGGCCAATCTTTTAAGCTTCTCACCAAGTTACAGTTTCATAACTTTCTGCTTCATCTCTTACATCACTATCTGGTATCTGGCTCCCCACACGCTCCTTCTGCTTTCCCTTGAAATAACAGTGAATTCTACTTCCTGTTTTCATTTACCATATTCTTGTAAGTCCCTCATTAGTGAATTCCATCTTCATGCAGTTGTTGATCCATTTCTTCTTATATTTAATGATAGCTGTATAGTTGTGAAATCAGGTTACAGAACTCTAGTCAGACCAAATTTATTTCCACTTCATTTATCTCAGAAATTAGGCATCTCCTGCATTTAGTCTTTGCAAATTAATTACAGGATTGATTGTCTTTATAAGAAATGACATGTATGTTTGTCCCTTCTGTTCAACTTTTTCTATTTTGTTCAACGGTTATTTTTCATATTTTGCACTAAAGAGAAAGTTATTAGACTGTAATCATACGTAGTATAAATACTTCTTTTGTCCTTTAAAACGAACCCAAAAGACAGTTGTTCTTCCATAGAACTTCAGAATTTCATGATGTTTTGTCTTACTTCTACCACTTACTCAAGAGGCTGGAATAAGGTATCTTCTTCATACTAATTTTTCTTCATGTATAATGGTGAAATACTCGTTCTAAAATTATGGCGATTTTTAGGAAAAAAGCAAGTATAGCACATAACCTTAACACCATGGCTTGTTTATAATTTTAGAATCCACATTTTTGGTAAAAAAAGATTTTAGTAATATTTCGATGTATTTTCCTTGTCGGCATCTTGTAATCTGTCTTCTAATCCTTTCTTTTTCTGTTGGCTCAAACTTGGTACTAGTTTTGTATTGCTTACTTATTTGGGTTTTTTTTTTTTTTTTAACCTACAAAAATGGGTCAGCCCTTGGGTGCAATCATTATGCCAGATCTTTATCTGAAAGTCTATAACACTTGACTTCTCAGTAGGTATGTTTTAAATAAGCAAATATAGTCATTCTCATTTTATTATTTCATTTATTTCAAGTTCAGTTATCCACAATAGAGATAAAATTCAACATAAAGCAGTTATATGGTTAGTGGCCAGTGAGTAGTTTAATATTAGAAAGAGCATGTGTTGAGTAATCGTGACATATGGTGCCCGATTACCACCCTGAAAAGAGAAAACAAGTAAAGCAAAGTGAACGATGTAATGCACTGAATAGCTTAATAGGAGGGAAACACTGAACAAAAATACTGTTGCTGCTACAATTTGGTGGAAGTAAAAATATCAAATGAAATCGAATGTGACTAGGATATATTTCCACTTGATTTTACTAGGTGACTGATCTTGATGATGAAGTTGGATCTCCAGCAGAAGAGTTTAAAGCCTTTGCAGCAGACACAGGGATGAACAGAAGCCAATCAGAGTACTGCAACGTGGGTGTCAAGACATACCTGACCAATCACCCTGCTAAAAAGTTCGTTTTTGACTTCATGCGGGTCTTAATAATAGACAACCTCTGTCTTACCCCTGCCAGCAAGCAGACTCCACTAATTGATCTTTTGTTGGAGGTAAAGACAAAGAAATGCATTTACATCTCTTTCAATTTGTTTTTATAATGAGAGCGTTAATAACCAAGCAAGTTTTATGCCACATACCTTTCAGATTTCTAATTCTTTTGGGTTGTAAAGGCAGAACATATCATGAGCTATGGGAATTTTTTATCACAAATGTGCTAATATACACCCTATCAATTTGTTTCTCTTCTTTCTGTTCCTCTTGGTATGTCCTTAATTTAGTCCTTTATCACCCTTACCCTGGATAGACCAGGAATTGACAAACGTTTTCTGTAAAGGGCCAAATAGTAAATATTTTCAGCTTTGTGGGCTGTACAGTCTCTCACAACTACTTCACTCTGCCATTAATGAGAAAGCAGCCACAGACAATACATAAATGAGTGAGCGTGGCCGTGTTCCAGTACAACTTTATGTACAGTAACAACTATAGGCTGAATTTGGCCCATGGACCTTAGTGTTACAGCTCCTTCCCTAGTCATTTACAGCAGCATTGTCTCCTTAGCTTATAACTTCCTACTTCAGTCCCTCTTATTTATCACTTCCAGTATTATTGCTTTTAGTGTCCTGTGGGGCTTAAGGTGTGGTGCATTGCACATAATAGGTGCTCAATATGCACTTACTGAATTTTCCCCAAGGCAGCAAACTTGTAGGTTGTTTGGTATCTGAGCTCAGGCTCCTATAACAAAATACCATAGACTGGGTGGCTTCAGTAGCAGACAGTCATTTCTCACAGTTCTGGAGACTGAGAAGTCTGATGTCAGGATGCCAGCTTGGGCAGGTTGTGGTGAGGGCCCTCTTCCTGGCTTGCAGATGGCTGCCTTGCTCTCACATGGCAGAGAAAGACCTCATGTGGTTATTCCTCTTCTTATAAGGGCATGAATCCCCTCATGTGGACTCCCCATGACCTCTTCTAAACCTGATTACCTCCAGAAAGCTCCACCTCTCTAATATCATCACATTGAGGGTTAGGGCTTAATTTATGAATTTTGCGGGGGGACACATTTAGTCCATTGCACTTGCTAATTCTCCTGATAAGTGATAAGAACTAGCTGATGCATCAGAAAACAAACCCTAAAGTGGTCACACTGCTGGCTCTAGAAATTGACCATCCCTGAAAACCAAATGTTCACCTAGAAAAATCTCAAGAAAAAATAGAAGATCATTGAAGGGGATCTAATATATAATTAGTTGCCTATACATTCATTCTTTTGGCCAATTCATATAAATAGGGTCAAGCAGTACATGCCAGAGCTCTGAAAATAATGTTTTATGAAAGATTCAATCAGTGTAAAAGACTAACTGCTTCTCTCTGTGAGGAGCTTTCCACATGCCGCCCTCAGCAGTTTGACAACTGAACCTGCACTTTCTCTGCTCCCTCTAGTGGCGAAAACAGTTAACTTTTTATTTGAAACCTTAAAATCCCAGCAAATGTTTTATCTTATTCATGTGAAAATACCTGTTTGATCAATTAAAAGAAATCAGTGTAATTTAGGTACCAGTCACGCTAAGCACTTTAAAGCATTTTTTAATTTATTTATTATTTATATATCTTTGGCCGCTTTGGGTCTTCGTTGCTGCGTGCGGGCTTTCTCTAGTTGCGGCGAGCGGGGGCTACTCTTCGTTGTGGTGAGCAGGCTTCTCATTGCAGTGGCTTCTCTTGCTGCAGAGCACGGGCTCTAGGCACGTGGGCTTCAGTAGTTGCAGCACTCGGGCTCAGTAGTTGTGGCTCACGGGCTCTAGATAGAGCGCAGGCTCAGTAGTTGTGGCGCACAGGCTTAGCTGCTCTGCGGCATGTGGGATCTTCCTGGACCAGGGCTCAAACCCGTGTCCCCTGCATCGGCAGGCAGATTCTTAACCACTGCGCCACCAGGGAAGTCCTATGCAAAGCGTGTTAACCGGGACCACAGTGTTCAATATTGGCAGAAAAATAATTGATTTCATCAAGAATTCATCTGGTAGAATTTAAAAGCCTGCCTGGTGGAGCTTGTCCTCTTTGGAAACTTTAAGAAGAGAGATGGCTAGTGTTTTAGTGCATGGGGTAAGAATTTGAAGCATTCTGTGCAAAATAAAATGGTTTTCAGAAAATAACAGGATAAAGTTAAGAATAGGTGTGTGTAAGAAAGCATAACTGAGCCAAAAAATAAAATACACATATGTAGAGGAAATGGGGTAAGTGTATGTATTCAGTAATAACAGTCTTGTAGGAATCCTAATAGCTAATTAACTAGCAACGGGTAAATTGTATAATTGTCTTTTATTTTGGTTTTCTGTATTTTTCAGTAAGGAAAGTTTGATATGACATGTATTAACCTTGAGATAACATTCTCATTATTGTGGACACTAACTTGCCCTGAAGTGGAATTGTATCTGATTGCATTAGGGAGTCAGGGGTGGTAGTATTTTAGGAAGAACCAGGGAGTGTCAAGATTGAATTTCCCAAATAAATTATCAACTCTTTAAAGTTAGGGACCAACTTTCATGTGTCCTTTTGTCTCTCACAAAGTTAGCTCAGTGCCTTGGTGTGTTCTTTAAGTTTTTTTGAATTATTTAACTATAACTATATCCCTGGCAGTTCCCAAACAGGAAGATATGATACCATCTAATAAGAAAGAGATAAATTTGCTTTTAAAAATCAGTGCTTTGAGGAACTTCAAATCTAATACACAAACACAGAATACACATACAAAAAATATTTAGTGGAAATGCTGTTGCATTCCATGTCTTCCCATGGTGTAAAATAATAAATTACAAGCATATGATTCTGAATGTTACAGTTATGAAGTCTATCTCTGAAGAAAGTCAACAGAAGAACTATCCTATATATTTACCATTTACCTACGTGAAGGAAGGTGTTTGAACCAACTGATTTTTGGGCTGATATGCTCAAGCCAGGCCATTTTCAGTCTTATGATTGTTGGGATGTCATCGTAAGAGTGTCTACTTACTTGATTGTATCTATAAAAGAATGTGTGAAGTTATCTTTATTAGCAGTCTATAAAAATAAAAGCTTCCCATTCATATAGATTGGCTTGAGTGTGAGTCAGGCCAAATACAAGGGAAGCAGTGTGGTGTCATAGAAGGACCTGGTTTGAATTCTGGCCCTGTGGTTTATTATGTAAACATTTTATTCTCACTGAGCTAAATTCATCCTCTAGAGAATGATGTTATATACTATCTCCCCTGCATGATTTTTGTGACAGTTAAATATATATAAATCACCCAGCAAAACTATTTTGAGAAATTAAACATGTGCTGCTTATAGCTGTGTAACCTTGCCCAGCTTAGTTCTCTTCACCCCTTACAGTTTGCCCATCTTTAAGATAGCATAAAAATAGAACCTGTCTCTGAGGACTGTTGTGAGAATTAAGTAAGGTATAAGATTCATAACACAGTGCCTGGCACGTAAGACCTGCTCAAAAATCAAATGGCCTGTGGTGGCTTATACAATCACCAGCGTCCTCTGCTGTCACCACCAGGCATCTAATGAAAGGCCAAATGAATTTGCTGCATGTGGCCACGGAAGGAAAGTACCTGAGAACAGATCAAAAAGTACTTGTATATACCTGAAGGAAAGAAATATGATGCAACAAAGGAGGCTGATTTGGAGTGTGTGCCTGTCTGAGGAGTTCGCTGCTTTCTGCTCCCGCCATCTTCTAAAAGACCTCCCCGTTCCCATCGGAGTGCAGCGCCCCCTGCAGAGCAATAAACAAACCAAAAGAAGTGGCAAAAGTGGGCAAAGAGAGTGCTATGAAATAACTGAGAGAAGAGAAGCCAGTCAGGCTTCTGCAGTCAGAAGGACAGAGCGCAAACCCCTCTTCCTTGAAGGCTTTTCCTGTTACGGAGCACTAAAGGCCTCCCCCGCAGAGCCAGAGGGCTCTCAGCCACGGGCAGCACACATGCCCACGACGACTCTGCATGGTGTTCCCAGGCCTCAAAAAGGACGCTTTGAATCTTTGAAGACTCGTGTTGTTGACTGGCTTCACTGTCTTCTCTGGGAAGACAGATCTCACAGGCAGAGCAGAGCATAGGGCTCACCCTCTCTTCCTTCTGCCCTGAATTCATCCTGGTTGTCTGGTGGGCCAACCAGGTTTATCTAAAAAAATGGAGAGCTTGTGGCTGAATTGCTCTTGTTGTGCATTTGTTAACTTCAGTATGGAGATTTTTAGTAGGGCTGGAAGAGTATGGAATGGCAGGTGAAGTGCTGAACTTTGGCGTCAAAGAAACTGACGTTTGAAACCTAGTTGTGACTTGACCAAGTGACTTGACCTCTCAAAGCCTCAATTACCTTATCTCTAAAGTGGAGATGATAGTATCTACTTCAAAAGGATATTGTGCACAATGAGATAAGGTACATAAAACTAAGCACTGTGTAGTTACATAATTGTAGTCCAGTGAATTGTTTTAAAAAAAGAAAAAAACACCCAAGAAAACTATGCATGCACTCATAAAGTCTTAAGTCCGTTAAAAGTTAGGCTACTATGAGTATCAGCAAGAACATTTGAACTTGGCAGTTAGAGCCAATAACAGAGTTAATTCTGGGTCATGATCATTCATGAAACAGTTTCAGTGAGAGGAATCAGAGGATTAAATACGCCTGTTGGTGACTGAGCCAGCCTTAAATCCTTATAGAATACAAAAGAATACTTTCTAATTAAGTAAAAATAACTATTGTTGACAGATCAAACTACTTCTCTATGTTCTATGTTCCCTGTTTTACATACTCCAAAACTTTGTCTAATTAAGATTTTGTAAACCCTACTCATTATTACTTATCCCATTAGCCACATTGAGTTGATTATAATCCTGAATGAGTATTGCCATCCTCAGGGGTATTTAAATCCTCCTGTGAGTGGAGAGCCTTACTCCTTCATAAATTTTGATCACTCAAGCTGTTTGAAAATGGTCTCTTATCTGATTGCAGGGTAGTCCTCAGACCTATCAATCTGTCTTGTCACT
This sequence comes from Grampus griseus, assembly GCF_964374135.1. NCBI lineage: Eukaryota > Metazoa > Chordata > Mammalia > Artiodactyla > Delphinidae > Grampus > Grampus griseus. The sequence continues at coordinate 37,839,217 of NC_138997.1, forward strand.
TAACCACTTGAAGGTCCTCGCTTTCCTTCCGTTAACAGGGGTGGGGTCTTGATGTACTGTCAGCATGAGGAATAGGCAGGCCTTGGCCCCAACTCTTCTGCTGACCATTGTATTAGTCTGTTCTACACAGGAAAATGTATTAAGATTATAAACAGGGACTTCCTTGGTGTCTCAGTCATTAAGAATCCGTCTGCCAATGCAGGGGACACGGGTTCGAGCCCTGGTCCGGGAAGATCCCACATGCCGCGGAGCAGCTAAGCCTGTGCACCACAACTACTGAGCCTGCGCTCTAGAGCCTGCTAGCCACAACTACTGAGCCTGTGCTCTAGGGCCCACGAGCCACAACTACTGAGCCTGTGTGCCACAACTACTGAAGCGTGCACACCTAGAGCCCGTGCTCTGCAACAAGAGAAGCCACTGCAATTAGAAGCCCGCACACCATAACTAGAGAAAGCCCACGCGCAGCAATGAAGACCCAACGCAGTCAAAAATAAATCAATAAATAAATTTTCTAAAAAAAGATTATAAACAACATGTCATGACCTTCACTTTTTCCCAAATTATTCTAATGCCAAACCAAACTCCTAAGAACTAATATTCTTTTAACTGTTGCTAGGCCCATGTTTTTCATTTTAAAACAAAATATGTTTTATCAGAAAAACAGAGAAACGTTCATTACAACTTTGGTTGGTTTTTGAATCCTTAGAATAATATCTTTGATCTGAATATAGGATTCCAATTTTAACTGCTTTTTTAAAATCTTCACCAGCACCACTTTGAAAATCAGAATAGAAAGAAGTGGGTTTTTCCCCAGTGGAACAGATTTTAACTTTAAATGCATAAAGCAGAACAGTGTTCTATAGCCCACTTTTGCGGCATGGTCATAAACATAGTCCTGGACCTGTCTGTGCGAGAAGAAATAGATTCTTTAACTTCACTTGCAAAGCATCAGTACTCTGCTTGTAACTACAACATCCAGATCTCTTTTTAAGAAACAAATTTATGTCAGTTTATTGAATCGTTCAATATCCAGCTCCTATCCAAAGCCAGCTAACATGACTGGCATTTGAGAAGAATGACAAAAAGATCTTTCCTACCTTTCATCCCTGTGTTCCCAGTGCTTTACCACCTCTCAGGCTAGAGACTTGAAAGTTATGCACCTGGATCATACCACCGTAATTACCAAAAGAACTGCCATCAGAGAACTATAGTTTAACTTTGTGCCCTAAACTTTTATTCAAGATAATTTTAAAAATCGTCTTTGTACTGTATAAAACCATTATCAAAGGTACAACCTACAGGGCTGTTCATTGTCCTCTTTATAAAAACCCACAGGGAACATTCTTCTCAGAACAATCTTAGGAAAACATCTTTGCTGACTATATAGTATGCTTCCTTTTTTATAGATAATTAAAGGCTTTGTAAGTCATATTATTATTTTTTCTCCTTCTTGACCCTAGGAAGCTCAAAGCAAAATTGTGTGCTTAATTGATTTTTTTGATATAAATACTTGCCTCCCCATTGACTTTACCTTCTTGGTTACTAGACTCCTGAGCTTTTGTGTTTGTTTAAATGGCTTTATGATTTATTTTATCTGTATCTCATTAGAAACTGCCAGATCTCTTTTGGAAGTGAGGTAGATGGATAATAGATATCAAATATTTATTAAATACTTAAAATGTTTAGAATACTGCTTTTGGAGGAAAGGATTCAAAAGAAGGTATTGTTTCACCTTTGCTTCTATTTGTTTTTTAATCTATGGTCAGAAAAATAAGAGAGTATAAGCATATATACCATCTCTTGTGACATATTCTACTACTTACCAGTAGTTTTTTTTCATATAACTATGGTTGATGAGCCTTACCTTTGTTTACTGGGTTCTGTTTCTAATTCTAAATTTTATTGATTAGGCTTCCCCTGAAAGATCGACAAGAACTCAGCAAAAAGAATTTCAGACTTATATTTTGGATAGTGTGATGGACCATTTGCTTGCAGCTGATGTTTTATTGGGTAATATCATGTTTTATTTTCACTCTGTTAAAAGTACCTATAATCACTTCCCTTCTCTATCTAAACCCCAAGTATACCACTTTTTTAACTTCATCTTTTTCCTTCTTTTCTGTGCATTTTCCCCTTATTGGTATTTTCCTATAATGAGGAAAAGGCCCATCTATCTCCTTCCTTTGAACCTGGGATAAAGGATCAACAACAGGGAGTACTTAAGCTGCTTGTCCACGTTCATATGCTCAGAGGTGGCAGGAAGAGGACAAGGAAAGAGAAAAAATGTTTTTAAAACCATATTATGTGAACAGTATATTTTTATGAATTATCTAATACTTTTAAAAATTACTGTGATATACTTACAAATAAGTTACAAATGTAGCACTCTGAATTACCACCCAGGCAACATGCCTGTATAAGAGCACTCAGAAATGCATTACCAGCACCCTCAGAAACTATACCTATTAGTGGAATTATTCAGTTATAGGTATCTATGTTATTCTTTAGAATGGCTTTCAGGATGTAAATTCAAAGCACATTAAAATGTTTTTCCTGTATGTCTCTAGTTACAATAAAACTACAAAACTTGATACATTTACAGTGGAGCTAACATTTATATGTAAAACAATGACAAAATTTAAAGAAGGAAAAGTAATGATTTAGCATATTTGCTACTTGAATTTCTGGTAATTATATAAATCATAGAACCTCCATGCTATTACATTATCATTTTTTTTTAACAAAGTAAGTTTGCCAAGAAAATCTTTAGTGTTGTCATAACATGCAACTCTCAAACTGTGGTGTCAAGTCAGACTTTTGTATTTGTTCTTATCGCTTGAGAATCTTAAGTAACATCAGTCTTACTACATAAAGACACAAAACGAAGAGTTTTGCATTGTGTAGTGATTTAGAGTTAGGTGGGAATAATAATTACAGTCAGTTAAGGCTCCTAATTTCTAGAAAGGAGGGAGGGGCTTAAAGGGGGCATTCTGTTGGAGGAGGAGCCAGGAGGATTAGTGTTGAGGCAGTATGTACACAGCGAGCACACTGAAGCCACCGGGGCAGCTTGTAGAAGAGAAACAGTGCTGATGGGAATCATGGAAGGGGTGAGAGGTACCCCATGGCACCACCACCACTGATGGTACTCTGTGTTTTACAGTTCTTTTGGACCTCTCTTTTGCCTCCATTACTTCATTGTGCTTAAAGTTTTGTTTGATGATTTGTTTTGCCCTTTAGTAGTTAGACAGAATCAATTTACAACTAATAAACTGACTTAATTTTTCTCTCAAAGGGAGGCTATGTGTCACTGACAGTTGACGAACTGTTTGCTTATCACAGACTGTCTTAAGTCAGTAAGAAACTTCAGTCTCCATCCATAACACTTTTATCCTGCAGAAATTATTTCTTCCAACATTTATCATGACTTCTGGCCATGAACATCATTTTGCTTAAAGTAGTACATAAGAGCTAATGGTCTTATTTCTAACGGTAGTAGATGTACTCATCTTGCCTTAGCCTGATTTGTTGGAGGGTCTGGTCTTAGGCTGGTGGACATCAATTTTCTTAAGACATTTTTTTCCTGCTGGAATTTAGGGGAAGATGCATCTCTGCCTATTACCAGTGGAGGGAGCTACCAAGTATTGGTGAACAATGTGTTTTATTTCACACAACGTGTGGTGGACAAGCTTTGGCAAGGCATGTTCAACAAAGAATCTAAACTTCTTATAGATTTTATAATTCAACTAATTGCACAGGTAATCCATTGTCACATTAGTTGTAGAGTACATGTTTTCCTATTGAAAAACTTTGCCTCGGGTGTCAAAATTGTTGGAAATAAGTGTAACTAGTAAGATAATGAATGTTGACATTTTAATGTAAAGTTCAGCTTATTAGAAGTGAATAAAACGTAGGTCTGTAACCATTCCCCCCCTTACCCGTGGCCCGGTGCCAGTGTGTCCAGTATGTAAAGCTTCCTCATTCTCTCAGGCTGTGGGCTCCCACTGCCTTCCCCACTGGCATTGCTCATTGCTAACCACATAGCTGGACAGCTTCCTGTTGGTTTAAAGACCTTAAGTTAATACGATTTGATAGATTTTCATAGTATGATGCATCAGTGTGTCAAGATTTAACAGAGCATGAAGAGTTGATATTAGAGGAGTATTCTCTTCTTGTAATTGAATCTTTACAAAGTTCACTGTAGTCCTTGTTCCTTTGAAGATGTCATATTAGTGTGTGTTTGTGGTACCTTTTCCGGTTTGGCACAAGTGATAAATCTTATTCAACACACAATGTAGAAAGTAGGAAATACTGTTGTCATGTTATTAGACACACACATGTCACCCAAGAATTTTTTAAGAATAAATTTGTATTTAAGCCAAAGAGAAAAGTTCTCACGTGAGATGAAACAACGTCAGAAGTTCTTTACTAACATTTTAGGTAATTTTTTTTTTTTTAGTAATTTTGAGTAGCGATTGATCACCCTTACAAAACTTGTGGGGTAGGAGTCTCTACCCAGATGGCACTTGCCCGTGTTCTGAGGGAGGCTGCTCTGAACACAGATGTATATACACACAGCACTCATCTCATTACATTTATGTGTCTCGTGGGTTCTGAACCTCATAATAGCAAGAGCTTTGTATTTTTTATCTTAGCACCCCAGTACTTAGCATGGTGTCTGATACATAATAAACCTAATAAATGTTCATGTGTGAATGATAAGCAGACTTTTTTTGTCCATTTTATTAAAGTATCTCTCATATCTTTAGTCAAAAAGAAGATCCCAGGGATTGTCACTGGATGCGGTTTATCACTGCCTCAATAGGACCATATTGTACCAGTTCTCCCGGGCACACAAAACAGTCCCGCAGCAAGTAGCTCTCCTTGATTCACTCAGGGTCCTGACTGTAAACAGGAACTTGATCCTGGGCCCTGGGAACCATGACCAAGAATTCATTAGCTGTCTGGCTCACTGCCTCATTAACCTGCATGTTGGAAGGTAACTCTTTTAGGTTCAGTTTGAATTTGTCTGATATTTTTCTACCAGAACTCTTTGTTCTACTTTTCTGATTATAACATTTCTTTTTTCTTTAATCTCGGTTTTACTTAAAACTTCATGAGAAGGTAAAAGACAAGGGTTGAATTTCTGCAGTGAAATAATGAGTATATTTTTGCTTTAATTTTCTGTATCTTTAAATTTTTTGTTAATCACATGTCACATATATAATTTTTAAATAAGAGTTTGCTTTTCAAGTAAATTAGATACACACTATTGGAGGTTAAGAGGGGTAAAAAGATAAGAATGCAATAAATAAATGCAATATATGTTAAATGGGTAAAATTAGTATTTTGCCACTGATTGCTTTGCAAGGTATTTCTTTGGTGTCTGCTGGGGGCCAGGCATTGGATTAGGGACTGGGATGAAATGTGAATGAGACAGACCCTGTGGCAGGTCTTGGAGCATGCAGTCTACGAGGGAGGATCCATAACTAAGCAATGTGCTCTTGCTACAAGCACGGTGCTTTGGGAACACATAACAGGTGCCCCTAGCCTGGGAGAGACACCTGCTGAGTTACAGCTTGAACCTGGTTGAGGATGAAGTTAATCCTCCAACGAGAATGGGGAAGAGTGATGTGGGAAGAAAGAGTCATCTATGCGATTGCCCAGAGGGCAAAAAGAATATGGCACATGTAGGAAACTGCAGGTATTTCACTGCTGCTGGAGCAAAGAGTGGTGAGATAAGATATGGGAAAGGGGGCACAGTCATAGGAGGAGAATGTTCTTAAATGAACTTTTCGTAATTTTTAGGTAAAAATGTTAATAGTGATAAAAAAGTGTCTTAAATAGTACGATTCTCCTCTTAATGCTGTAATTTAGTTTAATTACATTCAGTCGAGTGGATTTGTGACATCATTGCTTAAAAATGGCATTTTCATGATAAACTATAAGTTCTGTTCTGTGCATCTGCCAAATGTCTGCCACTTATGGAGCTCTGTGACAGAGCCAGCGTTTACTTGTGTCTGCAGAGTAGTACTTAGTCATCACAGTTTACAGCTGCAGTAATTTCCTTCATATAGTTTAAACTGACTGGAATTTTTCAGCAATGTGGATGGGTTTGGACTGGAAGCAGAAGCCCGCATGACTACATGGCACATTATGATCCCCTCGGACATTGAACCAGATGGTGGTTACAGCCAAGATATTAGTGAAGGTAGTTATCTCAATTTTTTCCCCCTTTTCTCTCCACTCATTTCTAAGATATAACCAAAAAATCCGACTTCAGAAACCGCCAACATTGACAACCAATCTCTTCATAGGGCATACCTGAACATATACCAATATGCCCGCCAGCATATACCAACGTGCTAGCTGTACATCTCCTTATGCCAGGATGAGTAAACCCCTGATATTGCTCGCCCTCCACATTTTATAGTAACACCAGGAAACTTGGTGATACTTACATTTGCACAAGCAGTAGTGCAAATATGATACTAACTTGGCGCTTACTATTAAGAGAGCTGGCTATTGATAGTATTAGGCCAATCACAGTAGAGGCAAATATTGCTTGAGACAGATTGTCAGTACTACCATTTTTATTCTTTCTCCCTTTTTTAAATCTAGTTTTCCCACTGATTTTGTAATTATCATGCATATGAGAGTCTTTGGGTGGATTGATTTCTAATTTCCAACGTTGTTCAGTTGAAAAGATTAGATAATTACAGAAGTGTTTGTCTCTCCAGCAATATTTAGTGTGGTAGTTTTGCATATGATTTTATCCTTTGTAGGTCCAGCACTCATTCTTTCATTCATTTAAGCATTAATTTGTTTTCTGTTCTTTCACTAAAATTTCTTAAACCCCAGACACTAAGGACACAGTGATTGTTTTCACCCCCCAAGGAACTAACAGTCTAGAACACTGGTTCTCAAAGTGAGGTGCTCAGACTAGTAACATTGACATCATTTGGGAACTAGTTAGAAAAGCAGATTCTCTGGCCCCATTCAGATCTACTGAGTACTCAGTACTCAGATACTCTGGGGGATGAAGACCAGCAATCTGTTTGAACAACCTCCCAGGTGATTTTGATGCTTGCTAAAGATGGACTGGCCTAGAGCAGGAGTCGGACAAATTAGCAAGGAGTCCAAAGCAAGATGGAATTTAATAGTAAAAGCTCTAAAAATATTTGTTTACTATTTCTTTCCTTTTGCAAAATCATCAAGAACAATTAACTTATTTGTGAATATACCTTAAATATTTAGATCTAAAATTTACTTTTAAGTGGAGAATAAGTTCTTTTCTTTTATAGAAGAAGCTAGACAATGAAATATATATGTAATTTCCAGTTTTATAAATAAATATGTAGTCTTTTTGCTTGATATAAAGTTTTTGGGGTTTTTTTTTAAGTTTTCCAAGTAGCCAATCGCATTTTTGGTTATCTGAATAATCCTTTTTTTGTTGTTTTGTTTTTTTTTTTTGGTTTGTTTGTTTGTTTTTGCGGTACGCGGGCCTCTCACGTTGCGAAGCACAGGCTCCGGACGCGCAGGCTCAGCAGCCATGGTTCACGGGCCCAGCCGCTCCGCGGCATGTGGGATCTTCCCGGACCGGGGCACGAACCCATGTCCCCTGCATCGGCAGGCAGACTATCAACCACTGCGCCACCAGGGAAGCCCTGAATAATCCTTTTTTACTGAACTGGCTATAATCCTTTTTTACTGAACTGGCTATGATATGAAGCATTTTTTGGACAATTAAGTACTATACATCTAAGTATAAAAAAGAAAAAAAATACTAACTACCTTTATATTCTTTTTGATCAGTTGCTGTTTTTTATTTCCTAGGGCGTCAGCTTCTCATAAAAGCTGTCAACAGAGTTTGGACTGAATTGATTCATAGTAAGAAACAAACCTTGGAGGAGCTTTTCAAAGTCACTCTACCAGTGAATGAAAGAGGCCATGTGGACATAGCTATAGCAAAGCCGCTCATTGAAGAAGCCGGTTTGAAATGTTGGCAGAATCATCTAGGTAAGACAGTTTACAGATATCATGTGACAAAGGGACTTACATACAACTATCATATATGGGTGCACTTTGGATATGAAATTAAAACTTTCCCCGAAAGATATTATGATGACAATAGAAATGAAAATCAATACAGTATAGCCCATTATAGAATGATTATGCTGAGATTAGGCTTTTCTTCTTAGATTTTTCTTTTAATTTTATTTTGTTTTTGTTTGTTTTTTTTTTTTTTTGCGGTACACGGGCCTCTCACTGTTGTGGCCTCTCCCGTTGTGGAGCACAGGCTCTGGACGCGCATGCTCAGCAGCCATGGCTCATGGGCCCAGCCACTCCGCAGTATGTGGGATCTTCCCAGACCGGGGCACGAACTCATGTCCCCCGCATCAGCAGGCTCAACCACTGCGCCACCAGGGAAGCCCTCTTTTAATTTAAAAAAAAAATTTTTTTTTTATATGTGTTATACATCAGGCATCTATGAGCTTGGTAAATAATACATTGCTCACAACTTTAGTATGGTCACCATCTTGGTTATGAGTCTACATCCCTTATCTATAATTCTGAAATTCAAAAAGCCCTGAAAACCCAAGGTGTTATTATTAATTTGATGCCAAAACTCACTTGGTAGCAAAACCTAACCTATCTTTGTTTATCCTACGAGGCATTAATATTAATACATTTTGCTGCAGAAATATTAATTATTATATTATTAATTATTGTTTGTTACCTTAGACCTTCTGGTGGTCTAGGGTGATACAGTACATGTACTGTATCACCATTTTTTTTTTTTTTTTTTTTTTTTTTTTTGCGGTATGTGGGCCTCTCACCGTTGTGGCCTCTCCCGTTGCGGAGCACAGGCTCCGGACGTGCAGGCTCAGTGGCCATGGCTCACGGGCCCAGCCGCTCCGCAGCATGTGGGATCTTCCCGGACCGGGGCACGAACCCGTGTCCCCTGCATCGGCAGGCAGACTATAAACCACTGCGCCACCAGGGAAGCCAGTGTATCACTTTCTTAAAATTCTAAATTCCAAAGTATACACAACACCAAAGATTTTAGGTAGGGGACTGTGAATTGTTATTAACATAGAAACTGATTACAGTTAAAATAAATTTGCATATTACTGCAGAGCTATGAGGTTTCAAGCAAATGTGAGTTCAACTAGTACAATAAATGTCATGCAGCTATCCTTATACAAGATAAGTAAATATAATATCTGAGAGTGTCTGCATCTGTAACATAAGCTGCTTTTGATAACTACAGAATTGTGGTTTGTAACTATTATGCCAAAGTATTAAAAGTAAGGCTAATAAATACATGGAGAAACTGTAAAATACTCTAATTTTAATTTTGTAGCCCATGAAAAGAAATGCATAAGTCGAGGAGAAGCTTTAGTGCCCACCACACAATCCAAATTGTCCCGTGTCAGCAGTGGTTTTGGTCTTTCCAAGTTAACGGGATCGAGAAGGAATCGAAAGGAAAGTGGGCTTCATAAACACAGTCTTTCCACCCAGGTACATTGTTTCGTTTTATTAATGATATGATTAGAAATTTGTAATTCAAGGTTTAGTTGTAGTGTTTTATATAATACACTTAATACATGCAAGCATATGATTTGAAATGGAACTTTTCTGCATTTTTGCTTTAGACAGAAGAGAGAAATAACTCAGGTTGTGGAGCCTTCTCCCATTTTATTATAAAATTGCACTATGAGTGTTGTGTATTTACATCCATTGCATAACTGGACATAAGATGAGATTCAGATATTGATATATGATAGACTATGGATAATTTTTTCTCAGCTCTCCCAAACCTTCCATTTTATTAATAGTTATATAAATTTTAAAGCAACAGCAGACAAAATAGCTTTTTATTTTTTATAATTTTGTTCTACATGCCTGAGATTGATTTTTTTTTTTTAACTCATCTACCTCCAGCATTAATTTCTTCCTCATCATACTGTCTTTGCCATCGCAGAATATTAGTGGCAGCTGTGAAAAGGGCCTGGGAGAAACCATGTGTATGAGTCATTCCATGTGTCAGGTTGGGTTCCCCAGGAAGCACACTCTGAGAGGGAGTTTAGTGTGCAGGATGTTTATTAGGGGTGCCCTTGATATTTGTGGATGGGAGAAGAAGGAAGCAGGATTGGTCACAGGGAAATGTCAGGCTACAATGCAGGTCTGGCGACAGACCCAGCTGTAACCCAGGTGGAGCTTTGGTACCAAAATGACCTGTCAGAGTTGACCTTTACTGAGCTGAAATGGCTGAGCCTGCTTGCCTCCAAATCAGCCAGTGATTGTGGGGTGCCCACAGCTCTCTGCAGCTGAGGAGATCCCTGAAATACTGACAGCGCTCCCAGAAGTTGTGGCAGTGAGCCCTTCCTTGAAAGGGGCACTGGGGGATGGGGGGTATATGGATCTGTGTCCATCACATAAGCCTCTATCAGATTCATTATATAATTAATCTTTCAGAGTTTTCTGTGGGGTTTTTTGGGTGTTGTTGTGATGCCTTTAATAGAATTTTAACTAACTTGGGGGCATTATTTCAAGGCTAGTTAACATTTTTTTTCAGGAAATCATGAAATATTAAGACTTTTTCCACTCATTGTTAGGAGATTTCTCAGTGGATGTTTACACACATCGCGGTTGTTCGTGACTTAGTAGACACACAATATAAGGAATATCAGGAGGTAAGAATCATAATCATAATAATGGTTTGTTTTGCATTCTTTGAGTGAGAAAAGATTGTTTCCCTTGGTATCTTCCTCCTGCTTTTAAGAATAAGTTGCTGAACTGAATTTATCATGAGATAATGTTTTGTTTTGTTTTTTTTGCGGTACGCATGCCTCTCATGTTGTGGCCTCTCCCGTTGCGGAGCACAGGCTCCGGACGCGCAGGCTCAATGGCCATGGCTCACGGGCGTAGCCACTCCGCAGCATGTGGAATCTTCCCGGACTGGGGCACGAACCCGTGTCCCCTGCATCGGCAGGCGGACTCTCAACCACTGCGCCACAGGGAAGCCCAGATAATGTTTTTTATTATCCCTGCCAGCAGCTACTTTGGCCATTGGTTTTAACATAGAAAGACTGGAACTTCCTACAGGCAAACTGCATTAAAAAGTGACAGACTGGAGATCAGCACAGCTGAATCCTAATGACATTCACTACCAACATATTGCATGTGTCTGTTCTTAATAAAAATTAAAATATTGGAAAGATCCCTTTCTTTCATACTTAACAAGGAGACCATGAAAATGTGCATCAAAATCTCTAAGAAGTCTCTAAAATTCTAAAAAATTAAAAGATAAAGGTATTTTTTATTACAAGTGCTTGGTGATTTTGTCAGTAAGAAATATTTTCAGTGAAATCCTCTTGATGAATTCATAGTTACTCAACAACTTATTCGAAATATTTTATTTCCATGGCAGCTGAGTTATATCTTATTAAAGATTTCTGAATGATAAGCTGCTAATATTTTATGGGCATGATACTAGATACTTAGTTGTTACAGGGGATTTCCTCCTGCCAGGAACACATAAGTACTATGATGGTATCATTATAATATCAAGATTACTCCTTCAATAATCATTAGTGTTAGTTGTACAGTATAAAGGGATCTTTATTCTTAAATTGTATACTTATATTCCATGAATTATTAGATAAGCATCTAATCATTAGGTGCTTAGTTTTAAGCATCTACTGTTGAAATGTTACACATTTTGACATTTGACAAATAGGAAGAAGTTATTCCAAGTCATAAATTTCCATTTAAGTAAGGTGGTTTGGATCTATACCAGGGCCAAGTAACAATGGTTTTCCTTTAATTTTTATATGAATGTTAAGTTCCCTATCAGAGATGCATGTGTATATTCTTTACCTAAAATTATTGGAAATGTTACGGTGATTACCAGGAATCTAGTGTGTTGGCAATATTTCTTGATGTGGCTTTCTAGATTTTCTTTTATTCATGTTCTAGTAACTGTTTTACAATTGGGGGTGGGGAAGGGGTTTCATCCTTAAATTACTGTCTTTATTAACTCACACTGGACAAACCATTTCCATGTATTTTCATAAGTAATATTACCATCGTCCCTGTCCCTGAGCTACAAGTTCCTTCAGCACTCTGGTCAGGTGTACTGCACACGCTACCCTGTAGGGATCTTCCATGTATTGTATACTTGGTGCTAAAATAATCGGGCCATCACTAAAACCCCACCTTCTCACAAGATCGGCAGCTTACTTTAACCATAAATAAATGTAACTTTACTTTTATAATATTGCCTGAAATTACCTGGATTGGTTTTTGTTTCCAAAGAATAACTTGGTTTCAAGGTACTTGTAGACTGTTCATTGTTGCTTGTGCTTTTGCTTGAAAACCAACCTGGACTCCCTCTTGTTAGCGTCAGCAGAATGCCCTGAAGTACGTGACGGAGGAGTGGTGCCAAATCGAGTACGAGCTGCTGCGGGAGCGGGGGCTCTGGGGCCCCCCTATTGGTTCCCATCTCGACAAATGGATGTTGGAGATGACGGAAGGGCCCTGCAGAATGAGGAAGAAAATGGTGCGGAATGATATGTTTTACACCCATTACCCTTACGTGCCGGAAACGGAACAAGAGACAAATGTGGCGGTGAGTGCGCAGAATTCAGCGTTTGTAGTGACGCTTCCATGTCTTTCTTCTTTTTTGTAAGCGTTTTCCCTTATTTGGTTAATTACGAAAAACACCTAATTTAGAAGATTTGATGAACTATAATAAGTTGATAATGCCAGGGTGCTGGCGGTGGAATGAAAAGGTGCAGCAGGGAGCCTTCACAGTGCAGTGGTTTGGATCTTAGACCCTGGAGCCAGCTGCCAGGTTTGAAACCTGCCTCTGCCCCTTCACTAGCTGGTGACCTTGTACCGGCCACGTTAACCTCTTCAGCTTCTGCTTTCTTTATGCCTAAAATGGAGAAAATAACAGTTCCATCTTAGAAGCTATTGGGAGGATTAAATTAATTAAAATTAATAAAGTACTTAGAATAGTGTCTGGCACAGAATAAGCACTATATAAGTGAGTGTTAATAAAATAAACATTGCCACTAAGCAATATTCTTTGAAGAAATACAGAGCACAGTTAAAGAATAATGATAGCCTGAGTGTATAGATCTTCCCATTTATATTGAGAAGCTTCATCACTGGCTCCACGGGTATAAAACGAACAACATTTGCCCCTCAAGTTCCTTTTTATTCAGACAGGTTGCCCTTCCTAAAGCCTTCATTCAGATTTTTGCACTGACCATAAAAATTTTGTCTGAAATAATCATGATCTAGGAATCATGTTTTTGTGTTCGGGAAAATACAGTCTTCCCCAATAAAGTCACTGCAAATTTGGAAGAGAAACCCTTCATGGTTTAAGTACTTTCACATACTTGACTTTAATATGATTCTCTCAACAATTGAAGAAACTAAGATTTATAAAGAAGACTTGACACATGTGTCTTCTAGTAAGTAGTTCAGATCATATAACATGAGACAACTTGCATTGTTCCAGTGTCTCTTTTTTTCCCAACCAAAACCCTGGCTCCATTTATCTTGTGCTAATTGACTATACATTTGTCCTGATGCTACTTAGAATATAGGCCTTAGACCTGCTAATATATAGTTATTTAAGTTTTTTTTTTTTTAAGATAGCTCCCTGAAGTTTACTTTTCTCAAAATTATTCCGTTCTGTCAAGAATGCCGTACTTGGGGGACTTCCCTGGTTAAGACTTCGCTTTCCAATGCAGGGGGCGTGGATTGGCTCCCTGGTCAAAGAGCTAAGATCACACATGCCTTGTGGCCAAAAACCCAAAACATATCGGGACTTCCCTGATGGCACAGTGGTTAAGAATCTGCCTGCCAATGCAGGGGACATGTGTTCAATCCTTGGTCCGGAAAGATCCCACATGCCGCAGAGCAGCTAAGCCCGTGTGCCACAACTACTGAGCCTGGGCCCTAGAGCTTGCGAGCCACAACTACTGAAGCCTGTGTGCCTAGAGCCCGTGCTCCTCAGCAAGAGAAGCCACCGCAATGAGAAGCCCATGCACCACACGAAGAGTAGCCCCCGCTCGCCACAACTAGAGAAAGCCCATGTGCAGCAACAAACACCCAATGCAACCAAAAATAAATAAATAAAAAATAAAGTAAAATTTTAAAACAGAAGAACAAATTCAATAAAGACTTTTAAAAAATGATAAAAATAAAATAAAAAAGAATGCCATACTTGATAAATTTTAATTTAAAGCACTGTAATTTCTAATACTAGCACACTATGTAGAAAAAAAAATCCACCCATATTTTTGCAGCCTTTTAATAGCACCTACATTTGTCAGATCAGACTAGCAATATAATCTCTATTCTTCATCCATTTTTCCCAAATAAATAATTGAATAAGAGTTTAAGCCTGTAGCAATTTGATAAAATATTTCTTACTGAGTCAACACTCATTCAAATTGAATCCATTCAGGGATAGGAAAATAGAAGATGTGCTCTCCTAAATACGTGACCATTCACTATTTCTATATAACTGAGGCATATACTTTTTGAGTTACATAACCATAGTATTTTTTTTTATTGTGTCTACACCTTTCCTTCTTTATAACAGTGTCATTTGTTTTACAAAAGTATATTTGAAGTTCTGTATCAGATAAAAACAAAATAACCTATTCAGAGTCCACACTTACAACCTTAATATCATTAGCATTTTACCTAAGCCAAGGAGTTCATCAGTCTGTGAAATCTAAACAGACAGTCTCAGAAATAAGTATGAACCATACGGAACTTTTTTTTTTTTTAAACCAGATGGGTTACATATTGGGAAATACAAGGCAGTCAAGAAATGTTAGAGATACGTTTACAAAAAAGGAAAAAGCAGGTGGGAAGGGGAGATGATTACAGATTGTAGAATTCATGCTGCTGCTTAAGTTCATGAACAAGTCAAGGTTAATCTGCTATGATGAAGTTTTCTGAATGAATAATGATTTTGGTGTTGCTCGTTCAAACTCTTTTGTAAATTTGAAACCCCATTAAATGTCCACTTTTTTTCTTATGGAATATGCAGTCTGGCAATATCAACAGCAAAGAAAATTCCAAAAAGTAGAGCAGCTGCTATCCCACTAACTTCTGTTGTGAAATCAAAAAAGGAGAGCAGATATTTAACGAAGCACAGTGAGCCTTGATAGTCTGCAGAGCGGTCACTTGCAGTTTCCTGTATGTCTCATGACAGCCCTCTGAAGTATAATTATATTATTATCCCAATTCCACAGATGATAAATAGAAGCCTAGAAAATTAAGGAACACCTTCTAGGTCATGCTAAGTACTGGAGCAAGATATAATGACTATAGATTGACAGTTCCTCAGACGTTCCTCACTCTTGAAAAAGGATTCCAATCTTTGGTGGTTTTGAGAAGTTGTCAGTGGACAGTGAATTTCTTCCAGACAGAACCACATATTGGGTTGGCCAAAAAGCTCGTGTGGGTTTTTCCGTAATGTCTTATGGAAAAACCTACACGAACTTTTTGGCCAACCCAATACTAGGTTTTGTCTCTCTAATGCTAAAGAATATCTAGAACTTAATGTTGAGTGAATGGACTTACCAGCACTCTTTCTTCCTAAGTTAGAGTTTATCCATTGCTTCCCATTCAGCATGCTTATAGAATTTTCCTAATTATTTTTCCACTAAAAAGGGCTAGAGTCAAATTTTATGGGGTGTGAAGTTTATATAACTTGGGGAGGCACTATAAGAAAAAGAGTACAAAATTATGAATACAAAATTACTAGGGCCCCACTTCCAGGACTTTGAAAGGACCCCATGGGAAGTGACGGCTGTTGAGGTATATGCTTCGTTAATTTCACCATAAATCCTCCTGTGGTCTGAGCTGTATTAAATATTGCCTCCCAGAGTTAGAGATCAGTCACGTCTTCCCTTTCAGCTCCCATAAACGTGTTGCCCTCCTTGCACCCATGTTTATAAAATATATAGGCAGTACTTTTTGCGACGTTACAGGTATTTCAGGTATAACAGGTACAAACTGAAAATTGCTTTTAAGGCCTTTTGATAGGTAAAACAGGCTTTGCCAGGAGTAAGGACAAATGATTTGATCTTTGCTTTATTTATGAAGAACAATTATTGTTTTAAGTAAAATTTAAATCTTTAGGCCTCTTAATTGAACTAAGAAATAGAGTGATGATTTAAAAGTTATTTCTTGTTTTAAAGAAACAAGATGTTTGATGTGTTAGAATCAAGTGATTATTTCTTTAGTTATTATAGTTTTATTTCTTAAACCTGGATAATGCTACATACTGTATTAAAAAATAGCTTACCCTTTATTATTAGTTTTGAATTTTATTTTTAAATTAGTTGTTTATTTATAGAATGTAGAACATATGTGAGTGTTTCATTTGCCACCGACTTAAAAGCCTTGAAAGTTTATCAACTAAAATTGTTTTAATGAGAACAACAATATTTTTTTTGTCCTGAGAAAAGTTATGTACATGTGGAAAATTCTCCTATCTCACAAAAAAATAATTTATCCCCTTTGCACAGGGACTTTCCTTAGGGGACCATTTTCAAAACTAAAATAGCTATACTGAATTGCACTGTAATTCTGTATTTTAAGTGGTAGTATTAGTTATAAATATTAAGATGTGAGCCTGGGATATGATGAAAATACAAAATATGGTTGTTTTTAAGCAGTTGTCTAATTACTCTGAATCCTAAGGAATGAGACTAAAATTCCATATCTTGCCATTTAAGAAGTTATATTTAAGTACTAAAACCAGGTTTTAGTTCTGTAATCCCCTTATTTTCACAGAATAATAATCACAGAATAATAATCTCAAACAAATTGACTATTCTTTGCAAATATCATTGGGGCAAAGACCTCACCGTTTCCTGTTAATGTTGGGTTGGACTGCTTGGGGCAGAAGGGTAAATGACTTACCTGAAGTTCCTTTTCTAATTAAGGGAGTCTCATGTGGGTGCCTCCACATATATTTTTATATAATATATAGATATCACAGGACTCATAGGAACTAAGCAACTCATTCAAGAAATTCCATTGCCAGCAATATAGAAAAATTGGAAGTAAAAGGGAATATAAAATTATTTTCTACAAATTCTGACTTTGAAAAATTTAGGTTTCTATATAAACATAATTATAATAATAATTCAGTTATAAAAGTTTAAAGAGCGCTATGATAATACTAAAATTATTAGTATAACATATATCTTCGCTAATGAATGTTGTACCTTTTAGTAAAATAAGATCCTCAGTCAGTAAGTGGTTCAGTGAGCAAATATGTATTAAACTAGCACTGTGCCCTGTGCTGCAGGGAAAATACAATTGTGTACATGTCAGACCCTGCCCACATTCTGGTTGGGGATATATAGTGGACATCAGAATTGGGTTTGACAATAGTAATTGGTCATTTTGCTATATTGGTTTATCACATATCTATCCAGTGATCCACCTTGTTTTTTTATTAATTTCAAAATGAGTTGCAGAGTCAGTACCCTTCACCCCTAAATACTTCCCCATGCATATCAATAGAGTTCAACATTTGTTCATAATTCTTTTTTATTGACATAAATTTTAATATATTGAAATATATAAATTCTAAGTGTACCGTTCAGTGAGTTTTAACAAATGTGTAGTAATACTCATGTAACCCAAATCTTTACCAAGATTGAGAACATAGATGTATATTTTCAAGATTATCCTTCAACATAAGGTATGCTTTTAAAAGTTTGCTTTTAAGGAGAGAGGTTTATTAAAACCATATTAAGTATTTGAAAGTATGCCCAGTAGTTCAATGTTTGTTTTGCCAGGGGAAGCAAACATCTGTAAAAGCATTTTGCTTGCTCATATTTACTCTAGGGAAAGGTACTAGAAGTCATCTCCAGGTACAAACTGTGAAAAGGAAGAAAAATTGGAATGATTCTTGGATGTGTTACTGTCTGTCTGTAGCTGTCTGTGTGTTTACACGCACAAGTCACACACTCCAGCTCAACAGATACTGCCTTCTTGTTAGTCGAGATTTTATTGAGAATAAAATATAGAGTAACTACCTAATTCTTTAGAAAGTAATTTTTACAAAAACTTTTGGTTTGGAAGGTGATGATCCAGGCTTCCTTCTGCTTTCAGCCTTTCTGAGGTCATAGCTGTGAAGGTAGCAAAGGAAATAGGTCCTTGGGCTTTTAGGGGAAGGTGTTTTTTCACTAACAAGCACTTAGTGATTTCTGTGGTATGGGATATTGCAGATAATAGTTTAAACCAGTTGCTTCTGTTACAAAACAGATCTAGGGATAAACACAGTAAAAGGTAGGTGGAAGGTGATAGCTAGCACTAGGTTCTATTATCTGGTTTTCTGTTTTTTCCTTTGAAGCCATATAAAGAGTTGCCTGTAAATCATCCATGACACTGGCAGCCTGTGGTGAAGTTTTGTCTCTGTGATTTTTAAGTTTGTCCTGTTCAGTAGCCTTGAGAATTTTAGTGTAGTTTCTTTTACTTTAAAACTACTTTGGATAAGTGAGAAAATAATCACAAGATGCTAAGTGATTATTTCAAGCAGCTTAGGATATCATATTAATTTTGTGTGAGTGTATCTTCCATATTCCATACAGTCCTCAAGAATATTTTATTTTTGTGTTGTTCTTTGTTATTTTTTTCTGATGTGTCTATACTTAATACCCTGTTTTCAGTCTGAGATCCCAAGTAAACAGCCTGAGACACCCGATGATATCATTCCTCAAAAGGTAAAACACAAAATACCATAAAAGAATGCAAAATACTTGCAGTTTTGTTTTTTTTTCCTTTGTGTTATTTTGTTTTGTTTTATTTTGTTTTATTTTAGTGCATGGTAGACTAGACTAACCTAAAGGGTTGACTTTCGATTTGTTGTTTCTATAAGTTCCTTAGAGTTGAAAAGTGAATTTCATTCATGCTGAGAGAGGTCCTCGTCTCTCTTGCTTTGTTCTGATTAGCTTTGTAGGGTCTGTATGTTGCTCACTAACAGGCTGAGTATTCACTGCTCTCACCATGAAATGTGTACTGCTTCACACTTAAACTAACAAGTCCCAAGGCATGTTAGTAATGGGCAGCCTGACACTACCAACTTTTTTTTTCAATTACTCAATTTATTCTTCTAGATATTAAACAGTATATATTTTGAGAATGCAGGTGTATTCTCTTTTAAAATTACTTTTTCAATCAGAAGGAACTAAATGGAAACTAAGCATATATGACCACTTTTTAAAATACAATTTTAATTTATTTTAATTAATTTAAATTTATATAATTGTTTTCTTTTTCCAGAAGGATTCAGTACACAATAAAGTAAAAAAAAAAAAAAAATGCAGTTCAGAAATGTCACAGAAATATACCTCAAAATATTTAAGGGAAAATGCTTATAGTTCCAAGTTTAAGTCAGGTATGAAGTCAGTAACCAAGATGTTGTCCCACATCTGTTAATTCATTGTCTTGCCCATCACTAACTATGCTTTCATCTTTTTAAAAATGAACAGTTATGAGTTGAAGATAATTGTTAGATCTCATGTAGAGAATTGTTATAGTACAAAATTTACTACCCTGCTTTCATTTCAAAAATATTGCAGTATTATTAGTTGGTTCATCAGATCCTTCCTTCCATAACTGTAATTTTTTTAAATAGCATTTCAGTACTTTCCTGTGTTATGTATTTCAGTTTCCATTTGCTGATATCATTCATCAAGGTAGCTTGCAGCTCTCTTCATTCTCTAACTTTATACCTGAAGTTAAAAGAAGGGTAATGGTGGCTTGAGTTAGGCATCTTTTCATCTCAAAATTGGTTCAGTATTTTAGTCTAAATATTCCTGTTGGACACTTGTTTTCTACTTTAGTTGAAAATCATTTTTTTAAAAAGGTCTTACTTAAAATAAGCATTATTGTAGACAATACATATAACTACCTGAGTCGAAGAGTTAGGCTGATAGAATACTTTCAATTAGACATTCATAGGAAAAGAAAGGTAAGATAATGTTTAGAAAGGGAAGGTCTTTAAGCATGTTTCAAACCCTGTCGTTTTCTTAATTGTTAATTTAAAGTCTGGGTCTCATTATGATCAACGTGTATACATATAAATTTTTCCCTATGGTTTTACATTTTTGTAGGAAATTTTAGACCTTAATTTTTCATTAACTATTGTTTTAAGAAAAAAAAAACTTTGGGTCAATTGGAGAACCTGTTTTTAGGATAAAAATTATTCTGAAAAGGAAATGCTCTTGTATCATACACCAAAAAGGTAAATCTTTTCTAATGTTTTTACATAATTAATTTCTTCTTCAAAATGGACTTATATGTTCTTGATATACTCATTTAGTTAGTAAGTTTATGGATCACATTCTTTTACACACAAACAACAGGATGTTTTAGCAAATTAGACATACCAGCTCGGAGTGGCAGGCCAACCAAACAGTGTCATCTGGCCTGAAGTCGGTCGATTCCATATTGGGTCAGGACTCTCTGAAGGTTTGGGCCATTTCCAGAGTTCCAGAGAGACATGGGAATATGAGAACAGGGCAGTTCTGGGTCCCTACCTCCAAATATCTGAAGTAAACACTCACACAGGTAATTCCAACTGAATGGATGGCCCTTTAGGCCTATTTACTTGGGGTGGAAGCAAGGTTTCAGGCTCCTCAGAAACTAGACATCCCCTTGCAACTTGATACTACTCTCCGACACTGGGCATTCTCTCTACTGTACTGATGCATCAGTAAGGCTGTACTATACTAACATGGAAACATTTGGCTAAAGATGATGTGTTTCTTTTTTCGGGAGGAACAAAACTTCTAATATTGTTGTTTTATATATTTTTTTTTAAATCAGTGCAATTTAAAAATAGAGAAACTTAACCCAAAAGACTGTGGATTTACCCTGTATAAATACAGTCTATTAATTCTTGAAGATAAATTATCTGAGTCCTTTCCTTTTGTTGTTTCTTAGAAACCTGCTCGATACAGAAGAGCTGTAAGTTATGACAGTAAAGAATACTACAAGCGACTAGCCTCTGGCAACCCAGCCATTGTCCAAGATGCCATCGTAGAGAGTTCGGAAGGTGAAACTACTCAACAAGAACCAGAACATGGTGAAGACACTATTGCTAAAGTCAAAGGTCAGCCTTCCTCTCTGATTTTAATTAAAAACCATTTGGGAGCATTCCTTTTACTTGAATCTATATGAAAATATTAGCAACTATAAACAGTAGGGTCAACCTAAAAGTATCCGTACATATTTTACTATCACATCCTTCTTAAAGATTGATTTCTATATCAGAACTAAAGAGACTGTCTCTTCTTTATTGCCTACAGATGAATGTAATGTGCCTGTTGGCTTGATAATTTTTTTTCACTGTATCTGGCAGAATTCTCAGTGGTGCCTGATATTTAAGTTAAGGCCCTGAAAACTGAATAAATATATATAAAACTAAAACAACCACTAAATGTGTCATTAGTGCATGTTGGCTAACAGTAAGAAATAATGGTCTTTCTTCTAATGAGCTAAGACAAATTATTCCAAAGCTATACTTTATGAGCCTAGAAAGACATGCATATGGTGATGAATTGGACTAAAATGGCCATGGACTTTTTGATTTGTACTTCTGCATATGTGTGCCCCCTGCCCTCTTGCTACAGCTTCTTTGTGATCTGGACCTACCCAGTCTTGAAGATACTGGTCAAACTGTCCTCCTCTGAAGGCTTTTCCAACTCCGCTGTCCTCCAGTAGCACTTTGCTCATATCTTTTATAGCAGTTTCAGTGATTTCTTTCACTGATTTATGTTTTCCTAAATTATAAGTTTCTCAGAGGCAGAGATTATTTCTCCTCTTACTCTATAGATTTTGGCACATGCCTGGCACAAAATGGGAATTCAGTCAATATTCAATAAGTAAATCAGTACATTGTTTTAATTTTTTAAGCCTCTGATTTATCATAAATTCAAAAGTCTTGGCGTAGTCTATAGATAAAACCCTAGAATATAAATTAAGAACTCTAAATTAAAAATTATTTTCAGATCTCATTGATAAAAAACTAACAGTATATGACCATGTCAACAAAAAAATTTATCTGCTGTTGTGATCGGTTTCTCCTATTACATTATACCTGTTCTCTCCTGTGATAACTATGAATTACTAAAGATTTCATAATCCATCTAACATTTTCATAGAATCACTGAAACTTTTATTAGTTGAACAAAGTTTTCAGCCTTATCATTTCTTGACACTGCATCAGCAAAGTTATTGAGATGGGTCCAAAGTTGTATTTCCTGGCTATAACCAAGGTGTATAATTCACAGAGTTTGTGATGTCTTGTGTTTGGGTCATTGGCATTTAACTTCTCTTGGCCTCATTTTCCTAATGTCTAATTGAGCTAAAACCACAAATTTTGGTGTCACTACTATGATATGCAAGATGCTATGCTAGACATAGAGTTGGAGGTTTTGATTCGTCAAACTAAAAATAAAGCAGCTGGAAGCTTTTCGCCTTGTGGATATTCTCAGCAAGACTTGATCTTTATTGTTTATTTATTATACTCTTTCACATGTGAAAATGAGGTTCTTCCCAAGGCAGAACAGAACCTCTGATAACTTGTGTTCAAAGGCTAGGATTCTAACAGGCTGATTTACGTTTATCCAAAATTCTTAGTGTAACTATCGTTGGTAGATACAACATTACTTTTTTTGGTACAGAACTAAAGAATATGAAATTAAATGTGAGATTTAGAGTTTATTTTGAGTGCTTCCCATACTCTGGGTTATCAGTGGTTACTTTCATCAGCTGATTTTAATTTCATCTGTGATTATCAATAAAATTATCAAAATGTAGGCAGTAAAATGATAACTTATATGGCACATTAAATTGTCTGGCCCTATATTTTTAAAAGAATTGTTTTCTTATTCTTTATGACCTGATGATTTAATCAAATTCATTCATGTATGAATGACCATACTGCCACTTGTAATATGAGTCTTGAAGTAGTCCTCATGGGCCCTCCAAGTAGGTGGAATCTCTTATAATCATGTTTATAACTTGCTGTCCTAATTTTTGTTTCTGATAATGACTGATCATTTATTGAGGATATCCCCTCAATGACACCTGCCCATTAGCACCACCACTTTTACCATTAATTATGATAAGACCTCTGTTTATCATCATCATCTGACACTTACTGAGAATTTACTATTTATTATGCATGATACTAAACACTTGACATGAATTACCTCATTTAGTTCTCCAACAATCCTCCTGGTATCCATGATAGATAGTATTCTTGTCCCGGTTTTATAGATGAGAAACTGAGGTTCAGAGGGGACAAATAATACTCCAGGGTCATGCAGCTGTTTAACTCCAGAGCCTGTGCTGTTGACCACTGAACTGTGCTGCCTCCCCATACCTTTCAGAACTATCTCAAATTGGAAATGTAGAGGAGGGACTACATGAGACTAAACGGCTCTCAAATGACCCCAGCAAGACCACATGACCCTCTTGGCTCTTACCCTGCAGGACTGGTCAAGCCGCCTCTAAAACGGTCTCGATCTGCACCTGATGGAGGAGATGAGGAGACCCAGGAGCAGCTACAAGACCAGATTGCTGAGGGTAGCTCTATAGAAGAGGAGGAGAAGACGGACAACGCCACCCTGCTGCGCCTATTAGAAGAGGGAGAAAAGGTACCTTACTTCTGAAAAGGAGGGATTGTATTAAGTGGTTTGTTTCCATTTTACAAGACTAGTTGAAGGGTATTTATCTGGCAGCCAAAGGTAAGTATTTTAGCCTCTGCAGTGAAATCAGTATTATGTGCCCTTTTGGGTTCAACACTCTGTGTCTTTCATCTGTAGGGTTTTCTGACCTCTCTGAACACGCTGAACAGCAAGAAGTTGCATCAGATATAGTATTAACAGTTGACACCTAGTTCACTGTCTTCCTCTAAACCCTTCATTAGGCTGCAACTCTTGCCATAATTCTCGTTTCAAACCCATATACACAACCCATTCGGTAATTTGGCCCTATATTTTTTCCTATACCTCTGTAATTCCAGTAACCACACAAGCAACTTCAACTAGCCCATCATCCCCAGCCTTGTACTTAACCCCTGCTTTGCTTCATTCACAAAAGACTGCTTTGCCTTCCTGTTTCTCTCAGCCTCTTATACCCTGCGACCCCTCCAGGCTCACTTTACTGACTCTGCCATGTAGCCTGAGCCCCCTGCATTTTGTCCCTTGCATTTTGTCCTTGCAGTTCGGTACATCCATGATATTTCTTTACTCTGTGCTTTACTCATTGTGTTCTCTGCCTAAATGCCCCTCTTTCCATCACTTGCATAACCTCTGTCCTAGTAACTCCCATTTGATGCAACATCATTTATCTGGATGTCTTTAATGCTCACACAGAGGAAGCTTTCCTTCACTGTCTTGCCAGCTCAGGCTTAGTTAGACACCCTCCTCTATGCTTTTATAGCACGTTATATATATATCACTCATTTTGTTATGTTATTATTATTTGTTCCTGTGTCTGTCTCTTCACCTAGATAGTGAGCTCTTTTGAGGCAGGCACTGTTTCTTATTTCTGTCCCAGTGCTTTACACAGTTTCACTCACCTGATAGAAACTCAGTAAACCTTGAATGAAGGAGTGATTGGTTGAATAAATAAAGGGATAAATGAGTAAAGGAATGAATGAATTGAATGTATAGTGAGTATCACCTTTTTAAAGGTTGTTTTGCCTATTATATTAGATCTTGGTATAACACTTGAAATCTTATCCACTAAGAAATAGTAACTAGAAATTAGGGTTTAATTTTTTAAATTCTGTTCAAATATATGGCCTGATTAATCTTAAATGAAAACATAAAAAGAAAAAAGTATGTAACTATAAAAGTCCATTAGATCTGAAGGAAGTACAAGAGAGGCTTCTAGGGGCTTGGGAATGTTCTGTTTCTTGATCTGGATGCTGGTTGCATCATATTTTAAGCATTTGAAAATTCATCAAGCTATGCACTTATGAAATAAACATTTTTTTCTGTGTGTATTATTACAATAGAGTTATTTTAAAAGTATGTCAGTTTTTCTCCTGTAACATTCTAAGTTTTTATTATTGAAGTAGTTCAGATGTGGTGATGAAAATTAACTTATATTTGCATATTTTAGAAAATCTATTTTCTGATGCTGTCATTTTTTTAACTTTTTAAACTCATGAGTACAGTTTTTGCTCTAATTGCTTTAAGTTTGAATAGTGAAGGAGGTGTATTTAGACTGACATTTATTTGACATTTGTTTGACTCTGATTTAATTGCTGATTTTTTTTCCTTGATTCGTGTTGAACTGAGTGCAAGAAAGAATTTTTACTAAGGACTAGATCCTGCCAGTTGGAAAGAAAACACTGCTAACGTTGAGAGATTTAGCAAGTCCTTCCTTCTATGAGGAAAATGCAACTTCTGCCAAGTTTGGCTTTTTACAATGGCACAACAGGCTGCCAGGCAGGCAGACTCCAGTGGAGAGCAAATAGAGACAAATTCCACAACTCCAGTTCCAGGGGTTGTTATGGAAAAAGAGGAAAGTAAGCTATGTGGAAGAGAAGACAGCCAACAATTCCTAACATGATTATGTACATTGTCTCACTAACTCTCATGACAAACCAATGAAGTATATTTGAAACTTATATGAAGACACAGAAGCCCAGAAACATTAAGAAATTTGACCAAATCTATAGTTAAACAACAGAACTGGGAATTCACTCAGGATTGTCAGGCTCTGCATACCTTTTTCACTCTGTATCATCCTGCCTGGCCCAGGGCACAATCCTAATCTCCTCGCATGTATGCCTCAATTCTCTTTCCTGCAAAGTTTGTGTCTGTCTCCTTCCTTTTCTAACTTGTTCATTGACTGTAGAGCCTAGTACACATGTGCCTAGCACGGAGTTAGTACTCAGTGAATATTAGGATAAGTGGATTGGGTGGATGGATATGAGTAATGGTTGTTTCCTTTTACTAAAGTCAGCTGCAACTCAGACTGCAATCTTAGCTATTCTTTTTAATATGCTTAAACTCTGGTTAATATGCTTAGCTCAGGGGATGCCATCACAGAGTGACATCTTCATAAAATCTTGTTTGCCCATTAAATCCATGTTTAAAGACATTTTGCTTCATTTATATCAAAAACAGAAATTACCTGATTTTTAAAAACTATATTAATGAATGTTTATGGTTTTCTTTTTAGATCCAACACATGTACCGCTGTGCTCGAGTCCAGGGCCTAGATACCAGTGAAGGGCTACTTCTTTTTGGTAAAGAGCATTTTTATGTGATTGACGGATTTACAATGACAGCAACCAGGGAAATAAGAGATATTGAAACCTTACCTCCAAAGTAAGTGAATGAAGAGATACAAAGTACAGCTATCTTTAGAAAGCAATACATCTACATGGGTTTGTTTGCTTTTTTTCTTTTTTTTTTGGCTGCATTGGGTCTTCATTGCTGCGCGCAGGCTTTCTCTAGTTGCGGCGAGCGGGGGCTACTCTTCGTTGTGGTGCGCAGGCTTCTCACTGCAGTGGCTTCTCTTGTTGCGGAGCATGGGCTCTAGGTGCGCAGGCTTCAGTAGTTGTGGCACGCAGGCTCAGTAGTTGTGGCTCACAGGCTCTAGAGCGCAGGCTCAGTAGTTGTAGCACACGGGCTTAGTTGCTCTGCAGCATGTGGGATCTTCCCAGACCAGGGCTCAAAACTGCGTCCCCTGCTTGGCACACGGATTCTTAACCACTGTGCCACGAGGAAAGTCCTACATAGTTTTTTTTAATGCAAAAATTGTGTTTCAAGTAATGTTATCTCTCAGTTTTTGTGCATCCATCATTAAATATTCACCAGAGTAATAGTTATTTCAAGGCTATAAGAGACAAATTTACCTTATTTATCAAAACGAAAACTAAATTAAATTTATTGCTATGCATTAATAGCACTAGATATAATACAAGTTCCTTGTATTATAATCTATATATTTATAAAGTTATTATGAATTTGTAAATTGTTCTTTTTTTCAAATTTCAGTGCGAACACAGTTGTAGAGAACATACAGGCAGTTATATAATACTCTAACAAATGTAAAAGTATCCATGTCCTCTGAGTACCCTAGAAGCAGTGTGACTGAAGCACAGGCAGGAATTAACTGAGTTTATCCATCTTCCTTTTCTTCTGCCAGCCCTATGATGGACGTGATAGTGGGTAATGGAAAACCCAGAGACAGACAAAGCCCAAAGGAAGATGAAAAAGCTTAAAGCTTAGAAAATCAACATGCTCTTCTCTTCCTTTAACATTTTGAACACCTAACATGCACTGTGAATGTGGACATGGTCATCTTCATTGCTAGGAGATATTTCAAATAATTACTTTCAGTAGCAGTCAGGGCCACATTATGACTTTTACGGTCCTCTTCCTACATATAAAGATACCTAAAATGATGTTTTTCTGACTGTGTTGGTTTAAAGATGAATATATTCATATTATATATTTAAACATTTTCTTCTACCTAAAAATTCAGTTTTTTGGGCTTCCCTGGTGGCGCAGTGGTTGAGAGTCCGCCTGCCGATTCAGGGGACGTGGGTTCGTGCCCCGGTCCGGGAGGATCCCATGTGCCGCGGAGCAGCTGCGCCCGTGAGCCATGGCCGCTGAGCCTGCGCGTCCGGAGCCTGTTGCTCCGCAGCGGGAGAGGCCACAGCAGTGAGAGGCCCGCGTACCACAACAACAACAACAAAAAGTTGTTTTTTCTCTTGATTTTAAAAGAAATTAAAACATTTTCTTGGCCCGCCTAAAAGAATATAGGCCTTGGCACTTGCCAGCTGTGCCTGAAAAATAAGCCCTGACAGCATGAATAGTATTTTTTTAAAGTTATATTCATCAAAGGGGGTTTCTGGTATACTGAATAACTACCAAATTATTCTCTTAAAGGTATGTCTTTTTTGAACTAAATATTCAGATATATCGATTCCTGCTTCTCTTCACGTGTTGAAAATAACACACTCTTTATTGAACAGTGAATTTATCTCTTGCTGTGTTTTTATTATCTCCTTTCTCTGGGCTGCCTATAGTATGCATGAGCCAATTATCCCTAGAGGAGCCAGGCAAGGCCCCAGTCAACTCAAGAGAACATGCAGCATTTTTGCCTATGAAGATATCAAGGAAGTTCATAAAAGGAGGTATCTCCTACAGGTGGGTTGATTTAGTAGTAATAAATGTTTTGTCAGGTTCCTTTACTTAGAGGATGTATACATGATAGGATCCACATTATTCCTTAGAGTATTAGATTTGGTTGTATGATAGACAAGCTCATGTCACATGGGTGCATAACTTTACAATACATCCCCCTTCTTAATAAAAAAAAAAACCTAAAACTTTGAGTGATATGTTGTTATCCATCTTTCCCTATAGCTATCCAAATTTATATTATAATTTTCTTTGTATATAAAAATTGCATTCTCACTATAAATTTACAAAATTTTATAATTATTTTACCATTATTCTGTTAACGTTTTTAGAAACAAATTGAGCAGAATAAACTGGCACTGTTTATTGTGTAATTTAATTTGCTGGGAATTCATGACTCTAAAAATGTTCTTCAGTCAACAAGTTAATTTCTTCAGCATTATAGAAATTCATAGTGGAAAAGTTAATATATAACCCTATTTGTGTTTTTTCTTAATGTTTTTCTCTCTGATCATTTCAGCCTATTGCTGTGGAAGTTTTCTCTGGAGATGGACGGAATTACCTCCTTGCTTTTCAAAAAGGAATTAGAAACAAAGTCTATCAAAGGTATTGTTTATTAGAAATACTTCATAATGCTGTCATGGGAAGAAATGGGAGGTAAAGCATTGCCAGTTCAGCTAGTTTTTTAAAAATCTGTTAAATCCATGAATTAACTTCTTTGAAGAAAATGTTTGTTTCATTTTTGCCAGCCTCTTGAAATGTGATTCTTCTGATGCTATTCTATTTTGAAATCACATTTTTCTTTCTGGTAACTTGTAGTAGATATCATCAAAAGCCACCTTAGTGATAAAGTCCCATGTCTCTCAGTGTAAAAGGGTGATGAAACTGGAGCTTAAAAAAATAATACTTCAGATTCAAAATAGGCTTCTTTCATATTTACCAAAATGAAGACAGTGTCATACCTTGCTATTGAATGCAGAGCCTGAGTTTCCTTAGAATTTGTATTCATATGAAACTTTTCTGACTTTGGAAGAGAAGTTGGATACCTTCATCCTTGAAAAAGTAGCATAGCCAAGTAAAGCAGATGATGTAATCTAACCATATTTCATTTTTGGTAAACTGTGTTTAAATTTTATCTTAGAAAAATAGTATATTTCCATGTGCTTCAAAATACTTCTGTTGGCATGTGAATAGTAAGGCTTTTATGAACTTATCATAATATAATAGGAGAGCCCTCTTATTCTTTGAAGAGTGGTGTAGATCCTGGCAATCCCTCTATTAGAGAAGTTTTGTATTTCAAGTGAGGAATAACTAATACCAAGCAACATTGCTTATCATTGCAGTACAGTAATACTACCTGTGAGCACGAGGGAAATGAGGGAGTTTCTTCAAATAAAGTGCCTGTGGATGTTGATTGGGAAGAGCTAAGTAAATGACTGAAATTTTAGTTACCTATCTTATGAATTTCTAAAGGTGATATTGCTTTCGGTGTTAATAAATTATCTGCTCTTCCCAACTAGAACCTGTGGCAAGGAGATGAGATTGTCTTTATATGAGAAATGTCTGTGTATATGCCAAGTTCAAGGTCCACATTCATTCCAAGAATTTTCCCACAATTCTTTTTTGCTCTTAAAAAATGTATGTTGACATTATGAGCAACTCTGAAAATAATTATAGTAGTGTCACATAAAGGTTCTTATCATGTATATATTTTCATTTGTTAGAGATGTCTCTGTCCTATCATTTGTTTAGCTGTTAGCACTACTGACTGTCATGTGAATATTTAGCTTTTAATCACTCTTTAGGACATCATTAAGTTGAGTTAATTCCTGTGATTCAGTGTGTCAGGGCTTTTCTTCAAGTAATGTGGCAGCATATGTAAAAATCCAAAATGACAGATTTTGCTATGGATCTTTATATTTGGCTTTGGAAGCCATCATCCTACCCTTTTTTGTTAAAGAATGTTCTAATTATTGTATATTCCCTTTGCCTGCCATTTACTGAGTAGTGGTGGGGTAAATGCAGCAATTAAGATCTAAATGAATCATGCTTTTGTAAGTTCCCATTAGATCCTGACTGAAACATCATTTCCAATTTTATACTGTTTTTAAATTTTCCAGGTTTTTGGCTGTAGTGCCATCTCTAACTGACAGTTCAGAGTCTGTGTCTGGGCAACGACCAAACACAAGCGTGGAGCAGGGGTAGGTTGCTTGCTTCTTGCACATTATAGTTTAATACTGCAGTTGGATCATTTCTATCTGGACAGTACTATTTAATATTTTTAATGAGTGTTCTGCCACCCCACCCCAACCCCCAGGGGTTTGCAAAAAATTTTAACTACTGAAAACTAGAAAAAAAAAAAAGAAAATGTATGCATGATGGCTCATGTCAGATCAGTGTCAAATTGATCACATTTTGATCAATTCCCTTTAATCTTTTAAGCATGCATATATTCCTATGTGCACAATTGAGTCCATACTAAAAACACAGATTTTTATTCTGTGTCTTTTATTCAGTCTTATATGTAAATATTGCCTCCTGGTTTTAAAAAAATTCTTTAGAAACTTTGCCTTTATTTACTAGCCCTTCATCATATGTATAAAGCATTCTCTTGTTCTTGGATATTTCATCTTTATCAGGTTTCCCTGTTATAATAATGGAAATGTGATACCTCATTATTTTTTTAGGATAAAATTCCCGTAGTAAAATAGTATGAATTTTAAGACTCTTAATATGCAAAACCAACTAGATTTCTATAAAAATTATACACATCTATATTCCACCGATAGTGGATAAGTTAGCTTATCTCAATAGATACCAGCTTTTTATATTTACTTTTTCACTTTTACCGATGTTTAAAGATGCTTTGTTTTTAAATGTGCATTTCTTTTCATATTAGAAATCTTGAGCTCTGTATATATTTGTTAGCCATTTAAAATTATCATTTATGAGTTATCTGTAACTTTTGCCCATTTTTTTCCACTGAGTTCTTTATTGGTGGTGGTGGCGGTTTGGGTTTTTTTGTAGTTTTTTTTTTTTTCCAGATATAATTGACATTACATTAGTTTTAGGTGAACAATATAATAATTCAATTTTGTATATATTGTGAAATGACCACCTCAGTAAGTCTAGTTAACATTTCCTCTGAATCCTTATTATCAATGTGCATGAGATTTTTTGGTAATAGCATATTATCCCTTTGCTTGTCATATTTGTTACAAATTGCCAAATTTTCTCTTAATTTTTTTTTCTTACATTTAAAAATAAACTTCTGTTTTTGTGTGTTCAAACCTATCAGTGGTTCCTTTGTGCTCTTTTCAGCTGCTTTTAATCTTAGGAAGTCTTTTGGATGATAAAGCCATTTCAAGAATCTGTATACCTAGCTTCATTTTCGGGTACTCAGGAACTGGTAGCCCTTTATAATCCATTAGAAAAGAAGCAGTAGACAGCAGAAGCAAGAAGAACTACAATCCTGCAGCCTGTGGAAAGAAAGCCACATTCACAGAAGGATAGACAAAATGAAAAGGCAAAGGACTATGTGCCACATGAAGGAACAAGACAAAACCCCAGAAAAACAACTAAATGAAGTGGACCTAGGCAACCTTCCAGAAAAAGAATTCAGAATAATGATAGTGAAGATGATCCAGGACCTCGGAAAAAGAATGGCAGCAAAGATCGAGAAGACGCAAGAAATGTTTAACAAAGACCTAGAAGAATTGAAGAACAAACACCTAAAAGAATTAAAGAACAGACAAACAGAGATGAACAATACAATAACTGAAATGAAAAATATACTAGAAGGAATCAATAGCAGAATAACTGAGGCAGAAGAATGGGTAAGTGACCTGGAAGACAGAATGGTGGAATTCACTGCCGGGGAACAGAATAAAGGGAAAAGAATGAAAAGAAATAAAGACAGCCTAAGAGACCTCTGGGACAACATTAAATGCATCAACATTTGCATTATAGGTGTCCCAGAAGAAGAGAGAGAGAAAGGAACCAAGAAAATATTTGAAGAGGTTATAGTCAAAAACTTCCCGAACTTGGGCAAGAAAATAGCAAATCTAGGAAGCACAGAGAGTCCCAGGCAGGATAAACCCAAGGAGAACACCAAGACACATAGTAATCAAATTGACAAAAATTAAAGACAAAAATTATTAAAAGCAACAAGGGAAAAATGACAAGTAACATACAAGGGAACTCCCATAAGGTTAACAGCTGATTTCTCAGCAGAAACTCTACAAGCCACAAGGGAGTGGCACAATATATTTAAAGTGATGAAAGGGAAGAACCTACAACCAAGATTACTCTACCCAGCAAGGAACTCATTCTGATTCAATGGAGAAATCAAAAGCTTTACAGACAAGCAAAGCTAAGAGAATTCAGCACCACCAAACCAGCTCTACAACAAATGCTAAAGGGACTTCTCTAAGTGGGAAAAACAAGAGAAGAAAAGGACCTACAAACAAACCCAAAACAATTAAGAAAATGATAATAGGAACATACATATTGATAATAACCTTAAATGTGAATGGATTAAATGCTCCAACCAAAAGACACAGGCTCGCTGAATGGATACAAAAGCAAGACCCATATATATGCTGTCTACAAGAGACCCACTTCAGACCTAGGGACACATACAGACTGAAAGTGAGGGAATGGAAAAAGATATTCCATGCAAATGGAAATCAAAAGAAAGCTGGAGTAGCAATACTCATATCAGATAAAATACACTTTAAAATAATGTTACAAGAGACAAGGAAGGATACTACATAATGATCAAGGGATAAATCCATGAAGAAGATGTAACAATTATAAATATATATGCACCCAGCATAGGAGTACCTCAATACATAAGGCAAATGCTAAAAGCTATAAAAGAGGAAATTGACAGTAACACAATAATAGTGGGGGACTTTAACACCTCAACTACACCAATGGACAGATCATCCAGACAGAAGATTAATAAGGAAACACAAGCTTTAAAAGACACAAGAGACCAGATGGATTTAATTGATATTTATAGGACATTCCATCCAAAAACAGCAGATTACACTTTCTTCTCAAGTGCACATGGAACATTCTCCAGGATAGATCAAATCTTGGGTCACAAATCAAGCCTTGGTAAATTTAAGAAAATTGAAATCATATCAAGCATTTTTTCCGACCACAATGCTATGAGATTAGAAATAAATTACAGGGAAAAAACATAACACAGACACATGGAGGCTAAACAATACATTACTAAATAACCAAGAGATCACTGAAGAAATCAAAGAGGAAATCAAAAAATACCTGGAGTCCACTGACAACAAAAACACGATGATCCAAAACCTATGGGATGCAGCAAAAGCAGTTCTAAGACAGAAGTTTATAGCAATACAGTCCTACCTCAAGAAACAAGAAATATCTCAAATAAACAATCTAACCTTACACCTGAAGCAACTAGAGAAAGAAGAACAAATTAAACCCAAAGTTAGGAGAAGGAAAGAAATCATAAAGATAAGAGCAGAAATAAATGAAATAGAAACAAAGAAAACAGTAGCAAAGATCAATAAAACTAAAAGCTGGTCCTTTGAGAAGATAAACAAAATTGATAAACCTTTAGCCAGACTCATCAGGAAAAAGAGGGAGAGGACTCAAATCAATAAACTTAGAAATGAAAAAGGAAAAGTTACAATGGACACCACAGAAATACAAAGAATCATAAGAGACTACTGCAAGCAGCTCTATGCCAATAAAATGGACAACCTGGAAGAAATGGACAAATTCTTAGAAAGGTATAACCTTCCGAGACTGAACCAGGAAGAAATAGAAAATATGAACAGACCAATCACAAGTAATGAAATTGAAACTGTGATTTAAAATCTTCCAACAAACAAAAGTCCAGGACCAGATGGCTTCACAGGTGAATTCTGTCAAATATTTAGAGAAGAGCTAACACTCATCCTTCTTAAACTCTTCAAAAAAATTGCAGAGGAAGGAACACTCCCAAACTCATTCTACAAGGCCACCATCACCCTGATACCAAAACCAGACAAAGATACTACAAAAAAAAAAAAATTATAGACCAATATCCCTGATGAATATAGATGCAAAAATCCTTAACAGAATTCTAGCAAACAGAATCCATCAGCACATTAAAAGGATCATACACCATGATCAAGTGGGATTTATCCCAGGGATGCGAGAATTCTTCAATATATGCAAATCAATCAATTTGATACACTGTATTAACAAATTGAAGAATAAAAACCATATAATCATCTCAATAGACATAGAAAAAGCTTTTGACAAAATTCAACACTCATTTATGATAAAACCTCTCCAGAAAGTGGGCATAGAGGGAACCTACCTCAACGTAACAAAGGCCATATACGACAAACCCACAGCAAACATCATTCTCAATGGTGAAAAACTGAAAGCATTTCCTCTAAGATCAGGAACAAGACAAGGATGTCTACTCTCACCACTGTTATTCAACATTGTTTTGGAAGTCCTAGCCATGGCAACAAGAGAAGAAAAAGAAATTAGAGGAATACAAATTGGAAAAGAAGAAGTAAAACTGTCACTGTTTGCAGATGACATGATACTATACATAGAGAATCCTAAAGATGCCACCAGAAAATTGCTAGAGCTAATCAATGAATTTGGTAAAAGTTGCAGGATACAAAATTAATACACAGAAATCTCTTGCATTCCTATACACTTAACAACAAAAGATCAGAAGGGGAAATTAAGGAAACAATCCCATTCACCACTGCAACAAAAAGAATAAAATACCTAGGAATAAACCTACCTAAGGAGGTAAAAGACCTGTACTCAGAAAACTGTAAGACACTGATGAAAGAAATCAAAGATGACACCAACAGATGTAGAGATATACCATGTTCTTGGATTGGAAGAATCAACATTGTGAAAATAACTATACTACCCAAAGCAATCTGCAAATTCAATGCAATCCCTATCAAGCTACCAATGGCATTTTTCACAGAACTAGAACAAAAAAATTCACAAGTTGTATGGAAACACAAAGGCCCCGAATAGCCAAAGCAATCTTGAGAAAGCAAAATGGAGCTGGAGGAATCAGGCTCCCTGACCTCAGAGGATACTACAAAGCCACAGTAATCAAGACAGTACGGTACTGGCACAAAAACAGAAATATAGATCAATGGAACAGGATAGAAAGCCCAGAGATAAAACCATGCACATACAGTCACCTTATCTTTGATAAAAGAGGCAAGAATATATAATGGAGAAAAGACAGCCTCTTCAATAAGTGGTGCTGGGGAAACTGGACTACATGTAAAAGAATGAAATTAGAACAGTCCCTATCACCATACACAAAAATAAACTCAAAGTGGATTAAAGACCTAAATGTAAGACCAGACACTATTAAACTCATAGAGGAAAGCATAGGAATAACAACACTCTTTGACATAAATCACAGCAAGATCTTTTTTGACCCACCTCCTAGAGTAATGGAAATAAAAATAAACAAATGGGACCTAGTGAAACTTAAAAGCTTTTGTACAGTAACGGAAACTGTAAACAAGATGAAAAGACAACGCTTAGAATGGGAGAAAATATTTGCAAACAAATCAGCAGACAAAAGATTAATCTCCAAAATATATAAGCCGCTCATGCAGCTCAATATTAAAAAAACAAACAACCTAATCAAAAAATTGGGCAGAAGACCTAAATAGACATTTCTCCAAAGAAGACATACAGATGGCTAACAGACAAATGAAAAGCTGCTCAACATCACTAATTATTAAAGAAATGCAAATGAAAACTACAGTGAGGTATCACCTCACACCAGTTAGAATGGGCATCATCAGAAAATCTACAAACAAGAAAAACTGCAGAGGGTGTGGAGAAAAGGGAACCCTCTTGCACTGTTGGTGGGAATGTAAATTGATACAGCCACTATGGAGGTTCCTGAAAATAGAACTACCATATGACCCAGCAGTCCCACTACTGGGCATATATCTAGAGGAAACCTTAATTCAAAAAGACACATGCACCCAGTGTTCATTGCCACACTGTTTTCAATAGCCAAGACATGGAAGCAAACTAAAGTGAAAAACAAATATTGTATATTAACGCATATATGTAGAATCTAGAAAAATGGTACAGATGAACCAGTTTGCAAAGCAGAAATAGAGACACAGATGTAGAGAACAAATGTATGGACACCAAGAGGGCAGAGCCGGGGTGGGTGGGATGAATTGGGAGATTGGGATGGACATATATACTCTAATATGTATAAAATAGATAACTAATAAGAACCTGCTGTATAAAAAAATAAATAAAATTCAAAAGAAAAAGAAGCAGTGCTTTGGGGCTACAAATTAATTATTACAACATGCAAGAAAATAACTTAAAACTTCTGGGGATTCTGTAATTTGTAAATAAAATTTTATTTCAATCTATATGTGTCTAAATATATTAATTTGTGTATTTCTCTTTAACTTACTGCTTTTATTTTTCTTTAGCTGAGATTTACAAATGCTGCTTATATGCTTTTGTTAACCTTAGAAACCTGTTCTATTCCTAATCGTTTGTGTTGCTGTTAAGATAAATATAGGAAGTGAAAGGCTCCCTTAAAGCATACTAAGCCTTTTTTCTAGTTGTAAGCAAATTGCTAGTACTTTTGCTTGCCTAGATAATCTTCAGCTTGCTATTTCATTGTTCTTACTACTGTCTGTGCTGAGTTGGCAGTTCTTGAAGAACTATTGAAAACTCAAAGACAAGAAGCAGAAATTCATTCCCAACTTTAATCTTCTTTTCAATTGTTCCCTTTCCTACAATGTTGAGGAATGATCATAGCTCTTTTTCCAGGGAGAGTACCCTATGCATTCAATTTGCCTGAAGGGAAGAATTTATCTGGAAGTGAAAAGTGGTATCTGTACCTTTGACCTAGATATGTTTATGAACTAAGGTTTACAAATCTCTTAATTTCCTTTCAGACAATAAAATATATAGTTAAGTGCTTTCCTACTTGTTCAGTGGTCAACTCACAATCTTCAGATTAATAATTATCAATATTATAACCTTAAGGTTTTATAGCATTCTAGAAAATCTGCTATAGAAAATGTTCTATAATTTTCTAAACAGCAGTGACTTTCCTGTCATAAAATATTTATATTTTCATTCACTTTTTCAACACCTCTTTTAGGAAATGTACTGTGCACCTACTATGTACAAAATATTGTATACTCTTATCAGTTATTCCAATTTAATGTCTTTAGATCAGTTTATATAGAAACTATTGTAAAGGTTAGAAAGTTGAACTAGATCAATGTTTTTCAAACTCATTTTCTGTAACCCACGGTAAAAATACTACATTGTGGGCTTCCCTGGTGGTGCAGTGGTTGAGAATCCGCCTGCCAATGCAGGGGACATGGGTTCGTGCCCCGGTCCGGGAGGATCCCACGTGCCACGGAGCGGCTGGGCCCGTGGGCCATGGCCACTGGGCCTGAGCGTCTGGAGCCTGTGCTCTGCGATGGGAGGGGCCACAACAGTGAGAGGCCCGCGTAACGCAAAAAAAAAAAAAAAAAAAAATACTACATTGCATCCCAACTCACACAAACTTAGTTACAAATAGTACAATAAAATTCACAGAAGAGATTTTTCCTTCCTGCATGTAGTGCCTTCCAATGTTTTCTATTTTCTTCAATTTGATTCTGTTATTTCATAATTCAAAATGCTGTTCACAACCCCCTAAACTGATTTCATGACCCACTAATAGGTTGTCCTCCATAGTTTGAAAAATTCGTGGACCATTGACTTAAAATTTTCAGCTTTGTAATTACACATATTTTTAAAGTTATGTTGCCTACAATTTATTATTTATCATTTTTAGATCTGGGTTGCTTAGCACTCTGGTTGGAGAGAAGTCTGTGACTCAGAGATGGGAGGTAAGTTCAATGAAAATGTAAGCTTCCTTCGTAATTTGTAGCTAGAAAGTATAAGTCATACAGTTAAAAGTACTTTAATAATTTATAAAATATATACCATAGAAAAAAAGTTTTGTTTTTGTTTTTAAGGGAAAAAAATGCTTTATTCTGAAATCTGCAAGAAATTATCCTTTACCTCATTTTGCATATAAATTTTTAAAATTGAATGTAGCAGAAATATTTGATTGCTTTAAAATGAATCTATTTATCTTTCCCAAGAGAGGTGAAATCAGCAACTTTCAGTATTTGATGCACTTGAACACTTTGGCTGGCAGATCATATAATGACCTCATGCAGTATCCTGTCTTCCCCTGGATCCTTGCAGATTACGACTCAGAGGTAAATTTCAAATCATTTTGTGAAAGTGGAACACATTCTCGAAAGTAATTAAAAGATAATGCAGTGGCTGAAATGATTTATATGCTTTATAGTTTAAGTTCTCAAAGGGGACTTACTCCCAAGAAGATGAGAAGAGCTTTAGCTTAGACTTGTACAAAGTTTGGATACTTGATGAACTTCTTGGATTCATGATATCTATTGAATTTCCTAAAGTGCTAATAAATTTGTATCCACTGGAGGATGTCACTGTCCTCTACAC
This sequence comes from Grampus griseus, assembly GCF_964374135.1. NCBI lineage: Eukaryota > Metazoa > Chordata > Mammalia > Artiodactyla > Delphinidae > Grampus > Grampus griseus. The sequence continues at coordinate 37,878,015 of NC_138997.1, forward strand.
TGCAGCCAGCAGGAACAAATCTAATTGAGTCATTCCTCAGTTTTAAATTATTGCATAAATCATCATCACAATTTGGAGAGAATTTTAAAACCTCGGTATAGCACCCTTCACAAAGTAGCTGATACGTAGATCTCCCTCCTGTGCTTCGAGAACCGCTGTCCTGGGCTACCCCGTTCTCTCTCAGCAGCTCTGCCTGTGCTGCTCTCCCTGCCTGCACTTCTCCCCATGCCCATGCCCATCTTCTCTCCCGCTGACAGGTTCCTCTGGCTAGCTGTATTTCATCCTGCAGGACACACTCCAGTATACCTCCGGGGAGCCTTCTGTCCTCTTCCTTCTTCCTCTGTTCCCACACTGCCTTGTAGCTGTATCATGCTGCTTTCTTTTACAGCATGTTGTAGTCATGATTTTTGTCTGACCGTACTCAACTATGAGGTCCTTAAAAACAAAGACTATCTTATGTAGCTCTTAAGTTCCAACCTCTAGAGAAGGGGTCCCCAGCCCCCAGGATCTGATGCCTGATGATCTGAGGTGGAGCTGATGTAATAATAATAGAAGTAAAGTGCACAATAAATGTAATGCGCTTGAATCATCCCAAAACCATCCTCCCCCCCACCGGGCCTTGGAAAAATTGTCTTCCATGAAAACGGTCCCTGGTGCCAAAAAGGTTGGGGACCGCTGCTCTAGAGCAATGCCCGGTTCTTAGTAAATACTTTTAATCTTTGTTGAAATAACCAAAAAAAGTATGAATGAGGTATTTTACATGTAGATTTTCAGAGGACAAATACTAACTTGACTTATATTGGTAATGTGGATCAGTTTCTCCTGTTCAAGACTTTAAAAATATAAGTTGGCAAAATTGGTGGGCCATGATGCCCTATAGAAATGACACAAATTACGTATCCCATGGGTATGTACTTCAAATTTCTACTTTTAAAACCCTCAGGAGGTAAATTTTGGTTTCCTTTTAAATACATGAATTAGGTCAGCTAGAAATGAGCTTTTAAAATAATCTCTGGTAGACTGAAAGAAACCATCTCATTTGGAGTCACTTGATCTGGTATGATGTTGTCTTTTGGAGGTGAACAAATTACTGAGTGCTCTAGTTTATTTCACTTCCCTTTCACCTCTAGGAAGAAAATGCTCAGAAGTGAAGTTGGAGTGAAATGGGGGAGAGGGGAAGAGAACAAAAAGGAGATTTGATCCTCCAGTTATGTGGGTGACAGAGGATAAAGATGAATTGGAGCTTTTGTGTCCACAGTCTCCTGCTGTGCCCTTGCCAAGACTGGGAACAGTTTTCCCTCTTATTCCTCATCTCCAAACCTGGATCCTGAGTGCCTTCCTCTGTGAACACTTAATTTCCAAAACAGTTGTCTTCAAGCCAAACCAATTAACAAACTGCCATGTGCCTGTCCATAAAATATGGATAACCAGTAGGTGCATGGCATTGTCTTGGAGTCCAGTTCTGCTGGTGTGACCCCATAGATACTAGCACATTTACAGATCATCATTGCTATAGCCACTGTGTCTACATTGGTGAGAATAGAGGATGTATAGTAATTTGGAATTGGGTTTCGTTTTGTATTTTAGGAGGTAGATCTTACTAATCCCAAGACATTTAGAAACCTGGCTAAGCCAATGGGAGCACAGACAGATGAACGATTAGCTCAGTATAAGAAGCGATATAAAGACTGGGAAGATCCTAATGGTAAGTAACTTTTCCTGTCATGGGACTTTGTACCCAAGTTTCAAAAGTAAGCCATTATTTAGCGGTCTGATGCCCTTCCATCTTTCCCCAGATTGCTTATATATCATTATATCTATATATGTTGCGTATGCACACTTAATACACAACTATCAGAGTAGAAGAATGAGGTTTTGCATGCCAACTGATGGCCATGCTTAGAAGGCATTTTTTAGGTAGCTTGTCAGGTACTGGCAGAAAGCAAAGTATGTCTGCTTTGTCTAGGGTAGAAATTTCCCATCATAATATGCCATTATCTCTAATTGTATTTAGGTCAGAAACTAAACTTTCCTTTATTGACTCTTTTAATTTTTTTTATTGAAGTATAGTTGATTTACAGTGTTTCAGGTGTACAGCAAAGTGATTCAGTCATTCAGTTTTTTCAGATTGTTTTCCATTATAGGTTCTTTTAATTTTATTGAGGCACTTTTTAGAAACCTTTTGCATTAAAAAATTATAGTTGATTACCTTCTAAAATACTACAGTTTACCTACTTATGTTTTTTTATGTTTAATGTTTATCATGTATCCCCTTCAAACAGGCAAAACAAACAAAAGAGAAAAAAACTAAGCCTAACTATATTCCCTGTGTGGAATCCTTTCTTTTTCCTGCAAGGAGTATGTAATATGTATGTAATAAAAATTGCATAATATTCGAAGACAACAATTTAGAGAAATTTATACTGTTGCAAAGCTAGAACCTAATAAAAAGTTGCTCATTATCTTGCTTTAGTCAAAGATGGTTTGCTATTAAGGATTACCTGTTACAGTTTAGCCTCAAAACATGAATTGCTAGATGTGCTCAGTTTGGGGGAAAGGCACAGAATTATACTAAACTGGATAACTGCCAAACATATAAGTGAGAGGTTGCAGTGTCATCATAAAGTTTTCATGCTGCAAATGCCAGTGCTAATTGCACTTAGTGTCACAGTTATCACATACGTTAGCATTTTCAAGTCTATTGATGAATGCAAATTTTATTTTTCATATTACTCTTTCATTTTCAATTATGCTTTAATTTTCTTGGCAAGGAGAAACTCCAGCCTACCACTATGGGACACACTATTCATCTGCAATGATTGTGGCTTCGTACCTAGTAAGGATGGAGCCCTTCACACAGATATTCCTAAGGCTACAGGTAAAACTCTTAAGTTTGGAATTTTTGCATTTTATTCAAGCCTTTTATTTAAGATTGTTGCTTTTTTCTTTAATGTTGTTACCTTGCCTGACAAGAAGCCCTGTGAAGTTTTTAGTCACAAAAGTAGTCAAAACATAGTGAAAGTGGAATTTCACTGGACCAAAATTGATAAATAAACTAGAATTTGTTTACACTAAACAAGTGCCAGGGTCCTTTAGTCAAATAAGCAAGTAACATATGCTTTCCAGCCAGGTATATGGAATTCAGCCTTAACTGGTTGAATTCAACAAACATTTAAAAAAGAGTAATACTGTCTAGCTCATTTGCTGTCTTCTGTATTATAATTGCCTTTCTCCACATTCTCTTTCATTTATTCAGCAAATATTTGTTGAATACTTACTGTATTCCAGGCACTGGTCCAGGTGCTTAGAGATATCAGTGAATAAAGACAAAAGTCCTGCCTTATGGAATTTATATATTTTAGTTGAGGGAGACAGACAAACAAAATAAGTATATTGTAAAATGTTTCAGAATGTGATAAGTGCTATCAGAAAAATGTAGGTCAGGGAAACGGAATGGGAAGTACAGGAATGGGAGGTGGAGGAGGACATGATGGTCAGAGTAGGTCTCCTTGAAAAGGTGATATCTGAACAGAAACTTGAAGGAGGTGAGGGAGTTACTGGTGCAGATATCTGGAGAAAGTATGTTCCAGGCAGAGAGAACGGCCTATGAGGGGCCCTGAGTCAGGCATATCCCTGAGATGCTTGAGGAACAGCAAGGAAGCCAGTATGTCTGGAGCAGAGTGACTGCAGGGGAAAGCAATAGGGGATGAGGTCAGAGAGGTAGCAGGGGCCAGATGGTGGTAGGCCTTGGTGGCCATTGTATGGACTTCAGCATTTTTACACAGTGAACGTCATTGTAAAGACAAACACACTGTATTCACTCAAATGCAGCATAGGGAGTTGGACTGAGGAAGGGAGTGGTGTTATCTGTGAGGCTGTGTAAGCAAAAGAAATCCCTTTTCTATTTAAATTTGTTTTATCAATCTATAACTTTTTGATCACCTTCCGAGTTCTCCACTTAATTCTCATTGGTGTGAGAACCTGAATGTCATGTTAATTTATAAAATTAGTCAAATTCATATATAAACTGAATATTTCCAACTGTAGATGGCTACATTAGAATCTTTTTTTTTTAGGAGAGCATTATCAAACAATGGAGGAACTCCTCAATTTCCTTATAGTCTTGCCCTCTCTAAAAACTGATCTTTTTTTTTAATGACTTTTTAAAGTCTTTGTACTTGGATTTCACTTTGATACAGAGCAAGAGCACCCTTGGTAAGGAGTACCCCGAAAAGAATTAGATTAATTTTCTTTCTGTGATTATTTAAAATTTTGTGTATTTAACATAGGATGATGGGAAATTGAGTTGTCATCAAACATATTTACTTGGGTTTCAAGCCCTTGAACTTGGAAGCTGTGAGGTGGGAGTGGTTCTCTAACAGAAAGGTGCCTTCTCGTTCTGCCCACAGGGAGGCCATTTTGACCTGGCTGACCGGATGTTTCACAGTGTACGCGAGGCCTGGTATTCAGCATCAAAGCACAACATGGCAGATGTAAAGGAACTTATCCCAGAATTTTTTTACTTACCAGAATTCCTGTTCAATTCCAACAACTTTGATCTAGGTATGTAGCACTATGGCACTATCTTAGGATCGTTAGCCAGGAAAAGACCAACAGAAATAAGTCAGTTTTCTGACGATTGTCTGTAGTACACACTGACAAGAAAAGATTTTGTTTCCAGACCAAACTTGGATCCACTCACCCAACATGCAGCAAAGCCAATCTACTGACACTGGGTTGGTTATGGTGAAGGGAAAGGACAGCACTTATTGCAGGGCCAAGCAAGGAGAATGGGCAGCTCATGCTGAAAAGGCCTGAACTTCCCAGTGATGGCTTTCAGAGGAGGGTTTTTAAAAAGTGTGAGGGAGAGGGTCACATGATATGCATTCAGCTTGTGCACAAGTCTACGATTGGTTGACAGTGAGGGTAACAGGGTGATGTTTCGGGAATATCAGTCATCAACCTTCTGGTTCCAACTGGTCTGGGGTCTGTGTGCTGGTGTAGTTAACTTTGTCCACCTGGTAGGGGTTTTAGTATCTGCAAAACAGCTCAAGGACATGGCACAGGATATTGTCTGTAGCCCTTGAGGAGGAACTAAAGATCCTTGACTTTGCTCTATGGCTAAACTAATATTATTTTGTCTTGCTTGAGTGTTTTCCTTTGTTTCTGCATTTTCTTACTTCTCTGATTAAATTTACTCTTTGGAACTTGGGGTAGGCCTAGGAGGCTAAAGCTTTTCTGCAAACAAGAGGCAGGGGACATGTTGGGGGGCAAGGGAGTATTGTTCTTGGGAAGGCCTTGCAGGTTCCTGCTTGGTTTCTATTTCCTTGTGAGTTTAGCTGCTGCTAATTACAACTGGGTGTATGAGAGTAAATATAACAAAGGAAAATAGATTTATGCCCCCAAATAAGCTGTTTCAAACCTATAGTTTGGGGAAAAATTAAGAATTAACAAATTACATCTAATGGTCAGAATATCATTATTTATTTCAGTGAAAACAAAGGTGAGGTGAAATTTTGTTTGAAAATTAATATGATTGAAACTCACAGCCAAGAGTGGCATATCCATATTTTTCATGTATTGTTTAAATCTTTTGTATTGCCTGAAGCATTCTCAGCTTACATGCTAATAAAATTTAAAGTTAGAATTTCAGAATAACTTTAGGTAAATCCCTTTCTTCATCCTGTTAGGGTACTATTTTCTAGAAAAACAGAACCAAATCAACACTTATAAAAAGGAGAGAAATTTCCTCGGTACTCTTCTCTCTTTATATTGTCCAGCAGTTTCAGGAAGTAGATTTGACCTTGGCTACAGTTTCTTGGAAGACAGTTTGCTGATCTATGTTTCTGAATATTTATTTTTACGACATATCAAAATTCCGTTGTTTCACTTTAGAATATTAGTGCCAGATATTGTTCTGTTTTCATACTTTTTTCATGCTCTGTATCATACTGTATTTAAGAGTTCAACATATAAACCATTACTATACTACCTCATAAAATTCATTAATGGAAAATTCAAGGAATATTCATATCCAATATATTTGAGTGTTTTTTCTTTGTAATATAATTTTTATTTATTTAATTGTTCATCAGCAGCTTGAACCTTGTGAAATTGTAGGTCTAGATGCAATAGGAAAGGCAGTAAGACTCTCAATAACCCCAGCAAAAGGCCTGAAACTGAGTCTCATTACCTCTGATTGGGCCTGGAGCTCACCCTTGAGCAGCTAAAGACATCAAGTTCTAACACTTAGAGTCGAAGGGAGTGGCAGTTCCTCAAAGAAATAGAGTAGATGGTGAACAGGGAAAAACAACAAATGTGTGCACAGCATTTGAATATGAATGCACGTTAGTGTTTTATTATGTTCACTTATAATTCACCTTTGGAGAATGCTACTTTCTTCCCTAAGGACATCACTTTCAAAGAGACAGATAACGGAGAGGTGCAGAAAGAAAGAGATACCCTCAATATTCCAGAAACAGTCCGTTATAATAATCTATGTCGCAGAAATGTTCTAGCCAGACTACTTACAAACCCAACCAAATCATCTATTTTTAAATAAGTAAATAAAAGAAAGGTCATGTATGTTTGTCATGCTCACCTTCATCTTCCCTCCTTGAAATCACACACGTTAAAAAACACTATTTGCATGTAAGAGCTAAAGCTATAAAACTCAAAAGAAAACATAGGGGTAAATCCTCATGATCTTGGATTTGGATCAACAGCATAAGCAAAAGCAACAAAAAAAGATAAATTGGACTTTATCAAAATTTAAAACTTCTGCATCCAAGGGCATTATGAAGAAAACCTACAGAATGCGAGAAAATATTTGCAAATGATGTATCTTATAAGGGTCTAATATTCAGAATATAAAGAACTCTTACAACTTAACAGCAATAGGTTAAGCAAAAGGGCAAAAGACCTGAATAGCCATTTCTCCAAAGAAGTTATACAAATGGCCAATAAGCATACGAAAAGATCATTAGTCATTAAGGAAATGCATGTCAAAACCACAGTGAGGTACCACTTCACATTCACTAGGGTGGCTGTGATGAAAAAAAAGCACACAAACAGAAGATGACAAGGGCTAGTGAGGATATGGAGAAAGTAGAACCTTTGTATGTTTCTTGTCAGAATGTAAAATGGTTTGGCACTGTGGGAAGCAGTTTGGTAGGAAATGTTGAATTGCCATATGACCAAGCAAATCCACTCCAAGAACTGTCCAGAAGAACTGAAAACAGGGACTTAAACAAAGACCTGTACATGCACATTCATTGCAGCATTATTCACAATAGCCAGATGGCAGAAACAGCCCACATACCTATCAATGGATAAACAAATTGTGGAATATACATATAATGGAATATTATTCAGCCATAAAATGGTATGAAATAATGATAAATGCTACAACATGGATGAACCTCAAAAACATTGCACCAAGTAAAAGAAGCCAGACACAAAAGGTCACATAATGTATGATTTCCACTTACATGGAATGTCCAGAATAGGTAAATCTAGAGAGACAGAACACAGATTGGTGGTTACCAGGGAATGGGAGCAGGGGTGGGGAGGAATGGGGAACAACTGTTTGATTCTTTTAAGATTTCTTTTTTTTTTTTTTTTGTGGTACGCGGGCCTCTCACTGTTGCGGCCTCTCCCATTGCGGAGCACAGGCTCCGGACGCACAGGCCCAGCGGCCATGGCTCACGGGCCCAGCTGCTCCGCGGCATGTGGGATCTTCCCGGACCGGGGCACAAACCCCTGTCGCCTGCATCGGCAGGCGGACCCTCAACCACTGCGCCACCAGGGAAGCCCTAAGATTTCTTTTTGATGTGATGAAAATGTTTTAGGACTAGATAGAAATGGTAGTTGCACAATATTGTGAACGTACGAAATGCCACTGAATTGTTCACTTTAAAATGGTTGATTTTGGGCTTCCCTGGTGGCGCAGTGGTTGAGAGTCCGCCTGCCGATGCAGGCGACACAGGTTCGTGCCCCGTTCCGGGAAGATCCCACATGCCGCAGAGCGGCTGGGGCCGTGAGCCATGGCCGCTGAGCTTGCGCATCCGGAACCTGTGCTCCACAACGGGAGAGGCCACAACAGTGAGAGGCCCGCATACAGGAAAAAAAAAAAAAGGTTGATTTTATGTTATGTGAACTTTACCTCAATATAAAGAAAATCAAACAAAACACTGTTGATCTCTCCACCCAGAAAAGATGGTAAATGATATAAAAGAAAGCACTTAGGTTTTTTCCCCTGGCTCTGGAGCAATTAGGTTTTTTTGTCTGGTCTTCTTATCTTTGTACCCTTGGATATACATGGAGGGGAACTGCAGAGTAGCAGAATCAGACCAAGACTTTTCTACAGACTGTTCCCTTTAAATGACATTTTTAAATTATAGATAGTGCTGGTAAAATAAACTTATATCACACAGTATTTAGGGATTATGAGCAAAATTTTGAAAAGTAGATTATATCTCAGGTAGCCTGGGGATTATTACTTGCTTCTTTTTATCAAAAAAAATTATTACTTGCTTCTTATTCTTGTAGGCCTAGAGGGCATTTCAAGGAAGGTGGGGTAAGGGCCTGAGAGAGAGGGGAGGGGCTGTAATAACTTGATTGTTTTATTTTTTTTTAAGTTATATGGTAATTTTTCCAACTAAGTCAAGACATTCCTTTAAACAATAAACTGATTTTTGTATCTCTCACTTATATCACATTGTAAAGAAGCCATCAAATTGCAATGATGAAAACAAGATTATTTCTAAAGGAAATATTTTTACTGGCCCTTACTTGGAAACTGCCTTTTGTGTTCTAAAATGTGAACAATTATACTTCCCTATGAAAATTTATAATTCAGCTTTTTATCTAACCATCTGCCATTAAGCTAATGAGTCAACATTATTTATAGAGTCATTTTTTTACAGTGACCGTCTGATTTGTGCCTAGGAAAACTCTGTAAGCTAAAATTAACTTTTTGATGTTATTTCGAAAAGAAGAAAAAAACCTATTTCCTCAGATGCCAGTCCCATTTAATGTGTTTTGTTGTCAATAGATTTCATAGCAAACGGTTTCTTTAATATTTTAGAGATTATCTGGCTATGACTTAAAATAACAGTTTACGTGGAATAAATATTACTTTGTTATAAATTATTAAAACTCCCCCCGTAGCCACATAGTCTTCCCCCAATTTTTTTTCTGTTAAATGATATAACAGCCAAAAGTTATATTGTTTCAGATTTTATTTTATTTTATTAATGAGGATCCTTACAGCAAAATACATGTGGGTTCTACAGAGCTCTCTCAAGAATTTAAGAATCAGAAATATGAGTGAACACATGTATTGCAAATATTTCTAGGAGACTGTGGTACTTTTATTTTCCCTTAAGCCAAGAGAGCATTCAGACTGAAAATGGCTGAGGAGTTAGATATCCTTTCAATAACCTCTTCCATGTGAATGGCAGACCAGACAAGAAATTCAGTACTAGGTAACTGCTATTGACTCACCAAGCTTAAAGCATTCTGGAAAAGCCTAAATGAACAGTTTTTGAGAAATTGCTAATGGTCTTACAAATGAGTGATCTTAAGGGGCTTAAAAATTGATTTGAGCAGTTTTTCCAAACTCAAAACAGTAGACCCATAAAATGTTTCATTCCTGTCCTCAATTAAGTTTCAGAAATGTTGTATCTAATGTCCTTCCTAGAGAAGAGCAGTGCCTCCAAGGAGTCTTGCAGGAAAGAAACATGTTTAAGCTTGCATAGCTCAGCATTCCCTGAAGTCATTTGACAGCGGGAGCCCCTCAGTTTTGCTGACACTCAGTTAATTTCTCTGAGGGAGTGCTCGGAGGAGTCGTCTTGGGGAAATACCAGAGTAGATATCTCTGAGGGTCCTTTCTGTGGTAAAATTTTATAGTCCTGGTAATGAAACTAACCCACTATTTCTCTGTTACTTTACTATTTTTCTCATTCTTTTATTTTCTGTTTAATATATCCAATTACACAGGTTGTAAACAAAATGGCACCAAGCTTGGAGATGTTATCCTTCCACCCTGGGCAAAAGGGGACCCACGAGAATTCATCCGAGTGCACCGTGAGGTAATGGCAGTACGCTCTACAGTTGAACTGAGATCTCACTGGGTCACTGACCACAGTACAAAGAGAAGACCTTGAGCAATGTATCCCCCATGTGTTTAAGTTACTAATGTTGTTCGTATGAATTTTAGTTATTCTGGTTCCTATAGACCACTGATGAATTCTTTTATTTTCTAAGGAAGTAATAAAAGCCAGCCAGCGACTGAACCTGTGTTTTGAAATTACAGGCTTTGGAATGTGACTATGTGAGTGCCCATCTGCATGAGTGGATTGACTTAATCTTCGGCTATAAACAGCAAGGTCCTGCTGCAGTAGAAGCTGTAAATGTCTTCCATCATCTTTTTTACGAGGGTCAAGTGGATATCTACAACATAAATGACCCACTAAAGGAGACAGCCACCATAGGGTTCATTAATAACTTTGGTCAGATCCCTAAACAGGTATGGATGTTTTTTCCTTATCACTGATATTTTCTGTTACATTTTTTTAAGCTCTGTAATATTTCTATAGATGGTAGATGACCATATAATAATTAAGTTTAGACAGAGTTTTTAATTAAGAACCATAAATATCACCCAATAGGTTCAGTAGGTCCCTAGATTATTACTTTCTCCTCCCTTTTACAGTCTAGATAAACAGAAGCTTTGCTGGTCAAAGAGCAGTTTTCCTCACAGGCTAGTGCTTACCCACACAATTCCTGGCAGGAAGACGGGAAGAGCATGGTCAGGGAAGCAGATGTGGCCTTGGAGGCCACAGGATACACAGAGATGGGGTTTCATCCCACGGCCAGTAAAAAACCAATGCTGACTTTAAGCATTGTCATATAAAGTCATATTTAGACTTTAGAGATCCCTCTGGTCACAATCTTACACATGCACATGCTGTAGGGGAGCCAAATGAGGAGCAGGAAGCTCTCACAGTGGTTCAGGGAACAGACAGATAGGAGCGGTTTGGATTTGATTATTGGTGTAGGTCTGACAGGTGCTGGGGTGTGAGAGTGCACACCATGGTAACGCCTAGGCCCGGCCCTGCACCAGCTGCTCCAACCACTATCTGGAACCTGGCGAGGAAGACCCAGACCCTCTCAGCACCCAGATGCTGTAGATCTCTCACCTTGGGCAACGAGCGAACCTCTGTTAAGGGAGTTCGTCCCTTCCTCCATCCTCATTGTCTCAGGCACACCAGGAGGGCAGGGTGCACCAGAAGAAACTGCAGCACAGTGGAGAAGGCTAGCTCTGCCGCCCGTTTAGACCACCACCTTTTCCCTAGTGCCCTGGCCTCTGCATTTTGGCCCTGGCTACCCTTCTTTGTTCCTGCTTCAGACATCTCTCCTGGAATCCCTTTTCTTAGGTTAACCAACTTTGAGGTTTCCGGGGTTGACAGTTGGAAACACAGAACAATGGCAAGTCTTTGTTCGTGGAAAAGCCATGATAGACAGCGGGACACCCTGTAACTGCACCACTTACAGTGTAATCTGATTCCCCAATGCAGGAACCATGTTTACTTTTAAAGTGAAATGCTTGTTGATAAACTCTAATCATAGCAGAAGAACCTTAGCCATTTTTTGAGGGTTACAAGTGCGGGAACCGTGTTTCATACCTTCTGGGAAACAAATACTCTGAACAAAAAAATCTAGACACATGCACTGTTGCAGGATTTTTGTTCCACTTTTGAGTTTAAGAGACAAATAGTCTGGGAGATAGAAGAGTTAGGATACTAACATATTTGTAGGACATTACAGGAACTAATAGAGAGTACTTCCAAGTGTAACCATCCTAGAAACAGCTAAGCTTTGTGATCACCATATTGATATATCCTTATATACGCTAGCCTGGCCTGCTCTGTCCTCAGGTCCTTGTAAAGTTCTTCGGTAAATGTTCTTTCATGAACATGCTTTAAAGTATGTGAGTCTTTTTATAGAACTTCAGAGTCTTATCTCATTATTATCATTTATGAGAAATAGCAGAACCCTGATCCTAAGCCCTGTATGTAGATAAAATGGGAGTTATGTGTTTAAAGTTTTGGGAGCCTAAAATGTATATCTTTCTCTATACAAAGCATTTTTTTCTATTACTTCTGGAAATCCAGAATGTCAAATTCACAGAGTGTGATGGTGTTGTAGTCATCTTAAATCTCATTTCATCTAAGGTTTTACAGATAACTTCTTCAAATATCAGTTGTCCATCAAAAAAGAGTCTGCCTATTTTGATGATCTATGGTATTTTTTTTTCTTTTTTTTTTTTTTGCGGTACGCGGGCCTCTCACTGCTGCGGCCTCTCCCATTGCAGAGCACAGGCTCCAGGCACGCAGGCCCAGCAGGCCATGGCTCATGGGCCTAGCCGCTCCGCGGCGTGTGGGATCTTCCCAGACCGGGGCACGAACCCCTGTCCCCTGCATCGGCAGGCGGACTCTCAACCACTGCACCACCAGGGAAGCCCGATCTATGGTATTTTAAGAACAGTTATCTTAAATGTATATTAAGACTTTTCAGTTCTTTAGAAATACTGAACAGAAATGCCAAAGATCTTCTTTTCTTTTTTTCCTTTACAACATTGCAAAGTAAAAAGAAGACAACAATGCTCACACTGTCAGCAAATTAGTAGCACCTAAACGATACAGAAATGATGTCACATACAGAAAGCCCATGTTGGAGCCAGAAGTAACCTGGTTAGAGAGAATGGCTGCCTGCCCTCAGTGGCACAGAATGGTATCGCATTCTAAGAAATTGGTTAATTTTTAAACATCACTGGAAAATAGTTGTCAACCTACTATCATTTGAGGAGATTAATTTCCTTTTGAAAAATTCTTATGAGCTCAGTGTAGCATAGAGCATGCTGGTAACCCAAGGTTTTGTGTAGGAGTCCTGTCCCCACTGACTGCGGCATGAGGTCTCTGGCAACCTTCTGAGCCTTTTTAAATTTCTTTCCTCCAGTGTCAAATGTGATAATGTGATACCTAATGATTGTTGTGAAGCTTAAGTGAAATAACAACAAAATACTTGGCATATAAAAGGGCTTAATAAATGTTAGCTTCGGTATAAAATGTGTCATTATCTCTCATACCAGTTATTTAAAAAACCTCATCCACCGAAGCGAGTCAGGAGTCGACTCAACGGAGACAATGCAGGGATCTTGGTCCCACCAGGATCTACCAGTGACAAGATCTTTTTTCATCATCTAGACAACTTGAGGCCTTCTCTAACACCTGTAAAAGGTAAAATGGCAGGAAATAAGCTTTTGATTCATGATTCTGTGGGAATATTTAATAATCCTAGTTTAGGAATAATAAATTTGCTTCTCAACAATAGCATAATTTGTAATAAGTGGTAAATCACCAAATACTTGTTAGATTCTCTTTTTCCTTTTCTGTTTTCTTCTTTGGGCCTATTGGATTTTGCATCAAAAAGAACCCAACAAGTTTCTCCTCTCTGGTAGGATAGTAAAAACTCTAATATACCAAACCTTATAGTTCAACTTTATATTCTACATGTAGAAAAACTTCTGTCATCTTCATTTACACACGTTCCACCAATTTAGAGCAGTAAGAAGACTACGCTTTTAATATGCCAACTAAAAGCCTCTGTCTTTTATCTAACGTTATCTTAAGTTATCTTAAATTACTTTTCCAAGTAGATTTTTTTTCCCTTGTGTAACCGAAAGTGGGGTCCAGCTGCTTGCCTCTCAAAAGCCAATAAAGAGGCAAGGTTGGTGGAAAGGGAAGTTTACTTTATTTTGGATGCCAGCAACTGTGGGGACCCGGGGGGGACTCCTGTCCAAAGGCAACCCCCCAACCCCGGCACTGACAACCAGTGGGCAAGAGCTTTTGTAGATGGAGGGAGGGGACTACATGCAGAAATAGCACAGTCAGCTCTGACAGTCATCTTGAAATTCTTGTGCAGTGGTCTGACCAGCATCATCTTGATTGTTTTAAGTACAGTTAATGAGTTCAGTTCCAAGGTTGGTTTGTTCCCGTTTCCTTGGGTCCAGTTCTCAGAATTTTGGCAGCTTACGTCATGGCTACAGTCTGGTCATCGTGTAGTTAACTTCTTCCACTGGGTGTGGGTTTCAGTATCTACAAGACAGCTCACAGGACACGGCTCAGAACATTATCTAGAGCCCTTGAGGAGGAACTAAAGGTCCTTGACTATGCTTAATGACTAGACTATTATTATTTGGTTTCCTTTGACTGTTTTCCTTTGCTTCTGTATTTTCTCACTTCTCTGATTAAACTTATTCTTTGGCTAAAGTTTTTCCACAGACAAAAGGCAGGCAGAGGACATGGGGGGCAAGGACCACAGGGTTCTTCTCCGTTTCACTTAGAATGAAAAACTGGTTTACAGAGTCTTGAAGTTGTCACTTAAATCCAAAACTTGGAGCATCAAAGTCTGGTTAATTGGATTGGCTACAAGCTCTCTGCCATTTGTCTCATTCCAGAGACTCTGCCCCATGCCAGCTCCAGCCACTGCCCAGAGATGGTTGTGGAACACTGGTGTGGTCAGTCGGCAGAGTCCTCTGGCAGAGTCGGGCTTCTTGGGGAACGTCACAGCCTTCCTTCAAGAAGCTTCAGGCTGGGAGGTCCTGAAGGCCTAGGTTGATTGACGGTCTGTACAGCATTCTGGGGAGCATCCCACATCACTCTGGCAGTCCTGAAGATCAAGAAGGCGGGCCTGATGGCTGGGAACCAAACCCAAGCAAGTGTCCAGAAACAGGCAGACTGGAGACACCAGTCAGGGTCGATGTCCGCCCAGCAGGTCTGCAGAAGACTCAAAACGCAAGCCCTACTTACTTCTAAGGTCATTTTTTATTAATGTAGGTGTCAAGATGCTTCATTTGTATGAATATTTGAGATCCCTTTACCATCCCCTATGGGATAATGAAGTTAGTTTTCCCTGTCCTTGTTCTAATGTGTTGATTGTTTTTTATAGAACTCAAAGAGCCTGTGGGACAAATCGTCTGCACAGACAAAGGCATTCTTGCAGTAGAACAGAATAAGGTTCTCATCCCACCAACCTGGAACAAAACTTTTGCATGGGGCTACGCAGACCTCAGCTGCAGGCTAGGAACCTATGAGTCAGACAAGGTTTGCATTGTTTCTTGGCTCGCTCATTTAATGTTGCTCTTCCGTGGTCTGGATATCCTGCTTAAATGGGGATGGGGAGAGCTCAGGCCAAGGGCTTCTCAGCTGTTTCTCCACAGCCCAGAGGAAAGGAGAGCTTCACTGCATCAGATCAGGATAAAGGAGCTAGTGGACAAGTCATGTTTCCTGCAGAAAAGCCTCCCTTGGAAGGTTGTGTACTAGGGGCTAGCAATTTCCCCCCACTCAAAGAATTCCTCCAGGAGGTCCTAGCCAACCAGGTATTTAATATTTCTGCCAACCAGAAGAGCTTCCTTTTGAGTCACCATCCGGCCCTCTAATCATTTCACTACTCTTAAATGGCTGGCAGAATACCTGCCCCCCTTCCCCCAAGAAGCAGCAGCTACTGTTTTGAGTCCCATAAGCATCTCTTGGAGAGGCAGCATGTAGTGATTCTTTGGTGCCCTCTGTTTGCCCTTGACAGTCCTCTCCTGAACGCACGAGGGGCATAGTCTGTGCAAGTCAGTAACAGTTCTATTTAGTCACGCTCTCATGAACAGCAGCACTCATGCTTTCCTTTTACATTCTACCTGGCTCCAGCAGACGCATCCTTTCACCAGATCACCCCCTGCATCTCACAGAGCATCACACAATCTGAACGTCATTTTCCCAGACTGGAGAAACTGGAGACCCCCATTATGAGCAAAATGCTTATTATGGTTTTTAACAGCAACTATAGTTGGGAGGCTGTAGGGAGGAGTTCAGAGTAGAGTTTCAGTAAAGTGTTGCTAAGCTGAAGCCAGCCCAGCACATGCGCAGCTATTTGCCTGGGGGGGACCTACATAGAGGTTCTCCTTTGCTTGGTATGCTCGTTCTGTCCCAGGAGTTTGTAGTGCTTAATGGCATGCGTGTCTCACATCTGTTCTATTTCACAGGTAGTGACAGTTTATGAATGTTTGTCAGAGTGGGCCCAGATTCTCTGTGCAATCTGCCCCAACCCCAAGCTGGTCATCACAGGTGGAACAAGCACGGTCGTGTGTGTGTGGGAGATGGGTGCCTCAAAAGAAAAGGCTAAGACCCTCACTCTCAAACAGGTAACAGTCCATCCCAGCTGCCCACACTCTAGAGAAACTGAAAACTGTCGTTAATTCCAAGGTGATTTAGACATAAATGGACAAAAGCAAACACTGTATGTTCTTTTGCTAGAAATGGGTCTTAAAAAAAGGAAATGGGGCTTCCCTAGTGGTGCAGTAGTTGAGTCTGCCTGCCGATGCAGGGGACGCGGGTTCGTGCCCCGGTCCGGGAGGATCCCGCATGCCGCGGAGAGGCTGGGCCCGTGAGCCATGGCCACTGAGCCTGCGCGTCCGGAGCCTGTGCTCCACAATGGGAGAGGCCACAATGGTGAGAGGCCCGCATACTGCATAAATAAATAAATAATTTAAAAAGGAAATGAAATCAGAAGATACTATTTCTGAAAATGATCCAAGCTGTCCTTTTTAAAAATCTGAAGTAAGTTGTCTTTAGGTGATATTTTTTTAATATATTTAAGTAATATAAATGTTTCTCAGAAGTTATATGTAGGTTAAATTTTTGCAAACCAAGTTATATTTGCTATTGATTCATAATAACTTCTTTTGGATGATTTTCATTCATCTAGACCATTCAATCTTTGATTCTTTTGTTTTTCTGTTTCTTCATTTATCGTAATGCTTAAGAACCTGACAAACTCATGAATGTATTCAGAAGAAACACTGATGATATTATTAACAAATATTTTTGATCACTTGTTATGTACTATTATAAATTTTTAATGAAAGCAAGAATCCTTTTATAATTAAACCATCATCTTTTAATATTTGATATGTGAATTTACCATAAAGGTTTCTACTTATGTATGTATGTACGTATGTACGTATGTATGTATGGCTGCATTGGGTCTTTGCCACTGCACTCAGGCTTTCTCTAGTTGCATTGAGCGGGGGCTACTCTTTGTTGCGGTGTGTGGGCCTTTCACTGCGGTGGCCTCTCTTGTTGTGTAGCACGGGCCCTAGGTGCGCGGGCCTCAGTAGTTGTGGTGCGCGGGCCTCAGTAGTTGTGGTGCGAGGGCTCAGTAGTTGTGGCACGTGGGCTCAGTAGTTGTGGCACGTGGGCTCTAGAGCGCAGGCTCAGTAGTTGTGGCACACGGGCTTAGCAGCTCTGCGGCATGTGGGATCTTCCCAGGCCAGGGCCCGAACCCGTGTGCCCTGCATTGACAGGCGGATTCCCAACCACTCTGCCACCAGGGAAGCCCCAAGCTTTCTTTTTTTTTTTTTGCGGTACGTGGGCCTGTGCATCTGGAGCCTGTGCTCCGCAGCGGGAGAGGCCACAACAGTGAGAGGCCCGCGTACCGCAAAAAAAGACAAAAAAGATTTAAAAAAAAAAAAGGGAAGCCCATAAGAGACACGGTCTCGACGTGAACAGGTAAAAGGCTGACAGTGCAGTTTGCTGATCCAAACGCTCCTGCTTCCAGTGTTTTCAGTTTAGAAAATGGACTTCAAAGCTAGTGTGCCTGTAACCCCTCAGTAGAAAGTACTTCTTACTTAAAACAGCCTTCTGGCGTTTGCTAAGTATACAGTAAGGGTGTCTGCATCACCAAAATTTTAAGCCAGCTCATTAAGTAAATAGTAAATACTCAGGAATTCGTAACAGTAATCTGAATCTTTTCCTTCAAAATGTTTATTTTCCCACGTTGCCATTTCCCTGGATCCTGTTTCTCTTCATATTCCAGCAAAAGAGAAGCTTTTATTCTAGTTTGAAGAAGGGGTCCCTCTCAGGCACAGGAGATGTCCAGGTGTCTCCAGTTCAGTAACAGACGCTCAGCAGACACATCAGGACTGCATTTTCCTGTATCTTTCTGGGACCATGTACTACACCCATGCCCTAGGATTTTTAAAAATCCATCCAATTGTAGTTCCTTAGAATGGACTTAGAGGAGTTGATGGCACAAAAGAATAGATTCTGAGTTTAAATTCTGAATTTGGGGGCCATAATCGATACATCTCCATGTGTAAAAGGTATGAAGAAACCCCAGCTGGGTTGCAGTTGCCATTCTCCTTTCCTTCTAAGGTACTGGCCCGAGTCCAGGAGAGAAGTAATATAAAAATGGAGATTAGAGCCTCCAGAGTCCTCCAGACTTCTCCCTTCCCCCTGGTGGGATGAGGCAGGGACAGTGGCAAGAAGAGAATGAAGACCTTCCAGATACTGCTATGCAAGGCACCCCCTCCCAGTACGTGCACCTGTCAGCTCCCAGCGCGTCCGGCTCTCCTGGAGTCCCGTGAGGAGCACTGCCACTGTGGTCAGCCTGGTTTTGTCTGTTCTCCTTTTAGGCCTTACTTGGCCACACTGATACTGTCACCTGTGCCACCGCATCATTAGCCTATCACATCATCGTCAGCGGGTCCCGTGACCGAACCTGCATCATTTGGGATCTGAACAAACTGTCGTTCCTAACCCAGCTCCGAGGCCATCGGGCTCCCGTTTCTGCTCTCTGTATCAATGAATTAACAGTAAGTAGTAAATTGGCCACTTGGTTTATATGTAGGAAGACAAATAGCTCTGGCCTACATAAATAAAAAATGACTCTGTTTTCTAAGTTGATAGGCATGCATTTTATAAAAGCCACTTGTTTTAGATGTTGTTTGCAAAAGCGAATGGATATTAAAGTTTGTACCCCAGAGAGCAATTTTGTCTTCAAATCCAGTCACTGCAACATACTTTAAAGAGCAAGATTTATTACAAAATTAAACATTCTAGAATACGCTTTTTTTTAAGGTGAGGAATTTGTGGGATTTGTCAAAATTGTTGAAGTTTTATGAAGTATACTCAAAGTAATTATTATATAAAGTGAAAAGAGTAACATTTGGGTACCCAAACAAGAGAAAAATTCTTGTAAAACTGTTTTCTAAACAGATTCCAAAGTTATCAAAGAAATTATCTTTTTTCAAAAATACAGTGAATCAGAAGAAAATAAATGCACTGGTGTAGAAACCCCCCATGCAGACTGAGCAGGGAGGGGAGGATAGTCATTGCAAGTCGTATTGGTAAACAGGGGATGCTAATGATAGGTTTTGAGAGACTGAGGTCTCTGTGTCCAAGGGACAGATGATCACATAGGCAGATCAGTCTTGCAAATCAACCAGCTCCCCCACAGCCTCATCACTTCTTAGCTCTAAATATCCATTCCAACTCTTCCCCTTAGCCCTGCCTGGGATCATCCTACATGACGCAGAGTAGTTCTAGCCATGTCGTATCATCACCCACAGGCAGCTTTCCTTTTGAGGGAGGCTACATCTTTAATTTCTACCAGAAGATGCTAAGTACTATGCTTTTAGTCAGATACCTTGTAGTCATTCAAAGGAAAAGGGAAGTTAACTCAGTTCTAGTTAATGGCACTTGGAATGTCTCATAATAATAAGAGTAATCAGAGTTGGGAATGAGTGGGAGCATGTGGGGAAAAAGAGTCAAATTTGCTTCTGGTATATTTGAAAGGCTTAAAATGTCTTTAGAACAGCACCTTGGGTTGGTCCTACGAGTGCACGTAAGAGGTTTATGGAAATGTCAGTGCAACGGAACCACTCTGATCCCCGCTGTGTTGCTCTGAGTCAAATGCTTAATTGTACTATTTCAAGCACTCTGTTTTGGGGTTGTTCTTAACTCAAATGCTGACAATTTTATTTATCGTTAGTTGTTATTTGAGCCAGCATACACCCATTGGATTGCAGTAGTTGCTGCGGACACTATGGATGTGTTTGATTTTTCCCTTTTAAGATGCTTTTGTAATCTCTTCATAACTCATGAAAAGATTTCTGTTTGTTATGTTTTTTCAGCCATTGTCAAGCCTACTTTACTTCATTCTGCACTTTGGGCGTAAGCTACATTGCAGCTGCCCTTGATTCTTCTTCTTACTCTCAGCCCTCATAAGCACAGGGTTTGCTCTAATGGAGGCACCCTGGAGTAATTGCAGAAGGTCTTGCATAGTGCACCGTGGAGTGGCTCTCTCCTGTCTCCTGCAGAGACTGAGGCCATTGATTAAAATTCAGCTGCTGACACGCATTGTCAGAGGTGGTTCAGGGCTGATACAGAGGTAGACACAGCAGTGCTTTGCTAAGTATTATTTTTGTTTGGGTTTTGGTTTGCTTCTTGCCACCTTGGTAGACTAAGGGCAGAGGGAGGAGGGGGGTGGGGTGGGGGCGGGGGGAGAAAACAGTAGCAAGACCAGCACAGACAGTGGTTTGGAAAAGCCCCAGGCCGCCTTATCATGCCACCCCTGCCTCCCCTTTACCTTCTTTCTTGTGTTAGCACTGCTGTTCAGTGTCTAACTTCCCTCTGCTTTTGATGACCATCTGCCAATTTCTGTAGGTTCTCATGTGCCTACTACATGTACTGAAACTCACCGAATCATTTCTGAAGTCACTACCTAGCATCAGGCCAGTCAGGCTGTCTCAGGGGTAAGGGAGGCCGCATGAGATGGTGAATAAGTTTTGGGATGTCTAAAGGGTCCACCACACTAACTGACACAGAGTAGATGCTTCAGGAAGTGTCTTATTTCCTTTAACAGTAGTGGATAGTATTCTCACCAGGTTGTATTCCCCCCAACCTGGTAGAATTTGAAGGAAAAGGTTAGTTTTTTTCCCATCTTTAGAACTCATGAAAACCTGAGCTATCAGCTGAGAGAGTTCTTAGGGTTTATTCAGTTTGCCAAGAAATGACCTATATACTAGTTCTCTTCTTTTTTTCCTCATTCCCCCACTCTTATTGTGAATAACAAATTTTTTAATAGGGTGTTAACGGTGTTACCAGGATTTCATCTTTGCACTTATTGGAGAGAGTTACAGCTGTACATGGACTGACAAATTTCTCTTCTACCCTATGGTTTTGGTGATTTGGCTCACTTGATAAAACTAAGTGGATTCCTACCTCTCAGTGGAAGGTATAAATAGATTTTGTAAATACTGGGAGGAAAAAGAGCAGTTCATCAACCCTCAGATTACAGGTAGCTTTGACTTGGAATGAAGCGGGGCTCAGCACTGCGTCGGGGCATAGGCTGGGAGCGTGGAAGGGCTCCTGCCCCATCTCCACGCGAGATCACCTCAGCCGCAGCCTCCATGCAACCTTAGATTCTTAAAGAGGCCTCTGTTTTTTAAGTCAGCAAGCACTGGATTCCTGTCTACCTCAGAAATTCCCCAGTCACTAGTCAGAGGACTGAGAGGGTTCCAAAGAGCAAAGCCAAGGATTCAGTTTGCTTCTGAAATTAGAATGTAATCTGGAGTGAGTGAAGTTTCTCTTCACCTTCTCAGGGGGACATTGTGTCCTGCGCTGGCACGTACATCCATGTGTGGAGCATCAATGGGAACCCTGTCGTGAGTGTGAACACATTCACAGGCAGGAGCCAGCAGATCATCTGCTGCTGCGTGTCGGAGATGAACGAGTGGGACACACAGAATGTCATAGTCACAGGACACTCAGACGGTGTGGTCCGGGTAAGTCGGCCGTGAGGAAACGCATTAGAGTATTTGCTGCCGTGGTTCACCTGAAACTTCTGAAGCTGTCCACAGTTGAAGGACACCTGGAGGTTGTTGTATTGCTCAGCAAACTCTCACTCAGATGCAAAGAAACATTGTCCATTGGGTTATCAGACGCAGAGAACATCAGTGACTCAGCTTCTTTTCTTCCCATTAAGTAGATCTATTAGTGCCGCTAACCACTTGACAGCTTGACACAAGCAGATCACTTAAACACGATTTCCATGTCACCTCGGGATTGCTAAAAATGTCACTTGCATAAGTATTGGCTTTTTAGCTTGTCAAACGGCTTCTTAGGGAAAACGGGGACTGTGTCTCCTCTACAGAGAATCACTGAGCTAGAAAATGCTTCCAGGGGCCTCAGGTCATCCATTCATTCCCTGTCTAGGATCCTGTATGATTTCACCTGAATCCTAGATACTTTATCCTTTTCTTAGTTTTCATGCCTTGGGCCTCTACCGAAAATGAAATCCACAGAGTATTTACCTTTGTAGCCTGTTCTAATATTTGGGTTTTTCTCTCGGGAGATTTTTCTTTGTGTCTTTCTTCATTAATTGCACTCTATAAAAGCAGAGAGCAGCTGGCTGCTGCCCTTGTAATCACAGTCACATGCTGAGCAACGATGAGGCCATCGGCCAATCCCACGCCACACCCTGCACCTCAGACAGCAGGCACACCCTAAAGTCTGCAGAGCAGCATTCCACATTACCCCATCTGTGGGGCATCGTGAAGAGCTCCGTAGCCAAATATGTCTGGGGATCCTGCTTCCTGTATGCCTTCTTGGAGATCTAGAGTATATGTTAGTATATGCAAGGTTCTTTGTCAGAACCAAAGACGTGTACTTAGTTGAACTATGTTTTTGAAATCTCTTTGACCCCAGTCCTTTTCTGTCAACCATGAAACACCCACTCATATCTCATGGAACACGGTTTGGGGAGAACTGTTTATTTGTAAGCAGTCCCTGCCACATTTTTCAAGATACAGGGAAATTAACTATACACAATAATAGGAATTAAGTTATCTGTTTAACCCTGCGAACCAATCTTCATCCAGTAACTGGTAAATTGTTTCTGTAATCAGTTCAACTGTTTTTCATTTCCATACTTACTTAAATTCAGTTTTGGAGAATGGAATTTTTGCAAGTTCCTGAAACACCAGCTCCTGAGACTGTTGAAGTCCTAGAAATGCAGGAAGACTGTCCAGAAGCACAAATAGGTATTTAATACTTTCTAAAAAGTTTTTCAATAGTTTTCATGTTTCTTTTTTTTTAAGTCATTATGCGTAAACTTACATCAACCAAGATAAGCAAGAGCCTGAGGCTGGGCGTTGCTGTCAGAAGCAGGATCACTGCCTAGTAAGCCAGCTGAGCAGGCATGCAAAGTTCTGTGTGGTTCACCAGGCAGCAACCCTTGTGGTAGTGTCTTTGTGGTCGGCTTCCACATCCCATAATAAATACAGTTACAAGCTTCCTGGAATACCAGAGGCTTGGGCTTTCAGTTCTGAAAAATACAAAGCAGATCCAGAGGGCACAGTGTTGGATGAGTCAGAGGGCCACACCTCAGTCCCACATCTGTCTCACCCTTCACTTGAACAGCTCCCTATGAGTGACAGGGCAGTATCGTGTTTGTAAACTATTCACAGAGGCAGACCAGGGTCCACGCCCTGGACCTGCTCAAGAAGAACATTCATCAAACAGAAACTTGGTGATCTGTATTCTGCTATCTGTTATTTGTGAAGCACTTTAAAATTTTCCCGTGAAATATAAAGATAGATTATATTTATGCAGAATGTTTGGAAACAATGCCAGAGAATCAGGCTAAGATGTGCTTTGGGTTACTGAATTCCAGAGAAGTTACCCCTCATCAATTTAGAACAGTTGGTGTAAGACACTTCATAGAAAGGAACAGGGTTTTTTTTTTTTTAAGTTCAACCTCTAAATCGTCTCTCCATGGTTAATTTTTGTACACTGGGAATTCAGCGTGAATTTGACGATGTGAGGGAGTTGTTAAGGAAAAAGGCTCATTATCAGAGAGACACAAATCCCCTGCCCTTGTAAGCTGAAAGTAGTCTTTACTTTCTTTGCCAGAACCGGTGGACAGAACATTTTAAAGCTTGTATTACTTTAATGCATGTAAATTTCCATAGTCAAATGTAGCTCCACTGAGAAAGTCATCTGGGCATTTGGGGACCTAAAAATTCAGTTCAATTCAGTTAGTATTTGGGGGTTAATAGCTATTGTGTGTCAGACATTGGATTGTGTGGTCCAGTGAGAAGTGGGTCCCTTCCCTTCCTTTTAACAAAGCGTGTTAAGTAGATAACAGCGAAAGATGAATAAGAGAGATAGAAGAAGGGGTTGGATTTGGGGAGGAGAGACATTTGTATGTCTTCGTCTTCCTTATGTTTCACACTGTGGACGAAGTTTGGCAGAAGCGGCAGAGGGGAGAGCAGCCCACAGGAAGGAATGACTTGGGACGGTGTCGAAGTGGTGGGACTTGAGGACAGTGGCCTGGGTGAAAGGGAAGATAAGCTAATGGTTCTCTGGAAATCAAAGCTGCTTCAAAGACTGCTGTTTGAAGACTTTCATGATCATAAGCCAAATTAAGTATTTGTCTTGCTAAAAAATATTTGTAGTGGGCTGGTGCTTGCTCACTTGTTCTTGCTCTCCTTTTTTCCAGTTACATATATTTATTTCCCATAAATTTTCCCTGCAGTAGACTTTACTGCAAGGGAATTGAGATGAAGAAATGCACAGTAACAATGGAAAGAGGAGGAAGAACAAAACTCTAAATTAAAGCTTACATCCACAGTTCGTTCATCTATGTTGTCATTTATATTGACTGCTGTATGGAAGGCACTGTGCTTGGGACCCCTTCTCTCCAACTGACCACTGTGTTGTAGAAAGAATGACGGAAAGTAATAGTTTGGGGTGAAAATTTTAAATATGTGAGAGCCATACAGCTGTTAAAGGAGTCCAGAAGAGAGAGTTACTTTCTGTTGCAGGAACCAGGTAAGATTTTAGAGAAAGAAGTATTTAAGCTGTGCTTTCAAAGATAGGTAACATCGGAACACACAGAGATTGGGAAGGTGAGTCTAGGTAGGGCCAACCCGAGTGTGCAAAATTAGCTCTACAGAGGAGCAGCCAGGCTGCGTGGAGAGCAGAGTTGGCACCATCCAGCTGAACTGTGGTAGAAATGTGAGGCAGGTAGTGAGAATCCACAAAGGCAGGTTTGGGCCAGATTGTGAAAGAATGAATGCCAAGCTAAGGATTTTGGCCAGAAGCATTCTGTGAACTCCGGAATTCTACCGTTTTGATATCTGTACCTAGCTGGAAATTCTGGCAATTTATTTTCTCTTACTGTAATATTGAGCTTAAAATAGTATGTCTCTTGTGTCTTAACTAGTAGAGGAAAAATACCAACGGGACAACGCTGGGTCTAACTCTAATGTGTGTGTGTTCTCTAATTCTCCCACCGCAATACCCAGGGCCAGAAGCCCAGGAAGAGGACAGCAGCGACTCCGAAGCAGATGAGCAGAGCATCATCCAGGACCCCGGGGACACTCCCAGCCAGCCCAGCAGCACCAGCCACAGGCCCCGGGCGGCCTCCTGCCGAGCCACAGCCACCTGGTGTAATGACAGTGGCTCCGATGACTCCAGGCGCTGGTCCGACCAGCTCAGCCTCGATGAGAAAGACGGCTTCGTATTTGTGAACTATTCAGAGGGCCAGACCAGACCTCACCTGCAGGCTCCCCTTAATCACCCCCACCCCAATCCCGCTGAAGCGCGGAATTTCAGCAGATTGAAGCCCGGTAACTTGAAGCCTGGTGTCTGTTTCTCACCTCTTGTGGGTGGCGCGAGGGTTGGTGGACGGAGGCAGTGAGCTGTAGCTCTCCCTTGCCCCATTCCTGTGACAAAGACCCCCCACAAAGAGGGCCTCAAGTTTCTTCTTGTGTAAGGCAGACTTAAAGGCCCTTGGGCATTCTCTCCTACCATGGTGTTTGCAATACGTTGGGCATTTTTTAAAGAATAACACCTCAGACCAAAACTTAGTTCATTCACAGATTATGAAAGCCTTTGAAAATGGGCAAGCTGTTGATTATAGATAAATAGATAAAATTGTATTCACGGGTAACTTTGCCTATGATAGAGTTGGGGCAGGGTCCTCAACCGGAGAAATTGTGTCTTCTTGCACTGAGGATTTCCCCTTCTCCGTGTGTGTCTTTGTGAAGGCCTGAACTGGTCCATGGTCAGTGTCAAGCCAGACTTCTGTGCCTCTAACTGAGGCAGCAGCTGCCAAGAACAGAGAGGCTGCCGGAGCTGTGTGTTGCAGCACCCTGACGTTTGAGGGCAGCGGGTTAGGGTGCACCTAACAAACGCTGGCTCCCCTCACTTTGTCAGTCACACGTCGCACTTTTCCACCCCAGGGTACCGGTGGGAACGGCAGCTGGTGTTCAGGAGTAAGCTGACTATGCACACGGCCTTTGACCGGAAGGACAACGCACACCCGGCCGAGATCACTGCCCTGGGCGTCTCCAAGTAAGTGTCCAAGCTCTTTCGGCCACTCTTCCCCACGGGGCCATTTGCTCAGCCTGGGCGCACACACTCAGGCAGTCTCTGGGAGCACAGGTTTCATCTGCATCATCATGTGTGGCTCCAACAGACGAATCAGAAGAAGAAACCTGCCGGTGTGTGGATTTCACTTCCGAATGTCAAAAACCAAAAAGCTTTGCCTTCAAAAAAAAAATAAAACAAAAACGAAAACTTCACCTTCTGTGTTCTTCAAAGGTACGGCACGGTTCGATTCCAGGGGAGCTGAAACGGAAGCGTACATTCGGGCTCAGTCCCATTTTTGTCCCTTTGCACGCACGACCCCCTCCCCAGCGCACACGCCCCCTGGGAACTGGCGTCACCGGAAGCTCTCCGGCCGCATGGCGGGGCCGGGGGCCGGGGCCTTCCATGCGGTGACTCTGCGTCGTGTCTCCTGCAGGGACCACAGTAGGATCCTCGTGGGCGATAGTCGAGGCCGGGTTTTCAGCTGGTCTGTGAGTGACCAGCCGGGCCGTTCCGCCGCTGACCACTGGGTGAAGGACGAAGGAGGGGACAGCTGTTCGGGCTGCTCCGTGCGGTTTTCTCTCACGGAAAGACGGCACCATTGCAGGAACTGCGGTCAGCTCTTCTGCCAGAAGTAAGATGAGATACAAGCTTCCTGAGTGTCTGTGGGTTAAGCTCTGAGGATGTGCGTTATGCCCATACGCTGTGTCTGTCTAAACCAGCCTTCACTTCCTCCTTGTTCTTTTTTACTGCCATTGTGAAATATTTGTCACATTGGAAAATACAGAGGTAATCATCACAAACACATGGCCACCCGTGACTCAGGCTGGGAAGGTGCTAACATTTGATCACATTTGCATATAAAACAGTACAGATTCATTTTAGGTCCTCTCTTCACCCTCACCCATCACACCCTCTTCTCCATGTGTTTTTACTTTGAGTGCATACGTTGTGTTCATAGATAACACTATATTATTGTTTATTGTGTTTTCAGTTTTACATAAATGTAGCATACTGTCTGTACCCCTCCGTAACTTTTTTTTTTTTTTTACTCAACATTGTTTTTGAAATTCATTCACATAAATAACTATTATTCTAATAATTTCATCTTAACTGCTGTCATATTTTTTGTATGAATATATCAGTATTTATCTCCTTCCCTTTTGATGGACTGTTAAAGGATTTTCTTTCATTTTATCAGTACTACAAACAATGCTGCAATGCACACCCGTATAAATGCCCTCTTAATACACAAGCCAGAGTTTCCCTAGAGGAGATACCACAGAACGGACTTGAAGATGGTAGACATACTCGTGAGCTTAACTAGTTATTCAAAATACTCTCCAGAACAGTAGTGCTAGTTTACTCCACCGCCAGCAGGATATGCAAATTCTCCCTGTTCTTATTCACAACTGGTATTGCCAAACTTTTCCACTTTTGCCAATCTGATAGCCAGTAGTGCTTTGTTGTTTTAACTTGCAGTGCTTCTGAGGTTGAACATCTTTTCATATGCTTATTGCCAGTTTGAGTTTCCTCTTGGGTAACTTGGCCCAGTTTCCTTTTGCGTTTGCTCTTCGATTTTTTTCCCCCTACTTGAGGAGTTGTTTTATGTATTCTGGGCTCTAATCCTTTGTCTTTCACATGTCTTGCAGATACCTTCTGCCAGTCTGTGGCTTGTGTTTTAACTTTATGTATGTTTTTTCTGTCACACAAGTTTTTAATTTTGATGTAGTAGCATGTATTGCTTTTTATGACTTTTGCTGTTTTTTGGTCTTAAAAAATCTTTCCCTGTCCTGTGGTCATAAAGATAGCCTTATTTATTTTCTTTTAAAAGTTTCAAAGTTTTGTTTTTCTTTTTTCTTTTTTTTTGGCTAATATGTGCAAAGCACCTGGTATTTATTTTTATTTTTTTATTCTTATTTTTTTAATTTATTCTTGGCTGCATTGGGTCTTCGTTGCTATGCACGGGCTTTCTGTAGTTGTGGCAGGCTGGGGCTACTCTTTGTTGCGGTTCGCGGGCTTCTAATTGCGGTGGCTTCTTTTGTTGCAGAGCACCGGCTCGAGGCACGCAGGGTTCAGTAGTTGTGGCACTCGGGCTGCTCAGTAGTTGTGGCTCTCGGGCGCTAGAGCACAGGCTCAGTAGTTGTGGCGCACACTGGCTTAGTTGCCCTACAGCATGTGGGATCTTCCCGGACCAGGGCTCGAACCCATGTCCCCTGCATTGGCAGGCAGATCCTTAACCACTGCGCCACCAGGGAAGTCCTCAAAGTTTTGTTTTTCATGTTGAGGTCTTTAGGTCCAAATCCATTTGGAATTTATTTGAGAGTATGACATGGGGTGGGGATCACTTATATTTCCCCAGTATGAAGAGTCAGCTGTCCCATCACCATTGATTTGGATACCTTCTCTGTTATACCCTGGGGTCCCACATATGCATGTACAGTCCTTTCCATGGCAGACAACAGAAAAGATCCCATGGGCAGTACCCTCTAATGCTTATATTGCCTTACTAGAGAGATGCTTTCACAGAAAACGCAAATTATATCATTGCTTCTGAGTTAGTTATTGAGGGGCATTGGCTTATTGGAAAGGGGGTGGCCTTGGGTTTACACTGACAAATGCTCCCTGGGCTGCTGTCCATTGTGCCATCTCAGGCACATTACTAACCTCTCTGAGCTTCAGTTTCTTCATCTGTAAAATGTGGATAATTACACCTGCCCAACAGAGGTGTTGAGAGAATTAAATGAAATTGTGTATGAGTTTTGTAAAGCACCAGGTGCAAAGTCTGGTGATATAGGTGTTCAGTAAGAAGTGTTATTATAATTATTAATTTTTTTCAGACTAATGTCTTCCTTTTCTCCTGGGAAGTCTTATTCAAGATGAAGCAGCAGAATGTTGCTGCCAGCCGTTTCTTATAGGAATTTCTATGAGGCTGGCAGAGGATTCTGTCTTGCGGTCCTGTGCTTTGAGACACCCACTCTGTAAAGCCTAGTGATCTGATAATTTCTTTTTTTTTTTAATGTTTATTTAGTTAGTTAGTTATTTGATTGCACCGGGTCTTAATTGTGGCAGGCAGGCTCCTTAGTTGCAGCACGTGGGCTCCTTAGTTGCAGCTCACCACCTCCTTAGTTGTGGCATGCAAGCTCCTAGTTGCAGCATGCATATGGGATCTAGTTCCCTGACCAGGGATTGAACCAGGGCCCCCTGCTTCGGGAGCACAGAGTCTTAACCACTGTGCCACCAGGGAAGTCCCCAATCTAATAATTTCTGATAGTCAGCACCTCCATTTGCATGCTGGCACACATCTGTTCTTTATAGAGTTTAATTTGTAAAGTACTGTTTAAATGTAGGTAATTCTTTAAATTAGCTATTGCTCTCAAATGTGGGAGGGAGGCTTTATTTGAAATACAAACCAAACAAGTGATTGATGATGACAGAGCAGGCACAGAAGGAATGCTGTCCAGGAGGGCGTAGCTCTACCGTGATCTTTGTGCCCTTCTGTTGCTGAGGGAGCTTGCCAGCCTTCATTCTTGAGGGTCTCCTCAAAGTCCAGTTCTTTAAACCCCCTAGGCTGCTTGCACTTCATGTATTCTCTGGCTACTTTTACTGGTCTAATGGAAGAAATAAAACTGTTTCAGTCTTATGAAGAGCCAAGGTCAAAGTGATGAAGTGCCACACCCAAGGTCATACCCTGCCTTAGGCTGGGAATAGGAGTGCTTTCTATGAAGGACTCTGACATCGCTAAGTATAGTCCACTTCAGGGAATTCTGTCAAGATAAACAGAAAATGAGAAAATTTGGGCCAGACAGAAAAGCCAAACTACCTGTTTAAGAAATGACTGAGGAGTGAACCAAAGTGTTTAAAAGCCCAAAGGAAGTTGATAGTGACCAAAGTGTCTTTTGAAATGGGTGGTAAGTCCTCTCTTGCCAAGAGAAAAAAGGCTCCAAGTAAAGACATTGGCATACTGCCCAAGTTTATAGGGCATGAGGAAGAATGCATTTCCATCCTGCACAGGAAGAGTAGCCTCATAGATGTTCACTTCCTTGGCTTCATCCTGTAGAAAAATCTTTTTTTTTTTTTTTTAAATTCTCTGCAGTCAAATAAATGGTTTAATGTTACTTTTTTTCATAGAATGACACAAATAATACAGCACTCATTTTGGTCCTTGGTCAAACCACATGACCCAAACCAGTATGGCTCTGGGCATTCTTCTGGCCCCATACAGTCTTGGGTGTTATACTGCAAGCTGTCCATTCAGATTTTAATTTCGTGTTTCTGAGCCCAGTGATCAAACATGGAGAAGACCCATAACTACCTCATTTTGCCTTTCCTTTAGGTGCAGCCGATTTCAGTCAGAAATCAAACGCTTGAAAATCTCATCCCCGGTACGTGTTTGTCAGAACTGTTATTACAATTTACAGCATGAGAGAGGTTCAGAAGATGGGCCTCGAAATTGCTGAAGATTCAACAAGCCGATTGGAGACCACGGTCTGTAGACCCCCTTCCCTATTCCCCTGTCACAACTCGCAGCTCGGAAGGCATCAAAACAGTCTCCGTTTACACATCTCTTCATACCACGTGTTTGAAGTGTGGGATTCAAAGGGAACATTGAATAAACGGGTGTAGAGTACAGTCATGGGGCAGACACTATTCAGGTGAACAGCACAAGAAGAATACAAGGTGGTTCCTAGGAGCAACATTTCAATATCCGATTCTCCCTTAACAATAGCTGTCTCCAAGAGAAAATCCTCATGTATTAACTGCCCTTTTCTTGCATCTCATTTTTGTAGAGCTCCTCATCCTTATTTGGAAAAACCAACGACTACAAAAAAAAAAAAAAAAAAAAAGGCTTTTAGAAAATAGTTGTAAATCTGACTTCTTTGCAAGTAACTGTGTATATTGTAAATAGGTACAAAGGCCTTTTTTCTAAATAAGGACTTAACTGCCTGTAACATGAGACTTCAAACTAAACCACTAACTCAATGAAATACGTATGGTTTGTCTGACATTGCTTACCAATTAATTATAAATATGTTTTATTTTTTAATCCTCAAAGACGTTATCTGTGGTCTTTCCGCCCCCCCCCTTTCAAACCCAGCCCATGTGCCTGATGTCATTTCTTTCAAGTTGCCCGCAGTATCTCCACTTAACCTAAGCTAGTAACCAAAACAGTGTCATGTGGACCTTCTTTAGGAAACAGTGTGGGAGAATAAGAGTCTGGTCATGAGATACCCTGGAAATCTTTGGGCATGTCATACGTGGCTACATCTCACACGTGGCTACGCACCACCTCAGTGTTGTTCTAATGTCATAAGGCCCCTTGTAAACTTCTCTTTGGACTGCCCTTTGGTCATAGCGTCTCCTCTTAGCACTACATAGCGGTGGTCGGGCAATCGACGCAGTGCAGGAAACAGCCCTGCCTCAGCTAATGGAAACATATTTGCATGTAACCCACTTTAACTTCTCCTGCATAGAACATAAGAGGTATGTGTCTTTGGTGACACTAATGTTCTACTATAGCTTATTTTCAAAAAAGGGTTAAAAAAAGAAGTGTACAGAATTAACATATAAACCTTGTTGTAAAACTGAATCATGTCAGAACTGCTTATAATTAACCTTTACCATTTAATGCCATCTACCTGAAAACAGTGAGATTTATACTGTATCAATGTCTATTTTTTTGTTTTTGCTATGAATATAATTACAGTATTTTAATATTTAGTTATTTAATTTGTTCTAGTTGGATACAGAACACACAAATCCAGGGAGACTAAAGCTGGTGGGGGCTAAGAGATTAGTTTACAGAAAAAAAGCTTTGGTGGTGGGATTTTTTTAAATGTGTGTTATGTACATATATAAATATATATATATAAAACAAATGAAACAATTAATCTAGATTTTAACATTTTCAGATATTTAGTGATAATATTATGAACAATTCTAAAAGCCCTGTGATTTGGAAAATGTAGAAGCATTTATGGCCCAAGAAAGGAAGGAGAGGCCTTCACACCTCATGGAGTTATCATATGAAGGACAGCGGCTTTGGCTTTCCCGATTTTTCATCTTTAGGCCCTGGTGACAGGCACACTTATGCACTAAAATGCACATATATGCACATGCATTCAAAAATAGGCATTGGTACAATAGTAATCTTGTACCTAATGGGCTGAAACCAGCTTAAGAACAAATTTGTTCTTCCTGATAACTAGGTCTCCAAGAGAAAATATAAAGGCTGCTTTAGTGCCTTATGCTTACTAAATTTAAACCTTTATTTACCTAGGTTTGAGCCTACAGTCTATTTATGATTACATATCAAAATTGATTAAAACACTTCCATTTCTAAAAGTTCAAATATACTTGTTAATAAAAGGATTATTGGCATTAATACTTTAACTTGAAGAAAAGTTGTGTTCTGTTTTCCTTTCTGTGTCTCACTCCTCCCCACCTTCCTCTTCCCCCCTCACCTTCTTTCTTCAATTCTAATAAATAATGCTGGATGTTCAACAGTTGCAGGACTTGTGCTCTCACATAATCATGGGCTTTGCCCCTGTCCGGCCCTAGAGATGAGTTGTAGCAGTGTTATTCTACACTTTTTAAAAGAGGCGTCCTCCTTGTGTCCACAAACCATGTTTACCCCAAACCCAATGGCAGAGATGTTCTTTAAAGACTTGAATATATGAATGTCTGTATGTAGCTATTTAAAGGTTATTCCTCTATGTGATATGAAGTTATATGGGATGAACACTTTTAAACTTTCCAACACAACTTCCATAACTAGAAGGTGGAAACCAAAACCCTCATGATAGTATTTCCTCTGGCAGCTGGTGCTGTGGGCAACTGATTTGTTCAGTGGGTTTCTTTTCTTTTTGCTTTTAATGTAGAAATCACAAATCACTCACACATACAAGTACACTCACGTAAACTAATCGTTCCTCTGAATGTCCTTTGTTCCATGTAAATTTGTTTACCAACATATATTCTCAGCATGTACATCCACCTTTGTGTGGTCCATATTCTTTCTCTGAGAGTACCTCACAGGGCTTCTGCCTGATCTTTGTAGTTTGTCCATCCATCCATCCATCCATGTCCTCTAACATTCGTGTGTATTGTGCAACTGTAATGTCATGCTTTTGAAGAGAAGAATAGCTGCCCCTAGCAGCCATCCATCTGAATGATAGCAAAACACTCTAGATAAGTTATTTTGCACTTTCTTATGTATAAAGTTGGTAGAAACTTATTTTTCCTTTGTATCATTTAAATACATTTTGTTTTGGTAAATGAACTGTGTATAAAATATTTATGCCATTAAAACTGTTTTTAGAAAGTATTTTTAATTTCAGCAAGTTTGGTTACTTGTTGCATGACTATTAACACAGCTGACTTTTTGTGTCAGTGCAATGTATATTTTTTTGTCCTGTTATTAACTTGTAAGCCCTAGTAATGGCCAATTATTTGTACAGCAACAGAAGTAAATTGAAGATACTGGCTAAGACTGGATTGATTGTGGACTTTTGTACTATATTGCAGAATCCAATATCTGTTCTTTGGTGGTTATGTAAAAGGCCTGAAGAATTACTATCTAGTGTGCAATCTGTGATAACTGAATGTTCATTGTATATCTGTCTCTGATGCAAAAAGGTAGAGTAACACAATTACAATACATGATTAAATGCAATAGTCCAGATACTTTTTTTTTTCATTTCAAATAAATACCTACTATCTACCACCACCCCTTCTCACCCCCCTCCCAAAAAAAAAGAAAAGAAAAAGGAAAGTTTTTAAGCCAGCTCTTCAGGGGAGGAAAAACAAACAAAACAAAACTGAGGTCTAATAAAACTTTGTGTAGTTCTTTTCTAGTTGTGAATATATCTTTCAGAAGTGCCTGCTTAAAGTCTCTGCTTGCAGAGTTGTTGGCTGCTAGGGTCTGGTTCCAGTTCTAGTGCGATCCATCTTTAAAAACCAGGCTTTCTGCATCCTGAGCTTCCCAGTTGTGCTGGACTCCTGGGGCTGTGTGCACAGCCGCAGGGAGAGGCAAGTGGCTTCTGGGAGACACGACCCTCAGACTTGAATGGACCTGTGGAAAAGGACTGCATCGCATGGTTTGGGCTCCTTTTCCCTGAGCCTATTCTCTACCCATCATATTGTGGAAAGTAAGCAGTAATAAATTATACATCTAACTGTCTATTTCCCGCCCCTGCCATATTCACATCAGGAATACTCTGGTGTCCTGCCCCCCCTTTCTGGAAGCACAGTGCCCCACTGTCATTAGCTAGATAATTTGCCATTTCAGTCTTTGAGAGTGTTAGCAACTTACATCCGTTTTTATAGTTACTCACTTATTTGGTTTGAAAATTGACTTCCCAGAACAGGAGAATGTAGAAAACAATTTTTAAGTTTATTTAGGGTGCTTTAGTGATTTTTCTTCTTTCTAAAGATACTAACAAAATTCCCAGTTCATTTTTAGTATGATCAGCAGAGTTCCACATTTGAGGATATTGTGCTTATTACAAATTCCACCCCAGTGCAAC
This sequence comes from Grampus griseus, assembly GCF_964374135.1. NCBI lineage: Eukaryota > Metazoa > Chordata > Mammalia > Artiodactyla > Delphinidae > Grampus > Grampus griseus. The sequence goes on from NC_138997.1 coordinate 37,912,816, forward strand.
TCCACTTTAGAGGCAGAAGATAGAGAATGCTAACAACTTCTATGACAGTAGATATTTCTTCAAAAATAACTCAGTGGTAAGAGAGAAAACCTAGGGCAGTTCTCATTGTTTTAATGCAATACTACTCATAATTCTAATGACCTCAAGAAGAGTTGCTATCAAATACGGGCTTGCAAAAATTCTTTTCAGGGTTTAAATGTGCAAATGATCTTCAGTGAGTCCCTTTTCTGCCATTTGCTTCTCATCTTTAATAAAATTTCCTCTTCAGCCCTCATTTTGGCCCTTTTGGAGTGTTGAAGAAGCAGTCCAATGGAATTGGCTTAGCACTAGCTTAGTCTTTTTTGTCTTATCAATATTCTCATTTTCTCCCACCCATTGCAAAGCTCCTTTTTATTTATTTATTGTTCCTGTTGACTTTTGCTAGAAATGGCACCAAACCAAGCTACCACACTCAGAGATAGCATGGTGTTGGGAGAGCCCTGGCACAATAATTCAGAGATGGAGCCTGCAGCTCTCCCCAGCTTGTGGACTTCCGAAGCCCCTCATGTGATCCCTCTTGGTGCACCAGGTTTCCTGTGTCAACACTGACCCTGAGAATGGGATGAGACTAAAGTAATGCTTTTTCAACTTTCTGGTCTTAAGACCTTTTGATCCTTAAAAACTTGAGGCCTCCAACCATTTTTGTTTATAGGGGCTGCATCTATAAGTAGTCATTGTATTAGAGATCAAAACTGAGATCTTAAAAATAATTTATTTAGAAGTAGCAATGATGAAACTATTATGCAATAACATCAATTACGTGTTTATATGAAAAAAAACTTTTCCAAATAAACAAAAAATATTAGTGAAGAGAGTGGAATGGTTTTACGATTTTGCAAATCTCTTTTATGTCTGGCTTAATTGAACACAGGTGGATTCTCATATCTGCGCCTACATTCAGTCTCTTGTGATTCTTCGTTTTGGTTGAAGCATATGAGGAAAATCCAGTCTCACACAGGTATGTGGTTAAAAGGGGGCGGGGAGAAGGATATTTTAATACCTTATGCAGGTCATTGTTTCTGAATAGCTTTCAGTTTCTTAAAGATTGATCACTATGTGGCATTTGAAACTACATCAGTGAACTTTTTATACTCTACTACTTTAAACTCCATTAGTCTGTCTGGTACATTGAATCTATCTTTTACCAATATGTAATTTTTTTTTTTTTTTTTTTTGCGGTACGCGGGCCTCTCACTGTTGTGGCCTCTCCCGTTGCGGAGCACAGGCTCCGGACGCGCAGGCTCAGCGGCCATGGCTCACGGGCCCAGCCGCTCCGCGGCATGTGGGATCTTCCCGGACCGGGGCACGAACCCGCGTCCCCTGCATCGGCAGGCGGACTCTCAACCACTGCGCCACCAGGGAAGCCCCACCAATATGTAATTTTATAGCACCCATTGGCCATTTAGCACTACATCATTACTACTACTACAGTGTGTGTACATCTTCCAAGACGTTTTATTCTGTAATATATCAAAAAAATCACATCATACATAATATCAGAATATCTCCAGCAGTCTCAGAAAATTCTAAGTCAAACAGTTGTGGATATCACAGGTTTTTCAAAATTAGAATTTTTGCTTAAAACCTAACATTTTTTCATTGGCACCAGTTACTGTTTGCTGTTTTCTTTGAAGCAATAGTCTCACTCTGTTAATTTCAAGAATATTTCTGTCAAAGAACCGTGGTTTGTCAGCTGTTCTTTCAGGGCGAAAAGATGTGCTGTGAGAAAAGCAGCAGGCCAGCCGCAACTCAATTGCACAAGTACTTCGAGACAAACATTGTACTTAAGGATGCAGACGCCTTGTGGGTACCTCTCATTTTGTGTCACATAACTTAAGGTTCAAGGTTTAATAAAAGTAATTTTACTGCTTCTCCAAGGACATGCTTAAGCGAAACAGAGCCTTCTTTCTACTGGGAGTGCTTGATGATGACTAGTAGTAGTTTGGTGCCACTGCCTGATTTCATGCTTGGATTCCAGCAGTTTTACTCACTGTTGCTGTTGCACCTGAGTTCTGTACAAATATCAATGCAGTGAAAAAGGCAAACAACATTTCAATATTATTATGAAAATAGTCTTCATCTTGTAGACCCCATGAAAGGGTCTTCAGGACTCCCAGGGGTCTGGGACTCCCAGACTTTGAGAAGCAGTTGTCCAAGGAGAAGATACGTGAGATGATCCCTAAATTGTAAAGCGGCAGGTCTGAATCTCATCTGGGAACAGTGTTCCTAATCATAGACCCAGGGCTTTCAGCGGGGCTCCTGTTGAAACCTGCCAAGTGCAAGACCAGGCCCTGCCTCACTGGGCTCGCCACTGGGGCCATGGCCATCTGCTGGAATACTGCCTCCCCAGCCCAAAGCACACAGGGACCAAGAGTGCATCTCTGAAGTGCTGGAGTTTCTAAGAAGGTCTTTTTATAGTAACATTCTTCTAGTCAAGACTCCAAATTTTTGATAATGTAAAAAAAAAAAACTGTAATCCTTTGATATTGGATACTGTTCTACCTAATATGGTGCACTGATCAGGAGATTGATGACCAAGAGTCAGTCTGGGATTTAAGTTCTCGTTCTACCACTTACTGTGTGATATTAGGCCACTTCTCCACATCTGAACTTCCTCATAAGTAAATTTTGTATTATGATACCTGCCTCCAGACAATTGTTACAAAGATTAAATCAGGTAATATATGTAGGACATGTAGTGCTTGACCAGATGTTCTCAATATATTGTAGCATTAATTTAGAAATATGAACATGAAGTGGTGCACTAGAACATTTCCTAAAGCCTAAATATTTAAATCCACTGATGGGGAGTTTGTCTTCAGTCAGGTACACAGCAGGCAGAATGTTAGCCTGGAAAGAGCCCTGGGAAATCATGCCGCTCAAACCTTCATTTAGCACAAGAGGAAAGGGACTCAGATGTTTTGACATTCCCAAAGCCCTGTTGCTTGTTAAGTTTAACTCCCTGCTCTACCCCTAAACTTCCGACTCTTAGGCCAATGATCTTTAGAAACAGCTTCCAGGTCTTTTTTTTTTTTTTTTGTAGGAGTGGGGACTACAATGAAAATGTACTTAGGATATCATTTCCCTACCATCCTGCCCTGCTTTATCATGAAGATAAAGGGTTGGAACTTCAACCTTGGCCTTCAACTGCAGTATTACACTTCCTGCTCAACAAAGACAAAGGAAAGTTGCAAGCTGCATTCCAGAACAGAGGACCATTAAAGGAAAACAAATCCTTCTTGATCTTGCTCTGAAGCACTGCTGTCCATTTCAAACAAAAGTTATATCCTAAAAACACTTTCTGTTCATAAAAGCCAGACACTCCTTTGCAAACTGATTTAGACAGAAATAAACCAGGGAGCAAAGGTCAACCTAAGGAGCCTGGCTGTAAACTTAAGGATCATTACAGTCTGGCCCTGCGGGCTGATTCTGCTAAGAGGAAGGAACACAGACATACTCCAGCAATGTTATCGAGTATGCTTGTGGCTCAAGTTTGGATCCACCCACGTAGATTTATTTTCCCTTCTCTTAAGGTAGCAATTTACATGTCCTTGATGATACATATTACACTGAGCCTTGAGGATAATATAAAAATGACATAACTACCCTGTTCAAGAACTGTCTAGCCTATAAACCAGGGGCTTGCCTTCATGTAGGTATAGTATCTGTAACTGAATTTTCAGCAAGTCTATTACATTTCTCACCGTGTCTAATTCAGTAAGAAGGACACTGTCATCACAACTGGTTTTCTTAGCTCTGTGATCTTCATTTTCATATCATTGTATTTTTATATCATCTCATCTTTGATCCTTTATTGAATTCATATATGTTTTCAGTAAGTTACATAATACAAAGGCTTTCCAGAAAATTCTCTTCTTTTAGGGTTGTTTTCCCTCCAGACTGGGTTCTTGGTCATGTGTGAATACTTTCCTGCCTTCTTACCTGCCTGCCTTTGTTTTGTGTTGGTGTCATAGCATTAATTTGCATCTTCCTCCTTTTAAATGTGGATACTCCAACCCAGACTTTGCATTTGCTGACATAAAGTGTGAGTGAATTCATCCTTAGTTTGGGGCTGGCTGTGGGCTTCTTTTTTTTATTAGTCTTTATTGGAGTATAGTTGATTGACAATGTTGTGTTAGTTTCTGCTGTACAGCAAAGTGAATATTTTTCTACCTCTGCCTTTGCCGCTATGGTCCATTCTCAACTCAGCAGCCAGGCAAGCCCACTAAGATACCTGATCCTGTCAGTCCCTGCTTAAAACCCTGCAGGTCTCCTCACCTCCTCCCCTCTTTCACTCTGCTAGTCTGCTCGAATACTTGCCACGCCTGCGCCCGCACCCGCCCCCCCCCCGCCCCACCATAACCTCTGCCTTGTGGCTCCTAACCCAGCTGTGCTCTGCTCCCCCAACCCCTCACCCGTTTCAGTCATGTCTCAATGGTCACCTTCTAAGGGAAGCCTTCCCTGACCACCCTGCAGTATTGAGCCACCCATCCCTCAGCGCTGCCCATCAGATAGCAAGGATGGGAGACTGAACAAGCTGTGGGGTCCCCAGTGGCAGAGTCAACTGGCATCCCTTTCCCACCCCTCCCCAGACCCGAAACACCTTCCTCTGTAGATCCTACCATTACAGATTCTCTAGTCAGATTTTTAAACAACTATATTGAGATATAATTAACATACTGTAAAATTCATCAAAGTATGCAACTTAATGGGTTTAGTATCTTTACAGTTGTGCAACTATCACCATCGTCTAATTTCAGAACATTTTCATCACACCAAAGGAAACCTCACACCTTTTGCCGTCACTCCCCATTCTCTCTTTCCCCACCCCCTGGCAGCCACTAATCTACCCTCTGTCTATAGATTTGCCTATTCTGGACATTTTGTATAATGGAATTGTGTAATATGTGGTCTTTAGGAACTATCTCATTTCAGTGAACATAGTATTTTGGAGATTCATTCATATTGTAGCATGTATCAGAACTTCCTTCCTTTGTATTGCCAAGTACTTTAGTCCGTTGTGTGGATATACCACATTTTATTTATCCATTTCCCACTTGATGGACATTTAGTTTGCTTCTACTTTCTTACTATTGTAGGTAATGCTGTTGTAAACATTCATGTACAGGTTTTTGTGTGGATGGGCATTTTCATTTCTCTTGGGTATATACCAAAGACTGGAATTGCTGGATCATATGGTAAATCTTTAGCATGTTGAGGAACCATCAAACTGTTTTACATTCACTCCAGCAATGCGTCCAACTGGTTTTTATTCTCAGGGAACAGCACCAACCAACCCTCACTCCTTTCTCGGTCACCTACAAGCCCTCTTTAAAATGTTTCTTTGATTTAGAGACAGGCCACTTTTGAATATACTCTCAAGAAGGTATCTGTTAAGAAAGTAGCTGACAGCAACAGCCTGCACTAGCACCCTGGGAATGATGAGATAGAACTTCAAGGAGAAACAGATGGATACACTATCATAGTTGGAGACCTCAACACCTCACTATCAGAAATGGACAGAGGCAGCGGAGAGAAATTCAGTACAGACATAGTTGAACTCAGCAGCACCGTCAATCAACTGGATAAAATTGACACCCATATACACCCAACAACAGCAGAATACACATTCTTCTCAAGCTCCCATGCAATTCACCAAAATAGACCACATTCTGGGCCATAAAATACATCTTAATTTAAAAGGAATGAAATCATATAATGTCCGCTCTCAGACCACAAAGGAATTAAACTAGAAATCCCCAAATATATGGAGATTAAACACCACACTTCTAAATAACACATCAGCCAAAGAAGAAATCTCAAAAGAAATTTTAAAATATTTTGAGCTAAATGAAAACGCAACTTACCAAAATTTGTAAGTGAAAGTAGTGCATAGAGGGAGATTTATACCATTGAATGCATGTATTAGAAAAGACAAAAAATCAATAACCTAAGGTTTCACCTTAGGAAACCAGGAAAAGAAGAGCAAATTAAATCCAAAGTAAGCAGAAGAAGAGAAATGATATGAATTAGATCAGAAATTAGTGAAATTGAAAATAGGAAATCAATACCAAAAAATCAGTGAAACCAAAATCTGGCTCTTTGAAAATACCAATAAAAATCAATAAGCCTCTAGCCAGTCTACCTTAAAAGAAAAAAAGGAGAAAGAGAGGAAGAAGGAGGGAAGACACCAATTACTGATATTAGAAAAGAAATAGAGGCCATCACTGCAGATCCTGTGAAATCAAAAAGATAATAAAGCAACACTGTGAACAACTCTATGCCCACAAATTTGATAACGTAGATGAAATGGACCAATTCCTTGAAAGGCACAAATTGCCAAAGCTCACACAAGAAGAAATTGTCTGAATAGGCGTATATCTATCAAAGAAATAATAACCTTCTAAAACAGAAAACAACAGGCCCAGGTGGGTTCACTGGTGAATTCTACCAAACAAGGAGAAATTACACCAATTCTCTACAATCTTATTCAGAGGACAGAAGCAGAGGGAATACTTCCTAACTCATTCTATGAGGCTAGCATTACCCTAGTACCAAAACCAGACAAAGACATTATAAGAAAACTACAGACCAATCTCTCATGAACATAGGTGCAAAATCCTCAACAAAATATTAGCAAATCAAATCCAACAATGTATAAAAAGAATTATGTACCATAACCAAGTGAGATTTATTTCAAGTGTTCAAGACTGGTTCACCATTTGAAAATCAATTAATGTAATCCATCACATCATTTAGCTGAAAAAGAAAAATCACATGATCATATCATATGCAAAAATAAAAAAGCATTTGACAAAATCCAACTCATTCATGATAAAAAAAAAAAACTCAGTAAAATAGGAATAGAAGGAGAACCACCTCAACTTGATAAAGGCTGTCTTTAAAAATACTACAGCTAACATTGTACTCAATGGTGAGAAACTCAAAGCTTTATCACTAAAATCAGCTACAAAGCAAGGATGTCTCCTTTCACTGCTCCTCAACATCATACTGGAAGTTCTACCTAATGCAATAAGACACAAAAAAGAAATAAGTATACAGCAGGGAACATGACTGTTTTTGTTGGCAGATGACAGGATCGTATGTAGAAAACCCCCCAAAAAATTGATCAAAAACTCCTAGAACTAATAAGCAATTATAGGAAGTTTGCAGATTATAAGGGTAGTATAAAACAGTCAATCACTTTCCTATATACCAGCAATGAACAAGTGAAATTTGAAATTAAAAACACAATTCCATTTACATTAGCAACCCCCAAAATAAAATACTTAGGTATAGGGATTTCTCTGGCAGTCCAGTGCTTAAGACTGCACTTCCACCACAGGGGGTTTGATCCCTGTTTGGGGAACTAAGATCCTGCATGCTGTGCAGCCAAAAGAAAACTAGTTTATTGCTAAAAATGCTAACCATCACCTGAGCCTTCAGTGAGCTGCAATCTTTTTGCTGCTGGAGGATCTTGCCTCAGTGTTGATGCTGCTGACTGATCAGGGTGGTGGTTGCTGAGGTTGGGGTGGCTGAGGCAATTTCTTAAAATAATGATGATTTTGCCCCATTGATTGACTTTTCCTTTCATAATCGATTTCTCTGTAGCATGCAATGCTGTTTGATAGCACTTTACCCTTAGTAGAATTTCTTTCAAAATTAGAGTCAGTCCTCTCAAACCCTGCTGCTGCTTTATGAATTGCTTTATGTAACATTCTAAATCCTTTGTGTCTTCACATCTTCACCGGGAGTAGATTCTATCTCAAGGAACCACTTCTCATCCATAAGAAGCAACTCCTCATCCATTAGTTTGATATTTATAACAAATATAATAATGAAAAAGTTTAAAATATCACGAGAATTACCAATTTGTGATACAGAGACTCCAAGTGAACAAATGCTGTTGGAAAAATATCTCCAATAGCTCCAACCCTTGCTCAATGCAGGGCTGTCACTAAACCTCAATCTGTAAAAAAAAAAAAAAAAACACAAAATCTGCAAAGTGCAATAAAATGAGGTGTGTCTGTATATGAAATCAAAGAATAAATAAATGGAGAGAGATATTCCATGTTCATGGATAGGAAAACTCAATATTGTCAAGATATCACTTCTTCCCTACTTGATCTGTAGATTCAATGCAATCCCAATCAAAATCCCAAGTTATTTTGTGGCTATCAGTGAACTGATTCTAAAGTTCATATGGAGAGGCAAAAGACCTAGAATACCAGGACAATACTGTAGGAAAACTAACTTAGAGGACCGACACTACCTGACCTCAAGACTTACCATAAAGCTACAATCATCAAGACAGTGTGGTATTGGTGAAAGAACAGAGAAATAGATCGATGGAACAGAATACAGAGCCCAGAAATGGAAGCACATAAATACAGTCAACAGATCTTTGACAAAGGAACAAAGCCTACACAATGGAGCAAAGATAGTCTTTTAACAAATGGTACTGGAACAACTGGTCATCCACATGCAAAAAAATGAATCTAGTCACAGACCTTACACCTTTTAGAAAAATTAACTCAAGATGGTTCATAAACCTAAATGTAAAATGCAAAATTATAAAACTAGAATTTAACAGAAAACCTAGATAACCTTGGGTATGGCAGTGATTTACAACATTAAAATTGTTGGTACATCATGGTTACAACATCAAAGGCACAATCCATGAAAGAAAGAATTGGTAAAGCAGACTTCATTAAAAGTAAAAACTTTTGTCCTGCAAAACATACTGTCAAGAGAAGGAGAAGACAAGCCACAGATTAGTAGAAAATATTTGCAAAAGACAAATGTGATGAAGGACTGTTATCTAAAATATACCATGAACACTTAAAACTCAACAGTAAGAAAATAACCTGATTTTAAAATGGGCTGAAGACATTAACAGACACCTCACCAAAGAAGATATACGGATAGCAAATAAGCATATGAAAAGATGCTCCACACCATATGTCATCAGGGAAATGCAAGTTAAAACATTACATTATGTATAAAATGACCAAAATCCAGAACACTGACAGAACCAAATGCTGACAAGGGTGTGGAACAATAGGAACCCTCATTCATTGATGGTGAGAATGCAAAATGGTACAGCCACTTTGGAAGACAGTTTGGTGGTTTCTGACAAAACTGAACATATTCTTACCATGTGATCAAGCAACCACAATTCTTGGTATTTACCCAAAGGAGTTGAAAAATTATGTCCGTCAAAAAACCTGCACACTGATCTTCTCTGGTGGCGCAGTGGTCAAGAGTCTGCCTGCCGATGCAGGGGACACGGGTTCGTGCCCTGGTCCGGGAAGATCCCACATGCCGCAGAGCGGCTGGGCCGTGAGCCATGGCCGCTGAGCCTGCGCGTCCGGAGCCTGTGCTCCGCAACGGGAGAGGCCAAAACAGTGAGAAACACGCGTACCGCAAAAATAAATAAATAAATAAATAAAACCTGCACACTGATGTTGACAGCAGCGTTATTCATTTTTGCCAAAACTTGGAAGCAAGCAAGATTCCTTCAGTAGGTGAATGGGTAAATAACTATGGTACATCCAGACAATGGAATATCATTTAGCACTAAAAAGAAATGAGTTAAAGCCATGAAAAGACATGGAAGAATCTTAAATGCATATTACTAAGTGAAAGAAGCCAATCTGAAAAGGCTGCATACTGTATGATTCTAACTGTATGACATTCTGGAAAAGGCAAAACAATGGAGACGGTAAAAAGATCAGGGGTTGGGGGTGTGTAGGAGGAATGAATAGGGGAAGCACAGAGGATTTTTAGGGCAGTGAAAATCCTCTGTATGGAACGATAGTGATGGGTACATGTCATACATTTCTCCAAATCCAAAGAATGTACACTACCAAGAATGAGCCATAATGTGAACTATGCACTTTGGGTGACTTTGATGTGTCACTGTAGGTTTATCAGTTGTAACAAACGTACCATTCTGGTTGGGGATACTGACAGTGGGAGAGGCTCTGCATGTGGTAGGCAGGGCTGGAGGGTGGGGCAGAGCAGAGGGTATATGGGCAATCTCTGTACCTTCCCCCCAGTTTCCCCATGAACCTTAAACTGCTCTAAATTGTCTTAAGAATGAAGGAAAAAAGAAAAAAGCCACAGCCTTGGAGAAAATATTTGTTGTCATATATCTGATAAGGGATTTATATCCAGGATATATAACAATGTCTTACAACTTAAGAAAAAACATCAAATGAAAAATGTGCAAAGATATGAACATTTTATCAAAGAAGGTATACAAGTGGCACATGAAAAGATGCTCAATACCAATAGCCATTGGGGAAATGCAAACTAAAACCACCTTGGACACCAGCTAGAAAGGCTATCTTTAAAAAGACAAAGCTGAGTTTTGGTGAGGATGTAAGGAAACTGGAACCTTGTACACTGCAGTAGGAATGTAAGATTGTATAGCCACTTTGGACAGTTTGGCCATTTCTTTAAAAGTTAAACATAAACTTACTATACGACCCAGGAATTCCACCCTAGAAATCTGACAGAAATGCAGACATGCCCACACGACATGTCCACAAGTATTTACAGCAGCATTTCTCATAAGAACCAAAAATTGGAAATAACCCAAATAATCAACAGGAAAATGGGTCATCAAAATACGGTATTAATAAAAAAGAACAAAGTACTGATACATGCAAAAATATTATGCCAGACACAGAACACTACATAGTGTATGATTCTATTTACACGCAATGTCCAGAAAAGGCAAATTTATAGAGACAGAAAGCAAATCAGTGGTTGCCTAAAGCTGGGGGTTGGAGTGACGATTAACTGCAAATGGGCATCAGGGAATTTTTTGGAGTGATGGAAATATTCTCAAATCAGAGGTGGTAATAGTTGCACAGTGTTATGGTACATAAACTATATCTCAATAAAGCTATTGAAAAAAACAGAATTGCTAATGATTCAAATGTGTCTCTCTTACCTGTACTAGCTGAAGCTTCTGGTTCCTTCACAAAGTTTTGAGATTTATTAAAACTGATCAAAAATATACTTATTACTCAAGAATGTTCTCCAAACTTATCACTTTTCTAGGTCCTGTCTGAAGTTTGACAATGAACCTTCTTGAAAACCACCTGGATCCATTAAACTCAAGCTGGACACACAGTGGAAAAGGAGAGTCTAAGAGCTTAAACCCCCAATCCATAACCTGTCGTCCTATAAGTTTGACAGAGCAGTTTGACATTTCATTCTCTCCCCAAGAGGACATCTTTGGGCAGGCTGTCCCTCAATGATTTTCTCTCTCTGGGAAACAAGGCTGCTTTACCGCCCATGTCCGTTGTACACATTAGAGGACCAGACTGTATTCTCTCAGCTCATTTTGGAAACTCAATTTGCCATCAACAGATGATAACATTCCGTTTATCGGCCCTTACTAAATGACTCTCCTTGTTATCTGATGATTCTAAAACCTTCTCCCCTTCTGTGCAGGAAGACAATGGAATTAAGGTAGGACAGGCTTTTGATTTTGGTTAAATTGTCTAGATCTGCTTTTATTTGCAGCCACTACACGCAGATTCCCAAATAGAGCCCCCCTCCGCCGAAGGAGTGAATTGTAAGCTCTTAAGTTTCAGGAGCCAGTGGCAAGATCTGGCTGTGGACTTTCTGCAGGACAGACAGCTCCTCCATGGAGGTCAGAATGATGGTGTCCATTCAAGGAACACTTACATTAACACTACCTAAATCAGATGTGACCAGAGACGTGCTTACCTTTCTGTTCGGTCCTATCAAACTGTCTCTTCCCAGTGGAGACGGACAACAGGAAAGGAGCAGATAGGAAGAAGGAAGGAACTCAGGATCAACTCCTCTATGTTGAACACAAAGGCACATTCATATGAGTTTTCACTTAACCCTTAAAACAACCCTAGGAACTAAGAATAATGAAGCCTGTCTTAGAACCACACAAAATTGAAAACTGGGATGAGTGTGGAGGGGCTGTCCAAGAGACACAAATGGGAATGTACACAGTTGGGTCTTCAGACCCCAAACCTTTCATTTGTTCAGAAGCTTGAGGGCCTAGGGAGTTGCCAGCATTGAGCCAGAACACAGTGGCCATCAAAACAGACGCCTCTCACTGTCCAAGTAGCTTAAAGCTCTAGTGGTGACTGGATCAAAGATTCACAAAAATAAATACGTAATTATAAACTAAAAAGTACCCTAGAAATTCGGTGCTGTTTCAATTAAGAGGACATCACCTCTAGACAAACACACATGTTCAGTGATCACCAGAACTTATGTATTCCCAGCCCTGAAGATGTCACTGTAGGTATCGGTGATGAAATATACACAGCATACAGTATTTCTGTATTTGTCATTTTGTAAACACTAGTTGAATGAATGTTTCCTCTCCAAAGAGAAAATGGCACAACAGAGTCAAAATGTGATTTGTTTCAGTTTTATTTTCCTATCTCAGTTTCAGTAAAAGGTTCAGCGAACTGATTGACACGTATCAAAAGCTATCTCCCACCCATATACAGTATACACTGTTTCCACTTTTTCTTTTCCCCTGAACAAGGTGGTACTATCTTTGTTCAAACCAAATTACAAATGAAGAGATACTATAAAAGAGAATAAAACGGTGGTGTGTGCGTGTGTGTGGGTGTGGTCTTTTTATTCTCAGACAGTAAAATGTATACCCACCACCACAAGGGGAAAAGCACTGAGGAAACATTTGTACTAAGCAGTTAGTACCATTAGAGTACCTCTCCAAACAGCAAATTTGGAACAATTAGCCATTACTGTAAAGGAAGTTCCTAGTCTTTCATTTTTCTGCCATCACATTGCTACACTGGAATATAAACCCTCTTCAGAGTGCAAATATAAAAATGATCAAAGTCAGGGTTTTATGGCAATCTTAGCTAAAGTATATTTTTTTATTTCCTTTTTTTCTTTTTTTTTTTGCGGTACACGGGCCTCTCACTGTTGTGGCCTCTTCCGTTGCGGAGCACAGGCTCCGGACACGCAGGCTCAGCGGCCATGGCTCACGGGCCCAGCCGCTCCGCGGCATGTGGGATCTTCCCGGACCGGGGCACGAACCCGTGTCCCCTGCATCGGCAGGCGGACTCTCAACCACTGCGCCACCAGGGAAGCCCTAAAGTATATTCTTGATAAAATATATTCTATTTTAATATACATGCTATAAAAGTACACTAAAAACGTCAACCTTTAGAGTGTTGTTAAAATTAAGAATTTACTTTTTTACATATAGAATAATATACATCCAACTCTAAATGTATTTGAGGATAGCTATTACTGTGACCCCAAATATTTCTAGCTTCATATTTTGTTTACCATAATATTGATTTTATAATACGTATTCAGTAATGTGCTCATAATTCTGTTTTGCAGTGCCTCACTCATCACTTTAAAGAAAAATGCAGAGGGAACTGCATATCTCCAAGTTCTTACGGTGCAATTCACCATGTTTTCAACATAAGTTCCTATTACAAAATTTTAATTTTATTTTTTAAATTTTGGTAAGTAAATTCTTTTATGATCTACATTTGGAGCTTTTAATGCAGCAAGTAAAAATGAGCAATGTTGAAAATTAACTTAAAGGTAGCCTGATTTTAAAAATAATCACTTCCTTCTGTAATAATACCTCCAATGCCAATTCTAAATTTTTATGGAATAGTGTGAAATAATGCTGACTGCACACATCCAGTGGCGATGAATTGACTGAGTGCATGCCACGCCAAGAAATGAGACTCTTGGGACTGACTTTAACTATATCCACCATAATCCTGTAGTACACATGATGAGGCTGCTAGTTATAGATGACATCTGTGGAACCCAGGCATATCTGCAATTTTTTTTTTTGAGTAATAGAACAGAAATATAAAAGAATTAAAATTTGTTTCTGATTTAAACAAAAATATTTACTCTTTTCATTAGCAAAACATTCTTTAAAATATATCTATTTTTCCTCTGAACATTTAGCCAAGGAGCACTAGGCAATTTTTGAAGGTTTCAATGCTGACTGTACAATACAATAAATACAGCTGTAGAGAGCACACAGCAACAATAGCTTATTTACATCCACTGAGAAGAAATTTATTCTCATCTGGTTACAGTGTCCAGTCCCCCAAAGGAAAGGTTTGGCATTCGTGTGCTTTTTGTTCTTGGTGGGAATCACTTCTGCTTGATTTTCATTGTTGGAAGAAAAAAAAAAATCAGCTGATGGCCTCAGATTTTCTGACATGATGTGAAAGAAGAATGTGATAAAAATTAGCTGCTACCATGGAGTTAGTCTGGGAATGGGTTTCCAGGCAGATCTCGCTTCTTCCCAGGTGAGGGTCCAGTGGGCTTCACGGGAACCAAGAGGTAGGTGCCTAGGACCCAGGTGTGCTGAGCCGCATCCAGGGACGGGTCACTCTGGCTCAGCTGAGCACCCCCTTCTCTGCCTCATTCACCACCCCTACTCACTACCCTATGTACTGATGCTCGTGGCTACAGAACTTATGGAAACCAGTTCACAGGGAAACAAAAGTGGAGAACTCAACCAAGAGGTGGGCTATGCATGTGTCATCATCCAGTGCTGCCTCCTGAGCTACTGTCTGTTGTGATCATGGGTGGAGGATGGGAACATATGTTCTTCATAGCAGAATTCTCCTGTGTTTCTCTTGAAAGTTTTTGAGAAGGTTATGTTTGTTTTTCCAGACAATTCGATCAAAGTAGAGTCTGATGTCTGCTCTTTCTGGCAAACCAATAATGGTAGAAATTTCAGCCTCTCTCTTGAATTTCAAACTCACCTAAAAGTGGAATGTTTTTCGCTGGCAAATGATTACTTACTTCTTTGAAAAGTGGACAGTCTTTCTTTTTTGGATCCAACTCAGCCCTTCAGAAAATACTTCAGACTGAAAGAGGAGGAAGTAGAGGAGAACTAACTTCCTATCGTGCCTTACATAAAACATTTTGCTGAAATGAAGAGCCACTCCGACTACAAAAGTAAATATTTGTGCAAAGGGCACTTTGCCAGGTGCAATCTCAAGACATCCTCAATTTACTCATAGTGTTGTGACTCTTTAAAACACAAGTCTTTTAAGTGATGAAACCTAGCAAGTAATGGGAAGGAAGTTAACATCAGAAAATACACTTAGAAAAAGTACAGGATATTTTGCCTGGCATTTGCTACTTATTTCATAACTTAGATCAAGTAAGTGTTAAATATTCACAGTAATTTCAGAGAAGAAACATTCATGTCTGTAAAACTTCAATCTATTGCATTTTCGACACTTTTCTGTACAATTACAAAATGTCATCTGTCGGTGCTTTCCTGTAGAATTCTTTACTGTCAGTCCTTCCCTCTCCAGATCCAGTTATACCTTCAAGGTGGGCTGTAGGATTCCCTTCTCAATGAGATGAGTCTTCAGCGTTTTGTATATATTTAACTGCTGTTCTGGTTGAAGCA
This sequence comes from Grampus griseus, assembly GCF_964374135.1. NCBI lineage: Eukaryota > Metazoa > Chordata > Mammalia > Artiodactyla > Delphinidae > Grampus > Grampus griseus. Next base: position 37,928,303 of record NC_138997.1, read on the forward strand.
CCAACAACTGCTGTAGCACTTTGCTGGGATTTGGACCCCTGATAACAGAGCAGAAAAGACAAAGTTCACACTATTATTTTAAGAGAGCTAAAGGAAGCATATACTTGTAATTTAAAATAAACCATGCATTTAAGTGCAGAGGATCAATCTTTACAGAATCGGAACAGCTCTTGATCAGAGCCCACTTTAATGCCCAACGTTAGTGTCAAAGGGAGAAAAAAAAAAACCCTAGAACTATCTGCATTGAGAGGCATACAGTCTAGATGTGGGAAGAATGTGCAAACACAGAAGACAGGAACACGAGGCAATTTAGGGAGTGCAGATCTAAGTTTCACAAAAATCTGCAAAAAGGCAAATCCTGAGATTGGACAAGACACGGAAACCATTCTGTAAAAAAAAGGACCATTCCTGATGAGGATAAACCAAAAGAGAACATGAAGACATAATATAAGTCTTTAGCTTCAAAGAAACGTCAGACAGGGAAGGTACCCTGTTGAAGAAATACCATCGGGGAACACTTCCCGAGCCCAGCCCTGAAGCCCCCACCTGGGATCTACAATGGGAACAACAGCCTTTTTTCAAAGAAGGTCTTAGGTAAACCCCAATATAGGAAACAAAATAAAAGCGGATCTCCTTTAGCAGGTGGAGAGCCCTGCCCGTCTTGCCCAGCATCCCCACTGGGGAGGAAATAAGCCCAGGCAGTGTTAAGTAAAGTATCCACTGGGCAGTGACACTGCTCTCCAACAGGTATCATACCAGCCTGTGCAGGGGCCTCTCCCTGGGCGGCTCCTTCTGGGGAAGCTCCTCCAACATCCCCATGCCAGCCCTTCTCTCTGCACCTTCTGATGGTGCACTCTGGGTCAGAAAAGACCCCAACCAGGATTCCCACCCTCCAGAGACACCATGACAGTAAGGGGATTGCAATTTCCTACCTTTGCACACTAGAACTCAACCCATTTATAAGCTGGAGATCACTTGTGTTTCTGCACTTACACTGCTAAAGTGCTATTTTGTTAAATTCAGAATGAACCTAATTCAGACTGTGATGTAGATGTATTGTTCTTTGCAATTTCTACAATCCACTTGAATAGGAAAAGCAGAGTGGGCTTACTTTTTGTGGAGAGGGATTAGGGAAATCCAATGAGAAAAAGCAAGATGGAGAATGGCACAGAATTCTGAGAAAGACATCTACATGGGTAATTAAATTTATGACTTATTGCACAATAGCATGGATTAGCTGTCCCATGGGTCACCTTTGTACACGTGGCTCAACTCATTTGCCAGAAACTGAAGCCATATGTCTCTCGCAGCTACAGTCTACTCAAGTCAGGACACAACTTGCCTTACGTTTCTTCAAAAGATTCAGCAACTTCCTAACATAAACCCAGAGTAGGGCCCACAGAGAAAAGGAATGCTATTCTAGCAACTTCAGCTAAATGCAAAATTGTCAGCAGGGGCTTCCAGCTAGTTGCACACTGGCTCTAGCTCTGTATTTCTAATCGTCTAAATGTGTACTTTCAAATGGAGGACAACATGGCTCAGCACAACTTTTCCCTACTGAGAGAACAGCAGATCAAAAAAAAAAAAAAGTATGAGTTAATGCTCTAAAAGCTGCCATCTTCTGCAGATAAAGAGTTCTAAGGATTTAAAGCCACTAATTACTAATACTCAAATATATCAGTAAATAAATCATATGCAAATGGATTAAATACTCCAATTAAAAAGACAAAGATTGTCAGCTGGGTTATAAAAAAAAGAAAATCCTTGTGAGAAGAAAAGAGTGAAACACACTTTAAATATAAGGAAAAAGGCACACAAAAAATAAAAGGATAGACAAAGAAATATTATGCAAACACAATTAAGAAGAAGGCTGATGTAGCTATACTTATATTCAACAAAATAAGCTTTAAACAAGTAGTATATAAAGATGGGCATTATAGAATGATACTAAGAGTGATTCAACAGTGAGACACGAGTTCTAAATGTGTGGACACCTAATACAACCTCAACGTATATAAAGCAAAAACTGGGAGATTCTGACAAAGCTCTCTTCGTAACTGATACAGAACAAGCAGATGGAAAAACAAACCAAAAAATTCAGTACAGAAGATTTAGCTAAACTTCACCCAGTTGACTTACAACACTAATCCTGAAACTGCACAATGCATATTTGGTTCATGTGTACATACAATGTATATCTGAGTAGACAATGTGCCTGGGCACAAAGGAAGTCATGACAAATATTAATACTGAAGTAATAAAGAGTATGTTTTCTGACCACAGTGGAATTAAAGCAAAAATCAAAAAAGGAAGGAGAATGAGAAAATCTCCATTTCTTTGGAAGCAAATCAATATACTTCTAATATACTTCTAAATAATCCCATGTCAAAGAAGATATAGAACTGGAAATCAGAAAATATTTGTATCTGAAAAATGAAACTACACATATAACATGTGGGATGAGAATACTTGAAAGTACTTAAAAAGAGCACTCAAAAAGCAGTAGTTAAGAGGAAATATATAATGTTAGATAAATATATTACACAAGAAAGCTGAAAATCAGTAATCTAAGCTTTATCTCAAGAAGCTTGAGAAGGAACAGAAAATTGAACCTAAAGAAAGATAAAGGATGCAAAACCAGAAATATAGATCAATGGAACAGGATAGAAAGCCCAGAAGTAAACCCACACACCTATGGTCAATTAATCTGTGACAAAGGAGGCAAGAATATACAATGGAGAATTCTCAAGACAGTCTCTTCAATAAGTGGTGCTGGGAAAACTGGACAGCTACATGTAAAAGAATGAAATTAGAACATTCTCTAACACTATACATACACAAAAATAAACTCAAAATGGATCAAAGACCTAAATATAAGGCCGAACACTATAAAACTCTGAGCGGAAAACATAGGGAGAACACTCTTTGACATAAATTGCAGCAATATCTTTTGGGATCCACCTCCTAGAGTAATGAAAATAAAAACAAAAATAAATAAACAAATGAGACCTAATTAAACTTAAAAGCTTTTCCACAGAAAAAGGAAACCACAAACAAAATGAAAAGACCTCCCACAGAATGGGAGAAAATATTTGCAAATGAAGAGACTAACAAGGGATTAATCTCCAAAATATACAAACAACTCATGCAGCTCTATGTCAAAAAAACACAACCCAGTCAAAAAATGGGCAGAAGATCTAAATAGACATTTCTCCAAAGAAGACATACAGATGGCCAAGAAGCACATGGAAAGATGCTCAACATCATTAATTATCAGAGAAATGCAAATCAAAACTACAGTGAGGTACAGCCAGAAAAAGGAACAAAACTGGGTCATTTGTAGAGACGTGGATGGATCTAGAGACTGTCATACAGAGTGAAGTAAGTCAGAAAGAGAAAAGCAAATACCGTATATTAATGCATATATGTGGAACCTAGAAAAATGGTACAGATGAACCGGTTTGCAGGGCAGAAACAGAGACACAGATGTAGAGAACAAACGTATGGACACCAAGGGGGGAAACTGGTGAGGTGGTGGTGGTGGTGGTGCGATGAATGGAGAGATTGGGATTGACATGTATACACTAATATGTATAAAATGGATAACTAATAAGAACCTCCTGTATAAAAAAATAAAATTAAAAAATTAAAAAACTACAATGAAGTATCACCTCACACCAGTCAGAATGCCCATCATCAAGAAGTCCACAAACAATAAATGCTAAAGAGGGTGTGGAGAAAAGGGAACCCTCCTACACTGTTGGTGGGAATGTAAATTGGTAAACCCACTGTGGAGAACACTACAGAGGTTCCTTAAAAAATTAAAAATAGAACTACCATATGATCCAGCAATCCAACTCCTGGGCATATATTCAGAGAAAACCATAATTCAAAAAGATACATGCAACCCCAATATTCACTGCAGCACTATGGTACAATAGCCAAGACATGGAAGTAACCTACATGTTCATTGACAGAGGAGTAGATAAAGAAGATGTACATATATACAATGGAATATTACTCAGCCATAAAAAAGAACAAAATAATGCCATTTGCAGCAACACGGATGGACCTAGAGATTATCATACTAAGTAAAGTAAGTGAAGTAAGTCAGACAAGGACAAATACCATACGATATCACTCATATATGGAATCTAATTTTTACAAATGAACTTATTTACAAAACAGAAACAGACTCACAGATTTCGAAAACAAACTTATGGTTACCAAAGGCGAAACATGGCGGGGGGGGCCGATAAATTAGGAGCTTGTGATTAACATACACACACTACTATATATAAAATAGATAACCAACAAGGACCTACTGTATAGCACAGGGAACTCTACTCAATATTCTATAATAACCTATATGGGTAAATAGTCTGAAAAAGAATGAATATTTGTAAAACTGAATCACTTTGCTCTACACCTGAAACTAGCACAGCATTGTAAATCAGCTATACGGCAATACAGTTTTTAAAAAAGATAAAGGAATGAAAGATGAGAGTAGACATCAATGAAATAGAAAACAAATACACAACAGAGAAAGGTGAAGTCAGAATTTGATTCTTTGAAAAGATTAATGAAATAGATAAACTCCTAACAAGACGGCTCAAGGAAAATAAAAGTTAATACAGAAATGCTCACACTACTATGGGTATATATTTAAAATGCATATTTAGAGACCTATAAATATGAGTTTCAATCCACATAACTCTAAAGGAAATACAGGTTTTCTAGGCTCAGACACCAGTAGAGGCCATGGCATATAAAGTAAACATGTGGTTGATGTGGTTAGCTTTCACACCTCAAACTGGCATTTCAGGGCAGATCCAAAACATTAAAGTTTAGTAATGAGAATAAAGCACCCCATATAAAACAGCAACACCCTCCACCTACCCCTCCCCGCCTCTCCACCCCCCACCCCCACCACATACACACCCATAATCCTGCGGACTGCTCTGTTTTTCTCCATGGCTCTTATAACCACCAGACAAGCTACATTTGTTTGTTCTCCACTTCTGCCCCTTCTCCCTCCAACTCCCCAGGAAGAAAATAAGCCCTGAGGACAGGAACTTGGTTTGTTTTGTTCTCTGCTATATCCATGCCCAGAACATGCCCCAACACATAACAGGCACTCAAGCAATAACTGGTGGACTGGATGAATCATTATGTCCTCCTCCTTTTTAAGTAACTCTTAGGGTTCACTGTCACCACAATGTCCACAGTTGAGAAATTAAATCTCCTGCTGTTCCAAATCTAGTACCATTCACCCACTCTAACTGAATCTTAACTCAGCCCTATTAGACTATGACATATACTATTTTTTTAACTTGTTCAAATGTAAGGGAAATAATTATAATTTAATCATACTGCCCAAGGCTACAGTGTGACACGGTTCCAGGAGCCACCGTTCCCTTCGCTATTATAGATTACCAATGACAAAAAAAGTAACGAATTCAAACTAATGCCTATCGAAATGAGAACTCCAAGAAATCATCTAATAAAACATTTTTTAAAAATCTAGAAGTACCTTATAAAACTTGTGATGTACACATGCACAAAAGTTGCCATCAAATACTGGCAATCAAATCTGTCCATTATCCCTCCATGTCCAGGAATGGTGTTTGCAAAATCCTTCAGAAAAAAACAAACATATTAGTAACTTTTCAAAAAAATCACCTGCTCTAAAATTCCTACCTGTAAATGTCTCCTTGACATCATGGACTTGAAGGAAAATACTTTACTATTGGATTTTCCCACTAAATACAAACTTATTAGAACATGTCCAACAGATTAAAACTGCATGTTGGAATATGTGCCTATGTTAGAATGACTATTGAATTGACACACAGCTTTCAAATAACACTAATTAAATATTAATTAAATCTAGCACTAACTTTTTTTAGTTAATAAAACTTTTTCTAAATCAAAAATGCTATCAGCTATTACTAATCTAATCTTATAGCTGGCTCTTCTGTTTAATCAGAAACTATTTGGGGAGCTATTTTAGTGTTGTTGACAGATATACAACTGGTTCTAGCTCATGTTTATCCTAATGGTTCTTACTCTGAAATAAATATTTTACTACTGTGATAAATATTTCTTTTTTTTAATGTGTTGGGGTAAAAAGGAAATCAAAATAGATAGTTCATTTGGGACATGTTAGTCCATTAAATGGCCAGATTAAGGGAATGGTTAGTAAGCCTCTGCAGATTGACCCTGTATAGATCCATCTACACGTGTCAGGGCCCAGGAAATGTAAATGACTAATTGTCCTTCTCGTTTACTCAAGCAGCCTAAAAACCTCTAAAATGCAACAGCGATTCTACCTTCATTTCAGACATGAAAAGAAACCTCACCATTCACCAAGAAACCTTGGATTGGAGACCATTAAAGACCATTCTAAACATAACATTTCTCTGTTTAAAACAACTATTGAAAAACTCTTTGGTTAATTTTTGCCAACACATTTCCTTCCTTCTCTTCCCTACTAACCCAAGCACAATAGAGCCGTGGTAACTCCATCCCACTTTGCTGTTTGCAGCCTTTACAGGCTTCTCGTCTTGCATAGCTATTGCTACGATTCTTTGTGGATGTGTATTATCTCCCCTAGTCGGTGGTGAGCATCATGAGAACAGGGACAACATCTTGTACACTTTTGCATATTGCATTCCACCTAAGGTAGTATCTTCCCCATTGCAAGTGCTCGCTGAGTTCGCGTATTTATTTCCCTGGCCTCTGGGATCTGGCCACCACTCTCTGTAGTCTGACCACCTACTCCCTACCATGGCCACAGTGTTCCTCTTCCCCTTCCAGCAGCTGATCTCCTCTACTCCTTTGCACTTGCTGGAACTCCCTTCCTTCAATTTCTCTGCAGGACTCATTCTCTTCCTTTCCTGGTATCCCTGCTTAAACGCCACCTCCTCAGAGAAGCTTGCCCTGAGCACCCCACCTTCAGTAGACACTCTCTAACTCCCAATGGCACACATTCAGTCTTAACTTAGTGAAGCCATGTGAGGAGAGTTGAGATAATAGGCCAAATATATCTCACTTTACGAGAATTTAAGGTAAACAAAACATAGGGCTAATTTTAAGTATCTGGAACAGGGATCAGCAAACTATGTCCCACAGACCAATTCCAGCCCGCTGCCTGTTTCTTGTAAGTAAAGTTTTATTAGAACCCAGCCACACTCACTCATTGATGTATTGTCCATGGGGCTCTCACACTATGGTGGAAGACTTCAGAACTGAGTAGTTTGCGATATTGTTGCTATTAGCGTATGATTTGGCCCTTTACAGAAAGAGTTTGCTGACCCCTGGTCCAGCAGAATGGAGAGTTACATATCCAAAGGCACTCTTGCACTTCCCTTCACTTGAGACTGTGACAGGACACTAAACTTAGACAATTCATAGCTGGATTCTTGGATGAACACTTGAAGGACCAAGATTCTGTGTCTGTCCCAGCATCAAGTGACACATGCCATTTCTAGAAAAAAGGGTGATATACCACTTTAAAATGTATTAACACGGCATGACCAAAACCTAACAAGAAAGAATATATACTCTGTGAGGCTGACACAAATAGGGTGGAAAAGTTTTTGCCCAGGGGCTTAATGCGGGAGACCAAAAGAGAACCAAATTCCAACTATATTACATTCTCTAATTATATTCTGTAACACTGTAACAAGGAATCTAAAACACACACCTTGATTTTGAAAGCTCTTTTGAATCCGCTGGCAAAGAATCCTCCGAATGGGCCAATCAAAGATGCAAATGTGGAAAGAGCAATGCTGTGTATCTGGAAAGGATACAAGCTTATTGTTTCCTAAAGAGGGAAGAAAAAGGAGAGGGGTTGGGGCTAACTGCATGAAAAATGTATTCGAGCACGCCACCTAAACTCAGAGCCATTATATATAAACACTAAGTCAAAGCACATGCCATATTTTTGTTAATTTCACAAACTTTCAAGATCATAGGAAAAAATAAATGTGTAAGCTCTCGTTACCACTCTGCTTATTCAGCCAGCACTCCCTATTCCCTGTGTAAGCGTACTGAAAGCGCCTGGTGTGCTAAAATCTGATAGGCTACTTTTCTAATTTGTCTAGAAACTTCTACATCACTTGGGTCATAGGCTTACCAAGAATCAGTTAATTTCTGACATTGTTTTTTACCAGTAGCACTTTGTTTTTGTAATTATATAATGTATTTTGTACTTGTATTTTATTTCACTTTAATTTTATATGACAAATGATGGGAAAGTTGGTCTTTCTCTTAAAATTAAGTTAAATGCTGTGGAAACACCTGAAAATAAAATGCTTTATTTTCTACCAAAATTAACATCAGCAAGACAATTATGAAAAGTTGAGAAGAATTCTGCAGCCAAATTATTTTGTAAATTCTTAGTTCTTATTCCACTTTAAATAAACTGAAACTACAAATTGTAGAGAGTGCATAATGGGTGTGGTTTAAGAAAGATCACTAAGAACTCCAATCTTTGGACCTGTTCGCAAAGGAACGGCCTTGCCCCAATCAAAGATGAGCAGTATCAAAGAGTTTTACAGCAGATAATAGATGGCTTGGACACTGAAAAAATTCTTGGAATCAATGTATTGAGCCCTCAAGTAGAGAAATAATTTGTTGGTTAACCTTCTTCTTAAAAAGTAACTTTAGTTAAAAGTTAAATATTTCAGGGAATTCCCTGGAGGTCCAGTGATTAGGACTTGGTGCTTTCACTGCCAGAGCCCAGGGTTCAATTCCTGGTCAGGGAACTAAGATCCCGCAAGCTGTGTAGCACGGCCAAATAAATAAATAAATAATAAATGTTTCAGATGCATTCATGTGTACACACACACAATTATTTGATTCCCCACTTTAACCAACCACCCACTAGTCCTGGTAGCATAGATCAGCAGGGATCTACTGGACAGCATGTCAACATCCTTCAAGGTTACCTTTAAATGGCAGCAGTGTTTTTGGAAGGGAAAGTGATTTTTAGAAACAGCAGCTTTCTGTACTAGTAAAAGTCCCCTAAAAATCAAGTAATTTTTGAGCTGGTGAATTTTAATTAAGTTTTAAATTGAGTCAATTTATACCAGTTACACGTGAAACTCATTATAACTCATTTGATTTGTAGAAATCTAAGAGACATTTAAAAATGTTTTCAAGATAAATTACCACCAGTATTCAAACCATTAGGCAAGTAAGTTTCTAACAGACAACTGGTTTGTGACAGTAATATTCACTTTATATACAAAAAAGGGAAATCACAAGGGGATAGAATATATGATTGATGTCAAGCAGACAATGATCTGTATTACAGAGTTAAAAATTCTGCAGAAATCGATCTCTTGCAATAAATGAAGCTTAATTTTTGGGAGGGAGGATCCCCACCATGTTTATCTTACCCGTCTCAACAATGCCTTCAAAAAGGGAGGAAGTGAATAACTCTGAAGCTGGAAAAGTTCTGAGGGTTCACATTCTGTAACGAAGGAGTTTACATCACTTCGGTATTCCACTGGGCAGACAAAGTACTGGTATTTGGATAACACGTAAGCGGCCTAAATAACAAAGCAAGCGTTTGTAAAACATTGCATGAAAATATATGTATGTGTATGTGTGTGTGTGTGTGTGCGTGTGTGTATATATATAAAATTTTTTAAACGTATATATGTTATGTGTCAGAAAGGCCAGAAACAGAATGCCAAATTTTCCTCGCATTCACATCCTGCCATGTATTTTCAAAGTTAACTGACCATAACTGATGGAATAAAAAACTTTAAAAAGCCATTAGAAAACAAAACTTTTTGGAAATCCGTATGATTATAATCTCAGTATAGGGAAAGAGGGAAGGGGAAAGTTAGAAAAAGAAGCCAATTTGAACATTTAGACAAGAATTATAGCAAGGTTTTACTTTTTTTAAGAACACATTTAATGTCAGCAGAAGCTAACAATTATAAAGGTATGGGAGAGTACAGGACTAAAGTTTCTTGCATAAAGGTTATATTAATTTCATCAATTAAAAAAATAAACAGTGATTCAAAATTACTAAGAAAACAGCACAGGTGAAAAACACCATTGTTCTTAACCAACCCAGACAATGTTGACTAAATTATTCTTTCCCTGGACACATCACTGCAATTTTTAAAACTATCTGTCCTCAGCCATGGAAGAAGATACATAAAAACAAAATATCTTATTACAAATTTAAATTGCTATACAATAGTTCATTTTCTTTCTTTTACAGACATTCACACCATTATACTGCTCAAAAATGGTTGATAGAAGTGCAAATATGACACTAGAAATGGATATAAGTTGATTTTGCTTCCAAACAACCAGTTTCCTCAAAATTACTTATTAAAAAATATATAAGCTCCCTCCTCCTTATTTCATCATGCATTACATTCTTATAGGATAGCTCTTTATTTTCTTCCAATGATATGGCTGTTCTTGTAGTATTTCTAAATTGTCTTTAATGATACTAGACTCTTGTAGTAGTATTTAACTTAATAATCCCTTCTTCGTAATGTATAATCATTGGACAGGACCAGATCCCTTTTCATTATTCTGTTCATCAGTTATTACCTCATTGATATTCTAACAAATAAACACTGGAATAATTTTTTTAATTCTATCGCAATTTTCATTGAGAATGAACTACACTGATAAACAGGAATTATGGTGGTTTTCCCCTCCAGCCTGGCCCATTTCCACTTATTCGTATATTTGCTCCCTCTCAAAGCTCCATGTTGTTATTAGTCACTCTATATTTGGCTATAGAATATATTCTAGAACTGTTAGGGACAAGACTCTTAAAAAATTAAACTTCCTGACAGTAATTTTTTTTGGTATATTTATCTTATATCCAGCCATTTTTCTGTACCTTTTTTGATTTCTCACAAGACACCTTTGAATAAAAACATAAATTCCATAACTGTACACTAATTTTTAAAACATTAACAATATCCATTATTCATAGCTAAAAGTAAACATCAATTATTTTTAACAAGCTTTTTCTGTAAACTGGACTCACAGCAGTAAGCACCCACTAGGCCAAGCAGCTGGCACGTGTTAAAGAGACAGAACTCTTCAATATCATTTGCATTCTCTGCTTTTATTCAAAGCCACCACCCGTCCCAGCACCTGTGCACCCACAAGGCAGAACAGCTGTTAGAAACTACCAAAACACAACAGCAGGTCTCAAGCCTAGCTTTATATGAGAATCAGCTGAGGGAGTTAATTGACCTGGAAGAGGGCTGGGACATAGGTGTTGTGTAAGCTCCCCAGGTGGTTCTGTTATGAGGCCAGGATGAGAGTTACTGGGCTATACAATGCAGGCATACCTCATTTTATTGCACTCACTTTATTGTGCTTCACAGGTACTGTGTTTTTCACAAATTGAAGGTCTATGGCAACCCTGCCTCAAACAAGTCTAATGGCACCATTCTTCCAACTGCAAGACTTCAGTGGAGGAAGTAACTACAGATGTGGTAAAATAGCAAGAGAATTAGAAGTGGAGCCTGAAGAGGGGAATGAATTGCTGCAATCTCATTATAAAACGTTCACGGATGAGGAATTACTTATGAATGAGTAAACAAAGTGGTTTCTTGAGATGAACTCTATTCCTGGTGAAGATGCTGTGAAGACTGTTGAAATGACAACAAAGGATTTAGAATATTACATAAACGTAGTTGGTAAAGCAGTTGCAGAGTTTGAGAGGGTTGACTCCAATTCTGAAAGAAGTTCTACTGAGCAGGGTAAAGTGCTATCAAACAGCCTTGCATGCTACAGAGAAATCCTTCATGAAAGAAGAGACGATCGATGTGGCAGACCTCCTTGCTGTCTTATTCAAGAGACTGCCTCAGCCACCCACCTTCAGCAACCACCACCCTGATCAGTCAGCAGCATCAACATCCGGGCAAGACCCCCCGCCAGCAAAAAGATTATGACTCAACGAAGGCACAGATGATGCTTAGCATTTTTTAGCCATAAAGTATTTAAAATTAAGGCATATACACTGTTTTTTTTAGACTTAATCTAGTACACACTTAATAGACTACAGTATAATGTAACTGTAACTTTTATATGCATTGGGAAACCAAAACATTCACGTGACTTGCGTTATAGCAATACTCGCTTTATTGTGGTGGCCTGGAACTGAAGCTGCAATATCTCTGAGGTATGCCTGTGGATTCCGTCTAGTGGGCTTCAGTTAATACATTATTAGCATTTTCTGATTTAATTCTTTTAGGTTCAGACTAGACTAATAAACTTGCTACCACTTTTCAAAATATAAATAAAATAAAAATCCTAGTGAAACTCACAATGAATCCAAAGATGACTGTGGAAAAGAAACCGCCAATGAATCCTTCCCAAGTCTTTTTAGGAGACAACTGAAAAAGGCCAAATAGAATTAGAAAGAGTTACTGCACTCACAAAACACACAGATACATATGTTCAATAAATTCCCATAATACCTTGTACCTCTCTCCTTCTTTTTTTCATATTGGAAAGGCTTTGCAACCCTTTTTCCTTCAGTCCATGATGGTGATTTATTTGTGCAAATCTCTCTAGTAGAGTCGAACACATATTAGGCCTTCAGACATCCTACATACTGTGAATATGTTTGTTTCTGTAAATAGCCTCAATTTGCTTTTTTCACTCAAAGGACTATAAACTCTATGCTGAAATAATTGTCCCATAATGTTCATGCTTATATAAACCCCCAGAATAATGTAATAAGGATGAGACATATTCATTCATTCTAAGTATACACGGTCTGTGTTGACCTACTACTGATCAAAAATAGAATGAGTATAACAAAACATGGATTCTGCAGCACCCCAGATTTTCATATATTCCCAAATGCCAAGCTTACAACAGTCCTCTTTCTGAAATGGCAAAAAGCTCCACAGCCCTAGGTACAGTATTTGCCTCACAAGTATGCACATATCCTCCCTCCTTTAGTCACTATATATGTCTTTCTCCATGAAGAAACATATTGGGCTTCTGAGAATACTGTTTGTTTCAAATTCCGGCTATTGTTTATTAGTCCATGGAGCATTCAGGGAGAGAAATCTGGAGGAAAGTCTAGAACTTGGTGAAGCAGGGGCAGGAGAAAAAGATTTAGGAGTAGACAGTGCTAACTGGCTGAGGTGCTCTGTAAGATAAGGACTCAGTACAGGGCTATGATCGTCAGGAGATCACTGACAGCCTCTGTGATGTTCCTTTCAGTGGATCAATGGGAACAGAAGCCAAATAAATATCGGAGGGAAGTTTCTGAGATAGAAATGGGTGATATGCTAAACTACATGAGCGCTTGTCCTGAAGTTTATAAAGTACCAAGGCTTTCTTGACCAATCTGACAACAATTCCGCCATAGAGAAGTGACTGATATACAATGTCTCCTAGGATAATTCAATATTATTGTCATGAAGTAGGAGTTGACTCAAATTCAGAAGTGCCTGCTGATTATTTTAAAGATAGCTCATCGAATTAAATTGACCCATATCATATATATATATTTTTTTTATTTTAATTTTTTTCTTTTTGTGGTACGTGGGCCTCTCACTGTTGTGGCCTCTCCCGTTGCGGAGCACAGGCTCTGGATGCACAGGCTCAGCGGCCATGGCTCATGGGCCTAGCCACTCCGCGGCATGTGGGATCTTCCCGGACCAGGGCACGAACCCGTGTCCCCTGCATTGGCAGGCGGACTCTCAACCACTGCGCCACCAGGGAAGCCCCCCATATCATACTGATTTAGGGGTTAACTTGCTTAATTACATCTGCGTATATTATACAACTAATCCAGCCTGGTAATTCACTAGAAATTGATGTTCAAAATCAGACAGTGAGATTCTTCTACAGCCTCTGAGGGCTCCTAAGCCAACAACTTCTCAGCTGGTATAAAATCCTTGACTACTTCACCACTTGCTCTTGTGCTGAAATAAGCTTTAGAGACTTTAAAAATGTATATAGCTTACTGGCCAGTATCCCCACAGCTCAGCTTAATGCTGTGTGCTGGACTCCTATGTGGGGAAGAATTTAAGGAAGGTGTTTTTGAAGGACAGGCCGTCCACGCACTCCTCTAGGAATGATAAACTATCCTTACATCACTCTGAACAAAACAGGTTTTCTATCTCAACAATTGTCTCAGTCCCTCCATAAATGCCTTCATGTGATTACATCAAAATAGCCAATTAATGCATTTGTCAGAATGTTATAAAAGACTTTGCCCAATATCTGAACTGAGTGAATCCTCTATGTAGCCCCAGCGTGAAAAGCTTTTTTATTTTTATTTTTAAAAGAAATCAGTTCTAGAAAAAGGTCTGTTTTTCCATGAGGAGTTGGTTTCTTTCTTTCTTTCCCAAGATGGGAACTGTATAAATTACTTCATTTTCTTCTTTGCCTCCACTGACTGTAAACAGAACCAAATCTAAGGCAAAACTACATGGTCTCCTCATGTGTACTTTCCTGTCCCTTATCTTCACTTTTCCTTATCACTTGCATCATTCATCAGTGTTTTATTGTAGGACCTCAAATTTTTTCTTAAAACAAATTTGGGTATAAAAGTCTTTCAAATGGACATGAGTATGTGACAATGGTATAATATACACTTTCAAACAATCTGGTGAAGGAGGAGACAAATGAGATGGCTTGAGAGGAAAGCAGAGTCAAGGACAGGCCTGTTTAGAGGGTTGTTGGGAAGCAGAATAAAGAACCGCACAACAGCCAAGGGAAAGAAACCAGCAAAAAGATGACATGAGCCTTCACGAGAGAGGGGAAATGACCAAGGAGCCAAGAGAGTATCTGATGAAGAACCAGACGGAATCATTGGGAAATACAGATCACTGCCTCTGCACTGTGGCTGCTGAGGGCAACTAAGGAAAATCAAAGCACCTCAGAAATCAAAAATGTGCAACAGCACCAAATGGCTGGGAATTTCTCCAGTGGCTAATCTTTTAAGTTATGGTCAGGGTTCGCTTGTGGTATTTTTCCATTACCTTAATTAATGGAGTTCTTCCAAAAAAAAATCCAAAAAGGTAAGCAGTTATGTCATTGCAAATAACACTTGATATTGGAACAAGGAACCTTAAAAAAAAAAAAAAGTCCGTATGATTAAGTGGCAACTATTTCTACAGCTTATGACTCATAATGAACCAATGCAATAATCCTTTGGATTACATTGCAGCCTAGCCCAGAACACAGCACGTACTAAAAGATTAATTAACAGACACAATAAATACCAACCAAATTTGCCCATTTAGCAATTAAGCAGAGCAAAATCTATAAACATATGAGAAGAATATTGCTAATGAAAATATTAAATAATCAACTTAACTTTAAAATTAAACAATCAATTTCTATAGCTATGGACTTTCAAATTTCAGTTTTATGAGCAATGCCAACTAAAAACTGTCACTCGCCATCTGGCTCTACAAGGATTAGGTCACTAGCCACTGCAGTCGCTGACCTCCAACACACCCTGAAAGGAGTTCAGCACTGAGATCAGGAATGAGGCACTTGTGTGCTCTGGGAAACACTGGCAGAACAGTCCTTCAGAGAGTTAGATATTTTTTAGGAGAAGATTTTATGAGCCCCATTTCTTACATCTTCTCATATCTAGAAAAGCACTAAAATCATTAACGGAGGCATCTGCTCCCCATGACCAGCAGCAACCTTCTGCCAAAATGTGTGCTTGCTGGCACGTGCCCCCTTCACTAAAACCAAGTATTACTGACCTCCCCTCCGACCTCTTCGCAGCAGGTCCTCAGAGCTATCTGAGAGGCTGTTCTCCCAGGCTATAGTCCTCATTTGGCTCCAAATAAAACTTAACTCACAACGTTCACGTTGTGCATTTTTTTCAGCTGACAGGAACAAGTTACAATGGTATAATTTTTTAAAAACAGCCTTTCAAAAGAGAAATGAGTCAATTGTTCAGACAGTATAATCTGATAAACTTACACCAAGCTCTTAATACAAACTCCTTCAGGAAAAATTATTTTAATACTATCTTAGCCTGTAGTTGCATTAAAACCCTACTAACTGTACAGACCCTACTAATTTCAGTAACTGCCTCCCATCAACTAAAAGTTTGTATATGGAAGACAATCTTAAAATGATTCCAATTGTTTACACACACATACATATCTTGGTTAAAAAAACACAAACCTGTCAAGGGAACAAATTTATCTTGAATAAACCCATCAATTATAGAAGATTTTAATTACTGTATTTTAAAAGTATGTGGAGAAAATATAGTCAGATTTCTTAAAATCTTAAGTTTTTCTCCACTCTTATTTTTAATTTATAATAATTGTTATAATTTAAGTTAATTTTTAACTGATAAAAATGCTTTCTGAATCTGCAACCCACTGCTTATATAGCAAGTAACTCCAAATACCCGAAATCTGGACACCAACTCCTATTATAAAGGCAGAGTAGAACTTACCCAACTTTCACATTGTTTGCCGAAAAGCAAACTTTCCCTTTTTTCTTTTTTTTTTTTTGCATCCCACATAAACAATACACTCTTTTTAAACACAATTCTTTGTTTTTTTAAAAAAAGTCATATTAAGGTGTAGTAACACCTGAAAATGTAATTAATTGTTTGGTGCTTTTATGAGGACTTCCTGCATTTTATTTGAAACCTGAATAAGGAAGCTTTCCAGTTGTTAACAAAGCATTTGTCTTCAGTTGTCAAACAGTAAGCAAAACTCAGTAAGCTATTTTAATGGAATAGAGCAACAACAAATAGTACATTTTAGTAGAAATCTGTAAGACATTGTCGAATGTAAAAGAGCTTTAAAAGTGCTATGACTTAAATATAAAGCAGCATAATACTGTCCCCTTACCATATCATGCCTTCAAACAGATTTTGGATGACAAGATGTGACTGAGTAACTGTTATCAGTAAAGTGACATGAGTCCATGCGAACTGTTAATAGCACAACAATACAACAATTAGTGAACACAACGGATCAGTGCAGCCCACGAAGCAATTCTGAATCACAAATTTCTAGCATGACTGTTGGTCACATTTCATAAGATAAGGTCATACAAAATAAATGCCGTTAGTAAATTATATTAATTTTAGTGCCTACTGAGATCTGAAAACCATGAACACATTTAACAAAGTAACCTTAATTTATACACAAATCGAATGCTAATAATATTGAGATACACTACTAAGTTTAAAAAAGACATATTAAAAAAAACATAATCTTGAATCATGAGATTAAAATGATAATGAGAAGTTTATGCTGTTGCTATGGCATTTAGATAGGAGCTAAAACTCTACTCTGGCTGCATTCTCTAGTTATTAGAATTGCTAAAAACGGTTTTTCTCTGAGTTCACTATGGTACCATTTTCCAATAAAGAGTTATTTCTAACTTCAAATGATTCAAACCAGCAGGGATCAATTGCCCTTAAACTCAATCTTTTCATACTTGAAAGCTGATCTTCACAGCTCTGTGCAATGACAGTACTCCATTTCAAATTTCAAAGTCCTCTGTGTTTCATCAATTCCATCTAGCCTGAGAGATGGCCACTTTAACCACTTTTAGCATCATTAGTATAAGCAAATTGTGAACAAAAAGCGCTAACATTTCTATGTACTAGTCTCATAATTTTTATTGGAAGTTATGACTTTTCAAAATTCTTAGGATTTTGATTTATTCAAAATAAACCTATTTTCCATTTCAGCAAAAAATATATTATATTGGTTGGTTTTTTTTTTTTAATTTTCATCTGCTTATACAATCCAATTCTCTTCTACCTTGATTGCTTCCAAATGCATAAATGATTTTTTCCAGTAGGAACCATTTATATTTTCATAGCAGATTCTAGTATTTCTAATTGTCTTGATGGTTTCTAGATTTTCACTGAGAATTCTACTCTTTCCTCTCAAGACCCCCAGAAATTAGAAATGTAAGAAATACTACAAGTTCCCAGCTATGGTGCTCAGCAGGATGTCTTAATGGGAAAAAGCACAGCATGAAAAATAGGAAATATACCCCAAATCCAAAACAAGCCTTACTAATACATGAATTCACAGATCTAAATACTACATTTTGCGTTTTACAGTCTTATAATTAGCTACCTTTTAAGGAAATAAGAGAAGGTCATCATGTACAATGATAAACTTCATAAAACACTGAACACTGTTCAATGATACACTGAATGAAGTATCTTTGGCCACGAAGAATCATGTGACTGTATAACTAACTATAGCTGCCAAGAAAATGTAAGCTCTGTTCCCCTTATGCCCAGGCTAAGGGCAAGTAAACATAGCTACTTTCCATACAAAAAGATGGTAGATGTTTCCAAGACTTACTAACTGTCCAGGAGACTGTGGAAACACCTCAAATTTCTACAAATTTAGGGAACCCAAATACTTGAATTTAATTTTATAGCCTTTGAAAATATTCAAAGAAAAAGTTTTTAGGAAAACTTTGGAAACAGTTAAAATTTTTAAATCCTCAAAAAATTTTCAACTTCAACTTTTTATATATAATAGTAATCCAAAATTCAAATATCCCTCACATTTAGGCAACTAGAAGATTAGATTATATCTTCTCACCACAGAAAAAAATAAAGGTAAAGGTTTTTATTACATACAGTGACTACAGAATAATGGTTAATACACACCATATAAAACTGCAGACGATAATGTTTCTTCACCAAGCTCAGCACAAACATGCAGAAACCTGTTCAAGAACAAAAAACATGGCTTATTGTATAATTTGTTACAAAGTTTAAGATTCACTGAGCTCATATAAGCCAAATTTCTATACCACATCTAGCTATGCTTTAGCTACTCACTCATACGCTCTCCTGCTCTTCTATTAAGCATTTTAAGTAAAAGCTTCTAGAGGGAAATGACCCTGTATTCTTCAAAATGCCTAATATAGTCCATGGCATAAATTCAATAAACATCTTCTACATTAATTAAGTGAATTAGTCCCTTGCTAATGTGTGGACATGGAAAAACAGATCCTGAATTTCAGTTCACTAAAATTTATTTGCTAGTCAATCCATCAAATGTCTGTGTAGAATGTTTCAATCTCTATATAATATAAAAATTAATAATAATTATTATGGCAGCTGACATCTACTGAACACTTACTATGTTCCAGGCTCTTGTATAAGCATTTGAGAAGCATTAACTCATTTAACCCTTCCAACCTTCCTATGATGTAAGTACCCATTATCATCTCCAATTTACAGATGAAGAAAAATACACAAAGGACTTCATTAATTTACTGGGGATCACAGCGCTAGAAAAGAGTTAAACCCTTAGATCCTAATGACTCTCAAGAGTCTTGTGGTTCCATAAACTATCATCAGCAAGATTCAGGTTAAGAGTGATTTGAAATTTCTCAGACCCATGTTATAATAATTACAGTAAAACATAATACTCTTAATAATTTCATGATGTACAAACAGTATTTGTGTTTCTGTTTATATCCTACAAATTTATTACCATAAAATTTTACTAAATAAAAATTCTAAACTAATGAAATGAAATCTAATAGTTATATACTAAGTAATGGGAGGCAATATGAAGCACTTTTTGCCCAATATATCTGTGAAGTTTTAAAGATAATTTTTTTTTTACAGAAGTAGATACTGGAAATGCATAAGCCAAGTTTAATTTCAGCTAAACAGCTACTCATGCATTCTATTCTGCAATATCTTTAGAGAGTTCTCTAAGATAGAAAACGAACTGTCACCTAATCTATCCCATATGAAATAAAGTACTAGACTTTGTATATCTAAGTTATACTTACCAAGGCAATTCTACCCACTGGAGTAAGCAAGGTTGATACTACTCTGACCAGAGCAAAGAATCAAACAGCAGCTGCCGGCAGCTATTTTTTGATGACCGATTTGTAATGTCAGTGTAAAGGATAATGATAAAGGAAGAGAATGCACACTGGCTCCCAGATCCTACCTCACCTCCTATTTGTCACCTATAGAATCTAACTGATTGAACTGCAAAAGAAATATGGAAACATTCTCTGAGTAGAGGCAAACTGACAGCCATATGTCACTTTCTTGAGAAAAAGAAAGCAAGGTGGGGCAGGGGGAGATTAAAACATGGAATTCATGGCACTGAAATCACCAGTAGCATAAAAGACCTCTTTAAAAATCATTGCTTTTAAATTTCTCTTCAATAGCAGGTAGATTTATTTTTTTGCTTAAGGAATAATGAAATTTCTATGCTGCTTTATGCCATTGGTCCATGGTTAAAGGTAGATTGGACTTGGTTCAGAGGCTAATAGGGTAAAAGCAAAGCAGAGGCAAGACAGATGCCTCTGGACCCTCCCCTTCTGTCCAAACGGACCTCTCTGGCTCTCCCTGCACAGCCTCGGGAACCTCTCAACATCATTAACTATGAATTACCTCTTCACAAATACTAGTACAACACGTTTGGTTGGTCTCTTTCTTGAAATTATATAATACCATTCACCCTTAAGCACTTCTTCAAATAAAATTACCAGCAGACTTATTCAGTACTTTCCTAATGATGATTTTTATCCAGGACAGTCTTGGCAACTCACTTTTACCTGATCCAATTTCACTGTTAAATCAACCAGTAGCAATGCAGCTGTTTAGGGTGCTCTAATAAAGGATATAATTATCTGACTCCTAGATACATTAAAATAATACAGTTCTCTTAATGTGGAAGAGGAGGATGTAAAGTGTTTTCCTAGCATATCTAAGGTTAAATATTATTTTCAAAGAAAAAGAATCCAAAAAAGAAACATAAGTTTACTTTTTCATTCACAACCATCTAGCTATGTGTATATTTTATGTTTAACCGTGTAAAAATACATACATGCTATATTTCAATAAATCTATGGAAAGCATAACTTTATACATTTAGATCCATAGTTTTACTTTTTCCCCAATTAACAAAGAACATTTGTACGGTTATATTTCCAATTAAAATCATAGGATTTGTTACAGTATTGTAAACAAAAGTATTCATTGAAAAAGTTTCCTAACATACAGTTCTTGATATATAATTATGTTTAGTTACACTTACTGATCACCATTTATATAAACAGCACTGTGCTGTCCATGCAAAGATGTGTATATCCTGTTGCCCAGTATCAAGGAGTTCCCAGGTGGTTAGGGAGAGCCAGTTACCCAACAGATTACAGACAATTATATTCAAAAAGAACAAAAAAGAATGAGATTTCTAAAGCAGTCAGGAGAAGTGAAGGGAAAAAAAAAAGACACTGAAAAGTCCAAAAGATGGGATAGAGGAAATTTCCGAAAAAATGGACAATCAAAAAATATTTATGGAGCACTAGACACAAGATACAAAAAAATGGATAAGATAGTCATTCCACTCAAGGAGCTCATAATCTAGTTGAAGAGACAGGAAAATATAAAGAAATAATCAAGTTATTTTTAAAATTTCTTATTGGTGATTAACCAATTCAGTAAACACATGCAGTCCTTAACTCAAAAAACAAAGATGGACCCAGGATTAAATACTGGAGCTTACTGACTCATCCTTTACTTTCACATGGCTGTATTTTTCATTACACTTCCCTAACTAATCTAACTCCAAAACATTTCAAACATCATGTTCAACAAATTCAGAAGCACACTGCATTATGTGTGCCCATATTCAGCCACTAGAATACAACTGAGTTGTTTTAAAAAAGTTTGAACGTGCACTGTAGAAATTCACACAAACCAACCATTATATTGGCTAAGATAGAGAAAAGTTTTCTCTTAATCTGCACGGTGAGTTTAAGGTATAGAACAAGACTGATATGTGTATAGATTCTAATCATCTGAATTTAAAAACTGTAAGTGGTTTTGAAGATACAGTCCTTTATGAACAGTTGTTTGTGACATCTTTCAAAGATTTCATCACCATCCTTTGAGATAAAACATATTCAGGATATTTGGAAAAACATTCTTAATCATGCATTAATTTTAGCTATAATTTAATCTTATAAGTCCATTGATTTTTCTTGAATTCAAAGTATTATATTCAAGTTATAACTTACCCTTAAGGGTTTTTAAAAAGAAGTCAAAACAGTTAGCCATGCACAAATACAAGCAAAAACAAAACAAAACAAAACAACCAAACCACTAAACTTAATACGCCTTTAATATGCCTATCACTGGTTGGATAAAGAGATCTTAAGGTGATGATATTAAGGGTCCAACATCTTAAGCTTATTCACCCATCATTACTAGACATGTAATCACATAGTTGCTCTGGTTTCTAAAGAGCCCCAAATCCAAGGCCCCAAGATCTTTTTAAAATATATCCAGACTCTAGAGAAAATGTTGTTCCTATAATTTTCTTTTTGCTATCACTCAAATTCATTTTACAACAAAATTATCTAAGTGTCAGGATGATTTCCAGGTCCTAGTCAGTGAGTCATCTGGTATAATATTAAACACGTCATTTAATGTGGTGGGCCTTGGTGAGTGGGTCAGACCTGGATATACATACATTTTATTTTAATAAAATTCAACGTCAATGAAAGAGCTTGTGTTGTCTCTGGTTTTTAAATCTACTAAGACCTATAAAAGTCATTTGACCACTGCAGAACTAAAATTTGGGCAGGACCCTTGGAATGCTGTTTAACGAGAAGAATTCCAGAGATTTTTATCAGCATAATTTGAGAGAAAGGTACAAATCTCTCAACAGAGCACACTTTCTATTTCCTTACTCCTGTTTTAAAGTCTACCTTCATTTGCTAGACTAAGCTCATGAATGTTGCTAATCACTTCAAGAATCACCAGTAAGGCCTCAAGACCCAGCAACCAAAACACTGATGCTGAAAAAAAATCTCTCTAAAAAGCACTGTGTGTGGATGTGCATGTTCTCAGCCTCTGATCATTCATCTAGTAAATGTGTATTGGGAACCTAAATGCCAGACCCTGTGCTAGGCACTGGAAATTAAAAAAACAAGAGAAACATAAAGTGAGTGCTTATGGTCATTTAATAGGACCATATTTAGGACACGTGTAAAATGATAACAGATATAGAATACTATGAATAATTTATATTGGAAGTTTCATCTCTTATCCCAGTAGCTCCTAGCTTACTACAAAGTTGTGTTTTACAGAAACAGACTCACAGACATAAAAAACAAACTTACAGTTACCAAAGAGGAAAAGGGGTGGGGAAGGGATAAATTAGGATTTGGGGGTTAGCAGATGCAATCTATAAAATATATATAAAATAGATAAACAACAAGGGCCAACTGTATAACACAGGGAACTATATTCAATACCCTATAACAAACCAAAATGGAAAAGAACATGAAAAAGAATTTATATATGAATCACTTTGATGTACACCAGAAACTAACACAACATTGTAAATCAACTACACTTTAAAACAAAAAAAAGTTTTGCTTTAAAAATACTTCTGTAAGACTGTAATAATGTCAATATCCTGGTGTTATCTTACACTGTAATTTTTCAAAATATTACCATTAGTGGAAACTAGGCAAAGTGCATAAATGACTCTCTATTATTTCTTAAAACTACATGGAAATACATAATTATCTCAACAAAAAGTACATTTCAAGCCAATAATTTGGGATACAAAAGCAATTTTTCATAGACTATCATAAATAGCAGTTGGTTTCTAAGATCAGCCCACAGTATTTTAGGTTTTTTTTTTTTTAATTTTTTGGCTGTGCCACGCAGCATGTGGGATCTTAGATCCCCAACCAGGGAATGAACACCCGCGCCCTGCAGTGGGAGCTCGGAGTCTTAACCACTGGACCGCCAGGGAAGTCCCATAATTTTTTAAAATTTATAACCCTCTTACTATTAAATATAAACCTCAGGCCAAGCCTACATTATATTTAGTATGAATTAGAGCAACAGGTTCCTATCTTGTCACTCTATTAACGTTATCCAACTCATCCTTCATTTAATTACAGATCTGGTTATATCATCTCTTAGCTTAAAATCCTCCAGTAGTTTTCCTGGGATAAAGCCCAAACTCTTCCCAGAATACACAAAGCTTCTCAAGACGGGGCTCCTGCTTACCTCTGCAACCTGCACTGCCTCTCACTGGTCCTGAACACGCCACCCTCTCTCGTTCTCAAGACTGTACAGCTGTTCCCTCCTCCTGGAATGCCCTTTCCTTCTGTCCACCTGGCAAACACCTGATTGTTCTTTGCTTCTCACGACACCTGTCATCTCTTCTTCAAGGTGTTCTATGGCCTTCCCACCCCCGCAAAGCAAGGCCCTCCTTCCCCTTCTTTATGCTCTTAGAGGTCCTTGTTCACATTCCAGCAATGAACTAGGGGACATGTGTCTCAGCAGTTGCAATACCCTGGAAGGCACGCTACCAGCCTATTTCCCTTGGTATCCTCAACACCATGTACAGTACTGGCACTTGGAAGGCACTCAAATGTTTGTTGAAGGAACAACACTGATGATTTTCAATAAGCTTCCATGATTCTATAAAAGAGCAAGTGGTAAGCTATGTCCATGGTGGAAATCAGTTAGAAAAAAGAAGAAATACTGATTTTGTTTTATAAAAGTAGAGTCAGAAATTTTAGGGAATGAAGAAACAATGACTGAAAAGGGTTGGTTGGGAGGCTATCATGTATACAATGTTATAAAAAGAAACAAGAAAGAAAATAAATTATATTGTCTTTACCCTCTCAATTGAGAAGTTATTTTCAAGTATAAGTTAGAGCAAATGCAAAGCAAGGAAATAGTAGTTGCCTTATTTTCTGACATGCTACCCATCAAATTTTGCTGTATGCACATCAGATGTAACTGCAGATACGGAAAAAGTGAGATAAGTTTAGATGTGCCAATATAAAACCACAAATAAGCTACATTAAGTGGGAAAAAACAGGTACAGGATGGTCTGCTCTCATTTGTGTACAAAAATGAGGGAAGGAGGATATAAACATATAAGCTTGAATACTCAGATAATGTCTGAATAGTGGTAGGAAGCCCCTGGAAAGAGTAAGTAAGGCTCTGAGCGGGGAGGGAGATATCATGGAATACTCCTTTTCAGCCCGAATTTTTACTGTGGGAACGTATTATGTTTTCATTTTTAAAAACTAGTTTTAAAAAACCATCCTAGGGGGCTTCCCTGGTGGCGCAGTGGTTGAGAGTCCGCCTGCCGATGCAGGGGACACGGATTCGTGCCCCGGTCCGGGAAGATCCCACATACCGTGGAGCGGCTGGGCCCATAAGCCATGGCTGCTGAGCCTGCGCGTCCGGAGCCTGTGCTCCGCAATGGGAGAGGCCACAACAGTGAGAGGCCCGTGTACCGCAAAAACAAAACAAAACAAAACAAAACATCCTAGGTAAGGACTCTTGAGATGCTTGGCTTTTGGTGCCCTCCCTATTCAGAACTCAGGCGTGGTGCTGAGAGAGCCAAGCCCCATGGAGAGCCCACACTCGGGAGCCCGGGTCACCAGCCAGCACTACGGGCCACCAGCCAGCACTACGGGTCACCAGCCAGAACTAACCGTGCCCGTGAGAGTGAGCCACCTTGGACGTCTAGCCCACTTAGGACACACATGACCAGCACTACCGCCATCTGACTGCAACTGTAGGGGAGGTCTTAAGTTAGAACTGCCCAGTGAAGCCCAGTCAATCCACAGGACCAGGAGAAAAAAATTAGTTGTTGTTTTAAGCCAAGGGAAAAATAAAATACTAATCAAGGATTTCTGTTTTTAAATGGTTGATTGTTCATGTATTACATTTCTTTCTCTTCCGTCCTGGTAGCCCACTAAATCATGTTAAAAGAAATTAAGGCAAAAACCTACAGAGCAAAGAGAATTGAAGAAATGTCAAGGAAAAAAGAAGAAAAATGGCTACAAAGTTTGGAAGCTGGAAAACCGACTGGATGACTTTCAGCAGATCTGAGAAATCAGGGACAAGTAGAAGTATTTTCTAGAGAAAACTGAACAGGAAAGGCTCACTGGAAGGCAAGGTTAAGGCTTGGGCTTCTAAACTAGAGGACTAAGTACAAGTCTACTACTAGTAAGTGGAACCCTAGCCAAAGCAGTCAATTGTGAGAACAGAACAAAGATATTATTAGAAATGTATGAACATAAAATATTTACCTTCTAAGCACATTTCATAGGAAACTATTAGAGGCTATGCTGCAGCAGAATGAGGGTGTTATCCTAGAAATTGGAAGACACAGGAAAAGCCAAATCATGAGGGGACAGCTGACAGCAGGCCTACAAGCAGCCAGTCCAAACAGGAACAGGAGCCCAGACGTCCCTGGGATAAAGGTCACCAGGAAAAACGGGAACTAATGAACTCTCTGATTTCTGTGAACATCTGAAAAAATGACCAACAGACGTGGGACAGACTCAAAAGGAAAATTAAGGATTCCTACACAGAAATTTATGAAGGTGGAAAAGAAAAGGTAAAGAGCAGCTATTAAGGGCAGGAAAAGCAAAAAATCGTAAAAGAATGGAAATGTAATCAAAGATACTATCTGGCTCTATAGAAAGTGATATTTTAGGTACCTATTTAATAATATAAATAATGACAATAAAAAACTGAGTATGGAGAAGAGACAGAGGTTATTACAGGAAGTCAATAGATAATGCCTAAATAAATTAAGAAATAGGCGTATTACTTAGAAAAATGAAAACAATCTGCAAGTGTTGGGGTGCAGGGTTATTGTTTACATTAACAATAACATTATCAGATTCTTTTGACATATCAGATTTTTTAACTAATGCACATATGTTAATGATTTATATTTTAATTAATCACAATTTTACTATTAAGTAATTATAAGAATTATATATGAAATAAAGTTATTGTTATTACAGACACTTTTCTTGCTAATAAGAAGTCTTGTCTGTAAAAATATAGACTAAGAAGGTACAGTATGCTTCTCTCCTGTAATAGTAAAGAATCCATCCCAGAATTTACCTTACATTTAACAAAATGAATCAAACGTGTTTGTTTGATAAGAGAAACTATGCAAAATTTCTTTCTACCATGAAAAAAAATGTCACAGATGATGTTTAATGAACGTAAAATCAGAGTCAAGCATATTATTCTCCAAAATTTTAGCTGTTAGCAGTCATAATTAATCTCTCTAATAATCATGATTCTTCTAAACTGATTAGAATTTAAAATGAAATAGCTACCTTAGAATGAATAACTTCTTTTGCCCTTGAAAGAACAAAAATACTTTTCAATATCTATTTCCAAGAATGAAGATACCTACATTCAATATCTATTTCCAAGAATGTATGTTAGACATATCATTTATAATTTTAAAAAATTAAGTAATGGACTGAGAAAACTGGACTTAACAAAAAACCTGAATGTAAAACAGGCAATTTCTTTGGAAAATGTAGGTTCCCCTGCCCCAAAAATGATTCTCTGAAAATTACCATTATCATTTCAGATTGTATTTCATTCTCTGGCTTCCTAGAATCAGAAATAAAATAGAGACCAAGATCTGCAGGGATGTTTATTAAAATTGAACACCATGAAAAAGATCATAATTACTGAATATAAATGACATACTTTTAAAGGACTGGACATTCTTCCCCACATATTCTGTATATTTTTTGTTTAATGAGAAATGGAAGTCATCCATATTGTATTCAGTTTCCAGAATTGTATTAACTGGAGAAGAATTTATTTATGAGAAACTCCTAAGAGCTAAAACAGTAACTATTAAAAGCTAAAGTGAAAACTCACAAATAAATTTCATTTCCTCCTTTAAAAGTGGAAATAATGATAATGATAAATACTTAAATAGTACCAGGTACTGTTCTAAGTGCTTGACAAAGAAACTGAGGCACAGGTAAATTAATTAAATTTCCCAAGGTTTATTCAGCTAGTAAAGGGTGGAACCAGGATTCATACTGGCAATCTGATTTTTAAATGGTACATATCTAAATCAATTTCTTAGAAATTTCTTTTATGATTGGTAAACTTTAATGGAAAACAAATCTATTAATTCTAATGTTATCCTAACTATCTGATTCTTAATCTAAAATCATAAAAACATGTGGCATAGCCTACTATAAACAAATATGTATATTTTATATATATATATATATATATATATATAAATGAACATATAATAAACCATGTCAGGAAAACTAAGTACCCCGAATAATTCTATATGAAAACTCTATTTCCTAGGAACAAATAAAGCAATACATATGTGAAAGTTTCTTTGTAAATTATACTTGGTAAATAACCCATATATTTAAAAGTGCCTTTACTATAATTTGTGAAGAAAATTTTCAAATATATGGAGTGACTATTAAGCAAGTACTTTTTTTTAAACCACCATTAGGGAGTGACTACTGCTTAAGACTGTGATGAAAGAAATAGCTTTATATATGAGACTTTTTACAAAGAGAAGCTGGATTAAAATGTAACAAATAAAGGATGTTATAAATTTAAATAAAAATAAGCATGTAACATATATTGGCTACATATCAATAAAGACTTTTCCTTAACTTACCTGCCAGATAGAGGGCAAATGATATAAATCTGTGGTAGCGAATGAGGAACTGAAGTTGCTCTTCTCTTTGAACAAATGTAGCAAAATAATCAGCTACAGTCTCTCCATAGAAAAAGTAGTTTACACACAGTAGAAAGTACCTACAATTTTAAAACAATTAGCTTCTTTAGATTTGAATTTTTTCCCCCTCAAACTCAACAAAACTATTTTCTACAGTTTGATGATGACAAAAAGTTCAGAACCAAGTCGAGAAGACCAGTTCATGATATATTCCACCAAATGCTTTTTTTCCTGTTTTAAACTTAATTTCAAACTTATCAGTCAATAAAAACTTACTGAATAGTTCATGCCTTTATTTAGCTCAATATCTAAATGCCAGAAACAGATAATTAGGAAACATTGTAGAAAATACTAGACATACACTCACTCTCATACACTCTCAGACACACACACACACAGCATTAAGTTTATAATGAAAATTCACTCCCAGCTACTCACAGGTCTAATGCTTTGTAAAGATCCTAAGCCAAATTCCCACCTGCCCTAGGGAAGATCAACAGGAAAAGAAGGTAGAGGTAATTTGACCTCTAACCTCACCCTCCTGCCCTGCACATACTGGGGTCTTGCCCCCTCTTCTCAATGCTCCAGATGCACTCTAGTTGAGCAGTGACTCAAAAAGGGTAGCTGTGGGGAACGGAGCTAGCAGCGGGTAAAAATCTCTGGAAAAACTTTAAAAACTTGATAAATGGCCTATCCCTTCTCCCAGTTCTGGTATATCTTTGTCCCCGGGGAGAAGTTGAACCCATGAGATTTTGCTGATGGGAGCATGTGTGAGCCAGAAAAAAAGGCTGAGAAACACTGCCTTAGGGTTCCTCCCGGAATCCTCCTTAGAAGGGCAGAGTCCTAGGCAGCCAGGAGGGCAGTAGAAGACGAAAGGGGTGGTTTCCCTCTGGTTCTAATGAATGGAATTATACCCTACTGTTCCCAAAGGGAAGTATTTTAATTTTTATCAGCTGTATTACCATTTTTCTCTCTCCTACAATGGAAACTGTCTGTGTCGCCTCTGTAAGGCTGTCAAAGCCTACTCCAGCCACCAATCCAACTTTTTGGCCACTACTTCCTAATAAATATACACCTTCTGCTCAGGAGGGCCAGGAAGATCTCACCATCTGTGGCACATGCCTCCTCTGTCCCGCATCTGAAACCTGATGGATGCTGCTTCCCCAACCCAGAACACTCTTCTCTAGCCAAAGCCTGTCTTTATTTCAAGTAACAGTTTCTCTCTCACCTTCTCCAAGAAGCCTCTACAATCACTGGAGCCCATCTTGACCTACCTTTTTCTTCCCCCTACACTTAAAATCAATCCTGCACAGTTTAGCTTTTAATTACTCTCCGACTACTTAATCTACCTAACACTCCCTGTACACACTGCCACTCATGAAGAAACTTTCCAGAAGGAAAAATTAAGTGTTAACAAAACCAAGAAACTGTTTTTGACTACTGTAAACCCAAAAAGTGATACGTTTGTTATAATAAGACACTGGCCCCTCTGGCTGATACTAATCAAACAACTATATTCAAAGACATGGCCTGTTAGGTTAATTATGAACTATCATATTATCATGTTTCATGGTCAAGGTCCTGATAACTAAGAAACCTAGAAAGTTTTAAAAATATATAAAGCTTTAAATATTAAAATTATTTGGTGATTTTTATTTACTAATTTTGCATGCATCTGTACATATACAATATTTCAGAGGCTGGTAACTGCCCTGAAATATTTAGCAGGGTGCCTTACGCACTGACCCCAGAGTCTTCCTCATCCCTCTGACTACCCTCCTTGTTGCATGTCACAGGGCCCAGGGCCTGGAGGAGACCAAACCAGAAGCAGCAAAGGTGAGGTCATCCCTCCTCTCACTGCCCTGCCCCCCACCCCCCAACGGCATCCTGGGGCCTATGGGGGCTTTGGAGAAGGTGGGCCAGCCTGCAGGGGTGGATGGGAGGGGAGGAGGGAGACAGACATTCAGCTTGGGCTTTCCCGTTCTGAATAAACCACTGATCACTCAAAAAAAAAAAAAAAAAAGACAAAACAAAACAAAAAAACCCCAAACTATTTTCATATCTCATCTTCAAGTCTTTGTAGAAATATCAAATTTTGTGTGTGGTCTCATATCAACTGAGGGGAAATAAGGCAAAAGATTACACATATTCATAACATTTTACAAAATGAAACTTTCTGTTAAAATTGTAATTATAAAGGATATAAAAATGTGTCAAATATAATGCTGAGGTTTTTAAAAAGGGCACAAGAATAATGTTTATATTCAATTTAAATCAGGTATCTCTACAAAGAGTGAAAGATGAGATATGAAAATAGTTGTGTTGAAATGGGAGAGTTAAAGGTAATTTCCTTCTTTCAAAATTCAATTTCATTCTTTTTTATATTTATTTAAAATCAATCTATAAGGTCAACCATGTAGATACTGATTGATCAGGATGCTTCCTTACAAACTTCAGAAAAGAATCAGATTTTCATATCTGAAACAGTTTTAAGTCACTTACCAGCTTAGTGTTCTAAACCAAGGTAGGTCATAAGAACGATAGACTCTGTAACCTATAGTGATAATTTCATGGAAGCATTTCACTTGGATGCCTAGAACCTGAAACCAAGAGAAAACATTAACATACATTTCTCAATATTTACATTTATGGTTAGTTATTTAATAAGTAGCTTGTTGTCACATGTATTTTAAAAATCTTCAGCCTACCCACTTTTAGTTAGTCTAAATATCAGCAGCAAAAATTCAATATTCAACTTCTCTATAATCAAGTGATATCCCAAAGAGGCAAGCAAAACAATGTTTTATTCAAAAAGTTTGAGAGATCCTTCCCGGGGTAGGAGGTGGCATTGTAGTTTAGAGTTTGAGGGGTGTAGTCTGATTGGGATCACAGCTGACTTGGCTTTATCCCTAATTACTGCTTCATTTCTTGTGGTTGTCCATCTCAAGATGGATGGTCTTTCTGTCCATTTGTTTCTTGAGTTATCCTAGGAAAATGATCATAAGTGAAAGTTTGCTTGTATATATTTTTAACCGTTCAACCTGGTATTCTTGCCAAGGATAAAGATACTATCAGGACAAATGGCTAAAATATCTTTACCCAGTCACCCAGGGGTTTGGGCATGAGCTTTTCATTCTTCCCTCCATGCCAACTCTCCCATAGCCAGCTACACACATCTCTGATCAACCCAAGCAGTGCTTCCTTGACAAATTATAAGCAGCCTTCTACATCTGCAGCCCCACTGGCCAGTCAAGTGAGTCCATGCGGTTCTCTCTGAATAGTGTCCAATACACATGCCTAGTAAATGGGTTTATATTCAAGAATCCCTTTTTGATGGTCTATGTAGCTGTCCTTCAAACTGCTAAATCCACCAATCTGGGTAAAGGTAATTTCTGAGACTGTAGCATCATATCCAGTGTTTGGCTTAAGACAATTCCAAGACTCAAAGAGCAAATGGCAAGCTGAACACTCATCACCGTAAACTAACAGCTTTGTGAATATAGCAGACTTTTTCAACCTCTAGAGAATATACCCAAGGGCTTGTTTTTGTACAACCCTGGAGTTAAGAATGGATTTTATATATATATATATATATATTTTTTTTTTTTTTTTTTTTTTTTTGCGGTACGCGGGCCTCTCACTGTTGTGACCTCTTCCATTGCGGAGCACAGGCTCCGGACGCACAGGCTCAATGGCCATGGCTCATGGGCCCAGCCACTCTGCGGCATGTGGGATCTTCCCGGACCGGGGCACGAACCCGTGTCCCCTGCATCGGCAGGCGGACTCTCAACCACTGCGCCACCAGGGAAGACCCTGGATTTTTTATTTTTAAAGAGTTAAAAATAAAAAACAAAGATTATATGACAGACACATATGTGGCTCCTTAAAGCCTAAAATACAACAATCTGGTCCTTTACAGAAAGAGCTAACCAAAGTCTGCCAAAGAATATACTTTGGGATTTCTTTTTGAGATCGCCACAAACCAGCTTTCCCAATCCTACTACCCAGGATATTCTTAAGCTATTTTTTCCCACTATACCTAGTACATGTCCAATGACATACTTAAAAGAAGTAGTTGTGTCCCCTCAGCCATACAGTAAGAAAATATTATGCCTAACTATTACAAATAGTTCTTTTAAGAAAAACTCATAAATGTGTTATATTATAAACACAAGAGGAAATTTAAATACTGTCCTTCAAATAGCCTTTGTGTGTAACATCAAGTCATTTTTTTAACAGTAATAATCCGAGAATGGGGACAATGCTAGATGTTAAGATAAAATGGCAAAGTCATGTTATTTATAGAACCAAGGGCTTTTAGAATATCAAATGAACTGATGCTACTTCTATGAATACATTTGTTCAAGAGCAACCATTAGCACTATATATGGTGTTTCACTGAAAGAAGAAAAAAAGAATTTTTAATATCACACACATCCATGTATATGGTTGTCACTTATAGCTTACCAGCTACATGGAAACAGCCACATGGATATAAGCACAGGCAGACAAAAAACCTGTGGTAAGGGTGGGGATGGGCTTAGTTGGGGTGAAGGAGAAGGATGTACAGAGTCATGTACATAGGAGAGGAGGAGGATGTTAAGGGAACTACAAGTAGTCCAGAGCTGCTGGAACACAAAGCTGGGGTGAGAAGTAGAGAGAGATGAGTCTGGTCACAGCACCACAGGAAACAGCATGAAAGGCTGCACAAAGGAGTTGGTGCCGATCATGAAAGGACGTGATCAGACGTGAATTTCTGGGGATAACAGAGGTAGAAAGAACTGACTGGAGAAGCAGCAAGAGAAGAGACAGTAAGGCAGGCAAGATACCACCATCCAGATGAGTATGGATAAGTGCCAGAAGAGGGTGGAGTATAAGGAATGAGAGACATCAAGGAGGTAGAACTGACTGGATTTGGTGCTTGAGGAAACTGGGGAGCTAAGGGAGAGAGGGAAACGCAGGACAACACCAGGGAAGGCTTGGTAAAGTAGACAGAGTTATGCAGAATGGCTGGTGATAGAACAGAAGTTCAGATTTAGATATGTTGAGCTGGAACTATGTGTTATCCAAATAAAAGTGCCTATTTTCACTCTAGGAATCTATTTGAAGAAAATAATCCTGCATATGAAAAAGCTTTATATTCTAATATGTTTAGGATAATGTTATTCACAATAAATAAAAACCAGACTATAACCTGAATGTCTAAAAATAACACGCTGCTCTAAATAACTTATGATGTACTACATTTCATTGAGTAGATGAAGGTATTAAAGTTGATGGCTATAAAGACCATGGAGCAACACAAAACATTCAATATTTAGTTTAAAAAGGATACAAAATTTTAGTCACACTATAATTACAATCATGGTTTTTAAAAGAAAAAAAAGATGAAAGGAAATACATCAAATGGCAGTATTAATTGAGTTGTGGTGGTTGATGATAGGGTTGGGGTGATTTTTTTTTTAATTATCTCTTTTCCAAAGTAATTTCAATATACTTTTATAACTCTCACAATGGGAAAAAAACTAATGCACTATTTAAAAATAAGTTAAATAATGTGAATTAAAACAGTTATTATAGGAGTTCCAGGAAGGGGTGGGGGAACCTCATATCTTTTATATGTTCACATCTACCTTTAAATCAAAATACGCTTTAGCAACTCCATCACTTAGAAAGCGTGATTCCAAGCTGTGACTGCAACAATTAAAGCACTATAAATAGAAGGTTGGAGGGAAAAAACTCCTTTTATTTTAAGGAATATGAGTATGAGTTCCATCTTAGAATAGTAACTATCATTTGCTAGAAGTAAGTTTTTAATAAAACTCTCTTGAATTCGTCATTTTTGAGTGCTGATATTATAAGGCAAATGCAAGCTAGGTACAAAATGTACTTCTCAAAATATAAATGACCTAGTCAGGGTTGTGAATGTAAATAATACCTTAAAACACATAAAGGTAGTATCAATTGAGCACCAAGTGTGTGTATATCCATTCATGTTCCCTTAACATAAACATCATAAATACAATTGCGATGGATGAAGACAAATAATAAAAAGGAGGGACATTGTACATATCCCCGAGAGCAGGCCCTCGCTGTTCACTGCTAAACCATGTTCAGCACCCAGGAAATGCGTGATGTTTGTCATGAATGTATTTCTCCTTCTTACTTCTATCACTTTGGGCTTCAAGTGTTTCATACTTCTTTAGATATAAAGGCTTTTATACACAGGGAATCGTTTGCTGTGAAAATCCTTCCTCCAGGGGCTTCCCTGGTGGCGCAGTGGTTGAGAGTCCGCCTGCCAATGCAGGGGACATGGGTTCGTGCCCCGGTCCGGGAAGATCCCACATGCCGCGGAGTGGCTGGGCCCATGAGCCATGGCCGCTGAGCCTGCGCATCCGGAGCCTGTGCTCCGCAACGGGAGAGGCCACAACAGTGAGAGGCCCGCGTACCGCAAAAAGCAAAATCCTTCCTCCAAGGTCTCCCTTCACCCCAGTGAATCCTACTCAACTTTCAAGACCGCAGTGCAGATGCTGGGCACTGGATAAAGTCTGGAAAGTCTCCTGGCTCCCCCCCTTTGCTCTCATAGCATCCAATTCTTGTTTTCAAATGCTTACTGCAGTTTATGATTACATATCTGATCAGTTCTTTAATATGTAGACAGTAAGCTCCATGAGGGCAGACACAGGTGCATTTTTCTCAGCATGACTGCATCATTCCCCAGAACTGCCTGGCATGTAGCAGGCATCCTGAAGCATGTGTTAAATGAATGAATTACAAAGCTGAAAAAATGTGTCTGACTTCATAACTTGTTGGGCTTCCCATATACAACAAAATCCAACTCCCAGAATGGCTTTTGCTTGCCTCTCTAGTCTCATCCCTAGACACTCTCCACATGTATAACTCACAAACCCCCCAACGGACCACAATCTCTCCTTACTACACCCCTGCCCCTGATATCCCCAACTTGGAATGCCCTCCCCCATCCAGTGCTTCTTTATGACTCAGCTTTCACATCACCTCCTCTGGAAGTCTTCCCTCATCTCTCTCTCACACTGGATGAGGTCATTTTTTTGCTGTGCTCTTCCAACAAGATCTATCATGGGGTTTATTCCACTCATTTACTACACCATTTATTCATATGGTTACTTACATGTCTCTGCCATTAGAATGAGTCCCCTGAAGTCAGGGATCTAGCTAACAGTCATATACGTTGAAGTCGTGTGTTTCTGTTCTACCTAACGCTTGGTGCAATGTCTGACACAAAGTTGTGTATCTACTGAATATCACGTATACTTGATACACACTGAATGGCCAATTTGCAAATGGAAAAGATTAGTCCAGGTCATTTCATGAACCAGAAGATGCTTAAAGGAACTAAATTTGTTGCTGTCAAGTCTTGAACCACCTTCTTTTTCATGACATGCTCAAATTTACTTCAATATCAGTGCTGAAAAACAAAGCAAGAGACACTTGGGCAAACACTTACAAGAAGCATCAGCATAAAGGATCCCATATAGATGATCAGGAAAAACAATGAAATCATAGTTAGAGTAAGGATTCCACGAATCCACCAGTTTTTCCACCTAAAAAGGAAATATTTGTAGAGTTAGCATTAACGTGTTCTTAAATTTCTGTGTGTTGTTACAGTAATGAGTTGCCAGACTTACAGGTTTCCCTTAACTATATTTTAGGAATCCCCTATACTTTACCTTATACAATAACAA
Source organism: Grampus griseus (assembly GCF_964374135.1). Classification (NCBI taxonomy): domain Eukaryota; kingdom Metazoa; phylum Chordata; class Mammalia; order Artiodactyla; family Delphinidae; genus Grampus; species Grampus griseus. The sequence continues at coordinate 37,964,574 of NC_138997.1, forward strand.
CAACGCAAACCAACCAAACAAACCAATAGCATTCGCTCACTCACTGAGAGCTAAAGGAAATGTAAAAATCCTGTTAGCCGAAGAAAAGAACTAGTTTTTGCTCCATGTGAACAGGATGAATCACGAGGCTGGGAGGTGAGGTGGCCAACGCAGGTGTGCGCACGTGTCCGCCCGGGGCCACTCAGGTGGGAAGGAGGGGCCAGGTGCACAGCCCTCCCAAAGGGTGTCTGTCCTTCTGTGTGGTGGATAAAAAGAGTACGGATTTTAAGGTGGTGTAGAACAGAGAGCACGGCCTTGCAGTGAGAAAAAGTAAAGAAAGGAAAATGCGGAACTGAAACTGGAAAGCACCATGATTTCAAGGAAATGAGGAAGGTGTGGGGAGGTCCGTCATTGAGGGCAAGGCCAGACTGAAGGTCAGTTCTTTCTGTTGCTCAGCGTGTGCTGCCTGCTTTCCTGCGAGGACAGAGCCTTTCACAGAAAAGTATTCTCTTCTCCTTGGGCCTCTGCTGGTGCTTAGAGCACAGCTTCCCTGAGGCACACCTGGCTGGTCCCCGGTAGACTGAGAATTGACCTCCTCGACCCTCTGCTGTCAGTAAGAGCCTGGGGAGCCCATCTGCCTGCCCTCCATCACCGCAGGAGCCTCACACTTCACCCCCAGTGTACCTTACAAATATTTTCACTCTTTATGTGGCTACGTCATAAGAAATGTCAGCAGCCACTGTATGAAACACCTCAGATCGTTCTAACAACACCTATAGAAGCATGATGCTTTCTGAATCTAAAACTGCTGCCCTCTGAGTTTATTCATTCTACACTCATTTTACATTATACTCACAGTAAAGTTTTTAAATAATTTTCTGATTTCTACTAATTCAAATGCTAACATTTAAATTATATCACAAGAGATTTTGACCCAACGTATAGTAGCATATATGCACTGTATTCTAAGCACAAGCCCTCGTTCTCCTCTCTGTAACAGAAATATTAGCTGATTTCATCCATTTATCGAATACTGATTACACTCCCTGCTTTCAATCACTCTCCTATATAGCCTAGATACCCCTAACTACTCTTCCTCAAATATCCCTTTGATCATGTCCACACAAGACCTAAAATGCCAACAGTAAGTCCAAACTCTTTTATATAGTTTCCAAGGTTTTTCACATGGTGGTCAAATTGTACTTACCCAACTTTATTTCCCTCTACTGTTATAAGTATGTAGACTCATACATTTTTCATGAGACTGTAAGCTTTGGGGCTGAACTGAAATGAATGCAGAATCAAAAATGCTACAGCTGAAAGGTTCTATTTGACTTAATAGAACGAACTCTTTGAGGATGAATGAATGGATTAGGAAACTGGGCTAGGTCGCACAGCTAGTCAGAGGTAAATAAAAGACCATAAGCCAGTCTCCTGATAATAATCCTGTCTTCCTTGCACGAACCTCAGAAATGTACTTAGCCCTCCTTCATAACTGATTCTTAGACTCAGAATTACTGAGAACCTCTTCTAGAGAAGAGGACACTACCCAAGTGTCAGAAATCAGACTCTGGTGGGAGTTGAAAGGGCCAAGTGTACCTCTAATGTTAAAGGGGTGGCTCTGACCAGCAGAGAACGGTAGCTTCTGAGAACCAGAGATTTAAACAAAGACCTACTCTCTTTTATTATACAGATGTTACTCCAGGCAGAAAAATTCCCCTCCCCAACAAGACTTAATTGCCTTATTTTAATTTAAATGACTCCCCAAATCTCCCAAGAATACCTAACACAAAGTTAAGCACATAAAAGCACACACTTAAACTTAATATATATATCCATTGATACAGTAACCCAAAGTTATCTCTCAGGGGAGAAGCACTGAGTTCAAAACAGAGCACTGATATGTAAAAGAATATGTACCATTGTAACTAAAATCCAGAGGAAAGTCTGGTTCCGAATTCAAAATTCTTGATTTCCTTTACCATGCCACCATGATCACATTAGAGTAAGCCTTAATTTTGAGTCCAAGTCATCACCTCACAGATTGTTTTAGGTAAAGGAACTCAGAATCAGTAGGGAAATCCATTCAAGTCTCATGTTTCCAGGACCTATATGAGCTAGAAATGAAATTTCTAAAAAGTATATAATTAAGCAGCGTCCTTTAAAGTGATTATCTAAAGTGGTTACACATTTATTGCTCAAATCAGTTATGTGATGCACAATGTCTTACTGTTACTACAACTCTTAAGGGGTTTTTATTTCAAAAGTAATAAAAATTTGGGCTTCCCTGGTGGCGCAGTGGTTGATAGTCCGCCTGCCGATGCAGGGGACACGGGTTCGTGCCCTGGTCCGGGAAGATCCCACATGCCGCGGAGCGGCTGGGCCCGTGAGCCCTGGCCGCTGAGCCTGCGCGTCCGGAGCCTGTGCTCCGCGACAGGAGAGGCCACAACAGTGAGAGGCCTGCGTACCGCAAAAACAAAAAAAGTAATAAAAATTTATTGGCTTTTTTTTTTTGGCCATGCCACACAGCATGTGGGATCCTAGTTCCTCGACCAGGGATCGAACCCATGCCCCTTGCAGTGGAAATGCGGAGTTTTAACCACTGGACCGCTGGGGAAGTCCCAAAAGTAATAAAATTTTTAAAAAAATTTTCCTAGTGGTACAAGCATAATGAGAAAGACCTAGGTTGGCAAGGCAGTTCACCTGAGCCAAGAATTAGGGCACAGAAGCACTCTTCAAGAACAAACAAGAACTTGGTGGGCCATCTAGCAAAGAGCAGGGGTTTTGAGAAAGTCTATCTACCAGCCTTAGAAGGAAGTTAACGGGATGTGTGCAAGTTCCCAGGGACAAAGAAGATGGCATTATAGAGTACAAGAGCACCAGCAAGACTATGCCTGGGTATTTCCACGGTTTCTCAACCTTCAATAGTAACATTTGAGCCAGATCATTCTTTGTTGTGAAGAGTTGTTCTGTGTACTGTAGGATCTTCCCTGGCCTCTACCTACTAAGTGCCAGCAGCACCATCTCTTTTTTTTTTTTTTTTTGCAGTATGCGGGCCTCTCACTGCTGTGGCCTCTCCCGTTGTGGAGCACAGGCTCCGGACGCACAGGCTCAGCGGCCATGGCTCATGGGCCCAGCCGCTCCACGGCATGTGGGATCTTCCCGGACTGGGGCACGAACCCGTGTCCCCTGCATCGGCAGGCGGACTCTCAACCACTGCGCTACCAGGGAAGCCCCAGCAGCACCATCTCTTATTGTGACAACCTAAAATGTCTCCAGACACTGCCAAATGTTCACTGGTTGGGGGAAGGTACAAAATCCAAGGCATTGCCCCTTCCAGAGAGAACTACTAAGTTAGATTCATTGCTGAAGAAGCTCTTTACTAAAGGAGACAGCCAGACTTCACTAGCTAATGAATATTCATTTCCACAGACCCATACACGGGTCAAGAAACAGACTGGGACAACTGCCAAGTGACTGAAGACCTTTCACGCTCTTTCCAATTTCAATGGCTTATGCTCTTTCTGGCATTATATATTAGAGCCTTAAAAAATGAACATAAATTTTGACCAAGGAATTTCACTTTTAAAGTTTTATACTAAGAAAATAATTATTGATTCTAAATAAAAGTTAGCTATAAAGAAATATATTTAAAGCAGAGTTGGTTTTGTGAAAATTTAGAAATTGGCTAAATGTCTAGCAGTTGCTGTTTAAGTTAAGTAAGTTGAACTATAGCTCTACAAAGAAATATATCATACAGTCATTAAAATATTTACACATATTTCAGGATGTTGTTCCTAATACCATGGAATGAAAATGAAAATAACAAGGCAGAAAACAGTACAGTGCTATTTTTACATTACACACACAGGCACACACATGCACACAATGTAAAAAAAAAGTTTCAAAGATAAACATCACAGTATTTTAAATATTAATGTCTTGGTAGGAGGATTATAGGGTTTTCTTCGACAAACCATGTACATTCCTTATACAATTAGTATTTTTAATCCTATGCATCTACAATTTCTAAATCTTTGTAAGGCAGACTATTTGGGGTATTAAAAAGAGGCTAAAATGTGTAAAATGTAGATTTTAAAACATTTATTTAATCTTTACAGAGAAGTTTCTCAAAAAGATTGAAACTAGTCATATATTATCTGCTGTTAAAACCAATTCTTTCATAAATAGAGCACAATGCCTAGGTTCAGAATGTGGCTCTATCACTTGCTAGCTACACGACCCTTGATATAAAACATTTCTGTGCTTCAGTTTCTCCATTTATACAGTTACAGGGTTGTTGTGAGAATAAATTAGTCAACACATATAAAGTGCTTGGAGCAGCACCTAGCAAATATACATGCTCAATAAATACCAGCTACTACTACTTGCCATTGTTGCTTTATGCCAGGAAAAAAAAATTATTAAGGAAAATCTTGTTATGAGTGACACAAAGGAATCCAGCATTATTCTTATATAACATCAATATGAAAAAAAATCCAGATCTGAGAAAGACCAGGTGAGATTTTTAAAAAAAGGTACATCTGTGAACTAGGTCATGAAAACAACTGGGAACAAGAACTACTAAAATGATAACCATGCTTTTAATAATGGACAGCAAAAAACTATATATCTATTGGCTAAAAATTATGAAAATTTTGTTTTGAACCAATTTATTCTACTATGATCATCCTCTAGGAAATTAAAAATCAGAAAAGCTCACATTATATTCACTAGATATGACTAAATCAGTATTTTTCAAACTCCAATTTATGACCCATGGGTAGTAAAATCAATTTAGTAATCCAGCGTATTTTTGTTCAATAACATAGAACAGCTATCAAAAATAAAAGAAATCAGAGAGCATCACACATAGCAATGGCAAGAATTGCTTTATAACATTTTTACAGCAGTTAAAATATACATTTGTGTGTCTCTTGGGGCATGGTGTAAAATGGACCTCTTACCGTGTGTAACAGTATTAAAAACTTGAAAAAAGAGTGTTCTGTACCAATATTTCAGGTTTCATATGTTAATCTTGATATTGTATTTATTTTGCTTTTATAAATTTTATAATTCATATTACAAAGACTACAATGAAGGGCAATATAAAATTAGCTGAAATTGGGTGGTTATTAAACATTTAAAAGTATAGCACAAATATAAAGTGGTAAAGGGTTGTAGAGTTTTGGACAATGATTTTAAACTCTGTTAAAAGTAAAAAAAATACCTATTTCCATCTGGCATTTGAAAAACAGGGAACAGAGAATATAGAATTTTCTTTTTTAGATGTTCCAATACCAGAAAAGGCAACCTGATTTGGTAAATGGGTCACTGGCTTCAGAAACCTGTCAGACAAGGGCAGAAATGCCAGGTCCACAACTTGCTAGCTCTGTAACCTTCACCAGTTAACCTCTCAGACTTGGTTTTCTCACACTTAACAAGATTTTAAGGATGAACGAAAGGATGTACATCAAGCCTCTAATACTGTGCTCATATATGGTGAAAAAGTGTAAAGCCTCCTCTCATAGCTCTAAAACTCACCAAAAGTGAAATTTATTACATTGGACATGGTCCAGGATAACCTCACAGTTTATCTTGTGTACCCATTAGATTCATCTTCAAACAACCTTACCTTGAAGACAAACCAGATAGAGCTTTCTTGAGGATCTCAGGGGTTCTATCTGAGGATGGTGGAATTTCTGGAATATCAGAATCTGTTCTGGAATCCAAATCTCCATATCTGTCATCAATATCTGTTTCCTGAAATTAAAGAAAAAAGAAAATCACTTTGCAAAATAAAAGGAAGAAAAAGCACATGCTTGCCAATGCATTTATTTATTGCTCAGTGTGCCAACTCTCATTTACATAACTTAAAACAAAAAAATAACTATTAACTTACCTTGAATATCCAAGCACTGTTGTACATCCTAGTTAGGAAAGTTTGATTATCTTTGCTAAAGTCTATCAATATAAAGGATTAATTTAAACAAAAGACACAAAAAGAAACTCTTATATTATCTAAATCAGAAATTTTCCACAGAATCAAACATTCATTGTTTTTCTACTTAACAAAGAATATGGTGTTAATGCCACATAGATTCTGATCAACTGTACATAGTCTCTTTTCTTATTTGATTACAATCAAAGCATCAACAACAAGAGAAATGTCTTACACTGGCATAGCATTTTAGATAGATAGATAGATAGAGAAGCCGAATCCAGCCTCTGTACCCCGACCCTGAGTTAAATCTCAGACAGTTCTGGGTGAAGTAGAAAAGAATAGCTTTATTGCTTTGCCAGGCAAAGGGGGCCACAGTGGGCTAATGCCCTCAAAACCCATGTGTCCCAACGTGGAGAGGGTAGTGAGAAGTTTTACAGTAATGGGGTGTGATCAGCTTGTGGACATTCTTCTGATTGGTTGGTTGATGTGGTAAGTAGAAGTCAGCATCATCAACCTTAAGGTTCCAACTGGTCTGGGGTCTACGTGCTTGTGGGAAGCATACCGTCATTAATTGTTAACTCTTCCCACCTGGAGGGGGTTTCAGTATCTGCAAAACAGCTCAAGATACTGTTGTGTGTATCCATTGATGGGGAACCAGGACCCTGCCCCAAGGCTGCACTATTGTTTCTCTTGACTGTTTCTCCCTTGTCTCACATCCCCTCCATTCCCTAATTAACAACTGCTTGAATCTGCCCATTGGAACTCAGAGAAGGTCATGGAGGCTGAATGAAGGCTATTTTCTGCAATCAGAGAAATGGGGGGACACAGAAAGTCTTTGTGCCCAAGAGCCCCACAGGGCCCTGCTCAGTATCAATCCCCCCTTTTCTTTGATATTCCTCAATCTTGAGAACAGATGTTGGACAAGGAAGGGAATAACTGTTTTGGATAGAGACATTAATCATAAACTCAGCAGAGGAACTTGGTTTCAGGGGACTTGGTTTTAATCTCCCTTTTTTAACTTTCCCTGAATCTTTTAGGGAATAGGGTGACAACCGCTCTGACTACTTCCAGCTGAAATGGGGCATAGTCCTGCCTCAATTTGGGACACCGAGTTGGAAATATTACTGAGTTCCAAGTCCTGGATCTGAGTTTAGTATGATTAAGGTCTCAATCCCCTGGGAATTTAAGCCTGAAACCCAGTCTGGACCTGGCTCTTTAAGGGAGACTTGTAGCCAGGTAGCCAGTTGTCTAATTTTATCTAACTAGGTTTTAACTTCTGATATGGTATTCAGATATATATAACAGGAGCCATTGGCCATTAAATATGTCTCCTCTTTTGTTGTTAATATCTGATCTAAAGCAATTTTATTGTCTAAAAAGTTTAATAGTTACAAGGGGATACCTTGAAACCATAAGGTTGCAGTTACCAGTGGACACTGTTTTGAGATTGGCTGGTGCCATCCCCTAGGTCTGACACAGCTCAGAAAATTCAAGCTCTCAGCAATACAGGAACATGTCTGAAATCACATCCATATGTCTGAACCAACAGCTCCTCCATTTTGACTTCCAATTGCATTTCTCTTCTTAATGGCCAAAGCAGATGTCACCGTTAATGATTTCAGTGCTTTTCTAGATATGAGAAGATGCAAGAATTTGGGCTCATAAAATCTTCTGAAAATATCTAACTATCTAAAGCCCTGTTCTGCCAGTTTTTCTCAGAGCAGAGTGACTCATTCCTGATCTCCACCCTGAATTCCTTTCAGGGGGTGTTGAAGGTCAGTGGCCACAGTGGCCATTGGCCTAATCCTTGCAGAGGCAGATGGCAATTTGCAGTTGGCAGAGCCCCTTCAGGATCATAAACTTGACCATGGTTTGGGGGGCATTTCATGACCATTTTGTCCCACAGTGCTAGGAATGCTCATTCCCAGGTCTGGCAAAGATTTTGCTGATAGGCCACTCAATGTGCTCTTACTTACTGGACTAGGCCTTACTAGTAACCAAAAGTCTCTGGGCCACCTGTCTTACTAGTCTCTTATGGTCCAGGAAACTATTCCCTCTTGTTGCTTCTTCCCATATCTAGTTACACTATTACAATCATTGATCTCATATGGAACTATACATCATCATTTTATCAGAGGCTCAGTCACACATTTGGTAATGCAAGAAACAACAATTTTGCAAAACAGGCAATATAAAAAACAATATAGCTAGCAGATTAGTAAGGTCATAATTCAGAATATAAGTTAAGAACTTCCATTAGGTGCAGCCCAGTATATCCCAGGTCTTCTGACTTAGTCTGTTCTGTACCAATCCTCATCTTTAAGGGAAATTATATATTGGCATTATCCATAAGGCACCCAGCCCAGTTTCCTAGTGTTACTAGTCTGGTTATCCCTAGTATGGGTTTAATTGTCCCCAACATAAGTGACCCTTTAAATTTGAATGAACATAACCTGGTGTTAATCTCCTGGTGTTAATCTCCTAGATCATGGAGCATCTGATCTTTATCCAAAGATTGATTACAAAGTTAGGCTTCAGAAACAAACTTAGAGTGTTCTTCTGACAATTTAATTAAATTTTGGAACAATATAACATAACCACAAGGAACTATCTGGGAAGTAAGTCTTGGTAAGCACAGACATTAATTAACAAAACTAGAATTTAATATTCAGTGAAACATAATTTTTTTCTAAAATTGCCCCCATGTTCATCAAGTATAGCCAAGACTAATTTGTTTCTAAAATAAGATTGGTCCATTGACCACATAGGTTCTTCCACATTGACTCTGGTGTAATTCCTCAGAAGAAGTCTCAGACTAAATTTCCAAAAGGCCTCTCAAGGCCAAGAAAGCCATATCAAAGGCCTGCCATCAGATTTTGCCTAGGTTGATTTCTCTCTTTTAGAGGTCCCCAAAATATCAAGATTTCTGCACATGCCAGGAGACAGTTTTTCTCATTCGCCTGATAAGGCTGCTCAGAACCCAAGAGTCTCCAATTTTTGAAGGGAACAGGCAGAGGGAAAAGAAAAATATCTCAATTTTACTCACAGAGGTGTAATTTACCAAATTGTTGCAAATCATAACCAACTTGAGGGGAAGTTTTTTTCCTATATCTGGAAAACACAGATCAAAGCCAGTAACATTTCAGACAAAACCCATAAAAATTATAACCATATTCACCAGTTCATTTAGTAACCAATCCTCTTGTTAACTTTTTATGAAACCATCAAGCTTTCCCTTAGGATTTTTTTTTTTAATTTCTTACCCAGTTTCCCAGTACAACCTGAGATTTATCAAAATACAAAATAATAACTGTCTACAAATCATAGACTTAAAAAGTCATGGTTAAACATTTGATCACAATGGGATTGACAAAAAGAAACTTAGTTATTGCTGTAACGTGCAACATTTTTAAATAACTAGAATTACGACTGATAACATTTTACAAGGACATACTAGATTTTTAGGAATGCCATGTAATTTAACATACTAATTAAATATTTCTCTCTGAGATGCCTCGGCCTTCTAAAGCATCTTAACGTTAGTTGGAGGTTGAAAGAACTTTTAGAATCTGTCACACAATACTTATTTCATTTAACCAAAGTGAAGAGACTTCAAAAGCAAATATAGATCGCTTAAAGGCAAAGAAACTCACGAGCTGTCGTCAAAAGCAGTATTCTAAGAAAACTTTGAAGGGAGAAACCGAATCTGAATCTGGTCTTGCTCTAGCCCACTCCCAACAAAATCCATCTACCTAACTAGATTTAATAATCCAATCTTAGAAAATCCTGACCGCGCACAATTCTCAAAACATGTGCTTTCTTATGGAGAATATCCCAGGGTGGCACCAAATACCTTTAGATTCCTCCTTTAGTCTCCTCTCTGCCAAGGGAAGCCAACATTCACTAATTAATGTTTCAGTATCTTAATATTTTATTTGGAAATGATCTATCTATTCAATAAACTTCCATCATTTAACTTAACTCTAAATTATTAAGCTACCAAGCAGCTGAAAAGATTATTCTTAAGTACACATTCCTAAAACAATTATTCCTAAAGAGTTTTACCCAAAAGCTCTTATCTCACTTGCATTACTTAACATTGATAACTCTAAAGAAAGGTCTATATTAATCAAACCAACAAGCTTAAGCCACCTTCAATAGCAAATATCAGTTCAGTACTGAATAATCCCCAGATCATGTGGTCCCAAAATTTATCTTGGCCATTTTCTACACATTTAGATTTAATTTGTAAGTGCTCAATTTTAAGTGAATTAAATAGAGCTCATTTACAAGTTAACTTTTACATAAAGACAACCAGAATCTCAGTTTTTCCACTTGATTTTAAAAAGGCTTCCCCCCTCTGCCCCCCATCTTTTTTTTTTTTTTCTACAGATAGTCTAGATAAGATAAGTATTCCTGAGGGTCTGGGCACAGTGGTCTCTCGAAGTTTTGTAACAATACCCTGGGGGGCAGGGGGCGGTTACAAGATGGAACAGAACTCTGGTTACCCATAACAAGGCTTGTCCCAAAGGGAAAATCCCAACCAGCATTCTGCCACAGGCAAAGCCTGACACTACAGGGAAGGATTCCCTGGTATTGTCTCATGTGAGCCCTGTTATTTAGCAAAGACATCTCGACCAGTCAATATAAGTACTGACACACATACATACAAACAACAAACACGGTCCCACAAACAAAAGATCAGACAAGGTGTAGCCCAAAGATTCCATTTCCACTCCCAGACTGAGAACTCAAAATGGCTTGCAATGATTGGGTAGAATTTTCCCATCCTGTGCAAGCCTGAGTGGCGTACCCCAAAACAATATCCACAAAAACACAAACAACAGATAAACTACGGCCACACAGACAGAATATCAGAGGAGGTATAGTTTAAAAATTCCACTTCCATTCCCAGAGAAAGGCTTGCAAATAGATTGGGTCAGTTCTTGAAAGAGAACAAACCCGGAGGTGGCTCTCAGGGAGCCCAGAGTGGCTAGCCCAGATGGAGTGGAGAGAATTACCAGCCTTTCCATTCCTGTGACAAAACAATTCTACCTGAAGAATAGTATAATAATTTAGGCCACCATGCAAAGGCCACCTCTCCTCACTTTTAAGAATATACTTTGGCCAAACAGAATTACAATAGAACCTTATTCTTTTTAGTCATAGATTCATAGTTATAGGTCGACCAATCTGCCAACATTTTCCCGGGGGGCTATCAGATGGAATACAAGAAGAAGCGCTTCCCATGTTGAGTCAAATTAAACAGCCTCGCACACAAAATGGAAAGCAAAACCAGAATCCTCGCCGCCAAACAGAAGCCACACACACACAAAAAGAAACAAACAGCCCAAGGCTCAAACTGGCTTCCAACTCCCACTAACCCGGTGGCCTTGGATCTTCCTAATGGAAAAATCCCCAAACGGGAACCAGAGGTTCGCCAAACAGACCAAACCAAGTGGCCTCAGCAATGCAAGCTGAGGGGGCTTACCAAAACACTGGCAGAGGTGTCGTAACATCCCAAACGCTACTTTTCTGCTTCCCCAAAACAATTCCTTGGAGTAGGAAGTCCAGGGCAGTGAGGGGGGAGGAAGAGAGGAATGTCCTCAAGGCAGAGATGGCCTTGGCAGCTGCTAGGGTGGTCCCTCTTCTGCCCTACTCCCGCCTTGGAGTTCCAGCTGCCAGGATGGCGGACAGGATAAACTGGGGCTTGGCCTTTCCAGGCAAGAGTCCCAGGCGATCTGGCCTCTAAAGGAATTCTCCAACCTTCTGCTCTCTTGAAAGAGGCTGGCATGGAGAAAACCTCGGAGCGTCCAATCAAGCCAAGGGACCCCCCACCCCGACCTGGGACTGTCCCTAAGTCAGTCCCACGCTGCACACCAAAATTGAAGCCAAATCCGGCCTCTGTACCCCGACACCGAGTTAAATCTTGGAGACAGAGTTTTGGGTGAAGTAGAAAAGAATAGCTTTATTGCTTTGCCAGGCAAAGGGGGCCACAGCAGGCTAATGCCCTCAAAACCGTGTGTCCCAACTTGGAGAGGGTAGTGAGAAGTTTTACAGTAATGGGGTGTGATCAGCTTGTGGACATTCTTCTGATTGGTTGGTTGGCAGTGAGCTAAGTAGGAGTCAGCATCATCAACCTTCAGGTTCCAACTGGTCTGGGGTCTACATGCTTGTGGGAAGCATACCATCATTACTTGTTAGCACTTCCCACCTGGAGGGGATTTCAGTATCTGCAAAACAGCTCAAAGGTATGGTTGTGTGTATCCGTTGATGGGGAACCAGGACCTTGCCCCAAGCCTGCACTATTGTGTCTCTTGACTGTTTCTCTCTTGTCTCACATCCCTTCCCTTCCCTAATTAACAACCGCTTGAATCTGCTCACTGGAACTCAGGGAAAGTCATGGAGGCTGAATGAAGGCTATTTCCTGTAATCAAAGAAATGGGGGACTCAGAAAGTCTTTGTGCCCAAGAGCCCCACAGGGCCCTGCTCTGTATCAATCGATAGATAGGTATAGATATGTAGATATATAGATATACACACATATATATATGTATGAATATATATATATATATACACACACACACATATATAGTTTTTTTAAGTGTTTAAACTTCCATCATTTTATTAGACCCTCAAGAGACAATCACGGCCAAGACGGTGGAGTACAAAAACCTTGAGCTCACCTCCTTTCATGGGCACACCAACTTTACAACTATTAACAGAACAACTACTGATGAGAGTGATAGAATCTACCAGAAAAGATCTTCTACAACTAAAGATCCAAAGAAGGAACCACAGGAGATGGGTAGGAGGGGCAGTGTTGTGGTATAGTCAAGAGCCATACCACTAGGTGGGCAACCCACAAACAGAAGAATAATTACAATTGCAGAGGTTCTCCCCTAGGAGTGAAGGGTCTGAGCCCCACACATTAGGCTCCCCAGCCTGGGGGTTTTACACGGGGAAAACGAGCCCTCAGAACACTTGGCTTTGAAGGCCGGTGGACTTACTTTTGGGAGACCCAGAGGCTGTGGGAAATAGAAACTCCATTCTTAAAGAGTGCACAGAAAACTTCTCACACTCTGGGACCCAGGACAGAGGCAGTAATTTGAAGGGAGCCTGGATCAGATCCATCTGCTAATGTTGGCAAGTCTCAAGTAGAGGCAGGAGACAACTGGAGTTTGCCCCAGGGAAGCAGACACTGGTGGCAGCCATCTTGGGGAGCTCCTTCTACCATGTAGAAGTGTCCATCTAGAATTCTGATGCTGTCGAGTGATGCTGGATGCTGGCAAATGTCCATCTGGAATTCTCCTTCTAGCTTACTAGCCTTGGGACCCCGTCTGCCACCCCACCCCACCCCCACCCACCAGGCTACAGGCACCAGTACTGGGATACGTCAAGCCTAGTAAGTAGCTGAGCATGTTACTTGCAGCCCCTCTGAGCCCACAGCCACCCGTGGACACATCCCTGTCCACCAGAGGGCCCAGGACCTGGCGCCATACACCGGTGCCCAGGCACTAGACTCAGAACCCCCATGGCCCTACAGCCAGAGACCCTGGAACCCAGCTCCACACACCAGTGAGCAGGCACTGGCCCCCAAATGCTATGGGTTTAGGCCCTGCCCACCAGTGAGCCACCTCTAGCCTCAGGACAAGCCAGCCACACCCACCAGCAGGACAACACCAGCTCTGAGACACCCCTCAGCCAGTCACTCCTGGATCTGGCCCCACTAACCAGGGGGCTGACACAAGCTTCTGGACACCCTGGGTTCCACACCAGCTATGTCAGGAACCAGTCCCAGCCAATAGCAGTCTGACACCAGTTCTGATGCCTAGGCCCCACAACCTCCCACCCCAGAATCTCGCTCTGCTCATCAGTGAGCCAGCACTAGCCCTGGGACCCCCTGGGGTTCTGCACCCAGTGACCTTGTGACCCAGCCCTGCCAAACAGCAGCTGGCAGCCTGTGCACATGGCAGGGTCCAGCAACCAACTGGACGAGGGGCCAGCCATGCCAACCAGACCACCCCCATTAGACAGCCCTCCATGAGAGAAGGTGCCATGCAGTCCACATAGGGGGCATGCTTATAGTATATAGCTCTGATGATCAGAGGGGAATGTGCTGATAGGACATCTCCTACAAAGAGCCACTTCTCCAAGGTCAAATGTAACCAGTCTACCAGATACATAGAAATAATAACAGCAAATTAGGCAAAATGAGGCAACAGAGGAACATGTTCCAAATGAAGAAACAAGATAAAACCCTGGAAGAAGGCTAAGTGAAGTGGAGATAGGCAATCTACCCAAGAAAGAGTTCAGGGTAATGATCATAAGACTATCAAAGAACTTGGAAGAAGAATGGATGAGTGAGAAGTTAGAAGTTCATAACAAAGAGTTAGAAGATATAAAGGAGAACCAAAAAGAGATGAAGAACACAATAACTGTAATGAAAAATACACTAGAAGGAATCAACAGGAGATTAAATGATACAAGGGAACAGATCAGTGAACTGGAAGACAGAATAGTGGATACCACTGAAGCTGAACAGAAAAAAGAAAAACAAACAAAAAGAAATGAGAACAGTTTAAGAGAGCTCCACTTCAACATCAGGCATACTAATATTTGCATCACAGAGGTCCCAGAAGGAGAAGAGAAATAGAAAGGGGCAGAGAACATATTGGCAGACATAATAGCTGAAAAGTTCCCTAACCTGGAATAGGAAGCAAACATACAGGTCCAGGAAGCACAGGGCATCCCATACAGGATCAACCCAAAGAGGAACACACCAAGACACATCATAATTAAAATGGCAAAAATTAAAGATAAAGAGAGAATATTAAAAGCAGCAAGGTAAAAATCAACAAGTTATATAAAAAGGAACTCCCATAAGTTTATCAACTGACTTTTCAGCACAAACTCTGCAGGCCAGAAGGGAGTGGCACGATATACTTAAAGTGTTGAAAGGGGAAAACCTAGCACCAGCAATACTCTACCTGGGAAGGCTTTCATTCAGATTTGATGAAGAGATGAAAAGTTTTGCAGACAAGCAAAAGCTAGAAGAGTTCAACACCACCAAATCATCTTTACAAGAAAAGTCACAAGGACTTCTCTAAGAGAAAAAGAAAAGGCCACAACTAGAAACATGAAAACTACAAAGGAAAAAGCTCATTGGTAAAGGCAAATATATAGTAAAGGTAGTAAATCAACTACATACAAAGCTAGTAGGAAGGCTAAAAGACAAAACTAGTAAAATCATCTATGTCTGTAATAAGGAGTCAAGGAATACACAAAACAAAAAGATGTAAAATATAATGTTGAAAACAGTCATTGTAAGGGTTGGTGAGAACAAATGCACTGTTGTTAAAATGTATTTGAAATTAAGAAATCCGCAACTTAAGACAATCATGTATGTATACAGATTGCTATGTATAAACCTGATGATAACTAGAAACCAAAAATCAAAAATAGACACACACACAAAAAAGAGGAAATAATCCAAACATAACACTAAAGATAATCATCAAATCATAAGAGACAACAAAAGAAGAAAGGAACAAAAAAGAACTGCAAAAACAATTTAAAAAATGGCACCAAGAACATACATATCAATAACTACTTTCAATGTAAATGGACCAAATGCTCCAATCAAAAGTCACAAAGTGACAGAATGCATATAAAAACAAGGCCTGTATATATGCTGCCTATAAGAGACTCACTTCAGATCTAAAGACACACACAAGACTAAAAGTGAGGAGATGGAAAAAGGTATTCCATGCAAATGGAAATCAAAAGAAAGCCAGGGAAGTAATAATTATATCAGACAAAAATAGACTTTAAGACAAAGACTGTTATAAGAGACAAAGAATATTACATAATGATATTATCAAGTGATCAATTCAAGAAGATATAACAATTGCAAATACATATGCACCCAACATAGGAACACCTAAATAAATAAGGCAAATATTAACAGACATAAAGGGAGAAATTGACAGTAACACAAAAATAGTAGGGGACCTTAACACCCCACTTATATTAATGGACAGATCATTCAGACAGAAAGTCAATAAGGAAACACTGGCCTTAAATGACACATTAAGCCAAATGAATTTAATAGATATATATAGAACATACCATCCAAAAGCAGCAGAATACACATTCTTTTCAAGTGCACGTAGAATACATTCTCCAGGATAGATCACAAGCTGCACGTGTTAGGGCACAAAACAAGCCTTGATAAATTTAAGGAAACTGAAATCATATCAAGCATCATTTCTGACTACAACACTATTTCAATTACAAGAAAAAAATGCAAAAAACCACAAACACGTGGCTAAACACAAAAGGCTAAACAATATGCTACTAAACAACCAATGGCTCACTGAAGAAATCAATGCAGCCAAAAATAAATAAATAAATAAATAAATAAATTTATTTGAAAAAAACTCCAACAAAAATGTCCAGGACCAGATGGCTTCACAAGTGAATTCTAACCAAACATTTAGGGAAGAGTTACCATCTATTTTTCTCAAACTATTCCAAAAATTTGCAGAGGAAGGAATGCTTCCAAACTCATTCTATGGTACCAGCATCACCCTGATACCAAATCCAGAGAAAGATATCACAAAAAATGAAAATTACAGGTCAATATCACTGATAAACATAGATGCAGAAATCCTCAACAAAATATTAGCAAACTGAATCCAACAATATATTTAAAAGATCATACACCATGATCAAGTGGGATCTGTCTCAGATGCAAGGATTTTTCAATATCCACAAATCAATCAACATGATACAACAACAAATTAATAGACTGAATAATAAAAATCATATGATTGTCTCAATAGATGCAGAAAAAGTTTTTGACAAAAATTTTTATGTAAAACACCCATTTATGACAAAAACTGTCAACAAAGTAAGTATACAGGGAGCATACCTCAACATAATACAGGCCATATATGATAAGCCCACAGCTAACATCATACCTAACAGTGAAAAGCTGAAAGCGTTTCCTCTAAGATCAGGAACAGGGTGAGGATGCCCACTCTTGCCACTTTTATTCAACACAGTATTGGAAGTCCTAGCCATAGCAATCAAACAAGAAAAAGAAATAAAAGGAATCCAAACTGGAAAGGAAGAAGTAAAACTGTTACTGTTTGCAGTTGACATATTATACACAGAAAACCCTAAGGATGCCACTAAAAAACTACTAGGGCTCATCAATGATGATAAAGTTGGAGAATACAAAATTAATATACAAAAACCTATTGCATTTCTGTACACTAACAGTGAACTACCAGAAAGAGAAATTGAGGAAACTATCCCATTTACAATCACATCAAAAAGAATAAAATACCTAGGAATAAACTTTCCTAAGGAAATAAAAGACCTGTACTCAGGAAACCATAAGACACTGATGAAAGAAATTGAAGACGACACAAACAGATGGAAAGATATACCATGTTCATGAATTTGGAAGACTAATATTGTTAAAATGACCATACTACCCAAGGCAATCTACAGATTCAATGCAATCCCTAACAAAATACCAATGGCATTTTTCACAAAAGTAGAACAAATAATTTTAAAATTTGTATGGAATCACAAAAGACCTCAAATAGTCAAAACAATCTTGAGAAAGAAGAATGGAGCTGGAAGCATCACATTCCCTGACTTCATACTATACTACAAAGCCACAGTCATCAAAACAGTATAGTACTGGCACAAGAACAGACACATAGATCAATGGAACAGAATAGAGAGCCTAGAAGTAAACCCAGGCACTTATGGTCAATTAATCTATGACAAAGGAGGCAAGAATATACAATGGAGAAAAAACAGTCTCTTCAATAACTGGTGCTGGAAACTGGGCAGCTACATGTGAAAGAGTGCAATTATAACGTTTTCTCATACCATATACAAAAATAAACTCAAAATGGATTAAAGACCTAAATGTAAGACTGGAAATCATAAAAATCCTATAAGAAAACACTGGCAGAACACTCTTTGACATAAATTGTAGCAGTATTTTTTTGGATCAGTTTCCTAAAGCAAGGAAATAAAAGCAAAAATAAATAAATGAGACCTAATTAAACTTAAAGACTTTTGCACAGCAGTGAAAACCATCAACAAAACAAAAAGACAACCTACTGAATGAGAGAAAATATATGCAAATGTTGTGACTGATAAGGGATTAATATCCAAAATATATAAACAGCTCATACAACTCAATATCAAAAAATCTAAACAACTCAATCAAAAAATAGGCAGAAGACCTGTATAGACATTTTTCCAAAGAAGAGATAGGAATGGCCAAAAGGCACATGAAAAGGTGCTCAACATTACTAATTATCATAGAAATGCAAATCAAAACCACAATGATATATCATCTCACACCTGTCAGAATGACTATCGTCAAAAAGACCACAAATAACAAATGTTGTCAAGGATATGGAGAAAAAGGAACTCTGTGCACTGTTGGTGGGATTGTAAATCGGTGTAGGCACTGTGGAAACAGTACAGAGGTTTCTGAAAAAACTAAAAATAGAACTACCATATGATCCAGCAATTCCACTTCTGGGTATATATCTGAAAAAATCAAAAACACTAATTAAAAAAGATACATGCACCCCAATGTTCAAAGCAGCATTATTTACAATAGCCAACATATGGAAGCAAGCTAGGTGTCATCAACCAATGAATGGATAAAGAAGATGTGGTGTATATATATATATATATACAATGGAATGCTACTCAACCATAAAAAGAATAAATTTTGCCATTTGTAACAACGTGGATGGACCTGGAGTGTATTATGCTTAGTGAAATAAGTCAAACAGAGAAAGACAAACAGTGCATCTTATCAATTACCTGCGGACTCTAAAACAAACAAACAAAAACAAAACAAAACAAAAAACACGAAGCTAACAAAACAGAAACAGACTCACAGATATAGAGAACAGACTACTGGTTACCAGGGGGGAGAGGGAAGGGGAGACAGGCGTGATAGGGGTAGGGGATAAAAGGTACCAATTACTGTGTATAAAGTAAATAACTACAAGGATATAAGGTACAGAAAAAAAAATATGTTTTTTCAAAAAAGGAGACAATCCTAATGAAACAGGTCAAACAGACACTATCATTGCTGTTTTACTTATAGGTAAACTATGATCAAAAGCATTTGCTCTGGTGGTGTGATTTTTTATAAAGTTATTTAAAACCCAAACTGACTTCTAAGAGTGCATGGACAAGAACTATGTGTGTATGCTGGGGCCGTTACACACAGATGGTCACTGTAGAACCTCCAGGGATAGAGTGGCTAAGGAATTTTAAGAAAAGAGTTGCCTCATGCTCAGTTTTGAAGTTGTTCATTCTGCTGTAAGGAACAGCCTCCACTCCTATGTCCTCCCGTCTCCTATACCCACCCCTAGCAGCAACCTTCATTAAAGAGTGCTACACACACAAATGCCTTGGGAGAGTGGTTTACTGAGGGGGGAATTGGGGGAAGGGGACTGAACTGGGTCAGAGGGAAGAGAATATTCACAGGAAGTGAATACAGGCAGAAGGAGCATTGAGCAGAATCTTGGGCCAGAAGTGATACTAGGAATGAAAGCGCCTAGGGATTCAAAACGTTTAGGAATCTCAAACCAAACTCAGGCTTTATTAGCACCAAGGTTTTGGCAAATTTCATCACCCCTTCTAACTGATCCTTTATCCATAAAATGGAAACATTTAATATAATGCCAAGGACTCAGTTAAGTCAATGAAATAGTAAGCTATTATTACTATCGAATCCAATTCCTCATTAAGTGGCTTAACAAATAAAATGTTAGCCTTGAGGCTGTATTATCAGTTTTCATAAAGCAATAATAAACTTTTGTTTACTAACTACAACTTTCTTACTAAACAATTATAAAATTAAATGTGACATTATACCAAAAATGACAAATGAAACAAATGTCGCATTTCCACTGTGACACTGAGTCAGTTGGCCCCACAGCAACTTAAACAAAGAGAGATGTTGACTAGTAAACCACCAGACAGGACATCTCCTGAAAACATCAGGGAACCTGCTGTTAGTCGGATGTGCCAGCAGGGTTTTGACATCTAGAATGATGGAACACATCACATTTTTTTCTTTGCTTTGCTCTCTTTTTTTTCACCTTCAGTAACCCAGAGCGTTGCAGACTTAGTGTGAGTGGTAGTCGAGACAGTGACTAATGGAAATGGCTCCATAAGGGCACATGACCAGGTTGCAGAAAGAGCACCAGACTAGGAGTCAGGAGTTGCAAGTACAGTGATCACTCAGTACCTGGTGGGAGTAGGGGAAGGGGGTGGGGAATAGTTCCTGGACACCCTCAGATACAAAAATCAGAGAATATAACCTACACAATCCTCTCATACACTTTAAATCATCTCTAGATTACTTATAAAACCCAATACAATGTAAATAGTTGTAAGTACAATGTAAACAGTTGTGAGTATGCAGAAAATTCAAGTTTTGCTTGTTGGAACCGTCTAGGATTTTTTTTTTTTTCAAATATCTTGATCCACAGTTGGTTGAATCCACGGATTTGCAACCCACGGATATGAGGGCTGACGGTACTGATTCCACCTCTAACTAGCACTATGACAAAAGGCAAAACACTTAACCCTAAAGAAACTCAGCCCTTAGTTTCCTTAAAAAATAAAGCCATTGGACTTTCAGCACACCACCTCAAAGTCCACTTGGCAATAATGGTGATGTGCCACAACCCTCCCCAGTAGTTCATAAGCTTTGTGAGAAGAAGAAATACTATTGGCCTCACTTTTGACTCACAAGAGGCTGGCAGACGACCTTGCGCAGTGGCTGGCATTTATTAGGCACTATGTAAATATGTGTTGAATGAACTGAGTCTGTCAGCTCATGCTAACATTTAAGATTAAAATAGTTCTCAACTGTTCTTGCTAGGTGAGTAATTTTGGCCAAGTCACCTTGCTTGGGAGCTCAGTAGCACTTACATAAAATGAGGGCTTCTGACTATGAAAGACTACTCTTTTCCAAATGTAAAATGATAATGAAAGTATTTCTGGTAAATGGTGGATGAAAGTTGAAAAAATTAAATTTTCTTTATTACCCTGTAAATCTAATTCCTACAGTGAAATGTACTTAGAAAATAAGAGCAAAAGTACTTTACAAATATTGATTTATTTATACCTCACATTACCTTACAGATAAGTAATCACATCCTTTTTGTAACTGAAAAAATTTAGGCTCAGAAAGGTTAAGTAAAGTGCCCAAGTTTACACAGCTCTAAGCAATGTAGCCAGGATGCAGAAAGGAAATTAAAATGACAATTTTCCTCCAAAGTGATCTACAAATTCAATGCAACCGCAATCATCTCATTAGGCTTTTTTTGTGTGTGGAAATGTACAGACTGATTCTAAAATTTATATGAAAATGCAAAGGACCTAGAAGAGCGAAAACCACCTGGGGAAAAGAACTAAAACTGAAGGACTTACACTACCTGTTTTCAAAAGTTATTATAAAGTTGTTACTGCGGTACTGGCATAAAAGAAAAAAAAATGTCAATGGAACAGAAGACAGAGTCCAGAAATAAATCCACATTTCTATGGCCAACTGATTTCAACAAAGTTGAAAGGTAAATTCAATACATGATGCTGGAATAATTAAATATCCATATGTGAAAGGAAGGAAGGAAGAAGAAAAAACTTTGATCTGTACTTCACACCATTTACAAAAATTAATTCAAAACAAATCATAGACATTTACATAAAGATATAAAAATTCCATAAAATCTTTGGGACCTAGGGTTAGGCAAAGATTTCTTAAATATGAAAACAAGTATGATTTATATAAGAAAAACTGATAAATAAAAGTACTTCAAAATTAAAATTTTCTGCTTTTCAAAAGAAAGTGTTGGGCTTCCCTGGTGGCACAGTGGTTAAGAATCCACCTGCCAACACGGGGGACACGGGTTCAAGCCCTGGTCCGGGAAGATCCCACATGCTGCAGACCAACTAGGCCCGTGTGCCACAACTACTGAGCCTGTGCTCTAGAGCCCGCGAGCCACAACTATTGAAGCCTGCACGCCTAGAGCCCGTGCTCCACAACAAGAGAAGCCACCGCAATGAGAAGCCCGTGCACTGCAACGAAGAGTAGCCCCCCACTCTCTGCAACTAGAGAAAGCCCGCATGCAGCAATGAAGACCCAACACAGCCAAAAATAAGTAAATAAAATTTTAAAAATAAATAGTAAATCCTAGAAGATTTCCAAAATCATTATTAAAAAAAAAAAAGACAGTGTTAAGAGAATGAAAAAACAGCTATAGACTGGGAAAAGATATTTGCAAATCACATGTCAAATAAAGGTCTTGTGTCCAGAACACATAAAGAATTCTCAAAATTCAATAAGGAAACAATCAACTCAATTAAAATACATGGGCAAAATATTTGAACAGACATCTCACCAAAGGCAATACACAGATGGCAAATTAGCATATGAAGAAATGTTCAACATCTTAGTTACTAGGGAAATGCAAATCAAAACCGCAGTAAGATACTATGACACATCTTCTAGCATAGCTAAAATTTAAAACTGAACATACCAAGTCTCAGAGAAGATGTGTTGAAACTGGACCTCTCACACACTGCTGGTGGAAGTGTGAAATGGTACAACCACTTTGGAAAGCAGTTTGGCAGTTTCTTAAAAAGTTAAGTAATACATCCACCCTATGACATAGTCATTTCATTCCTAGGTATCTGCCCCAAATAAATGAAAGTATATATCCACACAAAGACTGTACACAATGTTCATGGCAGCTATATTTGTAATAGCTCCAAACTGGAAACAACTCAAATGTTGAAAAAAACGAATTGGGCTACATCCATACAGTGGAATACTACTCGGCAACAAAAATGAACTATTGAAGTATGCAACAATATGGATGAATTTCAAAATTATGCTCAGTAAAAAGAAGCCAGACATGGACTTACCTGGTGGGGCGGTGGTTAAGAATCCGCCTGCCAACGCGGGGGACACAGGTTCGAGCCCTGGTCCGGGAAGATCCCACATGCCACGGAGCAGCAAAGCCTGTGCACCACAACTACTGAGCCTGTGCTCTAGAGCTCACGAGTCACAACTACTGAGCCCACAAGCCACAACTACTGAAGCCCATGTGCCTAGAGCTCGTGCTCCGCAACAAGAGAAGCCACCGCGATGAGAAGCCCCCGCACTGCAATGAAGAGTAGCCCCTGCTCACTGCAACTAGAGAAAGCCTGCGCACAGCAATAAAGACCCAATGCAGCCAAAAAATAAATTAAAAATAAACAAATAAAAGAAGCCAGACAAAATGTACATATAGTACGTATATGTATACATACATATGCATATGCGTATATGCATACACGTATGTTTAGAATTCCACTTATATAACATTCTAGAAAATACATACTCATCTATAGTGCCAAAAAGCAGATCAGTGGTTATCAAGGTGTAGAAGGGGAATTACAGAAGGGCAGGAGCAGACTTTTAGTGGTGACAGGGTTTGTTAATCATCTTTACTGCAGTGATGAACTCATCAGTGTTGCACATGTCCAACTGCACAGTGTAAGTATGGTCACTTTAGTGTTTGTCACTTGTAGCTATGGTGACTCCTGAAGAGTGCGCAGGAGCCAGCGGACAAGGAAAGAGGACTGAGGTGCTTCTCAATACTGGAGAATGGAAAGCAGGAAGAACAAGGGCATGGGATTCCAGACCATTCAAGATGATGGCTCCAAAGTCTCTAAACTAATGAAGGTAAGCAGCAATTTAGAATGAAACAAAGGATAACGTACTAAATCAATCACAATTTCCACCCCTTTTACACCTGGTCCCATAAAAAGTGAGTCAATCAGGGTCAGCTTCTCCACTATACGTCCCTTGAGGTTCACACTGATCCCATGCTGTACCTAGTACAGCATTAAAATTGCAAACAAGCAAAAGGAAACCCTCAAATGACACAGAGCTCTGTGCCTAAAAGGAGGGGGCCTTTTAAAAATCTTGAAGCTTAACAGGTCTTACTTGAAAGAATGGTAGGTTATACTACTCATTTCAGCATTTTCTCTCAGTCTCTTCATTGTTTCCATGTATTTTAAAGATGTGAGAAAGAAACTACATGCCTTCACCCCACAAAGCTTACTGCCTCCATGAACATGACTTTAGAATCCAATCATCTTCATTACCATAGCTTTACTATTCCCAGATGCTTGCTCTGGAGCTAACCGTTCATCACAAGAACTTCTGAAAAACATCAATCCTTTAATAGGAAGCACCAACGAACAAGTTTCCTCCTAAAACTCTTTGATCCCTTGCCTCAAAATCCTTGCCTGGCAATTGCCACCAATCCCAAACTGTTACATTGTGATCCTTACCCAGTCCTGATCAAGACCCTGCATTGAAAGACCTGCCTTAAACCAAACTTCCAATTCTCAATAAAATCCAACCTTGCCTTTCCCCCTCCAAGCTCTGCCAAAGCTTAGTAGTGAGGTGGTGTTTTTCCTCACCACAGGAAGCAATAAACTCAACTTTGTCTTATCAGCTGGTGGGTTCGTGATATCTGGGGAGCCAGCATTCAAAAACTGTTGTTAAATAAAATGAATATGCTGCAAATGACAACATGGAAACTTATTTGGGTGATAACAGTGACTAACAATTGATGAACAATTGGGGAATACCAACTTACATTTTATTCTGGACATCTAGATCTACATATTCATATTTTATTAATGGCCTATATTTAGATGGAAAAAATATAGAAAATGTTTAGTACACCTTCAAGTGACACCAAGACAACTCACAGTGAAGTGTACCAAAGTGAAGAATTTATGGAAATACAAGTTCCAAAATTAAAAATTTATTTTTTAAATATTAGAATATTTTTGAAAGAAACTACACCCATCTCAAATGAGGAAGGACAGAAGTTAATTGACCTCCAGACTGTTTCACCCTCAACTTCGCAAACCCAAATCTGTATCAGAGTAGCATCCCCACATATGAGTACATGGGGTCCTCGTCTGACCAGTGCACTATTCCACCTGTGCTCCCTGTACTGGCCACGGATTCCCTGTGCACCCCCTTCTCTCTCACTTCCTGTCCAGTCAGTTAGGTCTTAGCTTCACTTCAATTGCTCAATCTCTCTCAATCCATCCAGGGCTTCAACAGCCCTCTTTGAGCTTCCGTCCACTTTCTTGCCTACCCTAACTGTGTTCAATCCTGGCCCCCCTGGCTCACTCACTCCTCTCTGGCATCCTTGTCCTGGCATTCCCGACCACAATCACTCCCAGTGCCTTTCTTATTCTCAGTTATTAAATGGGAAATATTCCTAACCCATATAGCTGAGGAACAAAAAAAGAAAGATGTGAAATTACTGTTTTCTCTATATCACTCTACAAGCATCAACTATTATGACTACTACTGCTACTGAGTTAAGAACCATGCTAATTCAATACATAACAAATTTGTGTTATTTTAGTTCAACTGAAGCTTCACTGAGTTTGATAATTCTGTCAGTTGCCTCTTGGTCATCTTACATCACACTCTCTAAAATGACATTCCAAAGGTGTCCCAGTCAGAGATGAGCTCTAGTTCCAGCTCTGCTACCCATTTAAGGTCATTTCGGGCAATAACAAACGCAGTCTAGGGCAAGTTTATTATTTAAAAATAC
This sequence comes from Grampus griseus, assembly GCF_964374135.1. Lineage (NCBI taxonomy): Eukaryota > Metazoa > Chordata > Mammalia > Artiodactyla > Delphinidae > Grampus > Grampus griseus. The sequence goes on from NC_138997.1 coordinate 37,990,200, forward strand.
ACACACACACACACACATATATATATACACACTCACACACATATATATGTATATATGTATGGTTGAACTAAATTGTTTCTAAGATCTCTTGACGCTCTGTGTTTCTCAGACCCTACTTTACTGGGAAAATTTAAAGCATCAAACACTGATCTCTCCTCTTCTGCTTTTCAAAATGTTTCTGTATCTAACCTCGATTCCTTCTTTCCTTTCCTTGAATACTCCAACCACCTGTACTCTCCACACCATGTCTACTTTCTTTTTCCTAGGGACTGCCCACCCTCATATCAGCATCTGCACTCCCACTTCTTTCCTCCTTCCTTCCTTCCTTCCTCCTTTCTTCCTCCCTCTCTCCCTCCCTTCCTCTCTTTCTTTCTCCCTCCCTCCCTCTCTCTCTTTCTTTCTTTCTTTATCTTTGGCTGCGTTGGGTCTTCTTTGCTGCACACGGGCCTTCTCTAGTTGAGGTGCACGAGCTTCTCATTGCGGTGGCTTGCCTATGTTGTGGGGCACAGGCTCTAGACACGTGGGCTTCAGTAGTTGCAGCACTCAGGCTTCAGTAGTTGTGGCTTGCAGGCTCTAGAGCGCAGGCTCAGTAGTTGTGGCGCGCGGGCTTAGATGCTCTGGGGCATGTGGGTTCTTCCCGGACCAGGGCTTGAACCCGTATCCCCTGCATCGGCAGGCGGATTCTTAACCACTGCACCACCAGAAGTCCACTGACTTCTTTATATGAATACCTATCTTCCCTTCTTTGAAAAAGGATATTTTCACTTGATCCTCCAAGTCCTCTCTAGCTGCTATCCTGTACTCCCTTCCACCGGCACTTCCTACAATTACTACCAATATTTTACATCTCACGTTCCTCGGCCTAAAACGTGGCTTCTCTTAAGATCTTTTGCTGGGACTTCCCTGATGGCACAGTGGTTAAGAATCCGTCTGCCAATGCAGGGGACACGGGTTCGAGCCCTGGTCCGGGAAGACCCCACATGCCACAGAGCAACTAAGCCCGTGTACCACAACTACTGAGCCCGTGTGCTGCAACTACTGAAGCCCACGCGCCTAGAGCCCGTGCTCCGCAACAAAAGAAGCCACTGCAATGAGAACCTCGTGCACCACAACGAAGAGTAGCCCCCACTTGCCGCAACTAGAGAAAGCCTGTGCACAGCAACGAAGACCCAATGCAGCCATAAATAAAAATAAAGAAAGAAATTGAGAGGGAAATTAAATGAATGAGTATTATAAAAATATAAAAGATCTTTTGCTAAATTCCATGTTCTCTGCCCCTTCCTCATTTCTAAATACTAGTGAGAATATCCTCTAAGCAATTCTCTGGACCACAGAACTTTCTCTCAGTATGTCTCCAGGTCCTAAACAATGAGAAGGTCATGTTAATAATGCCGTTATAAGAAAAGACTACAAAATGGCACAGGAGTATACCATAACAGCAGAATATAACACACTTCCTGCACTTCTTTCATTAATTCCATAAGAGTTTTGCCTTTACTGCAACTTGAATGGAGAAGGCACTTAAAAGAATTTCAATGGACCAAATATTAACCAGCCTCCGATGTGCAAACTGATTTTATAATGGTCCTTGACCTGGAAATACAGGTGCATTCAAATATACACCCTGATAAGAAAGGACATACAGAGGATAGAGTTCAGTGACACAAAGCTTGCCAAGTCAAAAGTTCCTTGCAATAAACTCTAAAAGTATGCAATATTTTAGATATGGTTTAGAAAATGCTCATCCTTGTCTAAGAAATCTTAACAGAACAGGTTACACATGGCAACACCTACTCTCAGGAAAAAAATCCCGCTGGGTATGTATTAATGAAAACCAATAGTGTGGCATCTATAAATAAATAAATAAATATGCAGTGAGGTAACCCACTCACAGATAGCTAGAGACAACAGTTCTAATGAGTCAAATCAAACCAGAGAAGTAGTTTCCATTTTAAATATATTAGGGTGTTAAGAAACTAATTAATTCAAAAGTTATTTTATGGATGGCTTCCTTGAACATGTTTTTTCTTATTAAAAGCTTGTTCCAGTTAAGGAAGTGAACATGGGGAAGCTGGTATTTCCTTGATTCTAAACTGTATCAGTGCTAAAACAAAACAAACCCCAACCTAATTAATTCTATTTTTGTTCTAGTTTCCAAGGCAGTTTTCACAAAAACTATTCTTTGCCCACTCTTTTTAGCTTTGTAACATCAACCTTCAGAAGCTAGAAACTGTTACACTTTGTATAATTCCTTGATACATATGTTCTATCACAGACTCATTGTATTCCACCTGCCTATCAAGGGTAGGGGGAAAAATAGGATCTGTCTTCCCATTGATTCTAAAGTTTCATGCCTAAAATCACTGTTAAATTTATTATTTCATGATATTGTGGGATATGTTCCTGCCAGAGCTTTATAAGGGGTGACCTCAAGTTCATCAACAGCAAGTTCCACGTGGAACCTCCCCCAAATCAGAACTTCTGAGTTCTGATGAGTGAATGAGTCTCAGCAACAGTGCAAACCAGAAAAAAGGAAATCAGGAAACAGTTTCTAGTTCCAAAAGGCCACCGACTTGACCTTGAGCAATCTACTTCACTTCTGTAATTCAAACTGCAATACCTGCTTCCAAAAAAGAATGCTTCTAGGAATAGCTTAAGTGCTTTGAGTTTCTAAGATAAAATGGAATTTTATAAACAGAAGATTTCATAAAACAATCTATTGCCTGGCCCAATTTCCTAAACTTATTACCAAATAAGCTGCACTTTGACTTTCTTCTACCTTTAAAAAGAATAGTGGCATTACATCTGCTTACAAAGGCAATCTACAGAAATGGGAATTTTAAAAGTCCTCATGAATTAACGTGTCAGGTAAAATGAAATCTACTGCTGCACTGTCGGCCGTGGAGGGTCACAACTGGGTCACGTGTAGGAGCCTCTCAAACGTCCAAAATCTATTATACTGAAAAAGGAGAGAGGAAACGAAAGTGCTGATGGGGGAGCGCGAGAAGCCAAGCCTCCAGCGTCAGGATCCAATGACATGTTAGAAGCGAAGGTGCATGACTTAAGTTTAGTTCTTACTAACTGTGCTCCTCTCCCGAGAAGAGGTGTGAAGTGGCAGCTACTAGAAAGCTGCAGCTCTCAGGGTGGCAGGCTCCATCCCGATTCTAGCGTCGGCCCCAGATCCCGGGAAGGGGGACTGGAATGGGCAGAAACTAAATTAGAGTCAAGTTGAATCATCCAGCTACCCTGGCAGCGGTCGAGGTCATACTGGGAAACGCACCATCGCTAGGGTCCGGGTCCCACTTGAGGGAGAAGGAAACAAAGCCAGGCCGGGAGGGCGGCGCAGCCCGCAACTTCACCTGACATTCAGTGGGGCCCCACCCTCCCTCCCAGGTGTCCCGGCCCCAGCCAGGACCCAGCCGGGGCGCGGGTGTGCGCCTCTCGCGGCTCTACTTACTTTGTCACTGGTGCTCTCGGTTTCGTGGTCGCCGCCGGCCGCCTCTCCCTCGCGGGGTGGCGGCGCCACCGCTCCCACGGGGCCGGGGCAGCCTCCCCGGTGCCTGAGCTCCCACATGTCCCGCTCCCGCGCGGCCGTGGCGCTCTCCTCCAGCGTCCCGAAACCCGAGCTGCACGCGCGGACTCGCCGGCTGGCCGCCCTGCCACCCCGCAGCTACACAACCGACGTCCCGCAAAGCCACGGCCACTAACACGCCCCCACCGTGGAGGCGCCGCCGCCGCCTCCTGCCGCGCCGGGTCACCCCCAAAACGGCATCAACGAGCGAGCGCTCGAGGCCGCCCCCTGCGAGCGCGGGGCCGGTAGAGAGAAGAGGGGCGGGAGCCGGGGGCGAGCTCGGAGTGCGGGGCAGGCTCGGGGCGCCCGGCCCGAGCGGAGAAGGTGGGGGCACGGCGGAGCCCGGCCGCTGGTTGCCAGGTGCGCGTCCCCACGCAGAGGCCCAGGTGGGAGGAGAAGAAAGGACGGGGAGGGAAGGAGGAAGCGTGACCCGTTTTAGCGCTTCACCGGGCTCCGGCCGCCCGGGCCCTGCCACTCCCCGCCCCGCCCCCAGACTCAGGAGTCGGCAGGTCCCGGCCCCCCTACACCTTTCTCTGGGTTGCTGCCTCCCGCAGCCAGGTCACGCGCCGCAAGCCCCGCCCCACCCCGCCCCTCTGCGCTGCACTGCGGTTCCCACAGCCCCGCCTCCATCGCGGAGGGGTGACGTCATGGGTCCGGACCGAGGCTCCGCCCGGGTCTCTGCGAGCACACAGGTGGCGGCGCTGAGAAAATGTGCGGGCTGGAACAAAGGTGAGGAGCAGGGAGGTGGAGGAGGGATGAGCAGCTTGCTTAGAAGTGAGGCGTGAGAACTTGTGGACTCGTCACGGAGCAACTGGGCTGAAAGAACTACTCGAAGACGCCTGGTCAATACTGACAGCACTCAGCACTACCCCTTCGAACGGCTCCGCGGCCGCCGCAGCTTGATACACCGCGGAGTGTCGGAGGTTCAGAGGCGACCAGAAGCAGAAACTTGTCTGGCAGGAGGAACTCGATGACTTCGCGGCATTGTGACCCAGTGGCATCGCTTGCAAAATAGGAGATGCCTTTGCCTCACTGGGCGTCCCGGGTTGGCCAGTTTCAACCACATACCCAAACTCTGTCTCCAAGGAACTCGAGTATTGAATCTCTCAAAATTCACTGCCTAGGGCCTGAAGAGAGAACCAAGACCCTGAGGTGCCAGGGGATGCAGTTGCCAACCAGCTAATCTCTAAGCAGTCATAGACCTTGGGCTGCTAAAGTTGGAACAGGAAGGGCACAAGATCCGCATTAATTCCGTTCCAAATCCTGTTAGAAGGTGATTAGTTTTCTTGACATGTATGTACCACCTGGTCATTACTGACAAGCTGACAAATGGGAGGCGGGGGGAGGAGACAGGCCGTCATACAAACAGGACAACGTTCAGGAAAGCACCCTTATAGAAATAAATCAAAAATAGAAATTTCTTCAGGTCATTACTGACACCCTGAAAATAAGTAAGGTTGTTCCAAAAATTGAATAACAAGCAAAAACAGAAAGTCAAAGTAGGAGGCATTGAAAAGCAGAGCACAAAGACATTATTTTACTTCATCAAACAAATCTTTAAAGCTCTGAGCTCAGATTAGGTCACCATATTATCAAAGGGATAGAGAGAAGAATCAGTCAGTCTTATGGGAAGAGTAACAAAAATGACAAAAGATATGCAAATAAGTCCTTTGAGTCACAGTCATGGTGCGGTTTTCCTTAAGGAACAGAAGACTATGGGGTGACTAGTTTAATCAATTGTTCTTCATTTCTTTGGAGGACCAGAGATGAAACACTGCCTGATGGTCAGGAACATAAGGTTGAAGAGACTGCTGAAGGCAGTGGTGGAGTTTCCCACCTGAGTCCTAGTTCCACCAATGCCACTAACTGGGTGTGGCCTTGGATAAGTCATTAAGCCTCAATGTCCCCAACTATGAAGTGGATAGTAAGGAGGATGGCCTCTGTGGTCCCTTCCAGCTTACACACGATTCTGCAACTAAAGCCTCTCTCTATCAGAACCCAGACCTTCCTTTCTCCCATGCCTCAAGAAAAGGGGACCTAGCATTGCACCTGAATGATTTCCTCCTTCCCCTTCCCCTAGTAAACCCAATAGCTCCATTGACTTTCTCCACCCTTTGCTGCAGGAGAAAAAGTGGTAATGAGAAAAGTGGCAGGAGGGAACAACAGAGGACAGGAATGCACGCCACGCGAAATAGTATTCCCTGACCCAGGAAATGTGGGACCAGGGCAGAGACTGCCAGACTAGAGTGGTTTACTACTTTATCTCACCCTTCTTTAAGCTCTGTATTTCAGTGGAAATGGTCATTTCTTTCTGCCTTCATTATAGTTATTGCCACTCGTTGAGTGATTACACTGAACCCAGACAGACGGAACCACTGTTTATTCATCTTCACAGCCCAATCCCTTGCCACAGGGCTGGTCCCCACTCTCATACAGTCAACACTTTTGTTGAAAAAATGAACGAAGAAATGAATGAATGGCAGAGGTATAGCATAACCAGGGAAAGATATATAGTATTTGTATTTTTTTTAACTAAAAAGGTCTATATTAGTCTTAGAAAGGTACTCACGTGTCTTTGTTTTCACTTTATGTGAAAAGGAGAAAGATTGATTTTAAGATGTATTAAAACGGGGTTACAGTAATGACTGGTGCAGTTTACTTAAGGTATATTATGATATAGTCAACCAGAACTGGCCTTACTGAGCCGTATAGTCTCAAACTTTTTTAACGTCTTCTTTTCTTTTTCATTTTTATCTTTCATTTTTCTTCATTCAGAGAGCTTACGTTCTCAAAGTTTATTACATTTATGTTCGATGACACAAAATCTGGCACGTAATGGTTTCTAAGGCCTCACCTGTTAGGTTTATAAGAATTTAATCTGCTAGGGCTTCCCTGGTGGCGCAGTGGTTGAGAATCTGCCTGCCAATGCAGGGGACACGGGTTCGAGCCCTGGTCTGGGAAGATCCCACATACCGTGCAGCAACTAGCCCCGTGAGCCATAATTACTGAGCCTGCGCGTCTGGAGCCTGTGCTCCGCAACAAGAGAGGCCGCGATAGTGAGAGGCCCGCGCACCGCGATGAGAAGTGGCCCCCACTTGCCGCAACTGGAGAAAGCCTCGCACAGAAATGAAGAGCCAACACAGCCATAAATAAATAAATAATTAAAAAAAAAAAAGAATTTAATCTGCTAAAGGGCACCATGTAAACTCAAAGCACATGCATAGGCTAATCACAGGAGACACTCGGCCAACATTTCTTGGTTGATTATAGATTTTCTACTTTAGTGATATTGAAATGATTTGTAACTCTTAGCAAGGCATTTGCTAAAGAGGAAAGAGAAAGTCCTAACTATTTATATGATTTTTATTAGATTTTTTTTTTTACCTCCGCTTTTGCCCAAAGATGGAGGGACCTTGCCCGAAGTAGTAAGCTTATGAGATGGAGAGACCCCTTATCACCCTCTTCCCTGAGTACCCTCAAAATGTTCCCAGAGTGATAAACATTCCCCTCTTGTGTGGGGATTTGAGCTGCTTTCCACATCAGAGGCTCAAAGGCGCTCAACTGGAATGTCCCCAGCCTGCCAGGGAAAGAAGAAATCTTCCTCAGCCAAGCGTTTCTGGTTGCTTGGACACCCGCATTATAGTTTTTGTCGCTTGACCTATCTTCCTCTGTTGCCCTCCGTCCAGTTCCATCTGTAAGTCAGAGATAGAAATTTATGATTTAGGCCAACCAGAGAAACATTTTGTGGTAAATTATTGAAGGACAATTTATGTTTACATTCTTATTTTCAATGAAACTGCACAGGAAAACAACAGTGTACCATCAATTACATCTGACTATCAGAGGAGCAAGTACAGTGATATAGTAAGAAGCACGGTTTTATATACGGGCGACCCTGGTTTCAAGTCATAGCTCCGCCATCTTCTAGGTGTGACCCAATTAAATTTATAGAACATTTGATCACACACAGCTGAAGGTACATCCTAACTGAAGTGCCCAAAGTTTAAGTAATAACTCTTTATGTAACACTTTAAAAAGCATTTTCACATGATTTTATTTATTCTAGTCAACAACCTATGAAGTAGGCAAGACAAATATTATTATTCTTTTTTTTTTTTTTTTTTTTTTTTTGCGGTACGTGGGCCTCTCACTGCTGTGGCCTCTCCCATTGCAGAGCACAGGCTCCGGACACACAGGCTCAGCGGCCATGGCTCACGGGCCCAGCCGCTCCGCGGCATGTGGGATCCTCCCGGACCGGGGCACGAACCCGTGTCCCCTGCATCGGAAGGCGGACTCTCAACCACTGCGCCACCAGGGAAGCCCTATTCTTATTTTACATGGAAAAAAATATGAGGTTCAGCCTGTAAACTACCCAGGTTTGCCAAGGAAATTTGGAATTGAAACCCAGGGTTTTTGTATTTTAAATTCTGTCAGGTTCACTATGTACTGCAAGTAAGTAGTAGCAAAAACAAGTAAATTCTAAGAGAAGACAACTTGTTATAACAATTAAGCACAGGAATTCATCAGCAAACCTGCCTGAATTCAAGTCCCAGCTCTGCCACCTACTGGCCCGTGTCACCAGTCAGGTAACTTAACCCCTCTGTGCCTCAGTGTCCTCATGCATAAAATGAGGACAAAGGTGGGCTTCCCTGGTGGCGCAGTGGTTACGGGTCTGCCTGCCGATGCGGGGGAGGGATGTGGGTTCGTGCCCCGGTACGGGAGGGTCCCGCATGCCGCGGAGCGGCAGGAGGGGCCGTGGCAGTGGGAGGCCCGCGTACCGCAAAAAAAAAAAAAAAATGAGGATAAGGGAGATACTATTTTCCTCCCAGAATTCTTATGAAGATTGAATTGGTTAATATACGTAAAGTACTTAGAACAATGCTTGGGCCTAATGAAGCACTATACAGGTGTTACCTATTATTACCATTTATCAATATATTATTAAAAGCTGCATGTCTCAAGGAGAGCAATATTCAGCTTCTAAACTCACTAAAGCTGCAACACCCCAGAAGACTTTGAAGAAAAAGGGACATGCTGACATTGCTTTGGTAAAGTGCATAGAAATTATGAAATGAGGTAGGGAAACTCTGCAAATAATTGCAAAGAAATCATCAGCCTATCAAATTAATTAATTTTTGCTTTATCCTTCAGCAGTAGTAAGAACTAGAATCAATTTACTACCATGTAGTTTGCATATTTATGATGACTACAGAATTCCTTCCATTTCTAGCTTCTCCACTGAATCATAGTAAATCTGAGCAAATTATATTTTGGTGATTTAATTCCTTTGGAAAATAGGTAGTATATTCCTTATTTATTTATTTATTTATTTTTGGCTGCATTGGGTCTCTGTTGCTGCGTGCGGGCTTTCTCTAGTTGCGGTGAGCGGGGGCTACTCTTCGTTGCGGTGTGTGGGCTTCTCATTGTGGTGGCTTCTCTTGTTGCAGAGCACAGTCTCTAGGCATGCAGACTCAGTAGTTGTGGCTTCTGGGCTCTAGAGCACAGGCTCAGTAGTTGTGGACTTAGTTGGGCTTAGCTGCTCTGCGGCATGTGGGATCTTCCCAGACCAGGGCTTGAACCCGTGTCCCCTGCATTGGCAGGTGGTTTCTTAACCACTGCACCACGAGGGAAGTCCCTATTCCTTCTAGGACTTTGTAAGTTATATTCTAAAAGAATGGGTGTATGTGTGCTTTTGATGCTGCATGATTCAACTATTTTTTAAATGTTGAATATAGCTGGATTTATATCTTTTTTGGAGATGGTCATTTAGAGAAGTGGAAGAGATTGGTAACTGTCCTTAGAAGAGTAAATCACTGATTTGCTTCAAATTATATCAATTATCTCTGTTCAACAAATGGCTGAAATCCAGAAGTATCAGTCAAGGTCCTTAGATGCAAGTCTGGCTGACTTAGGCAAAGAATTTATTGAAAGGTTAATAAGAAGCTCACAGAACTCTTTGGAAAGCTGGAGGACCCAGCATAGAAAACTGGCAGAAACAAAGGATGCCCAGCAGCAGCAAGGACCATAGTCAAAGCCATACCCATACCAGCCAACTAGGGCCCACATTGCTAGACCCACTGGCACAGACCACCACAGCTTGCACCATCACTGTGAGGGCGCCAGCCACTGGGTGCCACCGTTGCCATAGCTCACCTTTCCCACTTATGTTTTATTTTACAAACTCTTGTATACTTATACTTTTACAATGGAATCATTTCCTTATAAGACGCAATAATAGCCATAAGATCTCTTTGTGAAAAAAGCCTTACTGATCAGAGAAATAAAAGCTAAACGATTCATGTCTGTTGAAGCCATATCAAATACCATATCTCTTCTAAGACACCCTTTTTAATTTACATTTTAACCTCTCTGAAATCATAGTGTGTCTTACAGTTGATAAGAATAATAAGTAATAAGAAAACATTGTTTTATATTTTAATTGGCCATTTTATTTTTCTTAGCAGTACATAAAATAATGGTGAGATTTTTAGATGATGGTTTAATTGAGTCAATGAAATACAGCACTTTAAAGATTGACTATTGTTGGTCAGGAAGATTACACATCTTGGATTTTTCCAGATCGTCCCAATTATATGTATTTTTTTCAGTAAGTGTATTTATTAAATATATAACCATGTATGACAATGGTTTTAAAAAATCTACAAAACTTTCCCATGTCTTTATATTCTCATAGCAAAAAACAAAAACAAAAGATACATTTTGCTAGACTTTATGAAGCCTAATTTTTGGTTTGGAAAATATCGTCAGCAAGCATGCTTAAAAGATTATTTCAGGGCTTCCCTGGTGGCGCAGGGGTTGAGAGTCCGCCTGCCGATGCAGAGGACACAGGTTCGTGCCCCGGTCCGGGAAGATCCCACATGCCTCAGAGCGGCTAGGCCTGTGAGCCATGGCTGCTGAGCCTGCGCGTCCAGAGCCTGTGCTCTGCGACGGGAGAGGCCACAACAGTGAGAGGCCCGCGTACCCCACCCCCCAAAAAAAAAAAAAAAAGATTATTTCAGTAGTGAATCTATTTTATTCCCGCATATTACAAAAGGCTTTTAAAATTAGATGTATTTCTAGTAATGCCTATTGTCTGTTGCTCCTCTTTTCTCACAGTTTGATTTAGAAAAAATATATTTATCATATATTAAGAGATTTAATTGATTTGCTCCCCGAATTAATATTAATATCCTAAATTATCATGGACATAAATCAATCTCATCCATCTTCTTAACAACAATAATTTGTGCCTTGATCATTTAGTATCTGATGCATTTTCTGCATTTAACTGGTATGGGTTGATGTATGGGAGTGGGAAGGGGCTGTGGCCTTCACTGTGCCCCCCAGGAAGTTGGGAAGAGCCTAAAGCAGGAAATCGATTAGAGTATCTTTGGGTGGACCAGAAGAGGTTGTTAACCTAATATGCTTAAGAAGGACCTAATACTGCAGTGTGTGTTTTTTTCTCAGCAAACCTGGCTTCAGCAACATACCACTCAGACGGTAAATACTGTACTGCTGTGTTCAGGGAACAAATGCCAAAATGACTTACTAACTGGTTCTGCCAAGTTATTTCCAGTATGTTTGAGGAGGAATTAGTGGTGCAATGAAAACATTTTATTGATTTAAAAATCCAGTGCAAGGACACTGAGTTTTTTATAAGGCAAGACTTTCAATTAGCTTACTTGCGGAGCAAATTTAGACAACTTTGTCATTTGGCAATCCAGTCAAGAGAATGCATGAATAGTATCACTCTGCATAAATATAGATTAAAGAAATTACTCAAAACTATGCAATCATTGACATATACTAGAAAAGAGGTTTATAAGTGCTTCAAAACACCAAGAAAATTGTTAATATAGCAATGTCAGGAAAAATTGACAAAGCTTCAGTAATGAGCAAAAGGGTCCCTGGCTGTCCTTGCAGTAGGCGTTAGGCATTACCTAGCAGTCCTGCTGAGGATTATCTGATACTAAAGAGGGATGCACCTTTGTTGTCTTAGATCAGGCCGCCATGACAAAAATACCATAGACCAGGTGACTTATAAACAGAAGTTTACTTCTTGTAGTTTTGGAGGCTGGACATCCAAGATCAGGGTGCCAGCATGGTTGAGTTCTTGTGAGGGCCCTCTTTCATGTTGTAGACTGCTGACTTCTCCTTGTATTCTCACATAATAGAGAGCAGAGAGAGAAAACCAGCTCTCACATGACTCTTGTAATGTCACTAATCCAATTCATAAAGACTCCACCCTCATCTCATCCTAATTACCTCCCAAAGGCCCCACTGCCTAATACCATCACATGGGAGGTAGGGGTTCAGTATTTGAATTTGTTGGGTGGTGGGGGGGGACACAAACATTCAGTCTATAGCAATTGCCTTTGATCTAATTAGGCTATTTTACAACTCTGTAGGGATGAAAGTTAATCTGTGGAAAACTGATAACCATGCATATGGTTCTTGTTCATGGCAATGTAAGTGAATTTTGTCTGATAGAGAAGTCCTACTGTCTATTTGCTGTCTGCAAGCTGGAAGCTTAGGGAAGCTGGGTGATGTAGTTCCAGTACAAACCCAAAGGCCTGAGAACCAGGGAAGCCAATGGTGTAAATCCCCATCTGAGTCTGAAGGCCCAAGAACCAGGAGTGTGGATGTCCAAGGGTAGGAGAAGATGGATGCCCTAGCTCAAGCAAGAGAACAAATTCACTCGTCCTCCACTACTTCTTTCTATTAGGCCTTCAAAGGATTGAATGATGCTACCCACATTGGTGAGGGCAACCTTTACTCAGTCTACAGATTCAAATGCTAATCTCTTCTGGAAACACCCTCACAAACACACCAAGAAATAATGTTTTACCAGCTGTCTGGGCATTCCTTATCCCAGTCAAGCTGACACATAAAATTAACCATCACAGTGGTACAGCCGGGACCAAACCAGGTCCCACGCTTAATGGAAGAGTTTGTCAGCACTACTTCTGTTTTCTCCTGCAGTTCATCTTCAGCTACGTGCTGCTGAAGTGGTCTCCTTAGCCTTCCCTTGCAGCGTCTCTACCTCCCCATCATCACCTTCTTGACCCCCTCATCTCTCCTCCTTTTCATACAGTACAACTTAGCTCTGTTCCAGCTGTCTCGGTTGTCCTTCCTACTCCTACTATTTCAAATATGCAAAAGCATTTATCCTGAAGATGACAAGCAAAAGATATTTCAATTACCAACCAATATTCATCCTCCTGGGAAGGGTGGTTGGAAGTGTGTGTATGGAGCAGGAGGGTAATTTTAAATAATAACTAATTTTGTTTTCCTATAAGATGTGTCTTTGTAAGTTAGTTTTGTTTTTGTTTTTCAAGGATTTTTACTTCTCTTTTCCTGGTATTTGGGAGGTTGCTTAGTGCTTTGGTGATTGACTGGATATGAAGGATGATAGGAATGGATGTGTCAAGGATGACTACAAGGTCTTGACATTGGGGACGACAAGAGAATGGTCATGTTCACCAAAAACAGGGAAATTGGAAAAAGCTGCTACTTCCTCCCTAATCCCAATGGAAATTAGTGGTGGGTGGGAACTGAGAATTTTATTTTGGACATGCACATTTTGAGATGATAGTAATACTCTGAAGTAAAACATTAGGGTAGTAGAAATTGTATATGAGTGTGGTATAAGTGGAGGGAAAAAGATTGAAGATAAAAGACTTAGGAATTGACAGCATATAGGTGTGGGCTGGAGCAGAGAGACTGGAAAGACTCCCTCAGAGAATACATGCAAAATGTTGATTGAGTGAGGCAGGGCAAAGAGAAAGAATCCAAGACAACAACAAGCAAAGAAAGGACAGAGAGGTAAGAAGAGAATCAGAATGTTACAGCAATATGGAAGCCAAACAAGAAAAACATTCAACAAAAACAGTAGCTAACATTTATGAGCTTTTAATAATAGCATGCATTATTTCAGTTGAAATTCTCAATAACTATATGATTGAAGTACTGTTATTATACCTCTTCTCACTAATGAGGAAACTGACTTAGGAAGCTTACATAATTTTGTCTGAAGTCATAGAGCTGGTAGTCAAATCAAGACTACTAGGACCCTAAAAATCCAAGTTCCTTCACACTACTCTACAGGATGCATTTGAGAATCCAGAGTTTCTGTGCAATTATTTAATCCTCATTGCATACCAGGCTCTGTTACGTGTCTTTTATATACTTACTGAATTTTCCACACTCTGAAGGTCTACTATCCCCAAATAAAATATAGAGAAGTGTTATGTAACTCACCCAAAACTACATGGTTAAGTAATGGAGCTGAGATTTGAACTCTGTCAGTCTGTTCCAGAGTTTATATAAAAAAAGGTTAAGGGGGTGGGGGGAAGCCATTATTCCATTTCAGCAGTTAAGAAACATCAAGCCCTTTCTCACTCTGCAATATATTCCACAGGATGAAACTTTGAAAGCCAACGTCTTAACCTGTGTCAGCTGTCTCCTTACACTGTGTCCACCTTGCAGGCTCAGCCTCTCAGAAAATCCTAACATCTTATCCATTCCATGGTCTCCTGCTGCCTTTTCTCATTTTTGTTCTTCTCAACCATTGCAGGGAAGTTGAAGTTTCTGAAGGGCCCAATAGTCTTCGTTGAGCAGATTTTAGTTAATATTAGAAAATAGCTGACTGTCCTAATGTGGCAAAACTGTCAGTCATGTAGGTATTCTTTACTTTTTTCCTTCTCTATTTCTTTTCTCTCTGCTCAAAGCCAGGACAAATAGTAAATATTTTCCATCACCTCTTAAACTAGTATTCTCTCCTCCCCTCACCCATGAATGGATACGGGAGCAGTGGTTAAAGGGAAATTTTATGTTTTTATTATGAGCAGAAGGTAGGGTGGCCAGATTTAGCAAATAAAAATAAAGGATGCCCATTTGAATTTCAGTTAAAAAATATTTTTTTTTTAGTATAAGTATGTCCCATGCAGTATTTGGAACATACTTATACTAAAAATAAATATTCACTGTTTATCTGAAATTGAAATTTAACTAGGCATCCTGTATTTTATCTGGCAACTATACCAGACTATGAATTCAGGTCATTTTTTTTGGAGTTGGCAATTCAAATTAATACAACCCAGTAATTCATGGTACAAAATGAGAAATGGTGCAAAATGGTGCATCTGAAAGGCTGTTCCATTTGAACTCACCTAGAGATATTTATAAACCACATTTCCTGAGTACTCTGATGCTATGTGCAAGGATGCCCACATTCCCCAGGCAAAGGAGCATGGAGATGCAGCTAACATAGAATGAAATTTTATTTGTGCTGTAATTTGAATCTGGGTGACTTGCAGCTGTCTGGTTTCATAGTGAATTTGAGTATTCACTGGCTAAATCTATCTCATTGAAAATTACGGTCATTTCTGACATTTTCGAATTTATTTAAATCAAGTAAATAACTATTTGAAGTCCCTCCAGAGCCTTTCGTTTTTAGTTTTAAGCATCCGGTTTAAGTCTTGAGGTAACCTAATTGTCTACTGGGTTACCCACTTTCTCACTCTCTATATACTATACTAATTTCAGACCCTTTTCCTTATCTATAAAACTATTTTAAAAATCTAATCAGAAAGAAATGTGATTGCAGAGGATCAGCCAAGATGGCAGCATAGAAAGACCCTAAGTGCACCTCTTCTCATGGGCACAGCAAAATTACAACTATTCACAGAACAATCATCAGTGAAGAAGATTGGAACCTGCCAGAAAAGACTGTCTACAACTAAAGATATAAAGAAGGAACCCCAGGGCTTCCCTGGTGGCGCAGTGGTTGAGAGTCCGCCTGCCGATGCAGGGGACACGGGTTCGTGCCCCGGTCCGGGAAGATCCCACATGCCGCGGAGTGGCTGGGCCCGTGAGCCATGGCCGCTGAGCCTGCGCATCCGGAGCCTGTGCTCCGCAACGGGAGAGGCCACAGCAGTGAGAGGCCCGCGTACTGCAAAAAAAAAAAAAAAAAAAAAGAAGGAACCCCAAGACAAGTGGGATGGGCAGAGTTGAGGTATAGTCAAGTCCCATACTGCCAGGTGGGTGACCCACAAACAGGAGAATGACTACAACTGCAGAGGTTCCTTCTAAGGAGTGATGGGTCTAACTCCACATCAGGTTACCGAGCCCAAGGGTCCTGCGCCAAGTAGATGAACCTCAGAACGCTTGGCTTTGAAGGCCAGCGGGGCTTACTTTTGAAAGACCCAGAGGGCTGTGGGACATAGAAACTCCACTCTTAAGGGCACGCACAAAATCTCATGCTCTGGGACCCAGGGCAGAAGCAGTAATTTGATAACAGCCTGGGTCAGACCTACATGCTAATCTTGGTGAGTCTCTAAGAGCAGCAGGAGGCAACTGGAGCTTAACCTGGGGACACAGACACTGGTAGAAGCCATTATTGGGAGTTTGTTCTACCACATGGACACTGGGGCTGGCAAGCACCATTCTGGAATCCTCCCTTTAGCGTACTGACCTTGGGACCCAGCCCCACTCCCCTGCCTACCACCTGTAGGCACCAGTACTGGGGCACCTCAGGCCAAGCAACTAACTGGGCAGGCACACAGCCCCATCCACCAGAAGAGAGCCTGCCTTAAAACTCCCTCAGCCCACAGCTTCCCCTGGGCACAGCCCTGCCCACCAGAGAGTCCAGGACCTGGTCCCACACACTAGTGTGCAGGCACTAGACTCCGGACCCCTAGGGCCCTGCAGCCAGAAACCCTATGACCCAGCTCCATCCACCAGTGGGCAGGTATCAACCCCAAAATACCAAGCCCCAACCACCATGAAGCATGCCTAGCCTTGGGACCAGCCTAACCCACCAGCAGGCAGACACCAGCTCCAGGACAACAACAGCTCCACAGCCCACAGACCCAGCCCACCAGTCAGCAGGCCAACACCTGCCCCGGGACTGGCTGGGCCCTGACCCCACCTACAAGAAGGCCAAAACAAGTTTCAGGATACCCTGGACGCTACAGCCAGCTGCATCAGGAGCTGACACCCCCCATCAGTGGTCCAACACCAGCTCTAGGACCCCTGGGCCCTGCAACCAGACCCCAGGACCTGGCTCTGCCAGTGGGCTGGCACTAGACGCAGGTCTGATTTTACATTCTGGTGGGCAGACACCAGCCCTGGGATCTCCTGGACCCCAAATTGGCACATCAGCCAGCAGCTGGAAGGCTCCACATGAGGCATGCCCTGGCAACCAACCAGACCAGGGGCCAACCAAGCCTACCAAACCAAACACAATTGTCAGTCCACCACAACAGAAGGATCCACACAGCCCAAAGAGGGGGCACCTATAACATATAACTCTGATGACCAGAGGGCAGTGCACTGCTGAGATGCACAGGACATCTCCTACAAAAGGCCACTTCTCCAAGGCAGGACAATGTAACCAACCTACCGCATATATAGAAAAGAAAATAACAGTAAGTTAGGCAAAATGAGTCAACAAAGGAATATTCCAAATGAAGGGAACTAAGTGAAGTGGAGATAGACAATCTACCCAAGAAAGAGTTCAGGGTAAAGATGATCAAAGAACTCCAGAGGATACACAGAGCAAGAAGTTAGAAGTTTTAAACAAATAGTTGGAAAATATAAAGAAGAACCAAACAGAGATGAAGAATACAGTAATTGAAATGAAAAATACACTAGAAGCAATCAACAGTAGATTAAATGATACAGAGGAATGGATCCGCAAGCTGGAAGACAGTGGAAATCACTGAAGGTGAACAGAAAAACGAAAAAAGAATAAAAACAAATGAGGACAGTTTAAGAGAACTCTGCGACAACATCAAGCATACTAACATTCACATTATAAGAGTCCCAGAAGAAAGAGAGAAAGGGGCAGAGAACATATTAGACATAAGGGCTGAAAACTTCCCAAACCTGGGAAAGGAAACAGATTTCCAAGTTCAGAAAGTACAGAGTCCCATACAGGATCAACCCAAAGAGGAACATGCCAAGATACATTGCAACTAAAATGGCAAAAATTAAAGATGAAGAGAGACTATTAAAAACAACAAGGAGAAGCAGTAAGTTGTATAAAAAGGAATTCCCACAAGGCTATTAGCTGACTTTTCAGCAGAAACTCTGAAGTGCAGAAAGGAGTGTCACAATATACATAAAGTGATGGAAGAGAAAAACCTACAACAAAGAATATTCTACACGGCAAGTCTCTTGTTCAGATTTCATGGAGAGAGCAACAAACAAATGAAATCTAAAAGAGTTTGGCACCACCAAATGAGTTTATGAGCAATGTTAAAGGGATTTCTCTAAGCAAAAAGTAAAGGCCATGAGAAACATGAAAATTACAAATGAAAAAGCTCATCAGTAAAGGCAAATATACAGTAAAGTTAGAAAATCAACCACATACAAAGGTAGTAGGAAGGTTAGCAGACAAAAGTAGTAAAATCATCTATATCCAGGATAAGCAGATAAGGGATACACAAAACAATTAGATGTAAAATATATTGTCAAAAACAGTAATTGTGAGGAGAGGAGAGTATAAACACAGTTTTCATAAAATGCGTTTGAAATTAAAAGTTTATCAACTTAAAAAAATCACAGAGCTATATATAGATATGATTGTTATAACAATCATACATATGTAGATAGCTAGATGGATAGATAGACAGATAGATATAAATATCTGTGATTTTTTTATATCTGTGTATAAATCTCATGGTAAACACAAGCCAAAAATCAATAATAGATACACACACAAAAACAAGAAAAGAATCCAGGCATAACACTAAAGATAGTCATCAAATCATACAAGAACAGAAGAAAAAGGGAACAAAAACGAACTACAAAAACAACCCCCAAACAATTAACAAAATAGCAATAAGAACATATGTATCAATAGGTACTTTCAGTGTAAATAGACTAAATGTTCCAACCAAAAGACATAGAGTGACTGAATGGATACAAAAACAAGGCCTGTATATATGCTGCTTATAAGAGACTCACTTTAAATCTAAAGACACACACAGACTGAAAGTGAAGGGATGGAAAAAGGTATTCAATGCAAATGGAAATCAAAAGAAAGCCAGGGTAGCAATACTTGAATCAGAAAAAATAGACTTTAAGACCATTACAAGAGAAAAAGTGTGACATTACATAATGATATAATCAAGGGATCAATCCAAGAAGAAGATATAACAATTGTAAATACATATGCACCCAACATAGAAACACCTAAATACACAAAGCAAATATTAACAGACATAAAGGGAGAAACTGACAGTAACACAATAATAGTAGTGTGTTAATAATAATAACCCAACTTACATCAATGGACAGATCACCCAGACAGAAAATCAATAAGAATACACTGGTCTTAAATGACACATTAGGCCAAATGGATTAATAGATAGATATATATATATAGAACATTCCATCCAAAAGCAGCAGAATATACATTCTTCTCAAGTGCACATGAATCATTCACCAGGATAGATCACATGCTATACATGCTATGCCACAAAACAAACCTCAGTAAATTTAAGAAACTTGAAATCATATCAAGCATTTTTTCCAACCACAACACTATGAGACCAGAAATCAATTAGAAGAAAAAATTCAGAAAATACAAACACATGAAAGCTAAACAATATGCCACTAAACAACCAATGGATCACTGAAAAAATCAAAAAGGAAGTAAATAAATACCTGGAGACAAATGAAACTGAAAACACAATGATGCAAAAGCTACGTGACACAGAAAAAGCAATTCTAAGAGGGAAGTTTAGAGCAGTACAAGCTGACTTCAGGAAACAAGAAAAATCTCAAATAAACAACCTAACTTTACACCTAAAGGAACTAGAAAAAGGAGAACAAAGCCCAAAGTTAGTAGAAGGAAAGAAATCATAAAGGTCAGAGCAGAAACAAATGAAATAGAGACTAAAAAATCAACAGAAAAGATCAATGAAACTAAGAGCTGGTTCTTTGAAAAGATAAACAAAATTGATAAACCTTTAGCCAAACTCATCAAGAAACAAAAGAGAGAGAATCCAAGTCAATAAAATCAGACATGAAAAAGAAGTTACACCGATACCACAGAAATACAAAAGATCATAAGAGACTACTATGAACTACTCTATGCCAATAAAGTGGACAACTTAGAAATGGACAAATTCCTAAAAGTGTACAAACTCCCAAGACTGAACCAGGAAGAAATATAAAATATGAACAGCCCAGTTACCAGTAATGAAATTGAATCAGTAGTTTTAAAAAACTCCTGATGAACCAAATTCCAGGACCAGATGGTGTCACAGGTGATTTCTACCAAACAATTGGAGAAGAATTAACACTTATCCTTCCCAAACTATTCCAAAAAATTGCAGCGGAAGGAACACTTCCAAACTCATTTCACAAGGCCAGCATCACTGGGATACCAAAATCAGACAAAGATATCACACAAAAAAGAAAATCATAGGCCAATATCAGTGATGAACATAGATGCAAAAATCCTCAATAAAGTATCAGCAAACTGAATTCAACCATACATTAAAAGGATCATACACCATGATCAAGTGGGATTTATCCCAGGGATTCAAGGATGATTAAATATCCACAAATCAATCAATGTGATACATCACATTAACAAATTAAAGAATAACAATCATATGATCATCTCAATAGATGCAGAAAAAGCTTCTGACAACATTCAACATCCATATATGATAAAAATTCTCCACAAAGTGAGTATAGAGAGAATATATCTCAACACAATACAGGCCATATATGATAAGCTGCAGCTAACAACATACTCAACAGTGAAAAGCTGAAAGCATTTCATCTAAGATCAGGAATAAGACAAGATGTCCTTCCTTGCCACTTTTATTCAATACAGTATTGGAAGTCCTAGCCATAGACATCAGAAAAGAAATAAATAAATAAAAGGAATCCAAATTGGAAAGGCAGAAGTAAAACTGTCACTGTTTGCAGATGACCTGATATTTTACATAGACAATTCTGAAGATGCTAATAAAAGCTACTTGAGCTTATCAATGAATTCGGTAAAGTTGCAGGATACAAAATTAATAAAGAGGAATCCGTTGCATGTCTACACATTTGCAATGAACTACCAGAAAGAGAAATTAAGAAAATTATCCCATTTACAACTGCATCAAATAGAATAAAATACCTAGGAATAAACTTTCCTAAGGAGGTAAAAGACCTGTACCTGAGAAACTATAAGGCACTGATGAAAGAAATTGAAGATGACATAAGCAAATGGAAAAATATACCATGTTCATTGATTGGAAGAATTAATATTGATTAATATTGTTAAAGTGGTCATACTATCCAAGGCAATCTACAGTCAATGCAATCCCTATTAAAATACCAATAGCATTTTTCACGGAACTAGAACAAATAATTTAAAATTTTTTATGGAAACTGAAAAAAAAAAAAAAACCCAAATAGCCAAAACAACCTTGAGAAAAAGAACAGAGCCGGAGGTGTAATGCTCCCAGACTTCAGACTATACTACAACACTACAGTCATCAAAACAGTATGGTACTAGCACAGAAACAGGCACATAGATTAATGGAACATAATAGAGAGCCCAGAAATACACCCATACACTCATGGTCAATTAATCTATGACAAAGGAGGCAAGAATATACAATGGAGAAAAGACAGTCTCTTCAATAAGTGGTGCTGGGAAAACTGGACAGCTACATGTAATGTTAGAACATTTTCTCACACTATACACAAAAATAAACTCAAGATGGATTAAAAATCTAAATGTGAGACTGGAAATCATAATCCTAGAAGAAAACATTGGCAGAGCACTCTTTGCCATAAACCATAGCGATATTTTTTCGATCTGTTTCCTAAGGCAAAAGAAACAAAAGCAAAAATAAACAAATGGGACCTAATTAAACTTAAAAGCTTTTGCACAGCAATGGAAACCACTGACAAAATGAAAAGACAACTTACTGAATGGGAGAAAATATTTGCAAATGTTATGACCAATAAGGGATTCATACCCAAAATATATAAACAGCTCATACAGCTCAATATATATAAAAGAAAACCTGATTAAAAAATGGGCAGAAGACCTGAGTAGACATTTTTCCAAAGAAGACATATAAATGGCCAGCAGACACATGAAAATGTGCTCAACATCAGTAATTATCACAGAAATGCAAATCAAAACCACAGTGATATATCACTTCACACCTGTCAGATGGCTATCATCAAAAAGACCTCAAATAACAAATGTTGACAAGGATGTGGAGAAGAGGGAACCCTTGTAACTGTTGGTAGGAATATAAATTGGTGTAGGCACTGTGGAAACAGTATGGAGTGTCCTCAAAAAACTAAAAATAGAACTACCATAAGATCCAGCAATTCCACTCCTGGGTATATATCTGAAGAAAATAAAAACATTAATGTAAAAAGATATATTCCCATGCTCTTGGATTGGAAGAATTAATATTGTTAGAATGGCCATACTACCCAAAGCAATCTACAGATTTAATGTGATCCTTATCAAATTACCCATGGCATTTTTCACAGAACTAGAACAAATAATCCTAAAATTTATATGGAACCATAAAAGACTCAGAATTGCCAAAGCAATCCTTAGGAAAAAGAAGGAAGAAAGCAGGAGGAATAACCCTCCCAGACTTCAGATAATACTACAAAGCTACAGTAATCAAAACAGCATATATCAGCACAAAAACAGACATATGGATCAATGGAACAGAATAGAGAGCCCAGAATTAAACCCACACACCTATGGACAATTAATCTTCAACAAAAGGGAAAAGACAGTCTCTTCAACAAGTGGTGTTGGAAAAGTTGAACAGCCACATGTAAACCAATGAAGTTAGAGCACACCCTCACACCATACACAAAAATAAACTCAAAATGGCTTAAAGACTTAAATATAAGACATAACACCATAAAGCTCCTAGAAGAGAACATAGGCAAAACATTCTCTGACATAAATTGAACGAATGTTTTATTAGGTCAGTCTCCCAAGGAAATACAAATAAAAGCAAAAATAAACAAAGGGGACCTAATCACACTTACAAGCTTCTGTATAGCAAAGGAAACCATAAACAAAATGAAAAGACAACCTACAGACTGGGAGAAAATATTTGCAAATGATGCAACGGACAGGACTTAATTTCCAAAATACAGCTCATTCAACTCAATAGAAAAAAAAAACAAACAACCCAATCAAAAAATGGGCAGATGATCTAAATAGACATTTCCTCAAAGAAGACATACAGATGGCCAATAGGCACATGAAAAGATGCTCATCATCATAGGGGTGAATGAATATTTTGAATTATAGTTTTGTCTGTGAAACAGACCTGCATTGATGTCTGCCCTGATGGAGCTGAAAATACTCTCAGATGCTATTTCCTTTAATATATAAAATATGTGCAAACCCCAACACTGATTAATAAAAGGCAAATGTAGTTGCTCCTTGAACAACGCAGGAGTTAGGGACGCCCACCCTCCACAGAGTCAAAATCCAAGCATAATTTATAGTTGGCCCTCCATATACGCAGTTGGGTTCCTCAGTATCTACTTACTCTTTTTAAATAAAATGACCTCTATTTCATAATAAATCCAATATGGTTCTTTAATCTTGTTTTCATTCTATGTTTCCTGACTGCTCAATTCTGAAATGTATTTTGTAGGAGTGTGTTCTACCTACACATCCGAACTGAATATCAAGAAATCCAAATTTGGGGTTTCCCTGGTGGCGCAGTGGTTGAGAGTCCACAGGGGACACGGGTTCGTGCCCCGGTCCGGGAGGATCCCACATGCCACGGAGCGGCTGGGCCCATGAGCCATGGCCGCTGAGCCTGCGCGTCCGGAGCCTGTGCTCCGCAACGGGAGAGGCCACAACAGTGAGAGGCCTGCGTACAGCACAAAAAAAAAAAAAAAGAAATCCAAATTTGGGACTTCCCTGGTGGCGCAGTGGTTAAGAATCCACCTGCCAATGCAGGGGACATGGGTTTGATCCCTGGTCCACGAAGATCCCCCATACCACAGAGCAGCTAAGTCCAGGTGCCACAACTACTGAGCCTATGCTCTAGAGCCTGCGCACTTCAACAAAGAGTAGCCCCCACTTACTGCAACTAGACAAAGCCCACGGGCAGCAAAGAAGACCCAACACAGAGAAAAATAATTAATTTAAAAAAAAAGAAATCCAAATTTGCCCAAATAAACATGCATATGCATGCATGCACACACACAAAAAAACACACAAACACAACTATTGCCTTGGAAATGATTTATTTATGGTATTACTTTAAAGAGCAAGTTCTTCCTGGCTTGTTTAAAATCTTGTTCTAAAGTACACATTCTTTCTGACCTCAGTCCTTCTGACCTCAGGAGAGTCAAACTTTTCAATAGTTCTAGATTTGCCCTGGCAAATCAGTGTCAGTGTGTAGTAGGCAGTAGTGGAGACAGTGGAGGGAGGGGATTGGGAGACTGAGAGTTGGGAAGGAGAGGTGACCTGACACTTTAAGCCGTTTTGGGTGGTTGGCTGTAGCAAGGCCATGTCATCCATTGGGTAAGAGCCTGGGCTTCCCAGGCAGGCTGCCCTAATTTGTCATTCTGGCTCTTTTACTTCCTGACATGTGAATAGCTTTAGGCAAGCTATTTAATCTCCATAAGCCTGTTTCCTCATCTGTAAAACTGAACAAATGATACTATAAACCTCATAGGGTTGACGTGAAATTTATAAAACAAGAAATACTTTCTACTTACATTAGTTTTTAAGACTTGTTATCATTCTAATTAGCAGTTTTATTCAGGCATTCCAGTTATTGAAAACCATTGGCTCAGCTGGGCAAGGAAAAAAGAGGTTGTTTTTGTTTTTGTTTGGCCATGCAGCATAACTTGTGGGATTTTAGTTCCCCTACCAGGGATTGAACCCAGAACCACAGCAGTGAAAGCACTGAGTCCTAACCACTGGACCACCAGGGAACTCCCACAAAAGAGTGTCGTTTTATTTTATATTTTGCTCAAGGAGTGTTATTTTAATTATAGCTAGTAGGATGTTACCGCTTAAAGATGTTATTCCTGTTTCCACATGCTGCTTATAACACTGAAAATTATTTGCTGCTCTGAAATATCCTTAAGCACAAACAGTATCTCTTTCCAGGAGGAAGTTAAAAGCAGATAATGACAGCCTAACTTCTCCAAGTGTATTTCAATATGTTAATCAGGAAAAGATTTCTTTGTTTTCTTCTACTTGAGCCCTGCAACTCAAAGGAAAAGACTGAACCCAGAGTATCAGGTTTCTGTGCAAAGGAGAAACTAAAATAAGAATTGCAGGGCTGTGGAGTTCCAGCTTTCACTACCCTGCTGGCTTCTTCGGCCACACCCAGAAACAATCTTAAAGATCATTATCTAAACAAAGAACCAAAGCCCACAAATCAGCATGCCTCTAGAGCAAGGAGATGAAAAGAACACTAACAGCCTAAGGATTATTTATTTCATGTTGATAGGATGATCACTTTGATTTTTTTTTTTTTCTGGCCAAAACTGAAGTGAATTATATGAGGTTTGGGTTGGTTTGTTTATTAACTCTTACCCTTTAAAATGGTTATATTGTTTTTCCAGGATTTGGATTTCTCTGAAATCTTCCTTTAAACTGTAAATTATTGCTGACGTTTTGGTATAGTCCCTTCTAGTCTTCTTTAGTTACAGACACAAACACACACACACAGTCAGTTCTCCTTATCTGCAGGTTTTATATACACAGATTCCAACAACCGTCGATTGAAAATATTTTTTTAAATTCCAGAAAGTTCCAAAAAGCAAAACTTGAATTTGCTGCATGCCTGACAACTATTTATATAGCATTTACATCATACTACATATTATAAGAAATCTAGAGATGATTTAAAGTATACAGGAGGATGTGCATAGGTTATACGCAAATACTACATCATCCTATAGAAGGAATTTGAGCTTCTGTGGACTTTGGTATCCACAGAGGGTCTTGGAATCCATCCCCCAGGGATACTGAGGGATGGCCATATACACACATACACACACACAAGCATCTCCACACGCTGCATTTTAGTCTTTTTTTTTTTTCCCCTTCGCTTAATAGTATAAAGCATTTCCCCAAGCACAACTTTTAAGGCCTGGATTTCACAGGAATTTTTCCTCCTAATTCTACCTCTCTGTGAAGTAGAGCCTCAAACAGTTGGCTTGATGTGGCAGTGCTACACCTGTGACGGGGCTAGGAGGGGTTTGGTGGTGCCTACTCCTTGCTGGTTTCCCAGCGTATCCACTACATTGCCATCCTAAGTGGCACCTAGCCTCTCACAACCTCAAGCCTTGATGGCTTAGCTATTCAGTCCTCATTCTCCCAGTCACACATGCCTACCCACTCCACTGGTTAGGGTGTCCATTTCTAGAGCCAGACCTTGGGGATGAGGGAAATGGGAGAAAAGGGATGCCAGCCAAGTTTCTTTTCTCATAATGCTAAGATTCCTCAGCCCAAAGTGTAATTGCCAATGATCCACACTCTGCTTTAATGCAGGATAGACAACCAGTCCGTTGTCTGTTCCAGCCTTCCTCCACTTCCCTCGGACACCCCACGATGTGAACCAAAGCAGGGTTTAGGGTTTCCCATCCACGTGGTAAGCTAGGGGGGAGCATCACTAGGTAAGTGGGTACCACTTATTAAGAGCCTGAAAGTGGCCAGGCACTATACTCAGAGCTTTACCACAATCTTTTTAAATTTTTACAATGATGGCACCAGATATTGCCATTATTTTACATGTTTCTAAACTGAGGTTCAGAGAAGGTAAGGATAGAGATTTGTCAAAGACCTAATGGTCATTCACTGCCAAAACTAGGGTTTGAACATAGGTCTGCTTTATATTAAGGTTTTGTTCTTTCCACAATGACGATCTGACTACCCATATATGGCGATATTTCAGCATTCTATCAAGTTAATATATTTCAGTGACCCTAAGGGCCCTTCTTATATTTATTTATTTTGAATACTGCACATTGTTCTGCATCTTTTCTTTTTTGTTGTTTAACAATATACCTTGGAACTCTTTGTATATGAGGACACATCAGTGAACTTCATAATTTTAATGTCTGGGTAGCATTCTATTTTTCATTGTATGGTAATTTTCATGATTCTTAGTCGTGCACACCAGAATTTCCTCTGGATGATTTAAACAGACGAGAGCAGTTTAAGAAATCTCAGGGACAATCAGAGAGCAATTGTCTGGAGCTCTGCAGCCAGCAACAGGACCCCTAAAAAGCTGCTAGGAATTCCTGTGTATTGTAGGCCTTGCCAACTGGTGGTCTTCATCACTTCATGATCAAGTGGAGGCCCCTGAATATCAATATTATTTTTCTCTTTTTTTCTTGATTTAGTCAGTTTCCTCAGAGAGAAATTCTCCGGTCTTCTGCCTATGGATTTATCACTCATGTTTTGGAAGCCGTATGGAGGTTAGTGGTGGACAGGTGTAGATTTAGAAGTCTCACTTTTGAGAATGTAGATTTCTATACTTGCCTTCAATTCAGTCCCGTACCACCACTTGCAGCTGTATGTAATGTTGTTACTGAATCCCAGCTCATACTGCTCGCTGCATGACAGGTCAATAAATTGAAACACAAATGTTGGGGCAAGGAAGAGCAACTTTATTTGAAAAGCGAGTAGACTGCAAAGATGGTTGACTAGTGTCCCAAAGAACAATCTTATCCATGTTAGAATTCAGCCTCCTTTTATACTAAAAGGTAAGGGGGTGTGGCTGGTTGTTGCACAGAGCAGATGTGATAATCCTTTATTCTTACAGCTGCCCAGGTAGGTCTGGTCACCGTGTTCCTGTAAACCTCAAATTTTCTATTTTGCAACTTTTTAGCTTTAAAGTGTTATACTTTTAAGGGTCAAGCATGGGAGGCAGAGCCTTGAGAAAGGGCTATTATGTACATTTCAGGCTACAGGCAACACTCTTTTACAGAGGTGCAGAGCTAGCTGACTAAGCATAGGCAACAGAGCACAAAGGTTAGAGCTAAAGGAATAGATTCAATATGGAGTCAGGTTTGCTCTTCTCTGTTACAATGTCTCTAGCTCCATGGACTGCATGGTCCCAAGCGAATCAACTGTCTTCTGCCAGAGTGAGGAACTAGCCTGGCTACATAGGGTGTGCATGGGTATCTTGAACTCTTTATAATTAGTATATTTGTTCCTTATATCAAATTTCAGTCAATCCTCCAGTTTTTAGCCCTGCTCCTAACATCCACCTGCAGGTGGACCTGGTGCTTCCACAACTTTTCAGTGGCAGCAGTAAGAGGAGGAGGTGCACTGTAGTTGGAAATACCTTACTTTTTATTGGCTTTTCTCCTGGTAACAATTCAAGTTCAGCTTTATACATCAGTTATTATTCATCTGTCTACTTTCTAGTTTCCAAAATGTTGACATTTTACCTGCTTTTTTCTCATTTCCTCTTTCTTTTCTTTTTCTTATCTCCATTTTTCTTTATTCTTCTGGCTTCATATCTTTTAAATTTCCTTACTCTAGCTTTAGTGAGTCTTGGTAGATAGTAGAGATAAACATGGTGTTAAATACACCATATTTAAATGGAGATCCTTATTGCAATATGACCTACAGTAATACTTATCAAAAAGAGGATCTCCAGCCCTGCCCTGATTTATCAAGTAATATTGTTGTTAGCGTTTCTAGGCATATCATATGAAGTTACTTAACTAGTCCCTCAGGAAGCTCGGGTCACTGACTTCAGCATTCTAGGACTTTTGGCCAAGCTGTGCCTCATAATAGCTTACTTAAGTGATAAATGAGAACCCTGCCCATAAAGAGACATCCTGGTACCAAAGAAAATATGATAATAAAAGCATGGGTTTTACTTACTTCTTAAAACATATTTAAGGGTCATAAGAAGACACTATTTTATAGAGTTTTTTTCTTTTTTAGAATTTTTGTAAATTATTCACTTTGTCATTACTATGGTCATGACATTTCCCAATTTTTACAGAGAGATTTTGTTTTGAGAGTATAGAAAAAATTAAATTTGGAAGTTGGGAAAGATGGAGATACTGTGGATTTGGGAAGAACTATCCAAAAATTTTAGACATAAAAGAAAGAAATCTAAAGTACTGAAACAAAAACAGACAAGTAGATAAATGAAACATAATAGAGAGCCCAGAAATAAACCCATGCACTTATGGTCAGCTAATCTATAACAAAGAAGGCAAGAATATACAATGGAGAAAAGAGTTTCTTCAACAAGTACTGCTGGGAAAACCGGATAGCTACATGTAAAAGAATGAAATTAGAACACTCCCTCACATCATATACAAAAATAAACTCAAAATGGATTAAAGACCTAAATGTAAGGCCAAACACTATAAAACTCTTAGAGGGAAACATAGGAAGAACACTCTTTGACATAAATCACAGAAAGATCCTTTTTTGACCCACCTCCTAGAGAAATGGAAATAAAAAAAATAAACAAATGATACCTAATGAAACTTAAAAGCTTTTGCACAGCAAAGGAAACCATAAACAAGATGAAAAGACAACCCTCAGAATGGGAGAAAAGACTTGCAAACAAAACAACTGACAAAGACTAATCTCCAAAATATACAAGCAGCTCATGCAGCTCAATATCAAAAAAATAAACAACCCAATCCAAAAATGGGCAGAAGACCCAAATACACATTTCTCCAAAGAAGATATATAGACTGCCAACAAACACATGAAAGGATGCTCAACATCACTAATCATTAGAGAAATGCAAATCAAAACTACAATGAGGTATCACCTCACACCGGTCAGAATGGCCATCATTAAAAAATCTATAAACAATAAATGCTGGAGACGGTGTGGAGAAAAGGGAACCCTCTTGCACTGTTGGTGGGAATGTAAATTGATACAGCCACTATGGAGAACAGTACGGAGATTCCTTAAAAAACTAAAAATAGAACTACCATATGACCCAGAAATTCCACTACTGGGCATATACCCTGAGAAAGCCATAATTCAAAAAGAGTCATGTCCCACAATGTTCATTGAAGCACTATTTACAATAACCAGGACATGGAACCAACCTAGGTGTCCATCATTAGATGAATGTATAAAGAAGATGTGGCACATATATACAATGGAATATTACTCAGCCATAAAAAGAAATGAAATTGAGTTATTTGTAGTGAGGTGGATGGACCCAGAATCTGTCATACAGAGTGAAGTAAGTCAGAAAGAGAAAAACAAATAAAAACAAATACCATATGCTAACACATATATATGGAATCTAAAAAAAAAAAAGAAAAAGAAAAAAATGGTTCTGATAAACCTACGGGCAGGACGGGAATAAAGACACAGACGTAGAGAATGGACTTGAGGACATAGGGAGAGGGAAGGGTAAGCTGGGACGAAGTGAGAGAGAGTAGCATTACATATATACACTACCAAATGTAAAACAGATAGCTAGTGGGAAGCAGCTGCATAGCACAGGGAGATCAGCTCAGTGCTTTGTGGCCACCTAGTGGGGTGGGATAGGGAGGGTTGGAGGGAGATGCAAGAGGGAGGGGATATGGGGATATATGTATACATATAGCTGATTCACTTTGTTATACAGCAGAAACTAACACAATATTGTAAAGCAGTTATACTCCAGTAAAGGTGTTAAATAAAAAAATAAATAAATAAAGCACTGGCAGAAAAACAGTCAAGTAGATAAATGAAACATAATAGAGAGACCAGAAGTAAACCCACGCACTTATGGTCAATTAATCTATGACAAAGAAGGCAAGAATATACAATGGAGAAAAGAGTTTCTTCAACAAGTACTGCTGGGAAAACTGGATAGCTACATGTAAAAGAATGAAATTAGAACACTCCCTCACATCATAAACAAAAATAAACTCAAAATGGTTTAAAGACCTAAATGTAAGACCTGAAACCATAAAACTCCTAGAAGAGAATATAGGTAGAACACTCCTTGACATAAGTTGTATCAATATTTTTTTTTGGATCTGTCTCCTAAGGCAAAAGAAATAAATAAAGCAAAAATAAACAAAAAGGACTTAATTAAACTTAAAATATTTTGCACAGCGAAGGAAATGATTGACAAAAAAAAAACCTACTGGATGAGAGAAAATATTTGCAAATGATATGACCAATAAGGGATTAATATCCAAAATCTATAAATAGCTCATACAACTCAATATAAAAAAAAACAACCAAAACCAAAAAAATCAAACTCAATCAAAAAATGGGCAGAAGACCTGTATAGACATTTTTCTGAAGAAGACATATGGATGGCTAATAGGCACATGATGCTCAGTTCAACATCACTAATTATTAGAAAAATGCAAATCAAAAAAATGAGATATCACCTCATACCTGTCAGAATGGCTATTGTCAAAAAGCCTACAAAATAACAAATGTTGGTGATGGTGTGGAGAAAAGGGAACCCTTGTACACTGTTGGTGGGAATGTTAATTGGTACAGCCACTGTGGAAACAGTATGGAGGTTTCAAACTAAGAGTAGAACTACCATATGATTCAGCAATTCCACTCCTGGATATATACTGGAAGAAAACAAAAACACTAATTCAAAAAGATACATGCACCCCAATGTTCATAGTGACACTCTTTGTAATAGCCAAGACATGGAAGCAACCCAAGTGCCCATCAACAGGTGAATGGATAAAGAAGATGTGGTGTGTATATATATATATATATAATGGAATAGTACTCAGCTGTAAAAAAAAAAAAAAAGAGTAAAATTCTGCCGTTTGCAGTGATGTCGATGGACCTAAGGAATATTATGCTTAGTGAAATAAGTCAAATACTGTATGGTAACACTTATATGTGGAATCTAAAAAATAATAATAAAATATAATAATAAATAATAATACAAATGAATGTATATGCAAAACAGAAGAACACTCACAGATACAGAAAACAAACTTGTGGTTACCAAAGCAGAAAGGGAAGAAAGGAGGGACAAATTCAGACTTTGGGATTAACATATACAAATTACTATCTAACATAGATAAACAACAAGAATACACTGTATAGCACAGGGAATTATAGCCATTGTTTTGTAATAAGTTATAATGGAGTATAATCTATAAAAATATTGAGTCACTATGCTGTATATTTGAAAATAATATAATATTGTAAATCAACTGTATACTTTAATTTTTAAAAAGGCAAAATATAAGAAAATAATTCATGTCAAACTAATTCACATGATTAGCTTACATGACTGAATATGAAGTTATTCTGAAATTTCCATTTTTAGCTATTATTGCATAATGAGGAAAATGGTGAGGACTTTTGAAATTTTGTGTTACAGTGAGTCTCTGCTATGTTTGGTTAAGCCTTTCTCAGCTCCTTGTAATTAACCTGGCTTGATGAGATGGTTTGATGTCTGGGATTTGTTTCAAAATAACCCAGTGGAGTGAGTGGAGGGAAATGAATGGGTGTATAGATTAAACAAGATTGGCTGTGTGTTGGTAATTATTGAAGCTGGCTTGATGCGTTCATTTTATTCTTTCTACTTTTGTATTTTTGAAAAAATTTATAAAACCTTAAAAGGAGAAAAATCACTTAAAAATAAACCTAATTTTTTAGAGCATCTTTGAAGCACAATAAAATTGAGCAGAAAGTACAGAGAGTTTTCATATACCCCTTGTCCACCCCTCCCCCGGCCTCCCCCACAATCAACATCCCACATCAGAGTGGTTGCAATCAATGAACCCACATTGACAGATCATTATCGTCCAAAGTTCATAGCTTAGATTAGGGTTCACTCTTGATGTACATTCTACAAATTTGAACAAATGTATAACACCACATACCCACAATTATAACATACAGAATAATTTCACTGTTCTAAAAATCCTCTGTGCTCTGACAATTCATGCCTCTCTCTCCACTAACCTCTGACAATCACTTTTACCATCTTTGTACTTTTGCTGTTTCCAGAAAGTCATATAGGCAAAATCAGAAATCACTTTTTCAAATCATGACTCAAAATTAAAATCAATATCTTGCCACATAACATTTATTTATGTAAAAATAAAAAGAATTCAAATAGAATAAACATTAAAAAAATTTTAAAACCTGGCTTTCCCACAAAAGCATGAATGAGGAACATGCAACAACCATCCCAGAGAGTAATACCCCACCTCAGGGACAAATAAAAATCGATCTTGTATTTGCCCACTTGAATCTGCTTCTCTTCTCTTCATCTCCCAGGATGCCCCCTGATATTCTCTTTGTCTCCTTTCAACTGGAGACTTGCATTGGACTTGCTTTTCTGGCTTGACCTAACCCTCTTCTTAAGCCTCCACTCGACGTGACTGACCCAGGTAAGGTCCTTGCTCAGCTGTCCCTACAGAGGAGCAAATACCAGGCTTAGAAATAAGCCAGGCCACAAAAAATAAATGCTGGAGAGGGTGTGGAGAAAAGGGAACCCTCCTACACTGTTGGTGGGAATGTAAATTGGTACAACCACTATGGAGAACAGTATGGAGGTTCCTTAAAAAACTAAAAATAGAACTACCATATTACCCAGCAATCCCACTACTGGGCATATATTGGGAGAAAACCATAGTTCATAAAGATACATGCAACTCCAATATTCATTGCAGCTCTACTACAATAGCCAAGACATGGAAGCAACCTAAATGTCCATTGACAGAGGAATGGATAAAGAAGGTGTGGTACACATATACAATGGAATATCACTCAGCCATAAAAAAGAATGAAATAATGCCATTTGCAGGAACATGGATGGACCTAGAGATTATCATACTAAGGGAAGAAGTCAGATAGAGAAAAACAAATGTCATATAATATCACTCATTTGTGGAATCTAATTTTAAAAGATAAAACAAATAAACTTATTTACAAAACAGAAACAAACTCACAGATTTCGAAAACAAATGCACGGTTACCAAAGGAGAAACTTGGGCAGGGAGGAATAAATTAGGAGCTTGGGATTAACATACACACACCACTATATATAAAATAGATGACCAACAAGGACCTACTGTATAGCACAGGGAACTCTACTCAATAATCTGCAATAGCCTATATGGGTAAAGAATCTGAAAAAGAATTAACATATGTATATGTATAACTGAATCGCTTTGCTGTACATCTGAAACTAATACAACATTCTAAATCAACTATAAAATTTAAAAAAAAAGTAAAGAAAGAAGCCAGGTCATATACTTCCTTGTTAAAGAAGGACCTTGTTTGCTCTTTTTTTGCATTTGCAATGGTGGATAATATAATAAGAAGTATCATTTTTTAAAATGTTAACTTATATGACTTGACTATTTTTATCCTCAGAACAGCCTTAACAAGATAGGTTTTAATATTATCTCCATTTTATAGATACAGACAGTGATGCAACAGAAAGTAAGTGGATCAAGTTTGCCCTGTTGGTAAGAGGTGTGTAAACTCTGGGCTGGGAATTAGGAGATGATGTTCTCCTCCTGCCTCTGCTATAAACCAGTTATGTAACTTGAAATAGCCTCATAAACTCGGTCTGTAGGCATGGGGTTGGACTAGCACTAGATTATCTTCTGGATCCTGTTCAGATTTGTGATTCTCTGTGTGGTGTTCACACAAAAGGAGGCACCTCAAAAGGAGACATGTCCAGCCTTCAATAAATCTCTTCTGGAGTATTGAGTTTTGTCAACTTTTCAGCTAAATGGAATGTGTCCAAGTAGTACATATTGCTTTACCTCTTCTTTCATTCTTGCATCCCCAAATGGTTCCTCAAAGTATGATTCATAATTGAGTGGCATGGGCAGTTTGTTCTCATGTAATGTCTTCTTTCTCTAGGATTTCAAAAGCTCAATGTAATTCATTAGGACTCTTTGTTCTTCTTCTCTTTTTCTTTTTTTAATATTTATTTATTTATTTGTTTGCATCGGGTCTTAGTTGTGGCTTGCGGGCTCCTTAGTTGCAGCACGTGGGCTCCTTATTTGTGGCTCCAGGGATCCTTAGCTGCGGCTCACCTGCTCCTTAGTTGCGGTTGCAAACTCTTAGTTGCAGCATACATGTGGGATCTAGTTCCCTGACCAGGGATCAAACCCAGGCCCCCTGCATTGGGAGCATGGAGTCTTATCCACTGTGCCACCAGGGAAGTCCCCAGGACTCTTTGTTCTTAATGCAAATCTTTACCTAGAATCCTCTTGTCAACTATTTGGTAATTCCCCTGCTTTTGTTATACTTTTGAGGTGAAACAAAAGCCCAAACAAAACAATTTGCACCTGTGGTAGCCATCCACCAAGGTGGCCCCCATCCTTGCCTCTTGGTATTCACACACATATGGTTCCTTTCCACATTGTGCCAGTTGGTCTGTGTGACCAAAGGTAGATGGCAGAAGTCGTATTTATCACTTCCAAGATTGGATTATAAAAGCCACAGTGGCTTCTATCTTGGTGGCTCCCTCTGTTTTTCTCTTGGATCATTTGTTCTGGGGGAAGCCAGCTGCCATGTCAGGAGTAACTGTACTGAGAGGCTCAGGGAGGGAAGAACTGAAGGCTCCTGGTTGAAGGAGATCCTCCAGCCCAGCCAAGCTTGAGATGACTGCAGCAGCTAACACCTTGACTGCAACCTCATGAGAGACCCTGAGCCTCAGGTCTGCCCAGTTAAACTGCATCTAAGTTTTAGGGTAATTTGTTATGCAGCAATAGGAAATTAATTTTACAGATGAGGAAACTGATGCACTGAAAAGTTGAGTGTGTTATCCAAAAACACTCAGCCAGCAAGTGGTATTGCTGAGTAAAGTTCATAATTGTGTTTCCTTCTCATTTTAACATCATTTATCAGGGGCACATTTTCTTTGTCACTTTATGAAGGAACTTTTTTGGGGTATATGATATAAAAATGGTATAAAAAAGACTTGTTATACCTTTAACTTATAAAGTTACATTGTTGAACAATGAAGGACTGATATGTTTTCAATTTTCTTACAGCCTTTATTCTAAAAGAATAATTACATAAAAACTGCAAAACATTAAGGTAAATTTAAAATGAATTTTGTGTACTTATACCACACATGGGGCTTGATTAGCAGGGTGACCCAGTATGCTCAGCACAATCCTGCTTTTTGCCTGTTGTCTGGTGTAATTATTAGTAGTGCTCCCTTTCACACTCAAAAGTGGACTATGAACTATATGATGACTAAGTCAATGAATTAGTCATTGCTTGTCTCCTACAACATCAGTTTCTATTTCAACCAGAGCAACCTGCTTGGCCCCTTAAGGCTCATCCATCTGCATTCTTGGGTCGATTCTGGCCAGGTCAGGCCATCCTCAGTGAGTCCTTGTCTAGGACACATTTAGCTCAGAATCAAGCAGATTCTTGTTGTCCATTCTCCTGCTGGTAGAAAGAGCAGGATTTGCAGTCAAACAAATCTGCTCTCAAACACCACTCCATGACTTACCAGCAGTGGGATCAGGTAGGGTAACTTAGATTAGGTTGTCCAATGGCACTTCTGCAATAACGGAAATGTTCTATAATTTGGCACTGTCAAATAGAGTAGCTACTAATCACATATGCTTATTGAGCACTTACAGTGGGACTAGTATGAATGAAGAACTTGATTTTTAGTCCTATTTAATTTAAAAACAAATAGCCACATGTGGCTAGTGGCTACCATACTAGATAGCACAAAAATTCCTAAGCCTTAGTTTCTTCTCTTAAGAAATAGAGAAGATACCTACATTTCAAAGTTGTAAAAAATTTGAGAAAATGCTTCACAAATATTTGACACTCAAATAATTGCTATATTTACATACATAGACTCTTTGCCAGATTCTGTTCTCCAGTTGACCACACTATGACTCTATGCTTTGACACCTCCCTCCTCCTCATTACCTCCATATGCAGTCAGTCACCCTCCAGTGTTACTATACCTCCTGAAAATGCAGCAAGTGTCCCACACCTTCCTTTCAGGGCTACCATCCTAGCCTGTGCTAACTTCATCTGGTCGACTTTGGCTTCAACAGTCCCTCTGCTTCTTTCTTGCTCCTGTCGAACTCATGTATGACACTGAAGCCCAATACATATTTTAAAAACACAAATATTGTCATTCCCTTACTTAAACTCTTTCAGTGGTTTCTCAATGGTTAATTGAAGTTAAAGACCAAGATGCTTCTGGAGACATAAAAGCTGTGCATGATCCTGCCTCACCTGCCTTTCCAGCTCTCCTTCCTCATTGTTCTCCAACCACACCAGCCTCCTTTCTTATCATTTAGTACAGCAAGCTCCTTCATGCCTTCGGGCTTTCCCAAATATGGTTCCTTTTGGCTGCACTGCTCTCAGTTCCTCCCTTTGCCTGGTTAACTCCTTCATAGGATTAAGATCTCTGCTCAAAAATGTCTCCTTCTCACGAGAGAACAGACTTCTGGCCAGTTAAATTAGGGAGATCAACTCTCACTCCACCCTAGCTTGCCTCTTCAAGGCACTGATCACAGTATGAAATTCTCTATTTACAGATCATTTTTTTAAACAACTAACCCCCATGCCTGACTATAAACTTCAGGAGCACAGGTACTGTTTTTCTTCTGCTCACCATTGTATTCTTAACACCTAATACAACACCTGGCTCATATCACATGCTCAATATGTATTTGTTAAGTGAAAGAGTGGGGCCAGGAAAATGATAGATTTTGCAATACGTAAATGAAAACTGCAACTAAGCAGCAAAAGAGAACACATAAACAAAAACAGAGAGACAGAGAAGGAGAGAGAAAAGTTCAGCTTCAAATTAGAGTTTCAGAAAAATCTAGAAATAACCTATTCAATACCAACATATATGTAAGTTTTGAGTTTTGTGATTAAAAAAGAATTATGCTGAGAGTTGACAAGCAATTTTTTCGACATTAGAGCTTCTAATGTTCATAATCTGGCTCTAATTACAGCTGATTTTTAAAAACTTATAAGTATTTTTCAAATTAAAAAATGAGCTGTAGACTTCCTTAGTGGCACAGGGGTTAAGAATCTGCCTGCCAATGCAGGGGACACGGGT
This sequence comes from Grampus griseus, assembly GCF_964374135.1. Classification (NCBI taxonomy): domain Eukaryota; kingdom Metazoa; phylum Chordata; class Mammalia; order Artiodactyla; family Delphinidae; genus Grampus; species Grampus griseus. The sequence goes on from NC_138997.1 coordinate 38,027,817, forward strand.
TCGAGCCCTGGTCTGGGAAGATCCCACATGCCATGGAGCACCTAAGCCTGTGTGCCACAACTACTGAGCCTGCTCTCTGGAGCCTGCAAGCTGCAACTGCTGAGCCTGCATGCCACAACTACTGAAGCCCATGCACCTAGAGCCCGTGCTCCACAACAAGAGAAGCCACTGCAATGAGAAGCCCACGCACTGCAACAAAGAGTAGGTCCCCACTTGCTGCAATTAGAAAAAGCCCATGTGCAGCAATGAAGACCCAACGCAGCCAAAAATAAATAAATAAATAAATAAATTTATTTTAAAAAATGAGCTCTATTACTTTTATTTTTTAAAGATCTTTGTTTAAAAGCTAGGTTAAAAGATGTTGTTTATATTGATAAATATTTTAAAATCTAGCATTATCACTTTACGATTTACATAGTATGAAAAATGAAGTAGAGTACAGTGAACTTGCATTGGATATATCCATAATAATTTTTTACTCTTACTTCCAGAATATTAGGCTGAAATAATTAGGAATGCACATTGAGCATGTGCTAATTTATGAAATAAATCCATTTTGTGAGCACAAATAGGCACAATCAGAAAAAAATGGCAAAAGCAAATACAGATCACTTAAAGGTAAAGGAACTCACATATTCTGTTATCAGAAGGGGCATTCCAAGAATACTTTGTTTTCCCAGCAGAGAGAGAGAAAACCAAACCCCAGTCTTGTAGGAGTTTACTTTTTTTTTTTGGCCGCGCCTCCTGTGGCATGTAGGATCTGAGTTCCCCAACCAGGGATCGAACCCACACCCCCTGCAGTGGAAGGGTGGAGTCTTAATCATTGGACTGCCAGGGAAGTCCCGGTTTACTTTTTTTTTTTTTTTTTTTTTTGGCGGTATGTGGGCCTCTCACTGTTGTTGCCTCTCCCGTTGCGGAGCACAGGCTCTGGACGCACAGGCTCAGCGGCCATGGCTCACGGGCCCAGCCGCTCCGCGGCATGTGGGATCTTCCCGGACCGGGGCACGAACCTGTGTCCCCTGCATCGGCAGGCGGACTCTCAACCACTGCGCCACCAGGGAAGCCCCCGGTTTACTTTTAATAACAGAATTTACTTAAATTCAATCTAATCTTAGTCAGTCTTCATCATGCACAAAACCCTTTTCTCAAGGTTTCTTTTCCACAAACCTACCATCAATTTCTATATCCATATTAGTTTGTCCCTTATTTTTCTATGAAGAAACAACCAACTCTAGGATAAAATCACCCTTTTTTTCCACAACAAATGCATTTCCATTCTTCTAAAAACATACATCCTGCTTTCCTTGAACATTGAAATATTTCCCTTATTATTTCTAGTAGCTTTTAATTACATGTATATTATAATTCTTAACCCTTAAAACAGCTTAATCCATAGCAAAAACTAAGAAGCAAGCAACTGTGAACTGTGTATCATACCAGTATTTCCTGATTGGCAGTGAGAGGGAGGGGAGCTGCAGGGTGTGTGAGCAGCTCATGCTCACACAACCAATTCTTGGATTGGTTGGCATCAAGGTGAAGTTCCAAGCACCACCAATCTTCTGGTTTCAAACTATCTGTGGTCTACATGTTTATGGTCAGCAGTTTTAATCTGGTAGTAGTCTGGTTCCTGTAAAAATGACTTAGGAATGTGAGTCAGACCTTTATATATATTATATATATTATATTTATGTCTATGTAATATATATATTATATATATATATATATATATTTCAGGGAACTGGGAGTTTAGTGACTCTGCTATGTGGCTGGTTTATAGTCTAAATTATCACCAGTTTCCTGGCCCAACAAGTATTCTTTCTTTTTCCATCTTCACATTTCCTAATCATTAACTCTTGCAGCAGACTTCTGAGATTCAGAGGCCTGGGAGGCTAAAGCAAAAGTCTTTTACTTCAAAAGACAGGTACACAGGGGCTTGTATGTGGATTCAATCCCCCTTTTCTTTGATGCATCTCAATCTTAAGGGGAACAGGTGTCGTACAAGAAAGGGAATAATGTTTTGGATAGAGAGGTTAATCATAAACTCTGCAGAGTAACTCAGTTTTAGGGGGACTTGCTTTCATATTCAGAATGAGATTAACATCATATTGCATATAAAATGCATTAATATGATATAAAATCATAGTAGAAGAATGTCATTCATTGGAAATGTCCTTAGGCAAACATATTTTTAAAAAATTCTTAAGGTTAAATAGTAGGTGAAATAGAAAGTAAGACCACAGAAAGTATGGGAAAATACTTAAAAGGGGTTGATGTTTGCCTATCACATATGGAATGCTTCAAATAAATTTTAGGTGACTATGTCAAGAATTTGAATATTTGTTGAATTAGATTAAGGGAAGTTGTTTTAAGGTCAATTGGTCTGTTTCTAAGGCAAGAACAATAAGGTTGGTGAGGAAGAGTGATATTTAGAAGGCAAAAATGCAGGACTTGGGAACAGATTAGATATATGAAAGTGACACAGAAGGAGTCATTGATTCTCACATTCTTTCCTTGAACACCTGTGTAGGTACTGATACTATATCCCATTCTGAGAGGATGAGAACTTAGAAGGAGGAGCATATGTGACAGCAGAAATTAGTTCATTTTGTAGCATGCTGAGTTTTGAGATACTTCTCAGATGGCAGTATATGTTCCATTTGGCAGTTAGATATATAGGTATGGAACTCAGGAATAAAAATGAGGGTGATAAAAACATTTAGGGCTTATTCATATATAAGTGAAATCTGATGCTATGGGAGTAACAACAACAAAATCCTCCAAGGATATTGTGTAAAGTCTTGCTCTTCTGAGCATGGCCCATGGACCAGTGTGAAAGCCAGCATCCAAGATGGTCCCCACCTCCAGGTATTCATGACCTTTTGTGGTCTCCTCCCACATTGAAAAAGGCTGACTTGTATAACTAGCAGGATGTCGTATAAATGACAGTGCGACTTCTGAGGCTGGGTCATAAAGGACACTGTGGTTTTCTTTTGCTCTCCTGAATCACTGGCTCTGTGGGAAGTCAACTGCCAAGTCCTGAGGACAATGAAATAACCCAATAATTAGGAACTCCTTCCAACAGTCACATGGGTGAGCTATACTTGAATCAGATGATCCCCCACTTGAACTTCAGATGACTACAGCCCTTGCCAGCATTTTGTCTACAGCCTCACAAGAGATCCTGAGCCAGAACAATCCAGCTCCCAGGTTTCCTGACCTTTAAGAAATTATGTGAAATAATACATTTGCTGTGTTAAGCTCCTACATTTTGGAATAATTTATATACAGCAATAGATAACTAATACAATCAGCATCAAAGCTGTAACCTGAAAGCTTGTTGAAATGCAGGATCTCAGTCTCTACACAGGACCTATTGGACTAGAATATGCATTTTAACAGAGACCCTGGTGATTTGTATGCACGTTAAGTTTGAGAAGTCCTAGTACAGAGTTAAAAAAAGATAAGATAGCCCAGGACAGTAAGTATGGGGGGGGGGAGGGTTAAAAGTTGGGCAGAGAAAAAGAAGTGACAGTGGCAGAGGAGGAGTTGCTAGCAAGGGAGGAGGGACATCAGGAGAAATTAAACAACATCAGGAGAAAGAACTGACAAGGAAAATAAAGGAGGAAGTTTCAAGAAGAAAGCGAATGTCAGTATTATCAAATGATGCAGTGAGGCTGAGTGAGAGAAGAAACAGAAAAGGGCCATTAATGTTTGGTTATGCCTTTCTGAAAGTATTTTTAAAATAGTTTAGAAATAGATACTGACATAGTTAAAGGATGATATGACAATTTCTGGGATTTGCTTCAAAATACTATAAGAGGATAGGAAACGGTAGTATAGATGAAGCATGCTTGACCATGAACTGATAATTGTTGAAACTGGGGGATGGGTACATGGGACAAATAGTATATTGTAGTAGTTGGTCTGTTTTATTTATGTTTGAAATTTCTCACATTAAAAAGTTTTAAAATGTCTATAAAATTGCTTTAGGAGATTATGGGTGACTTTCATCAGGGTGAATTTATTAGAGTTTCAGAGCAGAAGCCAGGCTACAGTGAGTTGAGAAGAAAAGATAACAAATGAGGACAGGGAGTGGAGATTATTTTTTTCAGAAATTTGATTTTGAAGGAAAGGAGAGAGAGCAGAAGCTTCAAGGGGAGAAAATGTTAATGTGGGGTTGTTAGAATGAGAGAGCCAAAGGTTCTCTATAAAATAAAGAAAAAATATCTACTTGTTATGACCCAGAAAAGTCATCAACATCAGCCTCAAGGCTGAGTCTTCCACTTGTTGTTCTTTAACTTTGTTTGAAGACATTGTAAAATTTATTTGAATTGCCTTGAGTCTCCAAACCTTTTGATAATTCAATGACCAGAACTGTAGTTAAATATTTTCATAAACAGCTATTTATAGTGCTATGTGTAACACTCAAGTGGTGAAGGTATTACCTGAGTTGAGAATTTTAGGATTGTTTAATGAAATCTCAAACAGAAATGAGTGGCCAAAGTCCAGTAATACCAGCCATGGGGTTGTTATGAGGATTACATAACATGTGCTCAATAAGCACATGTTACGTAACAGTGCTCAATAAGTGTTACTTTTGTTTCCTTCATTATTATAAAATAACATTTTCCAAAATGTGTTTCAAGGACATGAATCCTAAAGGTTGTTAACAAATGTTATAAAAGTGTTCCATGATTACATAAATTTGGGATATGTTGGGCTAACAGAGACATATCTATCCTTATCACTTCTTAAAATCAGTTGCATGCTGAAGTGCATGGTGAATATCCAAGAATATTAAACATTTTCGAACTGTATTTAGCCAGAGAATCCTGTTGGAAAGGGGAATCTCTCAGGATTACTGTTCCTGAGAACCTACTTTGGGAAGTAATTGCACTAAATCATGTGAATCATGTAACCATCACATGACTCTGAGCACATTTATCAGACTTAACCATTACAGTTCCTCGTAGGGAAGTGCTCACTTTTGCTTTTCTGGTCTTCTCAGTTACTCATAAATATCTTATACATTCTGAACAATGAAACACATCTTCCATGAATCATTCATAAAGATTCATAGGAATGTCAAATTCCCTTCAACTCAACTGGAGTTGTTTGTTTTTGTATCCTATCCTTCCATAGAGTCTTAGGAAACAGTTTTCAGTAGTGGTTAAGAATCTCAGCTCTGGAATATGATACCCAGTACAGAATTAGACCCAGCTGTGAGCAAATCTCTTGGAGAAAACTCTGAGCCTCAGTATTATCATCCATAAAATGGGGATAAACTATAGTCATCTCTGTTATACTGTTAGTTTTATACACATATAAATACTTTAGTGAACTATCTAGTAAGTTGTATTTTATTAATATCCTCTTGTTGGTTTAGCTGTCTACAAGTAATATCTTTATTTCCTTTATAAAAGTCTCTACACATATTTTTATTTATTTATTTTTATCTTTTGGCCACACTGCATGTCATGTGGGAGGATCTTTGTTCCCTGACCAGGGATTGAACCCACACACCCTGCATTGGAAACACGGAGTCTTAACCACTGGACCTCCAGGGAAGTCCCTCTACACATATTATTTAAAAAAAAAAAAAAATGAGAGCCCAGGACTGAGAGGGCCTCACCAGCCTAAAATGAAGAAAGACTCTGCTGCTAAGATTAAGTGAGCAGGTATGAGTCTCTCCTTAATAAATGGTCAACATCCTAGGGATGGGGCTAGAGATTGGGACCTGTTTGGAGAAATGTCACAAATGGATAAAGCTAGAGGAGACATGTCACATCACATCCATGGAAGATCGCCAAGGGTGAAGCTGAAGAAACCAATTCTATCATCATGTAGTAAGGATGTTGGTGATGATGAGAGATGAAGTGACAGGCAGGGATGGAACCAGATCTGACTTGTGTAGGGGTTCAGAATGTCACCCCAAAACATGCCACTATGATATATTGATTATTTTGAATTAAAAAGTGCTGAGAAACAGCCAGTGCAGGAAGGACCCTCTGAGTCTTCTTGGTCTCCCTAAAAGAAGGAAATAAATCTTCCACATGAAAGGTACCAAGAGGGTGAAACAGATAGGAAATTCAGGGCCAAGAAGGCTTATATAACAAATTTTGTTACCTCTTCACCATTTTACTACCCCAGCTCAAACTCCTTTGTCTTGTTAATTCTTCACAAATGTATTGTTTCTTTGTCTAAAAGGCGTAAAAGCTTCCTGCCCTGGTCACTCCTTTGAATTTCATACCTTTGTGGAGCTGCCATACACAGTCATTAGTTTTTCTTCTATTAATCTTTTTACTAGAGAAAGGTCTCAGCCAAGAACCTAGAAGGGTAGAGGGAAAATTATTTTTCCTCCCCTGAAATTGAATACATGCAAGAAATAAAGCAGGAACAATATGGGAGGGTTCAAACCTCTGTTGTAAACAGGGCTGAGTCACCCTGAGCTCCCTCTTAAAGTGTGCTGGCTGTATGGTAAGTGAGTGGTTTGTTCTGAGTATAAAGCATGTGTCACAGCCAGGAGGTGCCTCAGCTGGTCTGTGTGGTTGCCCAACTCATTACAGATACTTAAGCTGCTTAGTGAGTCATCTCTTCCTTCTTAGGCTCCTTCTTTACTCTCTCCCACATTCCTACTTCCAAATGTTACTTGCAAC